>NC_142676.1:6762500-7375000 GCF_964200805.1 Pocillopora damicornis
AACTGAATTTTTTCCCAGTTCACTTTATTAGATGAATATTAGCTCTCTTTACCGTACCTGTACAAGCGAGGCTTATTTGCTCCGGTTGAAAAGGATTCAAGCCCAATTCTAGGAAATAAAACGCACCAAACAGAACCAATCCAGTAATGCACGTCAACAAGACCGCGAGGTAATGAAGGAAAGACATCGGTGACGCTGGTTTGAATTGGCAGGCTGTCATGTCTCACATTTTTAAAAATCTTCACAAATCGAAGATAGTGCTTTTTTCACGTAATTCTTTTCCCATCAGGTCATTTCGCTACTGAAACTGGCTCAGTATTGAGAACTCTTTGATCCTTTAGAGTAACAACCATCTAAGGGTCCGGTCATTATTTATCGCCTGGGGGGGGGGGGTCGGAGTATTTAGGGGGGGATCACATGGTTTTTTGAAGACCTTTAGGGGGGATCAGCCGTAATTGACAAGTATAATGGGGGGGATCAGACCAAAAAAAAAGGAATTTTAGGTCGCGCCGGGACCCCGGGTGATTGCATTTGTAAATACTTTGGTAGGATTTGCCGCTGGGACTCTAAACCCCCAACCATATATTCAAGACCACGTTCAGTTGTATTTTGTATTATATAAACTCTATTCTAGCCCAGACACAAAACCCAAACCCTTTTACAGACCCTCCATTTTGTAAAAAAGAATCACTATCGTAGTCTAACATACACGTTTTTATTCAGGCACGATCTAAATTAGAAAGGTAATCAAGATTTTGAGAATGGAATACTTACAATTGCTCAAAATTGTTTCATAACGTTTCAGTTTGTTTTATAGAGAATCGTAATCTAAAATCATAAACTTTCATTATTTTAATACGCGGCCGAATGAAAACAACAAATAAAAAAGTGTTTATTTTGGTGAGGCTGTATCTTGTTCCGCTTCCGTGTCAGAATCTTCGGCAGCCCTCTCCACTGGCTCTTGCACAGTCTCCTCGTCAGATTCATCTGAATCCTCGCCCGAACTTGACCCTTTTTCAGCACCATTACTGCTATTCTCTTCGTTCATTCTGGCCACTACCACTTTCAAATTGCGTGCCAGCTCTGTTTGAAACACGCCTCTTTCCAAAAGCCATAGCAGAGGATCCAGGTGGAGACGCTTGACAAATCTCGCAGTGAATCCTGCATTAATACTTGAGACACATTTGTAAGTATTCTTTTCGAGTGAATCGAAAACCTCTTTAGCTACCTCTTTTGAGGTAAGTTTTTCTAGGAGAATTGCTGCTCGCTGATGCAACCTTTTCTCCTTGATTTTTTTCACTTTTCTCTTGTTTTCTTTTTCTCTTCGGGATTGGCCGTTGTTCCCCATGGGAGATGGGAACTTTCTCTTCAAGCTCATGAGGGTGGTCGTGAGCGCACTGGAGGCTTTCGGCAGCTCTTGGTGTATGGCCTTCACTCGCTCTTGAGCTTCCTGGAAATATTTGAGCTCATCACTCGCAAACGACCTTAAGGCATGCTCTTCTGTATAAAGGTTCTTTCGTCTGTTGTCGATAAATGAGAGCAAATCGGATGCTGAATTAAAGGCCTCATTGACAGTGGTCAAGGAGGACTCACACTTCGCGACATCACCACTGCCCTTACATCCATCCACGCCTGACATGAACTTCGTGATGTTTTGGCACACTCCCCAATTCTCGTTTCTAAGCAAGTTGTTTTCTTTATCGGAAAGGGCTTTTATCTTTGTGTTTAACTGCCAACGCATTTGCTGGGGGGGGGGGGGATCATGAAACTTTCCACTACCGATAAGGGGGGATCTCTAAAAAACTAGATACTCTACGGGGGGATCAGGTAAATGCTCCGATGTGACAACAAAAATACTCCGACCCCCCCCCCCCCCAGGCGATAAATAATGACCGGTCCCTAATTCTCCTTACAATTTCAGCCTTCATTAACACATTAAGGTCACGAGAATAAGAGAACTGATCAGTTGCTCAAGATGCTATCGATTTTAAAAAAATTCTCCTTGCTAGCACCTTAGGGAATGTATTGAGATCGGTATAGAGAATATGCACACTGATGTAAGGGTGTAAAGGGTAAGACTGGAACAAGAATCACGTGGTACAGCAGAGTTCGCGCGTAATTTCTTAGTGTAATCTAAAAAAGAAAAAGAACCAATGAAAAACGTATATCGAGCAGGCCTGGCACCCAGCATATAACTGTGACACGATGTCAAAATTCATTCCTGAGTGGGACACATATCTTAAATGTGATCAATGTCCACGTTTTACACGTGATCAAAACGTGGCTGAGGCCAGTGGTGTGATTGTGGCGTGATATTTTTTATCTGAACTTCTTGGCTATTCCCGACAATTTCAATAAGTCGCTTGCTCTCCGCTAGCTAGTTCTTCGGAACACTGTGGAGCAGCCTGTTGCTAAAAAAAGAGCGCTTTCTGTGTAAAGAAGCAGGAAAAAAAACTAATTGTTTCTCTCGCGAGCATAAAGTAATCGTATAATATTGTATTGTTTACTTTTAGCGTAAATTGATTAGGATGCCTATATTTGATGATGTTGAGGACCTACAGATATATATGTATAGATTCTTTGCAACACTTTCATTTACCATTTTAAGTTTTAAGCCTTAATATCAAGCTGGTCCGTAACTTGGGCTGCGATACGAAAATTTACGTGGAGGAAAAAAAGAAATCAAAGCTCATTAACCGTAAAATGTGCGCAAAGCGCTAACTGGCTGCGCGCGAGACTTTCACCTCCCGCTTGGGACTTTACTTAGTCTGACCTAAATATAATACTGCAGCAAAACGCAAAACAACGACCTCCAAATTATTCCTCCCTAATGCGTAGTTTTTCAAAGCGACTCGCTATCTTAATCTTTTGAGGGAGATCCAAATCGTTCCTTCCCTTTTTAAATCAAAGTTTTTAAATTAAATATGTAGCAATGGAAAAAATACATGTAATCACTCATACGATTTAGAATAATAGGGCTGGATTCTATTAACTCGACAGCTGATTGGTTGGCGAATGATCATGCCGTAGATTTAAACCAATCACAGTCTTATTTTGTTGACTCAAAATAACTCATTTCACGCAAGTATTGTACACGCAGAGAGGATCCAGTAAGTTTTGATCATAAAGTGCGCACAGTTTTGCTTAGAATTAAAGCCGGTTAAAATTTACTTAATAAGTGAGATAGCGCCATTAATGACGAACAGTGGACATTCATGAACAATACCATCCCAGAAATGTCCAGCAACATAACTATAATAATAGCGTTAAACGTTTTTTTTATGCTTGTTTGTATAGAGAGGGCTAAAGAATTGATCAATGCTAAAGATGATTCACTTTTTACAGACCATTTAGGGTTTCTTTTCGCTGAAATCCTGTAGTCCGTTTTAGCGTATATAACTAATTACTAACTAATTCTTGTTTAGTTTGGTTCAACAGTGTCCGGGACCACGTCATATTCCAGAGCGAAGGATCATCAGTTTCATACGATACGAGAATACATGAGTGAATTATGTAATGCTTTTCTTTGGGTCCGTTTTGACGTAAAATGTTTGTTGACGTCTTAAAGCAGATTGCCTGAAGTCAGTCAAATCATAGTATTACGTGCGTTTTGCTTTAAAGGCCGGCATCCATTATGACTATCATTGCTATTCTTTAGTTTGGTTCTTCACGTTGAAAATCAATTCAGTTTTGGCTTACCTGTGCAAGCAAGGCTGATTTGTTCCGGCTTTAAAGATCCCGCTTCAAAAAAATAGATAGCCGACGAAATCGTAAAAATAAATAACCGCATTCAAAGCCGAAACAATGGTCTCTTCACTTTATGTTCTGGAATACTTTTGTTTGATTTAGCACTGATCGCTCACTACTCTGCCAAGGTTCTGTTTACTATGTTTACTCTCAAGAAGCAAGAGTTGCTGTTTTACTCAGGTGGTTCTCTCGTGCTCTCCGTGAAGGTCCATTATAGATCGATATCCGTTTTATTTAATTTAACATTCTACTGCAAATGAAATTCAAATTCACATCGGCTCAAGGAGGCCGTGATAGCCCATATCGCTTGCACAAAGTAGGAAGTCCATGTAGACCTCGCTCGATATATTGGGATGCGAACGAAGGAAACTGGGCTGATTGTATGAAGTCGAGGCCTTTTATTCCCGTGGGTTTGAAAACATATATAATACCGTAGTGGCTCGATTTAGCGCCCGGGCGTTTATTTGCTCATGGTACCTAACGGAAAGGCCCTTATTAGGGACAGGGAGCTTATTCCTCTTTTGAGAAACAGCAGAATGTGCGAAACAAAGCTTTATTGCTGCTTTGAAAAGGAAGAATAGCAGAAACTATAAAAGTAACATATTCACTTAACATGGTGGGAAATTTTGAAAATCACTAGTCATAAAAGTTGAGACTGAAACGAAGACCACTGTTTTTGTAATTAGGTTTCAAGTGAGCAATTAGGGGAAGATGAACACGGTTGATCTCAATGAACAAGTACTCTAACATTGCGATCACTGAAATAAAATAGGTGTGCTAATTGGAATTGAGGCTCTCTCTGGAAGGAGGGTACTTAAGCAATGGGGCGCTTATTAGAATAGGGGCGCCTTCTGACAAAAAACTTCGAGGGCGGGACTCTTATTAAAGAGTAGAGCTTATTAGAACGAGGGCGCTAAATCGAATCATTACGATAGTACTAAACGTCAACACTTCATTTGATCTCAATCAGTATCGTTGACTATCCTAATCAAAGAAATACATTTTAAAAGGAAGAACTTCAATATACAGTCCAACCTCGAAATCTCGATTAAAATGGTTGCGTATTTAAAAACAGTTGAACTATTCTGCTGAGGAAAAGCAAAAGCACTTGACACAGAAAAAAAGTAATCGATTTAAAGACATCACCCACTCAAGACGCATAATGATTTGTTTATTAGTTTGTCAATTCTTTGCTTCCAACTCTCAAGTGTCAGAGAATTTCTTGAAATGGTAAAAGAGGAGGCTCTTTTCTTTAAGACAGCATTTTGACAAATTCTGAAATGAATAAATGAAAAGAAAAAAAATTGATTATCGCTGGAAAGAGATTTCATTGTACATCAAACTCAGTGAAGTTTAAAGGGAAAACAGAAGTTTGAATGATTAGATTCAATATTTAACTTGCATGCGAATGGAATGAGAGAAGCGAAGACGAAAATTTTCGAATTGTTTGCTACGAAGAGATCGCGAGGAGATTGCAAGGAAGCAAACATGAAGAGGTATATCAGTTATTTAGTAATTCTCCTTACTGTCGGCCTTAAAATTCCTATGATGTTAGTTCAGAGAATTTGATATTCGATCAACTTGTAATCCTCTAATTGTTACTTTTCTTTATTCTTATCACCTGTCTACTTGATATTGTATTGATATTGTCGGGCGAAATTCTGTGTTGGTCACTATGGGAGTTAAAGGGTTAACATCGATCCTTCGCCAAAAATAACCTAGCCGAGCATGGACAGCTGATTATGTTGACTCACAGAGGAAACACATTGAAAAACAATTGTTGTTTTTGATTTCTTAGTAAACTTACGTAAAGAGTGACTCATACCTTCAAAGTTGATTTTCCCATTTTTCTTGGTATCTGCATAATCAACCAGTGCATCAATCTCTCTCCTCGTCAGCCGCACGGGGACTCTATTCAATAAGCATCTTAATTCCTCTGACTCAATGATCCCTTTACCAGCTTCATCCCAGATACTGAACAACTCCAGGAGCTCGGACTGGGTTTCCTGTGCAATTTTCTTCTGCATTAGGACACAGAATTCCTCAAAATCCACTGCACCACTTCCTGTGGTGAAAGAGGACAAGGAAAAGTTTTATTTTTCAGTTTGGTTGGTTTTGTTCCTTTGTCAACAAATTCGAAATCTTGTTTTTCTGAGAAGCTTACAACAACACTATACATGTTCATTCGGTGACGGTGGAATTTGAACAATAAAGTTGAGTCAGACTGTAAAGTAGTTAGACTCAGTTTACTTCGAGCGCGCATGGGAGGCGTCAATTAACAATTAAAACTGAGAGGGACAAGGCCGAACAGGAAAAGACCGAGAAAACATAACGGGGGGGAGGGGGGGGGGGGTGTGCCTCATTATCTCAGCATTTCGCCACCCTATTACCCCTCCTCATTTACCCTGCAACGTTCGCGAGCTTAAAACTGTAAATCTTCCTCTTTTATAGGAAGGAGTTTATTAATTTCTGAGGAAACTCTTGTGGTCCATCTTGGGGCAAGAGAAAGACTGAATTAATCATCAATTAAAGATTAATTGGCGTCCCTCTGATGAATGGCTGATATCGAAAAGTCACCTTTCCCATTTCCAATTGGTACTAAAAAAATAAAACCTTTTAAAACGAGTGACAAGATTACTAGTTGGTGTCTCAGTAGTTTTCCATGATTGTGGCATACACAGGAATAACACTAAAACAATCAGAAATACTTCAAACAAATTTATCATGATTGCAGACCCCATTAGGCGGCAGAGGCGGAGCCAGGATTTTTCAAAAGGGGGTGGAGGGTCACATTGTGTCAAACAGAGTGTATTCACCTAATTTTCATGTCGACCTCCAGGCAGTTTTTTACCTGATTCGGCAAAAAAAGGCTAACAAAGGGAAAGTAACGAGCGGCCCAGGGCCCTCCCCACTGGCTAGGCCCTCGGGCAGGAGGAGAAAACAATTTGACTACGAGTATTTCCAAGAAGGATCGACGTGTTAACCCAAGGTCTACCCGTAAAAAGAAATTCCTTACTAGTCAGAAAGGACTCGAACCCTGGACCTCCAAATGCGAATCCAACCCGTTTGCCAAACGACCACGTGTTTAAATTGCCTCAAGAGAATATCATCTTCTAGTTGATGATAAATTAAGTTCTCCCTAATGAGACCCTTCACTGGGGGCCAGACGGGTCCCATTCTTTGGGGATGGATCCTAAAACATCCTTCTACAAGAATTAGCCTGAGGTAGACACTTACCATCCGCGTCCACCTCTCTGATCATTTCATTTAGTTGTTCCTGGTCTGAACTCAACCCCAGTCTCTCCATGACTGTTTGGAGTTCGCTTGTGGTGATGGTACCATCTCCATCATGATCAAATAAGGAAAACGCCTCGCGAAACTCTACAAAACAGAGAATAACTCTTCATTTGCTTCAAATGGATGTTATGCGAAAACAAAAGCGACCAAATTGACCAATCAGCATGTATGAATAATCCTGTTTTCAGTCTTGTAAGAAAATAGTATTGATGACAATTCGCTTACAGTCGGACTGATGTAAAAGAAAATGCTGGGTCACGCAGAACTTCTGAAACATTTATGTGTAGAGTTCTTTTTTTTTTTACCTGAAATCACTTCTGAGGAAAGTTCACCCTGTAAAAAAAAATCGCAATTATAAGTAAAAAATATAAATTGTCTAAAATGTACGTTGAATTGTGGCGAAGTTTTTTTTTTTGGTCAAAAAAAATTGATTTTGATCAAAATTATAGAAATTAGGTACAAGAAATTATACCTATTTGATTTTCAAGTAACAACTATGCGTCATTAGACACCCCAACGGTTATCTACTCTTTAGAATTTCTGATACCGCGCTTTATCAAGACAAAATTCACCAACAGCAGTTACCATAAATCAATTGTAAACATTTGGTGTCACAGAAATGTGTTTGAACTTTCTATATCTTGCTGTTTTAAAATAAATATCTAAAAATACTGCGGATCACCAAGTTGTGCCACACTTGATGTTCTATGTACTCGTAATCTTCTTCGAATAAACACCTCATTCTTCCGATTGGATATGGCGTTTCTTTTTCCATGGCTCCATCTGCAGCGTTTGAGTATGAACGGTAAAAATAGAGTTTTACAAAATAATTTGAAGGAGTTTCTCTTTCACAACACTTTTTAAACAAAACGAAGCATTGAAAAAGGAAAGGTAGTGAAATATACATGTAGCAATCTATTTTTTCTCAAGCACTTATTACACTGGCTCTAAGCTAAAATCGTGCCCGAGCCAGGAGCGAAACCGGGTTACAACCTGAAGCTCACGTATTATGACGTGAGCGTTCTTAAAATCCCAATAGATTCCTTCCCCACCCCCCGATAAAAGAAACTCTCTGGCTAGTTCGGATTGATAGCGCTAAGCCGGCTTTCAAAACTAGCCATCACAAATAATCCCTCACTTGATTTGAAACCGAATATTAGACAATTTCCTCGGTGTTAAATTTTCTGTGGGGCTTTCACATCCCACCTTACTATGTAATAATTATCGTCAAACATCCCGAACCTGAATTGTCTTCGGCTGTTGAAGCGATGAAATGAATTTAGAAACACGAGAGTGCAAGTTACAAGCTCAAAGGTTTGCTAGTTATAACAATGCATTTTCTTTCTTCATATGTACACTCATCGAATTAATTAGCGCCATTTCGGCCTGGTAGTATTGTGTTCACCGAAATAATTAAAAAGCTTCGATGTAACAGCTTGACAACAACCCGAGACAACGCTATGGAAAAGGTAAACGTTGCCAGATTCAAGCTATACCTGGACTTTGTTCAAGAAACCTGCTCTGAGCGGCTGCCATTTCAGTTTCATAATCTCTGCCGCTACTTGAAGATGCATGCATAATCCTTTACCGCAAACAGCTCATAGCTCATACACATGTAGACTTCTTTACCCTTTTACATTCTCAATAAACTAAAATACTTCAGTTATTTTTACAATTTCTTACCCCATCGCTAATTGTCCTAGCTTTGCTGTCCTTTCGAAAACTCATCTTTCGATCTGTTGGCATCTAACGCTTTGTTCGGTTGTCTTTAAAGAATGGTATGTAAATAACTTGAAGTTTATTGACTTCTTACTTACCACACAATCCAAATACAATACTCCTGGTCAATATCTGGCCTTTGTGTCGTCATCAGTTGTCTTTGTGTTTACTAGCTGCTGCGTTTAGAATCCCGTTATAATCAGACGATAATAATCAGAGGTCAGTTTAATAATACAATTCTATATTTTGTTTGTTGCCACTTGCTCGAAATGGAACACGAATTAACAGCGTAAAAAGTAAGTCATCTCCCTAAGGAATAATTTCTGTTCTTTTTCCTGAATTGCGAGAGGACAAGTCTTTATCACTTTTTCTCGGCTGACAGAATGAAGTATTTAGAAAAATAACGGAAGTTTGTGTCTACAGCAGTCTTTGCTCTTTAGAAACTCTAGCCCGAATCTTTTCGGCTGCTAATCGCATAGTTGCTTCCTAATTGCTCCTCTACAGCTTTTTTTTTTCGCGCTCGATTTCAAATGCTGTCAATTAATTTTTTTTACCGTTATATCCCGTCAGTAAGAATAAGAAATATTGAAAAGAAAAAAGAGGAAGACAGATAAAAAACTGTTAGTTGAACTATGCTAGCGTGAAATCCTCAGTTGAGAGTTGGATAAATGAGATGATCTAACAAACTTGGAGGTGTACCACTTTGTTCTTAATTAACCCTCTAACATCCAAGATCTGATTGTTAATTCTCTCCTCCAGCTGCTCCATATTTCCTTGTAAATTGATTAAGGGAGTTTGTTGTTCAATCAAGATAATATCTTGTATGTGATGAGTTTGAGTATTCTCATTACCTGTTTGCTGGATAGTGCATGGATATTATAGGGAGAAGTTACATGTTAATCACTTTTGGGAGTCGAAGGGTTTAACCTTTTAACCCCAAAGAGTGACTTGCATCCTATTTCTCCTTACATCATCACCCCTAAATCAAACATTAAGGTCATGAGAATAAAGGACATGATCAAAACCAAAGAAGCTCCTGATTGTTAAACAAATTCTCCTTGTCAGCTCCTAAAGAAATGTATAGAGAAGAGTATAGAGAATATCCATACTGATGTTAGAGTGCAAAGGGTTAATACATTTTGACATCATATGTGATCTATCACTGAACAGGCGCACGGTAACATGGAATCATATCTATTTGTTAACCCTCTAACTCCCGAGATCTTTTTAATAATTCTCCTTACTGTCTGCCAAATGATTCTCATTATGTTAGTTTGGAGAATTTGGTATCGGATCAATTAGTAATCCCATAATTTATATTTGTCTTTATTCTCATCACTTGTCTGCATGATATTGCATAGATATGGTAAGGAGAAATTCTGTCTTGGTCAGTCAAGGGAGTTAAAGGAGCATATAATATACTGGAACTTCCTGGGAATATCTCTATCAGAAATCTGTACTAAGGGAACCTACTATTAGAAAATGTTCCAAGAACCTTTGTCAGTTGTAACCTTCATTACCCGGGCAGCTTTATTTATGAGACTCTTACAATTACTAACCCTGAAGCTTGCTTTAAAAGAGGTTTACTTTAAGGCCAGGCATATGAAAGAGCAGGTTAATCGCAGTGCAAGAACCTGCAAGGGTCGTCTCTGTTTTATTACAATTAATTTGCTAGGCTCTATTGTTTTGGCTGGTTTGCTATCTTTGATCTGCGACACAATTGCGCGCAAGTATGGAACAATGACTTCAGAGTGATTCTGGCACTTTAAATTGAGTGATAGACAGTAGCCGTCAATTTCGTCACAACTACAACTAAAATAAGAGATGAAAATTTATTCATCCACGAAAAAACAAATCTACAAAATACCCCACAAACATAGACCAAGTGGAGCCATTAAAATAAACAATCCATTCAAATAGAGCTTTGTGTAGTAGTAACAGTTTTCCTTCTTCGAAAAACTTTCCAGTCCATCAAGCGTAAACGTTTACTTCATCATCTCGTTGACAAACTCTGCAAAAATTTTAAATGAGATAGTTCAATTAGATAAGGCCCCAGTTTTTGACTACTGTATTGACCCTTTCACCCCTAAGAGTGATTGGCTTCTAATTTCTCCCCACAATATCACCCCTGAATCAAACGTAAAGGTAAAGAGAATGAAGGAAATGATCACCATCAAAGAGGGCTCTTGATTTTAAAACAAATTTTCCATATCACCACCTTAGGAAACGTTAAGAGAATGTCATACGGAAAATACATATAATGATGTTAGGGTGTAAAGGGCTAACTCGCACGATTCATTCAAATTCAATAATAATAATAATAATGGTAACTAAACAAATAAAAAGATGAAACGATAAACGTCGGTCATGCGCGAGGATATCAATTTTGGCCCCCCGGGCGCTATTTCCCCACGAGGGAAAACACAAGAAATAACCGTTTTCCCGCAAAGAAAGCGAACGAAAATTGAAACGATCATAGAAATCTGTAAAAATTAATGTTGAAAAACATTTTCAGTACAACAAGAATCTATTACGCTGCGGCGGGCATACGAACAGAGCCTCGCTCCAAAATACCCAGCATGCTAGACGCGCAAGAAAGTAACGCAGAGCGCGACAGAATGACTCTAATCACCGCGGTTCAAATGTTTGACTTTCTAACACTCGCTTCAATAAGGCTACATTACTATGTTTACATTTCTTTCGAAACACTTACTGTCAAAGTTGACCCGTCCATTTCGCTCCATGAACTTGATTATGTCCTCTATTTCTTCTTTAGAGATTTTGATGTCTTTGCTTTGTTTTTGCACGGCCATAAGCAGTTTTAGCAGCTCGTCGCTTGTAAAGTATCCCTTGTTTTCGGTGTCGTATGCTTTAAAAGCTTCTCTCACCTCCTGCTCACTTCCTTGCTTCATCTGTTTTACCATGAGTTCTGCAAACTCCTCGAAATCGATCTCTCCACTACCTGTCGGCAGGATTATGAGGCGATCAAACTAAATTTACGCTAGAAATAACGAGGTATCCTCCCAATGTCCGTGAAGTCGAACAAGGCCATTGGTTTAGGCGTAATCAGGCGGTTCAGTATAACCCTTGTCGAGTATGTAACCCTAAACTAAAGCCCCATTGAAGGTGTGGGGAGGGGGGGAGGAAGGGGAAGGAGTTCCAACCGGCCTGATATCAGTTGAATCCACCCATGGGATTCAAATCCCCGCTGGTATAGCCGTCAGGGCCCGGAATTGAAGAACCGCAGGTCTCCCAACCACTAGTAGGCTTCTGCTCGAGATGAAGACTTTAGAAACAGCAATAATATCACTGCAGAGAGGAAATTCAAACTTTCTCCTGTTACATTTCACCTTTTTATACCCTCTTTCGGGTATCCCGTAATACTCCCTTCTCGTAGGTTCGATTACCAGCCGCTGTTTGGAGAATGGACCTCCAAACACACCTTGTGGTTTCCTCTCAAGAGGATCGAAGACCAGACTCGAGAAAACGGCGGGAATCGAGCCATCAAAACATAAAACACAAAATTGGCTTTATAACATAACACTTGACTGGTAAACAAATTGAAATTTAGTGATGGAATGTCTCAAGGTGTTCATTCATCCTCTGCTTCAGTTCAAATTAGAATTTGGATATTTGGTCACCTTTATGAACAGAAGAGAAAACAAATGCAACGCAAACTGCTCATAAAAAACCTCGCAGCATAGCTAGAACCCAACATCATCCCACGGGCTGGCTGGGATCGACCAAAAGCCAAAGTACGGGTAGGAGAAACAGCGTTTTCTCAAGTGTAATCCCAGGTCTGTTCCTCGCCTCTACGATTTGAGCTAAAATGAGACAACGTACGTGTCGCCTGCGAGACAGAGGTAACGCCAGTTCTCACGCTCACGTCTTAAAGTTACTTACCATCTTCGTCGACTTCCGACAGCATTTCCTTCACCTCTTCCTTAGTGGCCATCATCCCGAGGTTCTTCATGACGAGAAGCAGCTCATCCGTTGTGATCGTTTCGCTGTTATCAACATCGAAGATCTTGAAGGCTTCTCTGAATTCTGAAGCACAGAAGCACAGGGATTCTATTCAGTTAGTGCGATTAGTGCCATGATCATGTGTTTCGTTCACGCGGTCTACAATACCACTGGTTGTTTTTTTAATCTTGCCGCAGCTGTGCGTGACTACCAATAAGTCACTTTATGAAATTGCGAAACAAATCGAAAATTGGTGGAGAAATTGCGTGACAACTCCGCAGTTAGTGGCGAAATTGCGTGACAACTCAACAGTTGATGAAGAAGTTGAGTAACAACACGACAAATGGTTAGGAAGTTGCATGAAAACACGACGATTAACTATCAAGTTGCGTGACGACTCGACATTTGATGATAAAGATGAGCGGAACTCGACGATTGGTGGATGGAACTGCGTGACAAGTCGACATTTCGCGTTTCCAGAAACAGAGCTTAAAAACAATTGGCTTTGCCCCCAGGTACCTGATAAGTGCTACTACAAACTGGGCTACAAAGGAACATGTGCACCAAAATAATGTATGAATTGAGGCACCTTTGACATTCTTTGAATATGAAATAACAAATGATAATTTATTCTTACAGCTGGGCTACCGTAAGGCATCGAGTATGATTTAATAAGTATAGCAGAAATGACACAGCTTTGACATATCATTAACAACATTGGTTTTGAGGTCATGTTTGGGTATACTGCTCATTCTGATCACTATAACTGTAACAACTGCTCCTCACCACAGGCTGCCTAAGCTCATGTAAAAAATGAACGGAAACGCGACTCTTGCTTACCTTTCAGCTGCTCTGGACTCAGTGATGCCGACTGAAGCAAATGAAAGAAATGTTAGTTGTACTACAGTGTGATAAAAAAATTGATCCTTTGTCACGCAACAGAAGTCACACCACGCAACAATAATACAAACTAGCAAATGTGAATTAAAGCTGTATAATTACTAAGCTTCTAAATCTTTAGACAAACCTAACTTTATGTCTGGTAAACAACAAAAGCAATTTTGCAGAAATAATTAATGAAACTTAAGAAAAACTTGGACGCAGATTGCACAAGCTCATTTAATACAACCAGAATCCTTGTGACAGCTACAGCAAAGGTAAATCGAAAATAAAATAACGATCAATCGCATTAATTTTATCACAAGTAACTATTCGGCGATAATTTTCGCGACTTATCTTATGGACACAGGGATTAGACGCTTCTAATTTGTTTGCAATCAAATTTCGGTGTTGAGCGTAAGATAAAGGTACGCTTTTCGCTTCGTATAATTTGTCAAACCAAGCGGCCACACGTGATCTTTTACGGTGGATCTGTCTTCCAATGTTTTAATACTCTCGCCTTATCCGAGATCACAGCGGCACTCGACTAATTACGAAAGCATAAACAGACAAATTTGATCGACATACAAATTCAGTGACTGTGTCGAGTAACTACACTGTACGAGCTTTTTCAAAACTACATGGACACCTCTCTAGAAATCAGAGCGATTTTCTTTTTCGAGCTGTTTGAGCACAGACTAGGAAGGATTCAAACGCAGTTAATGCTTGCAAAACGAGAAAACACGCCAAATCTGCTACAGCTGCATTGTTTACATTCCTGAACTGACCAATGCATTCCGAGAAGTTAAAGTTTGCTGTTCGCATTGCAGCGGATTGTTTCGCTTGGTGTTTTCCGATCACTGAACCCTCATTATAAGCGTTAATAGTCCAAGAAAAGAAATCAAATCGAATATCATTATTAATGACAAAAGTAAGAATAAAAATTAGGATTCGGAGCGGAAGATTAGTACTGGGCGGTGTATAAACAACCGATGAAGAACATAATTCGGTCTGTTTTGAATTTGGATCTCTCTGATTTGCGGAAATTAATCCTTTACCTCTCCAAATACGAGGATGACGACGACATTTAGCAATAACTCTATAATTGTGTTAGTTTAGGGGCTCTACTAATCGGGACTATCGACATACAGCGTCATGTCGAAAACCATGAAACTTTCGGTTGAAAATGACTCAACATTCAACTAACATCACGCGGGGTTTAAAGTGAGATACGTAAAAAGTCGACAAGTGAGATTCACTTACCATTTTGCTGGTGGACAATTAAACCGATTAACACTGATTTTCCCAAAAATCGCCGCTATCGCCGAGAGTGAAGCGAGAGAATACAACCCAAGACAGGAACAATGAAATTACAAAAATTCCCAACCCTAATTCTAGGTTATTGTGTTTCAAGCCACGCGATAAATGGATAATTGTTCTGATCACTGGACCGTGCCTTGTATATTGTGTCTCACAGGGGTAGGGGGCGTGTAGGAAATTTGCAAGTTTCAATCCCTTGATCGCTTGAAACAAAAGCCCTT
Organism: Pocillopora damicornis; assembly: GCF_964200805.1. NCBI lineage: Eukaryota > Metazoa > Cnidaria > Anthozoa > Scleractinia > Pocilloporidae > Pocillopora > Pocillopora damicornis. The sequence continues at coordinate 6,777,647 of NC_142676.1, forward strand.
TGTATCTTTAGTTAGTAAAAGACACACTAGAAAAAGAAAAATGCAAGAAAAGTGCAGGAAAAATATTCCCCTTTAAGCGGCAGAACCGTGGTCTGTTCACAAAAACGTGTAAACTATGAGACTTGGACCCGACCCTTCATAAATTTCCATTGTCGCGCATATATCCTCGCGGTAACGCAAAGGCTTTTCTCGAATCTGTTCGTCACATTTCGCCTTCAGTTTGATTATTCGTCTTTTGCAAACGTGCAGCAATTTACAAACGCAATCACACTTTTTTCTATTGATTTTTTCTGTTTCTAAATAGCCATATACGATACACCAGAAAACATGTTCAACTTTTCAGTATTCGTGACTCTTAGGACGACAGTATTTTTCAAAACCGATTCAATAGTTTACCATATATAGGCATTAAGTTGGCACAGTTTGCAATGCTCCGGAGTTTAGGAAAACGCACAGACTCCGTGCGTGAGACTCCACAGGGGTATTTCTCAGGGGGGAGGGATGGGGAACCAGGGCGGTGTGTTCAAACAAAAGGTTTATTATAAATGCGCTCGAATTAAGAAAGATAAACTAGAAATAATCATGGATCAGCAAAAAGTGCGTTCGATCTAGCGTTTGATTTCGATCTAGCGTTTTTCACCGCGTTAACAAAATCCAGTGAAGCTACGAACATCCAGAACTAAGCGAGTCTGCCCGAGGATAACACTCAGCTAACGAGCCCATTAAGTAATGGGCTCCTGGCCAACAGAATTCACAGCTCTTGTATGATATCGAGGCGAGTGGTCGGCCAGTTTATAAGGCGCCCCAAAACTGAAATGGCAGAGCATCCAGAAAAAAGCGACACGTGTACTAAGCGTCCTCTTAACTTCGAACGCAATAAATGAATAACATTTTAATACTTTGCTTTTTTGAAATATTTCAGTGCCGCAGGTGTTGCTTAAAGATAGCACATTTCTTTGAATAGCTGAGTCTAGAATTTTAGTTCGAGTCTCAAAGTCAACACCCAGTGTATTATTTAGGCAGGGGCGCGCCGTGCCATGCTGCAGTTCAAATGTTGGGTAAAGCGTGGGCCGAGAAAGGCCTGGGTGTTAGTTAAAAAAAGGTCCTTGACGTGAACATGAGTTATTCTAGGCGAAAAAAAATCGCAGATCGTTCGATTCGATTCGAACCGAGTCATCAATACTTGGGACTTTTAACTGAACTCTGCACAGCCCACAACGAAAATTTTTTATTTTCAGACAAGGGAAACTTTTTCGGCGACATGCATCAAGTTCCGACAATTTTACATCAAACGGTCTTGAGGTAGGCCAAGGATTTTATATTTATTATTGTTATCATTAAAATTTTAAACTGGGAGGTACAGACAAAGGATCTTGAACATGTTCCAGGAGCTTGTTTTGTGAGCTTAGTCATATCAGGGTATGATTGGTCAATCGAAAAATTAATGTACAGGGAGAGCCAATTTGCTTTTCTTAAACAAGCATCTCATTAAAAATTATATGATTTCGTACGGATCACAAACGAATTCGCTCGTCAGTGCTCACCAAGAACAGTTAAACACTACAAGATGAAAGTGAGGGTCGCCGCTTTTTTGCTGTTACTTTTCATCGCTCATCATCACGGTAAGAATTTAATGTAAAATGTAGATATAAGCACTGACAGAAAGGCTGGATAGCCATTTCCATACGGTAAATTGCCTTAACGCAGACTGAAGAGGTAAGAGATGTTTACGCTGAGACGAATAAAACGCACCTTACTCGGAAACAAAAGTAATCAGTACGTTTTTTTCTGAGTAAGGTCCTTCTCTCCCGTAAGTCGCTATTTCGACATAACCTCACTCACTAAACATCTTTCCAGAATTGTAGTGCGAGATGAAAATGCAGCTCATTTCATATTTATTCAAAATTTTCATCGCTGGTTATGTCGGGAAATGGTGCTCGCCGACAAAGGAAACTCACGCGTCTGAAGATTTTCACCAGATTTTAATATTTTTTCACTTTGTCGGTACACGTCGTGGTATTCTCTCCTAAATCGATCTTATCTGTCATTCTATCTTTTCTTTTCTCAAGACGAATAGCCTATTTTTACAATCACGTAACATAAAAGGTAACAGAACTCGCTTCCGGTCACGACACTCTCCCCCTATTTGATACCGGAGGTAACAAATACACACAAAAAGAAAATCATTTGTTCAAATTCATTGTTCGTCTTGTCTGGCAATGTCTTTGATACGTTCCGCTGCGGCAACAGCTGCTCTCCTGGGTGTGAATGCCCTGGCTCTGGGGTTGAGGACATTTGACTCTGGGTCTTGAGGCTCCTGATATCGGTCGCATGACAACTCCATGGGGTACAACTGTTGGAGTGCGCGCTCCAGGAACGATTTTCCTGCCCTCAGTCTGGCTGCCCTGACAACACCGTCTCTCCCCTTGATGAGCTTTGCTACAATTCCGAGGTTCCACTTCCCTCTGTTTCTTTCGTCACTTTGGATTAGAACGACGTCTCCGGGTTTAATCTGTGGTTCTTCTTTCTTGTGGTTGAGGTTATGTCTTTCTCTCAAACTCTTGATGTACTCCCCGGTCCATCGGGCCCACAACACATCCTTACAGCGTCGAAGATACTTGGCTCGCTTCCTTAAATCTTTACTCTCGATCGAACCTGGATCATCTTCTGGTAACAGATTGGGCTGGCCAAACATCATGGCATTTGGTGTCAGCGTGGGTAGCTGGACATCGTCTTCCAGATAAGTTAGGGGGCGGTTGTTAAGTGCAACTTCCACATCTAGGAGCACCTCCTCAAACTCGCTCCACGTGAGCCTCGCTCCCCCAACAGACTTGTACAAGGCCCGCTTTACAAGCCCCACCAACCTCTCGTACTGACCGCCCCACCACGGTGCCCTACTCAGGTTGAATTGCCACGTGATCTGTTGGTGTGCCAGGTAATCCTGCATCTTCTCGTCGTTCATGATGCTTCTCAACCATTTCGCCGCCGCAATGAAACTTTTTCCGTTGTCGGAGTACACCTTTTGTGGTCTTCCCCTTCTGGCTATGAACCGTTTCAAGCTTTTAATGAACTCTTCTGTGCTCTGATCGCTTAACAGCTCCAGGTGGATGGCTCTGGTCAGACTACAGGCAAACAACAGGATATAGGCTTTACCTTCCTTCTTCTTACTGATTTTGTATGGTATTGGGCCGGCATAGTCCACGCCCAGTACCTGGAAAGGAACTGAGCCCATGGTGCGGTCAACTGGTAAGTTTCCAGGAGGTGGACTTTGGAATGCCACAGCACGGAACTTTTTACATCCAAAACAACCCCTGATCACTTTCTTGGTTAGCTGCCTCAATCGAGGTATCCAATAGTCACGTCTGATGAAGGCCATCGTGAGTCCAACTCCTCCATGTAAGGTCAGGATATGCACATCTAGAACCAACTTCTCTGTCAACACTGCACTTGATGGTAGATAGATTGGATAGCTTACTTGAATTCTACCACGGCACTCGTACAACTCTTCGTTGTTCTTCTGTAGGTTGAGGGTCAACTTGTCCTCGTTGAACTTTTCCGTCATTTCATAGCTTGCTTGGGCCCTCTTTATCCACCATTGCACCTGCTTGTCCGTCTCAGCTGTTGTTAGAGGACCACTGAGTCGTACTGCTTTCTTCAACTTGCAGTTGTTCAGGAATCTCCTAATCCATGCTGTCACCCGTACCGTTTTCCAGAAACTGTTTTTCTCTAAAACTTCATCGAAGTCATCCTTGGTCTCTGTAGCAGTTGCGAAGATTTCTTTTGCGAGTTTAGCTTCCGCTTCGGTTTCTTTGCTCGGTTCTGTGAATACTTCAGCTGGCCAACGATCAGGCTCTGTCAACCATTTTGGACCCATTAACCACAGCTCTCTCAGCTTGTCCGCTTGGCAACCTCTACTGCCAATATCAGCGGGATTCTGGTCGGTACTAACATGCCTCCAGTGAATGTACTCTTTCTCTCGTATCTTGTTCACTCGGTTGGCCACAAATTGCTTGTAGGCACTCCCTTCTCCTCTGATCCAGTGAAGGGCCACAGTACTACCCAGCCATCCATGGACTGATCTAACTGGCCGGCCTTCTAGGGCGTTCTTCACATTCTCGGCGAGGTTTGCCGCCATGTGCGCAGATACTAATTCCAGTCTAGGAATAGTGAGGCCCTTTTTTGCCAAGCGCGATTTCGCTGCCAGCAATCCTCTGCTCACGCCTGAAGCTTGGTGAACCACTGCATATACCACAGCTGCTGATCCTGCCCAACTTGTGTCTCCAAACGCGTGTAAATCGATTGCTTCAATGGTTTCTTGCAAGCCTGCTAAACTGCGTGGGAATTGAAGGTGGTCTGGGAGGTTTTTCTGGAACTTTTGCCATTGCCTTCTGATGTTTTCGGGTACGCTTTGGTCCCATGGAAGGTGTTGGTCACAAACTTCTCGATACAAGAACTTCCCCACGAGGGATACTGGTGACGCTAGGCCAAGAGGGTCGTAAATTGAAGCGAGGAACCGCAACATTTCCCTCTTAGTCACTTCTGGGGGTGCTTCTGGAAACTTCACAGCAATGGTGTCCTCCGTCTTGTCCCATGGTAGCCCCAACATCTTGGTTTCTCCGGTTTTAACTCCAAGTTGTTCCTTGGCATAACTTTGTCTCTCGTCTTCCGACTTCGGTTCTTTGTTCGTTTCCAGATCTGGCTCGTTGGAATGCCACTTGTGTAGTTCGAACTGCGCCTCCCCAAAAACTGCAACAGCTGTTTCTTTTAGTTTGCGCACCTTGTCTTTGGTTTCTCCACCGGTAATGACATCGTCCACGTACAGGCTCTTTTTGATCTCTTCCACTTCTTTTGGGTATCTTTCTTTTAGGCTTTCCAGGTGTTGCTGCAGTGTTCCCCCTAACAAAAACGGTGACTGCACCAGGCCAAACAATGCACGGGTAAATCTCAACACTTCCACATTTGATACATCTCTGTTCTTTATCCAGTGGAATCTTAAAGCATCTCGATCTTCTAGTCGAATACGTACTTGCAGGAAGGCCTGCTTAAGGTCACCTGCCAACGCCACTGGCTTCAGACGGTTTCTTATTAGCACATCCCACAGCAGGTTCTGAAGGGGTGGCCCCGTCTCCAAACAATCGTTAAGGGAGGGACTCTTCTCATTTGATCTCGCTGACGCATCGAACACGATTCTCAGCTTGGTGGATTCTGCTGACTCTCTGATGACAGGCTTGTGTGGGATGTAGAACTCTCTTCCCACTGGGTCTGAAGACACCTTCTCTACGATCCCTTTCGCCAACTGATCTTGAATGACTTCGTCATACTGGGCCAGAAGGTTGGGCTCTTTCTGTAATTTCTTTATCAGGCTTTCGAGTCTTCGTAGACTTCCACACTCGTTGTTTGGGAAGAGATCATGACCATGTTTCCATAGTAGCCCTGTCTCATACCATCCTTCATCGCTTCGTCTGAGTTGCTCTTTAAAATCGTCGTACACTGTTTGCTGATCACCATTTGGCCTGTCCTCAAGGCCCAACACGTCAAGACTACACAGCTGGTCGTAATCAGTGGACGACGTTCTGGTGAGATAAACACTGCTCAGGTGTGCTTCCTTTCCGGCCGACATCATCGTCCAGCCTAAAGTGGTTAGCTCAGCTATGGGTTCTCCGGCCTTTCCAATTCTTGGTTTTGTGTCGGTCTTTATCCGCGAGTATTCACTAGCCCCCAGTATCAGATGGATGGGTAGTTCCGATTTCGTGTCTCCATCATCCATGACTACTCCTTCGAGGTGGGTGAACTGGTTGATCTTTTCCGAATATCTTGGGTTGGGCACCGACAGTAGGACACTTTTATCGACTTTGCTCACTGTGGTTGCCATCTCGAAACTCCCATGGGTGTTTGCAATCTTAACGTTGTATTGTTGAATCTTCTGGTTTGTCGAACACATCATCATGTCAATTCTCTTGTGCTCTATTCTTGACGGTTGCTTTCCAAGTCGTTTGACAAGTGCTGCTGAGGCATACGAGCTTCCCGCCCCAGTGTCCAGTAACGCGCGGCATGTTACGCCGTCCACATTGACAACCACGATTGGGTAAATGACTGCTCCTTCACTGGTGGCTAGCAACATCTGCTGGGAATCTCTGTCACATATTGAAGTATGATGTCTGCCGTTGCACTTCTGACAACTTCTCACAATACGACACTCAGCAGCTCGGTGTTTGTTACCAGTGCAGTTGAAACATAAACCTTTCTCACTGAGGTGCTTTCTTCTCTGTGCCACACCCACTATCTTGTCACAGTCGAGGGACTTGTGTCCGCTAGATTTGCAATAAACGCATGGTCTCGGTTTCCACTCGTCTTGCCTCGAGTTAAACAATTTGTCTCGGGATTTAGGCGGCAGGGTTCTGCCACTGCTTGGTTCTTCGGATGAAGGCAACGGATTTCTTTCGCACCACTTTCGAAGTGACTCTAACATCTGAGGAAATCCCCACTCTTGCCAGTTGTCGTCCAAACGGACAAGGTCAGCCCTGATGTCAGGTAGTTTGTCCAAGGTAACTCGAACGTAGCCATTTATCTCTTGAATTTTTCCCATGGTTTCCAGTGCTTGAGCATTAGTTGACAGCTTCTCGTAGAATGGGTGTATTTTTGCTGGCTGAGATCCCTGTATGGTGGGTAAGGAAATAATACACTGCATGTGCGCGTTGGACACTTCGCTCGGTTTCCCGTACTTTGCTGTCAGAATGCTTTTAGCTCGTCCGTAGCCTTCTGTATTGTAAGGCAAGCCATCTACCGATGCACGAACTTTGGGGGTGAGAAGCTCTTTGAGGTATGAAAATTTCGCTACTTGTGTAATACTAGCCTTATCGATTTCAGTTTCGAATTGGCTCCAAAACCTCAACCAGTCGAGGTGGGTTCCTTGAAATTTAGTGATGGTTAACTTGGGTAACTTGGCGCCACTCTCCTTTAGAGATTTGTTTCGATCCTCTTCTAATTTCTTTTCGTGGTCGCGTTTGACCTTCAATTTTGCCTCCTCGAATTTCAACTCTTCTTCGTAACGACGATTCCTTTTCTCCTCTTCTTTCTTTTCCTCCTCGTCTCTCAATTCGCGTAAAGCCTCCTCTCGTAGATTCCTTGCCTCTACTCTCACATTATCGGCGAGTTTTTCGAATACGTCGACTTGCCCTTCGATTTCCAATGTCCATTCTCTCACGTCGTTCGGGTTGTCTCCTTGCTCTATTTTTAGCGCTTGTATTTGAACCTTCTGTTCATGAACGCCGTCTAGCTGTTTTTCCAAATCCTTTTGCAATCGCTCTAACGCTTTCAGTTCTTTCTTCTCTCGAATTCTAGGTACTTCTTCGGTCGTGAATTTCAACATTCGGAGCTTTGCGTCGATCTTTTTCACCGCTTGCTCAAGCTCAGCCATTTGTTGTTTTTGATAAAACCACGCGGTCAGTGTGATTTCTGTGATGAATTTTCTGTTTCTTTTAAGCCGTGTCCTGGCAGGGTCGCCACTTTTGTCGGGAAATGGTGCTCGCCGACAAAGGAAACTCACGCGTCTGAAGATTTTCACCAGATTTTAATATTTTTTCACTTTGTCGGTACACGTCGTGGTATTCTCTCCTAAATCGATCTTATCTGTCATTCTATCTTTTCTTTTCTCAAGACGAATAGCCTATTTTTACAATCACGTAACATAAAAGGTAACAGAACTCGCTTCCGGTCACGACAGTTATTCTGGTAATTGCTCTTAAGTCATGATGTGAAATAGGCCTACAGGCAGTGATAAGAGCTGGATAGGTATCAAGTTACAATAAAGTCCCGCATGTACATGTAAACACTAACATACACTTACTCGGCAGTGAAGTGATTTGTGTACTCTTTCTTGTGAATTCAGGGTTATCTACACAAAGCCCCTCTTAATTTCTCTGCAGAATATGATCTAAAGCAGTGAAAGTTGAAATATGTTCTTATGGGCAACCAGAATTTCAAAGTGTCCAGAATTAATACTTTATGCAAAGCCTTCATGATTGTTGAAATAGATTTCATAACGCCGGGGTAATTATTCCTGCCCGGTATGAGGATTTTTATCTGCTTTTTTCCTTTTAACTAGGCTAAAAGACATCTATAAAATTGATCAGCAATTTCTAACCAGGTTAAGAAAACAAAAATTATTCTAACTTCTGCAATAACCAAGATCTATCGCGATAATTTAAGAAACGTTTGCAACCGCCATATAAAATTCATTTTAAAAATTCGAAATTAAATATTTGAAAGTTCATCTAGTATTTTTTTGTTGTCAGCCACCGGTTAATTCATTGTAATGCAAATTCTTAATCTTGATGAACCTTAAAATCGCTCAGCACCATAACTACTTTAAAAAAATGTAATAAATTGATTGCGTCCCTTTCCAACCGAAAAAACAGCATAAGTGTTAGCCTGCATGTGCGAGTCCTGCATATTAGGTCTGTTGCTTCGCAATTCTACAGTTTTTGTTTTTAGTACGAGAACTCTGCCCTAAGAAAGCGGTTATGCATGCAAATGGTAATATATGTTTAGAATATTTTGATGAACCACCCAAAACGTGAGATTGTTCAAGCTATGCAATGATTTACAGTACCATTTTTAAATGATCTGCTCTCAAGATTGTATATGGTGTCAAGTGGCGAATTTTATCAGCTGGTTGAATGAGGCGGGCTGCCTTAGGTTTACTGAGATCTCAATTAAATGCGCAAAAGTTCGGATGTGGGCGTTGAAATATAAATAATGAACCACAGGTTTGAAGAAGAAACGAATAACATCATCACTGGTTAGTCTGGGGCGGGATCGTTGATTTTTTTTGCTTTCTTTGGCTCGGCCAGAGTTCAAGTTTTTCATCCTAATTCATTTTCTCAGGCGGTTTATTCAGTTCCCAATAGGCTTGTACGACTGATAATTATGTTTAATCACCAACTCTAATGACACTACAACTCACTATTTATGAGAAAAATTCTCAGTACTTTCTATGTAAAATCTTGAATAATGTGTAACCGTGAAGAGTTTGAAAGGAAAATGAATAATGCCAGTACATATCTAAGGAATAATAAATGATTCCGAGTGCAAGTATTCAGCTTCCACTCCTTCAGTTTAATTCACACTGAGTCCATTCCCTTTTTCTCTTTTCAAGGCCGCTCATTTAAAATTGATAATATTTATCACATTACGCACGAAAATCAAGATTCGTATGCTATAGATCGGGGCCCAGTTGTATAAAGGACGGATAATGCTATCCAACGGATCATCGGATAAATTGCTATCCGGTCGATAAGTGATAGCAAATCATATTCTATTATCCACCGTATAGAGATTTATCTGGTGAATAGCGTTATCCAATCTTTGAACAACCGGGGCGGCTATTTAATATGTACTTGTCGGTGAGTTGTGCTCATTCACTGCCTCCGTTGTCGGCTGTGTCATGAGAGTTTTAAGAGGCCACGCTCATCCAAAGTGCTTCAATATACAAAATACTAATGGTCAAAATTTCTTAACTTGATTTTCTTAGTATCAAGTCTGGAATGTAATGCTTGTACAAGTTCAACCTCGTGGGACGATTGTAAAGTTTCACAGGAAAAGTGTCTTCCCCAACAAAACCAATGCATCAAGGTCTACTTTAAGTATGGCGGAAGTGAAATATTCTCCAAGGGCTGTGCTCATAAGCTCTCTTGTGGAAGCTCAGAAAATCCTATCTGTGGAGAAGCCGCTGGCTCTGATTTTACTTGTGATATCACCTGTTGCAATGACAAAGACAACTGTAACGCAGGCTCAGCCCTATCTTTCAGCAGTTTCTTATTCTTGGCATGCGCATCGGCGTCATTAATGTTTTACGTGAAATTTTGACATTACAGCTCAGTTGCATGTTCAGGTTTTGGGAATATTTGTTTTCAGATGATAGGGTTGAGTAAATTTAAAAAAGAAAAAAAAAACGTTTTGTGTTGTATAACAATTTCTTACGATTGATAACGTTTGATTTTTAGAGGCTCAGAAAACCTCAGGCTTGTTTGTTATCACGTATGGACATCTCAGAAAAATATCAATTTATGCTACCAGCACTCCAAACGCTGGGTTGTTTATTTTACAAATTCTCTTTTAGTCTCAATATGAGAAGGGACTAGTATTCACTTCTCAATCAACAGACTGATTAAACAGGATTTTTGTTTAAAAAAACGGTGTTGGAGTGAGAGGGTGATTTGGTAAAAACATATAAGATAAAATTCCTATTTATGTTCAAGTATGACCTTCTAGTCTTCATTTATGCCGGAGCTTAGTTAATTCACCATTCAGCAGAATGGCCATCTTTCCAGAAGCTGCAAGTAAGTCCATTATCTCTGGAGGACGCACGTTTCTCAGCGAGAAGATTTGAGACGAGTCGGGGAAAGTTTTGCTGGGGTCTGGCACTAATAATGGCTTCTAGGGCTTAGAGTTTCGGTTTTAGACACGGCTTTTGGATAGCTCAAAATACATGATATTGATCGATTCAGGCCGTAAGAATTTGCTTAATTAGTCTAATGAAAAACGAGAAGCATAACAACGAGGTCATTCAATAAATCATACCCCTGCGTAAGGCATGCTCCGGAAGCGAAACCCAAACTTTTTTTCGATCTAGGAAAATGCTTTCGTGCGGACTATTCAAAATTATTGTCAGGAAGTGTCACGTCACATAACTATACTTAGTTTAAGAGATGACTAGCCGTGTGTTTTGTTCAGGCAAGTCAAGTTTTGAGTGTCGATGATGACAGCTTGAATAATTCCTCAGTGGATGACTTCCGTTTCTATGCCTGGCTCTAATTGGCTGAAAATAACAGCATGAAAGTTATGACATCAATAGATGATACTAACGTAGTGACCTTTGGTAGGAAACCTGAAGCTTTTTTTCCTCATTCACCTTCATTCATCGCTGTCGTCTTTCTATTTCCTTTTTTCTTCTCTCAACTGAGGAGTCATTCTTCTTGCCTTTTCTTACTCAAGCAAGACCGTAGAAAATTCTGCGGAAGATTTAATATTTTTGTGAGCCTAAAACTAAAATCTGATGCATGCATGCTGTTTTTAACTCCTATCAAAATGCTTTCTTACCTACATCAGAGGTATAGGATTACACGACCAACGATGACGAACTTCCGAATGTCTTTTCTGCTTTCGACGATCTTGAACTGATTACCCCGACAGAAATTTTAAAGAGCTTTAGCATGACGTCAGTAGGCATGAAGAGAGTTGTATAAATGCAGCGCGGATTGTTCAGTCCTTTACGTTACTAGGTACCGGCGATCCTCTAGCTTTGCATCTTGAAGGATCTGCTCCCTGATCGGTTAACATACATCTGATCGAAATGAAACTGTGGCTAGCTAGTGTATGCGCTCTCTTCATTTCGCTTTCAACTGGTAAGTGAACATGTCCCACAGGGAATGGTTCTGACATTTTTCTCCCAGTTCATGCTTGGTAGTTTTTGATCATTTTTCGCAAATGCTCTTTCCCCATTTATTGACCTTGCAGACATAACGCGAGGCGGAACTCGCAACTTAAAGAGGAAAATGTGTCTATGTTCATGTAGTGAATAGAGCGCCGACGACAAAGTTTTGAAGTGAAATAATGAGTTTGAATTTGTGATTTTCAGATATATAACCGGCGTCGTGTAGTGATTTATTTTTATCAGAAGTTAGTTCGCGTAAAGGTTAAAATTTAAGTAAAGAGCGTTTTAGTCTAACAGAGGAGTATTACAGTTCCCTGAACAAACTATTAATAGTTGCCACTTACTGTTCCCTGAACAGTTCCATAATAGAATACTGGGTGGGATGGAATCGTTGTACTATGATGTCAAAAATTAATAAGATCAAAAACTTGATTGAATAGCTTTGTCCAAACTCAATTTATTTGCATGTTGCTTAAATTTTCTTCTTAGGGAAGAGAAACGCAACAATTTAACATTCATGCAATATTTTCAGTTCTAGCTCTCAAATGCCAAGAATGTGCAGACATCTCAGGATACCCATCATCATTCAGTTCGTGCACCAGTCAGGATATCAAATCCATCGAATGCACTTCTCCAGGCTTTGATAGCTGTATGACTTTCAAAATGACCGTGCAAGTACCTGGGGGAGATCCACTCAACGCGGAGATGAGGAATTGCAGCTCCAGGAGCTTGTTTTGTGACAAGAACAGCAACCTTGATTGTAAGCGAATATTTGCTGCGACAATCTTGAGATCGGTGCTCCTTTCTTCACTCCCCCCCCCTACCCCCTCCCCTCCCCCCTCATGATGCATGGAAGGGATTTAATAAGCTTTCAGACTTATAGCAGTGGGACACACCGTCAATCATTTTATGATTTTCAATGAAATTCGTTGTAGCTAGTGAAAAAGAAAATGTCAATGAGCCTAGCAAAAGCACATCTAGACGATAATGCTCGAGAAATATTACATCATAATTGGAGTCTACTTGTCGCACGAAGAGTCAATTGTTTCCTGTCAACATCAATACGGAAAATTAAACTTTTCCAAATTTGTCTTCTTAAAGCGTATCCGTTTTTCCTTAGGTAATTTTAATCCCGAAGCTACTCCAGCTGTTCCTGGATATAGAGTTTCGTTCGCAAATCTATTCGGGAGTATGACGGTGAACTGCAAGTCCTCAAAGGGTCAAATGATTAAGCCCCAATCTTCTCTACTAAACTTACCTTAGCGTGATGTTTTCTTTGCAGTGTGCAAACTTACCAACGACAGTACTGGTGGCATGTTGACTTCATGTTCCACAGTCTGCTGTGAAGGTGACATGTGTAACAAAGGTCCTGCCCGCCCTTGGAGTCTTCGAGGATTACTTCGCGGATTAAACTAAATGAAATTGACAATTTGTGATTTTTAATAAATTTCCAAGTCATGATATTTTTGTAGAATAAATGTTCTCCGCATCATTTTTTAGCAGTAAAGTACAAGATTAATTGTAAACGCCTCTGCCACGAAGAGGAAAATAATGATAGAAATAGTATTTTTAGAAAATAATTTTTATAAGGACTTTGGCAAAGCGAATAGAAATAAAAAGACACCTTATTGCATAGCCTAGTTTTTGTCTTTGCAGACGTTTCGGAAGAGAACCGCTTTTCTTTCAATAAATGCATTATGCTAATGCTGACAACGTTGTTCACGGATTAACAGTTTGTCCCAGTCTTTTGGGAGATCATTACATTCTTCTTTGTTGTTAAGTTTTGGCCTCCTTTTTCAGCTCATTCATGCTGAAAGCAATGATTGAGTGTAGCAGTTGTTGATGGAAGTTGTCGACCGTGGACGGAAGTTGCGTCTTGGACTGTAAACGGAAGTAGTCTTGCATGTTACTCTCCCCACTTAGTGAAAGTTAAAATTAATTTCAATGAAGCTCAGAAGCTCACGTGGAAAGAAATAAAATGTTTGTATGGTTTGAAAACAATAATAACCTCAAATCACATTTCCGAACTTCTAAAAATGCAACTTGAGTCGAAAAGCCGCAATGTTCACACCTAGGGGACCCGTAGCGGGTTCATTTCAAAACACGCTGTGACCACGCAGAAGAGCATCAGCATCAGAGGCAGCCATATCGGTAAGCCGCGCATTTGCGTTCGTCTTCATTTGGTATGAAGTAATCATTGCTCTATCATTGTGCTTGTCCTCGGGAGCTCTTTAACATACAGTCAACAAATCATCAATAATAACGGCCAAGATAGTCTAAAATTTTTCTTTCGAGCTCCATTATTGCGGTCCTGACTTGAGGCTCGCTAAAACAAAACAGCAACACCAACTGGTCAGTACAAAATGCAGACTGCAGACTTGGTACAAAATGCAGACTGAGAATTTACACTTCGTCTGATACGTGATAACATGTCACTTTACAACTTAACGCGCGTCACGCAATCGCTTTTCCGCGATCATCTTTTACGATTATTTTTACTATTGTGGAATATTCCTTGCCCGTTTCTTGATCACAGGCGTTCTTAATATAATTTCAAGCCTTCCTAGAATCTTCACTTTGCGCGCGAGTTGATCGGTGTGATGTCTGTACAGAATTTACCAACTTAATGAAAGTGGATGTAAATGAAGATGTAAATAAGATGTCACTATCGAATATTTAACATGCGCAATATTCGAGAAACACTTGACAGCTTTGCACGTGGTCCATACATTTCATCTTTTTAACCGATATATGTTCACTTTGTTGACAAAAATGTGGACCGGGACCAAAACTTTTCCCTCGACAAGATATATTTTCAACGTTCAGTGGTGTTCACACACTGAATTTCATCGGCCCACATGAGGAACCATCGAATTTTTATGGGGAAAAGCGAAGCGTTGCTTTCGTGACTAGCCATTTGATTACTTTTCTGGTGGTTTTATCTCTCGTCTGTTTGGTGACTACGCAAATATTGATATGTGAAAATCAGACTATATGAAGGCTTGAAATTCTATTACGAACGATTGTGACCGCTTTGTTAAAAACAAAAGATATCAGCGTGACCCCTGTAGTTATTATCGCTCTATCCTGATTGGCAACTGAAAGTAAGGCGTGTGATAAAATATTTCAATTTCAGACTGAAAAGAAAAACAAAAACGTTACTTTTTGCTTGTTTAAGTCTACTGAGTGCAAGAACGTTTGATATCTAGATAAGATCTTTCTAGAGCCAAAGGCATTTGAACCGTCATCATGATGAAACTGTTGCTCGGTGGAGCCTTCCTTCTTTGCCTTCTTCTTCCAGCCGGTAAGTGATCACAGCAACTATGTCAATGCATAAACAGACTCGTATTTCGGTGCGTCCTTTGAGTTTGAGATCATTCACTTCTGCTGTTTGTGCAGAATCATTCAGCGCTTTCGTTAAACTTTATCGTGATTACGATGGACTCTTCTTACTCGGTAGAAAGCTTTCTTACAATCATTTATGCAGTCGTTTACTGATCATAGTCGTCAACTCATTACATCTGTTCAAGGTTTGCACAGTGTTAAAAATTCACTAGGATAATATATTCATCTGTTCGAAAAAGTCTCAGGAATGTGTGCGATGTTCTTGTGGAAATGAAAGACGATTCTACTAGAATATCAGGCAGGGGTTCATGGCTTTAGAACAGCAAAATTCGATATGAGAGTATCGGAAAGCACAGTTTTGATACTTAACGAAATAGCCGCGTGTGCTAACCAAGGAAGCCTCATGTTAGATATTCAAGCTGTTGTATTGACATGAATAATGTACATTATGCCTTGATATCATACGAAGGTGTCCAATCTCAGGAACATGTGCGATGTTCTGAAGGAAATGAAAAGCGATTTTATAAGACTACCGGACTGGAGTTTAAGACTTTTAAGAGTTTAATTCGGTATAAGAAAATTGGAAATCGTAGTTACAATATTAAAATAAACAGCCGCGTAGGCTCACCCGTAGAGCCACATGTTGAAGATGCAAGCTGTTGTATCGACATGAATAATATTTATTATGACTTGATATTGTATGATAGTCCCCTTATGAAGGACAGACGCAATGGCGTGAACAGGGCCGGAATTCCAGAAAAATTGCCGCACAGAAAATACAGAACGACGGTTATACGATGAAATACATATTAATTGAGTTAGGTAAGACCAGACGGGGAAAGTATCTGGCTCTCGATTATCACGCACAGACCTTGCTGTGCTCAGTCCTTAAGGTGTAACTGCACAAAATGTTTTCCTATTTAGCCCTACCACTCAGTCAATAATTTTCCTTTTTCGTTTCCTTTCCTCGCAGTGTCGAGTCTAAACTGCTATGTATGCAGCTCATCCAAATCATGGACAGACTGTACGATGAAAAGCCACCAGTGTCCGTCTGGTTATGATAGGTGTAGTAAGGTGTATCTCAGGACCGGCAGCCTCGAGTCTTTCAGAAAGTATTGCGTCCCCAAGGCGAGGTGTACTCAGAAGACGGACTTTACCTGCAAGACCGCTGTTGGATCAAGTTCTTTCGAGTGCGACGTCACATGTTGCGATGGTGACCACTGTAACACTGGCTCAGCTATGTTAATCAGTATTACCCTCTTGCTGACATGCGGATTGGCGTCTCTGTGGATTGTTGTCAAAGACTGACATTCATTTGTGCTGTGACATGAGGAAATATATGTGCGCCTCCTTTAATTTTAGGAAGAAATGAAAGATGTGATTATAACGTAGCTTCTCTTGACAGTCTCAATACATTTACTTTGAGAAGGAGCCCGCTTTAACAATAAAATGTTTTTGTGTGTTTTATATGAATGATATGTTGTAGGTTTTTATCATGTTTCTTTCAAACAACTTCCAACCTGTGCAATATCACAATTCGATAACAGACACACCGGACACTGTTACGATTGCACAAAGCCTTTAAGGATCCCGCTACTTGTGGCGACAAACCCCTCAAAGGACATTTTAAGAAAATCAGTTGATCCCCCACCCTCCCCCCTCCCCCTTCCTTATCATCAAGGTATCACGGTCTTGACGAGTTACAACTTATCTGCAAGGATTCACTCGTTGATTAGCCCACCGATTAGGTTCGAAAGATTTCCCTCTAGCGCCTAGGAAATGATACGAGCAATCGCCTGAACTACCTTAATTTTTGAAGGTCCGTTATAGTTTCCTTTTTTCGCAGAAATGTTTAAACTTCATCAAAAAGATTTTCAATACTGGCAAATGGGATCTGATTGGCTGATTTACGGGCACTGATATCAGTGAATTGTTACCACCTGCTCATCCGGATGTGTCACTGCTCGAAATCGTGCCGCGTATGCTCATTGTCGTAGTTCAGTCAGTTTTAATCTAGATGGAGCACAGGCAGCCCAAGCTCCAGCTGTGAGATGATCATTTTGCACAATAATAACAGCGAGGCTCAGTTTAAAAAGGAGGCAGGGTTACAAGCTAGTTTTCAAAGGTCGTGTGTCAAGGTTGATGTGTACGCGGGCTGTTAGAATAAGTTAAGTAAATTTTATTTCGAAAGTTTCCAATTTTTGGAAGGTCAGTAAGGTAGTACAGATATTTATTATTCATTATAAATAATTGTTAAAAATGACCCGTTTTTATTTTTCCCTTGATAGAAGTGACTTTAAGATGCAACTCTTGCCCGTCCCAATTTTCGTGGGATAATTGCCGACAGTTAAGTAAAACATGTCATGTCTCGTCCTGACTATCAATACGGCAAGGTTTACACCAACATTGACGGGAAGGAAAAATAGGCAAGGGATTGTCTGCCACCGGAGTAGTGTTTAAAGGAATACCATTATGACTGTAAAAAGCGTCTTTCCAAGAACAGCACCGTTTGTCTCGTCCATTGTTGCGACAACACCGACGACTGTAATGGTGGTACATCACGTCAGTGGAATCTCGTTGCTGACATGCTTCCTGGTATCCGTGATGCCAATGAATTTGAGAGATCATTCTTAAGAACACGATGTAGGACAACTGTCTACTATGTGAAATTCATTACATGTTATGAGTGCATTCCTTTGCAATTATTCAGATCTGCAGTGTGTGAGCTGGTTACCCAGGTTGAAGGCAGTACATTAGCACTAACCCAAATTTGGAGCATGAATTCCTTTGATCCTTTTTTGAATAAAATTGAATAAACACGTCAGCAAGGCCCGAATGTTAAATGAATATCCCGAAAGGGATAGTTGTCATTTATCACCCGAAGGGCAGGGAAGGGGGAGGAGGGGAGATCACGTGGTTGTAAGGGGGGTCGGAGGAGGGATCAGTCGTTGCTAACAGAGTTAAAAGGGAGAACTAAAGAAAATTGACTGCCGGTGAGGAGGGAACAACTAAAAGCCACAGTCCCCCAGGGGTTAAAAAATGACCCTAATAAGGGGGAGGAGGGGAGATCACGTGGTTGTAAGGGGGGTCGGAGG
The DNA here is from genome assembly GCF_964200805.1 of Pocillopora damicornis. NCBI lineage: Eukaryota > Metazoa > Cnidaria > Anthozoa > Scleractinia > Pocilloporidae > Pocillopora > Pocillopora damicornis. Next base: position 6,795,521 of record NC_142676.1, read on the forward strand.
AGGGATCAGTCGTTGCTAACAGAGTTAAAAGGGAGAACTAAAGAAAATTGACTGCCGGTGAGGAGGGAACAACTAAAAGCCACAGTCCCCCAGGGGTTAAAAAATGACCCTAATAACCCTAGGTATCGGCTTAAGGATGCGTGGCGTCAGTTATTCATAACACGAAAACTGATTTCTAACTTATCGTATTTTGCAAGGATCGATATAGGCTCGATTCAAGTTTTCGCAAGTAATGTCTTATTAATACTGCAAATTGCATTTTTTTATTCCGGATGTCCGCTTTAATGACAGTGGGATGGATAAAGTTTACTTGTCGTTGGTTTTCTGTTTTGTTCCGAGTGATTTGGTGGATTTTTAGGACAGTGACAATCCGCTCCTCACCAAAGCTCCCCCAAGCTTATCTCATACCCAGATCCTACCGTGTAACTGTTACTGAAATGCGGTGCGTTAGCTCCCAACGCCCCAAATACAACCCGCACTTCGACATTGTTAGGTAATCGACACCACCCTGTTGTTTGTAACTTACAATTCGAAAATCCAACTCTGCAAAAAGAAGCTATGGTTAATTGCTGCCATATATAGTTCTCTCTATTGGGCTTACTTACCATGCGGTAAGTAATTTGCCTAAGTATTCAATTTTCAGACCTTAAGCGTTTGCAGTTAGGGCGAAGCCTTGCCTCGTATATCATTTTCGAAAATCATTCGGTGCAGTGACAACGAGTTGTGGTAATATTTGAAAGATTCGGAAATAGATTTGAGGCAAGGGAAAAAGACATCTGAGTCCTTGAGAAGATTTGAACTTCATGACAAAGATTTATCCACCAAACGGGGAATGGTGACATGCCAGTTTCAGTACAAGCTTGCGTACTTTCGGCCAGCTCTTTCACTGACTGCAACAAAAACTTTTTAAATTTTGCACACGATTCTTTTGATTTGTCTTTGTTACAGTTCGCTTGCAAATTTAAGCAAAACACGTTTTCGCAATGCGCAATTTAAGTCCATTTCGTTAAAAAGATCTCCTTACTCTTTCGCCATGTTTGCACTTCATGGTAAACATTTGTCAATTTCTCAGACCGATTCCGAATTTGAACCCAAACGCGTTCTATAATTTCCGCATCGCTTTTGCACGCATTCAATTTTCTATTTGCAATATCTATCCCAAAATTCAAATGCGAACTTTGTAAAATATATATATATATATATATATATATATATATATATATATATATATATGTATGCCATTAAGTCGCAAAGTGAAGGAATAAAACTCCTGTATAATCCCGGAAGCTAATTAAAACCCTAAATCTTTAGGTGCGCAGAAAAAAAAAGTAGATGAATTTTAATGAGTAATCAACGGGGGTTATCGTAGTTTTATTGGAGTTGTAATTGTTATGCATTTCTTGAGAGATTAAGGGACAACGATATTGATCGCTTCTTGACATTATTGTTAAGTTTATGCAAAGTATTTTGTGTTTTGGTCCTCTAAATGACATGCTAGGTAAATATAGACTCTTAATTAAAAAAGATAACTAAGAATCAAGCAAGTGTTCCAAAATCCTGACGGGATTGGAACTAAATTAATTTCTTAATTTTGTTACTGAAGAATAAATTCATCTCCCTTTTACCGACTGTCGGTAATTAACTTCACACTATAAAAATTATCATTAAATACGGAATAATCTATACTACAAAGCTTTTCTCAAGCTATTAATCTCAGACGCAGCCAATACTCGTTTCATTGTACCTATTGTTAGGGTCCATTACTTGAGTGAAGTAACTCAAGAGCTTTTTTTTTGGCGCCGCTTAATTGGGTTTTCCGGCCAGCTTATTCGAAAAAATTCCTGAAACACAATAGAAAGTGATAAAAGTGTATGAATGGTGTAATCTTCAATGGGTATTAATATTGTTTTCTTCCTTCTCTTTTTGTGTATTGAATATGTGTAAATGTTATGTAGGGTTTTGGCTGGTAATCAGTTTGTCTGTCACATCATAAGGTTCTTTTACTGAAAGGACAACTCTGTAAACAAGCTGCTCAGGCTTTCGATGAGTTTTTTTCATTTTTTTTTTTCGTTTTCCTTATCTTAGTCAGTCAGTAAGCACGACATCTTTCCATTTGGCGGGGCTTTCGCCTTGTTGTAATAACCGGTGTTACAAAACAGATTCGGAGTAACAGCTCATCAAAGTCTTTTGAATTGAATATTATGACAAAAAATATCTCTTGTCTGCATCAGGTTTATTCCTTTTCTATAACACAACCTACTGCCTTAGGAACTAGCTCAGATCTGAGTGAAAATGCTGGTCACCAGCTTATAAAGGCGACACTTACTAAGCTGTCAATCTTGATGCATCGTCATCATTTCTCACTTAGCTAGCGAATCACGTTAAGTTACGAGAAATAGTTCCTGAATGTATTAAAGTTCACACGGCAACCAGGTGGACAATCAGACATGGTTTGATGCTACTCTGGTTTGCAGATTTAATGAATGTAACCGAAGAAGTTACACTCCTGTCTAGTGCCTTCATCAGGGGTAATCTAAACGCTGCAACAAGAGGTCCTTTTATTTGATCACTAATTAGCGGTCTTTTTTCTGACGAGGTGTAAATAGGCGTCAGAAAGCAAACCGCCATCGTCTCGATTTAAAGCGGCGTGGGCGGAGTTAATATGCCAAGCCTCCAAACAAAGGCGCTGGTGATAACGCCGATTAGTGGTGATAATTTTAGAATTATCCCACCCAATTGTATGTTTGGTTAGGCATGTATGCTCTGATAAAGCAGAATTTTCCTTTTTGCAAAAGAAAACCGCTTTTTGATGCTCTTTTAAACGTGTACCAAACTGACGTTTGGTCTGTCCGATGTATTCGTGGTCACAGTCATTGCATGGAATAGAATAAATGGCGTCGGTTCGTTGTTCTTTCGTGACAGGATCCTTAGGTTTGGCGAAAATATGCCCAAAGTCTAAAAGGGTTTTTAAGCAACTTTAACGTTGTGGCTATTCAAAATTCTCTTGATGGGTTCGGTAACACCTTGAATGTCTTAACGCTTGTGAAGAATTAGTATCTTTCGACGTTGTTTCGCTCTTCACTAAAATCCCAGTAGATCTCGCCGTTAAGGTTGCGGAGGAGAGACTCAGAGAAGATGCCTCCCTAGGACTAAGAACTTCTTTGCCTGTGAAGGATATTATTCATCTGCTGTCTTTTTGCCTCAAAACCACGCAATTTACATATAGCGGCACCTACTATTAACAAGTTTTTGGTACAGCGATGGGTTCGCCTGTCTCTGCTATCATTGCTAACATGATAATGGAAGACGTGGAACAAAGGGCCTTAGCCACTTTACCGGTTAAACCCTGGTAAAGTGGCGGAAACGATATGTCGATGATGTTATTTCTACGGTATCCGGAAATGAAGCGGAACACCTCCTGTCGCATTTGAATTTAGTAGAGCCTTCGATCCAATTCACCCTTGAGCGTGAAAAGGGTAGACATTTGCCCTCTCTTGATTTATATGTGTCCAGAGGGGTTCAGGGTAATTTAGAGACAAGTGTCTACCGTAAACCTACCCACACCGACAATTGTTAGAAGAATTTCTCTCTAAAACTCGGTTGAATCTCCTTTATTTTCTGGTTAAACTCCTAGTACAATTCTTACTTTCGGGGACTAGCCCAGTCTTGATCTTATTCACCACAGTTCAACTTATTCCTTTCGACATAAGTCCACACTGTTCTACTTTGCTATATTCTCTGATTGAAAGATGCTGTGCACCAGCTTATAAAGGTGACACCAAAGATGACACTTCTAAGCTGTCAATCTTCTTACATCGCGATCGCTCCGTTTCAGCCAGCGAATCACGTTAGAGTACGTACGACAGTTCCTGCATACTAAGTATGCACCTCCGAATTGTTTACGCAATCACAAAATCATCTTCTACCTTAAATTTCTTAATTTTACGGTTAAGATCGACCAGAACGAAGACGAGATTGATAATATAAAAATTATAATTAACCTATGGGCAGAATTGAAATTACGCTTGAAAAGATAGTTTACGAGAAAATAGCCTTAGAGGATTGTTATATAACAACAGAGTAAACAGAAAATTCGGAGAAGAAGGGGCGTCCCAAGGTACCGCCCCTTAGAAAACTACATGTTATTCGCATAAGTTATATAATTACAAATTCAGTGCGGAGATGAAAAAGCATAAGCTATTTACAATCAGAGCCACCTTTAAGAAGAGGTGTTGAAGGTGTTGATTTAAAATTTAAGAAATATTCTGGAATCGTGAATTTGACTTTAGAATTTGACCAAAAAAAAACCAGTCTGAAAGTAATCAATAGTATAAGAAGCAGGAGTTTCCAGGAATTCCTGTGCGAGGTTAACTTTTACCAGAGAGATTTACAACTAGAAAATTGACATAATTAAAAACATAGCTTATCACAAAATAGTACAACAAGATCTAATCACCGTAGAAACGGAGCAACTGTTTCCGTACCAAATTCACAACCGCAATAAGAAAATTAAAAGGTGAAAGAAATTGTACTTAGATGAGATCGCCAAAAGGAATAAGAAATAATCAACCTGTCCTATTATAATTTGTATCGAATGACTTAAAGTAATATAATATTTCCATTTTTCCCAACACCAATATAAGGAAACCCTTATAATATTTCAGATTAAATATAGTTCTATTTTTATCGTTGAACAAAATACCTCGCTTTCGATTCTCACCACCCTATTTGCCATAAAAAGTCTGTAGCCAAAACTTTACTTAGGAGGGCTGACTGTCTACCATCTTCACTCGATTCGAAGTCTGAGGAGAGAAAGTATGTTTCTAATGTCCTAAAGGCAAACGGCTATACAAAAACCTTTCTCCGTAACTGCCAAAAACCAGTAACAACTAGTAACGCTCTTGATGAAAGGCAACCAGCGACTGGTTTTCCTGTTATCCCTTACATTCAAGGTGTTACCGAACCTATCAAGAGAATTTTGAATAGCCACATCGTTAAAGTGGCTCAAAAACCTTTTCAGACTTTGGGGCATATTTTCGCCAAATCTAAGGATCCTGTCACGAAAGAACAACGAACCGACGCCATCTATTCTATTCCATGCAATGACTGTGACCACGAATACATCGGACAGACCAAACGTCAGTTTGGTACACGTTTAAAAGAGCATCAAAAAGCGGTTTTCTTTTGCAAAAAGGAAAATTCTCCTTTATCGGAGCACACATGCCTAACCAATCATACAATTGGGTAGGATAATTCTAAAATTATCACCACTAATCGGCGGTTTGCTTCCTGACGCCTATTTACACCTCGTCAGAAAAAAGGTCGCTAATTAGTGATCGCATAAAAGGACCTCTTGTTGCAGCGTTTAGATCACCCCAGATGAAGGCACTAGACACGAGTGTCGAAACGTTGGATCTATGAATTGTAACTTATTCGGTTACATCCATTAAATCTGCAAACCAGAGTAGCATCAAACCATGTCTGAGTTCCTGAATGCTTAGTATGTACCTTCTAGATGTTTACGTTTACAAAATCATTTTCTACCTTAAATTTCTTTCTCTTACGGTCAAGGTCGGGCAAAACAAAAACAAGATTGACAATATAAAAATTAGAACGAACTTATTGACAGAATTCGAATCGTACTTAAAAAGATATCTTAGGAGAAATTATAACATAGCTAGTAAATTTGTCTAATCAAATTCAATTGCGCGAGCGTGCTTCATATTCCTATTGTGCATGGACATGACGTCAGCAAACAAATCCCTCCAGAAAAAAAATTTTTCCATCGGGTCGAAAATGTTATGAAACAATTGCTTCATACGTCAGCTGAGCGTTCGTCGAGATATGAAGCAATTGAGAGAAGTTTGGAGAGTACTCAAGAAGCTAGAGTTGCGTTCGGCTACGCCTTGAGCAACTCTTACCCATCTTTCGTGCTCTCCAAACTTCCCGCGTGCTTCATATCTCGATGAACGCATGCTGACGTATGGACCAATTGTTAAATAGCCTTCGAAGACTGTTACATTAACAACAGAATAAACAGAAAATTCGGAGAAGGAAGGGCCTACCCAAGGTACCGCTTCTAAAAGAGCTAAGTGCTATTCGTCTGAGTTACCTGATTATAAATTCAGTGCGGAGGATTGACAGTACTTAATGTTGTCACCTTTAAAGGGAGAGGTGTCGAACGTGCTAAATTAAAATTTGAGAAATATTTCCTCGATCAGGAATTCGGTATTGAGTTAACCTAAGAACGAGAATAGCAAAGGGCTTTAAAATATGAGAAGGGTCAATTCCAGGAAATTTCTGTACAATTCAATTTTTATGAGCTAAAGTCATTTTCTTCGTAATTGTAACAGCTTTCCGCAACATAATGGAAATATTCCAACACTTAACCACAAACTGTAGTTTACGTAGAAACATCTGCTCCATGTCAAATTCACGACCACAATAAGGAAAGGTGACCGAAATTCTTCTTGTAAGATAAGACCCCCAAAAGGTATAGGAAATGATCAACTTGCTTAAAATATATATTTTTTGACTGAATGGCTTGTGGTAATATATTATTTCCATTCATTTTCCAACACCAATATAATGAAACCCTAACAATGTTTTTTAGATTAGATATGTATCCATTTTTCGTCAAACGCAGTAACGCCATCCAGCTGATAATAAATTCAACTTTTTTCTGTCACCTTTGGTAAAGACCAAGCCGTATTTCAACGTACTTTCAGTGTTGGGTTTGAATTGCACGATTTACAGTTGTGCAAAGTCGTGGGGCGATTGCAAAGCAGAAAGCCAGTCCTGTTTTGCTGTGGCTGCTGACAAATAAATATTATAGGATGTGATTCGCTCCTGTGATTGAAGGGTTACTTTATGTTGAAGATTTCACCATTAACTGATTTTCGCGTACATGTCGGTACATGGAATTTATTTGCACTTGTAGTAGTATAGTCAACTGAAAACGTTAATGAAAGTGATCCTCGCAGTAATGTGCACTACTTAGGCAGTAGTGAAAATAAGGCCTGAAAAAAATTCAGGCCTGTACGGGATTTGATTTTTATGACTTTCATATATTCTTAACCATTTGAAAAAATTAAATTAATATGACAAAGAAGGTTATTACACATGTCGATTTCGGTTGAAGCGACGGGAAAAATATTATACTTACAATTTGTGTTCCATATGCGGCTAGTAAGCTTCGAAGTGCGATCTGTGGTGACACTTTTGAAATGTAAGTTGCGTAACGAACTTCTAGGTTTTTAAATAATTAGTCACCTGATCTATTTTTGCCGCGTTGCGCTAAGATAATTAAATATTCACAAAAAAATGACAAACGGCTTGAGAAATGCAAATCAGGATATACACTAAAAGCAGTGGAGTTGAAAAGTACAGCAAAGGTTGTGCTAATGAGGCTTTTTGCAGCAAGGACAACAACCGTGTTTGTAATGCCGCCACTGAATCATCTGAGTGTGACAGAGAATTCGAAAAAAAAAGGTACCGCACATAGCAGAAAACACAACCAGGTGGTTCTTTACCGGCTGAAAACTCAGTCCCGTCAGTGATGCATTGTAATTTTCCTTTTAAACATTTGTCTAATTAATGGTAGTGTTTTCCGCTATGTGAATCTTAGTTTGAGTGAATCTTAATATATTCCGAACTGGATGTTCTGTGTTTTCGACGAAAAGAATCGAATCAGCCTTTCTTCCTATGAGTAATTCACACCAGAAAAAAATTCAATGGCTTATAGACCAGGATTAAAGAGTGATTATCAGAACTTAGTACATCGGCTCGGAGAGTTAAATATCCTCAAGGGTATATTTAAAAAAAATGCAAATCTGGAAACGCCATCGTCACAAAGAGTAATAAATAAAGTCAAGGTGTGTTATTGTTGTCAAGTTACTGATTACCTGGAAAGTGGCGTGCTTTTACGTCACGATGTGAAAGGTGTGTTCAGCAGTTACTTAACAAGCGCGCTCGCTTCCACCGCCCCAAGTACAGTCTGCTTTTCGATACTGTTGTGTTAACACCTCCACCCTGCTGTTTGTGACTCGCAAGCAAAAATCAAGCTCTTCAAGATGAAGCTGTGGTTGGTTGCCGCCATAATTATTTCTATTGGGCTTCCATCCGGTAAGTAATTTACCTCGGTATACTTTTTACAGGCGCACCTTTTGTGCCTGCAACGACGTTATTCGCAAATTAAATCCGCTCCGTTCGAAGCAAACTTGAAATTGCAGACACATTTCGCTTCTTCAGGTAAATGTTTGACAATTCTCAACCGTTAAAATTTTCCTCGTATTTCTGTTTCCCCCTTTTTGTACATCTCACTTGTCAATTTTAGCTGATAAAACAATTTCGCTCTGCGCAAACCGTATCTGTTTAAAAACTTAAAACCGTGCAATCCTTTCGCTATTCAAGGTAAAAACTCGTCCACTTTTGGACCAATTCATTTTTTGCCCTAAATCTCCTACATCGCATTTGCGTGTAACCACTTCAACTCATGCAATTTTTAGCTAAAATATAGTTAAGCAAATTTCGGTTTAGGCGATGTGTGTTTTTATTATATTTTTTATTTTTTCAGAGTAATTTTGTCAGTTTGGCATTTTCACCTTTGTCGAATTATCACGAGTTTTAAAATCAGATCAGTTCGTTCGTTTCAGAGAATTTTGAGCAAAGAATTGAAGCCAGCACGCAATTTCATTTCAAGAACAAGGCCGACACTCTAGCAAAAGGTGTTAAACACGCACAATAAAAGTTATCTTTTAGCAAGAAGGCCGAGACGGATTTACAAAGATTTGCATTACGTCGGAGACTTTGATTCGTACGTGACACATGTCAGATGATGAGTGCGAACACTATTGACATTGAATGGTTTACATGATTAACGCACCCTTGAATGACCCTTTTAAATCAGTACTCGGCAACAACCAATCAAAATGCAGAAAATATCGTATAAGAGAGTGATTTCTTACAAATTTTGCAGAGTAGCTTTTTACACACCTGATGTAAATAAGCGAATACGAGAGCGAAATAAAACAGTTTAATTGAGTCTCGTTCGTCAGAGTTCTATCCCTAGTAAACAGGACAAAGTTTACAAAAACGTGGCACCTCCGGCAACGCGACAATTCTGAAGGATAACAGTAAGGACAACTGTTGTGAGTATAATTTTAGTCCTGATTTTCCGCCCGTGCGAAGATTGCGGAGATGGAAGCGACTGAAGCGAATCTAGATATCAAAGTAACACAGCTTAAAATGAGCATTGGTAAAACGAACACCATCGTAGAAACAGGGAAGTCAGAAGCGATCGAAAGACATTTGTCCACCCTGCGGTCCCTCAGTAAAGAAATAAATCGAATGCGGATAGAAGTAGAAGCGACAAAACTAGGTGCGAAAGAAGAAATTGCCGACATCGAGGCGTGGAACAGCGGAATCGACGCACAACTGGAAAAAGCGGATTGCGAAGTGGATAAAATGTGCACGTGGATCGACGACCGCAAAAGAGAAGCAGAAGCAATTGTCAAGCAAGAAGAACTTAAGTTTCACAAAGCGAAGATAGAGATGCAGGCAGAAATCCAAGTTGAGCAACACCCCCAACAAGCGACGACGACGCCAAGCGACATACAAGCCAAGCTGCCTAAACTGATGATAACGAAGTTTGACGGTACCTATATGGACTGGCCACGATTTTGGGGACAGTTCACAGAGGCAATCGATAAAACGGGCGCTCAACCGATCACGAAATTTACCTACCTTCGAGAACTACTGGATGTCAAAGTGAAAAGAGCAATAGAGGCGTTGCCCTTCACGGCTGAGGGATACAATCGGGCGAAGAGTATCCTAAGCGAGAGGTTCGGAAAGGAGTCAGAAATCGTCAAAGCTTACATCAAAGAGATTCTGGATCTCCCCTCAATATCAAGCCCAAACCCGAGAAAAATTGGTGAATTTAGCGAAAAGCTAACGTACTGTGTGCAAGCCCTGCAGACACTAAACAAACTGGAACAAGTCAATGGGGCGGTGTCTATGACATTAGACAAATTGCCAGCGATCCGCGGAGATCTCGTCCGGACCGACCCCGACTGGGAAAGCTGGGACTTTGCAAAACTTTCAGAAGCAGTTCGATTGTGGACCAGGAGAAATCCAATGGATATAAACCAGCGTGAGCGTGAGCAAGAACAGCAATCAACAAAACGGAACTTACGACAGCAAGCAAGAATTTACCACACACGTCGGGACGCCGATGGTAAACCCCGCTGTTTGCCTTGCGTTTACTGCGGCGAAGATCACAAAGCCATCGAATGTACAAGAGTGACACATGTCGCTGATCGCAGACAAATTTTATTAAATAAACGTTTATGTTTCAATTGTGTGTCTGGGAACCACCGCGCGTTCTATTGTCCGAGCAAATCAGCCTGTCAACGCTGCCATAAGCGTCACCACACGTCGATTTGTGACACACCAAACCCGACAAGCCAAGTTAACCAGCCACCAGCACATGGGGTCGCTTTGACAACAAACCGAACTGGAGAGGGTCTGTTCCCAGTAGTCATCATAGAGGTCAACGGAATTAAATGCAGAGCGCTAATCGATTCTGGAGCCGGCAGTTCGTACGTGTCGGCAAAGCTGATCGAACTACTTCGCTTAAAGCCAACCGATGTCCAGACAAAAACGATCGATATGCTGATGTCCTCTAAAATTGCCAAACTCGAAGTCTACGATCTCGAATTAAGATCTGTCAACCATCAATTTTCGCTGTCCGTCAAAGCTACCAAAGTGAACAAGACAGAGTTGTTGTCTATTGAAAACCCTAATTATCGCACGCTAATTGAGAAACACCCACACTTGAAAGGCGTAAATGTTTACGATGATGACACAAAAGCGTCTCTTCCGGTTCACGTGGTGCTTGGCAGTGGGGAGTACGCCAGAATTAAAACGGAAACAAAGCCAAGAATTGGACAAGAGAATGACCCTATCGCAGAACTCACCAAATTCGGATGGTTTCTGATGTCCCCGGGAAAGGAGTTTGACAAAAACACCATGCTTCTCACCCAGACAAGTCAAAGCAACTACGAAGATCTGTGCAGATTGGACGTCTTAGGATTGCGTGATATAGCAGATCATGACCAGTCGATGGTATTTGATGAGTTTAAGGAACGCCTAACACGCTCGCCAGAAGGCTGGTACGAGACCACCCTCCCATGGAAAGCTAACCACGCAGAACTGCCCTCAAACAAGGAAGGTAGCTTAAAACGACTCAAGAACCTCAGTAGAAAACTTCAACGCGAGGAACTGACGGCTCAATACGACGCGATAATTCAAGAACAACTGGTAGAAGGCGTTATCGAAAAGGCACCCCCTGTTTCACAGCCACAGAAAGAGTTCTACATTCCTCACAAGAGCGTGATTCGCAAGTCCGCTGAAACTACAAAGATGCGGATCGTCTATGACGCCTCTGCCCGAGCGACACCCGATTCACCATCACTGAATGACTGTCTGTACCCAGGGCCTACGCTGCAAAACAAACTATGGGACGTTCTAATTCAGCAGAGAGCCTACCCAGTTGTCCTAGCGGGAGACATTAAGAAAGCCTTCTTACAAATCCGAATTCACGAGAGTGAACGAGATGCCCTCCGTTTTCACTGGCAGACAGATTCGGACTCAGAAGTGCAGACATTCCGGTTCACGAGAGTACTCTTTGGGCTCGCCCCCTCACCCTTTCTACTAGGTGGGGTTCTTGAATGCCATCTCGATACCTGGGCGGAGAAATACCCGGAGGAGGTAGAGCGGCTACGCCGAAGTTTCTACGTAGACGACCTGTTGACAGGCGGTCAAGACGTACAGCAAGCAAAAGCACGAAAGGAGGTGACGCAAAAAATTATGAAGGATGCCACATTTGAGTTACACAAATGGCACTCGAATCATGCACAGCTGGAAGATGACACCCAACCTGCACAAGGAGAGGAAGTTGCCCAGCCTACTTTACGTAAAAACAGCGCCCAAGCCACATCAAGCGAAGATCAGTCTTATGCAAAACAACAGTTACTAGTCAAGCCAAGTGAGTCAAAGCTATTGGGCGTAAAATGGGACAAATTCGAAGATACTATCGCCGTGCAGTTCCCAAGCGCGAGTAGTGCACCGACAAAACGTGAAGTACTGGCCAAACTAGCGAAAGTGTACGACCCCCTTGGCTTAGCGTCCCCCATTACACTGCAAGGGAAGCAAATCTACCGAGAAGCGTGCGACTGCAAAGTATCATGGGACGCACCTATCCCAGAGAATCTGAAAATACGCTGGCAAAGGTGGGAGCAGTCACTTCCGGCGGAAGTAACCACTCGAAGACCCTTAGCACCTTATTAACAACCAGTCATCTCCGCTGAGCTACATGTGTTTGGGGATGCGTCAACTTATGGGGTTGGAGCAGTGGTGTATTCAGTCGTACGCCAAGAAGATGGAATCACTCAAACCCTGGTTGCAGCAAAAGCAAGATTAGCCAAGAGAGAACTAACCGTCCCCAGGTTGGAGTTAGTCAGCGCTCACATGGCTACCAATTTAGTCATCAACGTAAGAAACGCTCTAAAAGAACTACCCGAACCCATGATCTACGGTTGGCTGGACAGCACCGTCGCCCTCCACTGGATTGTAGGAAATGGTCAGTACCGACAGTTCGTCTCTAACCGCGTGCAAAAAATAAGACAATACCCACAGATCCAGTGGAGACACGTGCCCACTACCGATAACCCAGCGGACCTGGCGAGTCGAGGAGGCCAGGTAACCAACGCAGAGCTTTGGTGGAATGGCCCAGCGTGGCTACGTAATCCTGAAATGTGGCCAGAGAACCCGGTTACCGTGAAATCCGAAACCTCAGAAGAAGAGGCAAAAGTCATCCGAGAAGTGCTAAGCCTAGCAAATGAGAAACCTGAACAAGAACGGAACGTGTTCGACGAACTCCTAGAACGCCATGATTTACGCCGAGCTCTTCGCATCCAAGCTTGGGTGCGACGGTTCACCACTCACAGGGTGCGCAAGGGACCTCTTACTAGCGAAGACATTCAAGAGACCAAGAACTGGTGGATAGAAAGAGTCCAGTCTCAAGATTTACAGAAACCGCACTTTGAACAGACCAGGCAGAAACTCAACCTCGTTTCCAATGCAGATAGAATTCTCGAATGTCATGGGAGAATTCAAGGAAAATACCCAGTGTACCTGCCAGCAGACGCCGTGTTTACGAGGAAGCTTGTACAGAGGATTCATGTCGAAACCTTACATGGAGGTGTGGCCCTTACCATGGCAGCGATTCGTGAACAGTACTGGATCCCAACCCTGAGAGAGCTAGTGAAGTCTGTGCGATCTGCTTGTTGGGGCTGTAAACGTTTCATATCTTCACCCTTAACAGTACCACCCCCTGGACTACTGCCTACAGACCGTACAGATGGTGGAACAGCCTTCGAAGTTATTGGCACGGATTTTGCTGGTCCTATCAAGTGTAAACAACGCAAGAAGGGCGAGGAGAAAGCTTACTTGGTTATCTTCACGTGTAGCCTGTCCAGAGCCGTACACCTAGAATTATTGTCTAGTCTAGAGACAAGCAATTTTATTACCTGTCTTAAACGCCTCATCGCTCGCCGCGGCAGACCGCGCGTTATCTATTCAGACAATGGAGGCACCTTTATCAAGGCTGCGAAATGGCTTCGCCAATTGCGAGGAGATGAGCGCCTCCAAAGTCTCCTTGAAGATTACGACATAACCTGGAAATTTAACTTAAGCCGGGCTCCTTGGTGGGGAGGTCAATTCGAGCGGTTGATTGGAGTCGTAAAGTCCGCCATGTACAAAGTCATTGGGGGAGGTGTACTTACCTGGACTGAGCTGAGCGAGGTACTGCTCGACGTGGAAACACAAATCAATCGACGTCCATTAAGTTATGTAGGAGATGATGTCGAGCTACCAACACTTACACCGTCAACATTCCTGTTTCAGCGAACGAGTCAGCTGCCAGAAGAGAAAACAGGGAGGATCAAAGACCTGGACCTACGCAAACGCGCTAAATACCTCAGGAACTGCAAGAACAATCTCTGGAGGCGGTGGCAGAGAGAATATTTAACAGCTTTAAGGGAGCGGCACAACCTGACACACAAAGCGGCCAAATTTCAGCCAAATGTTGGAGATGTCGTAACTATAAAGACCGAAAACAAGAATCGTGGGAGTTGGCCACTGGCGATAGTAAATAGAACCTATCCCGGGAGGGACGGAATCATCCGCGCAGTTCAACTCAAGACAGCAAACGGCATGTTAGAGAGGCCTGTTCAACACCTGTACCCTCTTGAGCTAAACTGCGACCAGGCTTGTGAGACACATGCAGACACTCCCACAGCAGATTTGAACCCAAACGCACTAGTTTTCAGGCCGAGACGGGATGCTGCAGTTGCTGCCAAAGCCCGAATCCAGGACCTTGCTGAAGATGAACAATGAATCACAATTTCCTTTTCACTGAACTTCAAAATTGCGAACTTAATTGAAACGCTTGATTTATAGAGAACTTTTTCGTTTAGTTGAATTCGTTAAGTCTCCTAGGTGAATGCACCCTTGCACGCAATGTTGCATGGGGGAGTGTGTCGGAGACTTTGATTCGTACGTGACACATGTCAGATGATGAGTGCGAACACTATTGACATTGAATGGTTTACATAATTAACGCACCCTTGAATGACCCTTTTAAATCAGTACTCGGCAACAACCAATCAAAATGCAGAAAATATCGTATAAGAGAGTGATTTCTTACAAATTTTGCAGAGTAGCTTTTTACACACCTGATGTAAATAAGCGAATACGAGAGCGAAATAAAACAGTTTAATTGAGTCTCGTTCGTCAGAGTTCTATCCCTAGTAAACAGGACAAAGTTTACAAAATACCTTTTGAAAGGCCGTCAAAATGAAATATCTTCTCTGTGAATAGCTTAAAAATATCAAGCTTTGACCTCATCTCTGCACGGAAGCTCCGGTCAAGAACTTGAACAAGGTTGCTCTCACTTGAATTAAGACTTTGTAATCCATGGCATTCATTAGACAGAAGACAAACAATTGCCGGCGTTGAGGTTTTAAAATTAAAGCTTTCGCACAATATGTGCCTAAAATTTGAAATATTGTTAGCAGTTATCTTTTCTTCATTTTTTCCCTATATTTTAACTTTTAAAGAGATTTACACAGATTTACTGATCTTTTTCGTAGGAAAGCGAGCGCTAATTGTCCGATTTTCGCTCTGATGCAGTTTCCGTGCAACTCCGCCGGAAAGCATCAAAAACAATTATTCGAAAAGGACAGAGAAATTGGTTCCATTCATGCTTTTTCAGTATTGACCAATCATTAATCGCATCCAACAAAACATTGCACTGGTTCTCTCAAGGAAATCCAGCGGGCTAACTCACTTCGGTCCGAATGCCATGGGAAAATATGGAAATAAAATTGAAACCATTTGATCGAACAAAATGAGTTACTACAAATCAGAAATATGAGCCCGTGAAGCCACTATTCGATATTTGTAGGTTAAATTAATCATACTCTGGATTTTGTTACGCCGAGACGAAATTATCCATTCCTATGCTAGATCGATTGCAATTTACTAATCCGTAATTATTACGGGTCACATAAGTTTCCCAATGAGGCAGTGCAAGAGAAGATTAATAAAGCTCAATTTATCCTCACTTGCTGCAACTTAAAGCAAAATGTTTTAATAACTTAGTTTTCATGGGTGAGTTTCCCAATTTTTTTAGTATTGGGCCTGAAGTGCATGACCTGCACCAGTTCTGAGTCATGGGATAAATGCGAAGGAAAAAGCAAGGCCTGCACAGCTCCGCTGGCCGATCAATGTGTTAAACTCTACTTCAAAGTTGGCTCAACCGAGACGTTCACTAAAATGTGCGGATCCGACGCTTACTGTGATGAGAAAACCAACCCTACCTGTAAAGCCGCCAGTGGATCCTTTGAGTGTAAAATCGACTGCTGCAAAGGTGATGACTGCAATGCTGGCACAGTAACCCGCATCAGCGGTATTCTGTTTTTGTCATGCGCCCTGGCCTCTCTGATGATCTTTTTCAAAGCCTGATGTGAGGTCATGTACGGCTAATGAGCCGTATTGCAACTTATTTATACCTTTTTCTAAGATGTTAATCACAGTGCATTTTGGGGAGAACACTTAGCTTTAGGACAATAATGATTCTATAGCAGTTTATATTCTCTTGTCATACCGAAAACTGTTTTTCGTAATTTCATGCAGTTAAGCTGATTTATTTCTGCAGGCAACAATGAACATGGTAGTTGTGAGGCAATGATATTATCCATTAATTTTAGTTTTTTTTTCCAGGATGCTTATTATTCACATATAGAATAGAACTGTTTGTGTTTCTTTTTAAAATTTGATGCAGCACCAAAAATATAATCGTGTATTTCTGTTTACTTTTGTCCCTTTGTCGTTGTTGCGCATGAAAATGTCACAGCCGGTCTGGGCCTCTCTAATAAGAACCCCCTCTTTAATAAACACCCCCTCTCTCTAGCACCCCTCTCTCTATTAAGCACCCCCTCTCTCTATTAAGCACCCCCTCTCTCTATTAAGCACCCCCTCTCTCTATTAAGCACCCCCTCTCTCTATTAAGCACCCCCTCTCTCTATAAAGCACCCCCTCTCTCTATTAAGCACTCCCTCTCTCTAATAAGCACCCCCTCTCTCTATTAAGCACCCCCTCTCTCCACTAAGCACCCCCTCTCTCTATTAAGCACCCCCTTTCTTATAAGCAACCCCTCTCGAATAGGTGCCCCCTTCTCTAATAAGCCCCCTCTCTAATAAGCGCCTCCTCTCTTATAAGCGCCCCCTCTCTCATAAGCAGCCCCTCTCTCTAATAAGCACCCCCTCTCTCTAATAGGCATCCCCTCTCTCTAATAAGCACTCCCTCTCTCTAATAGGCATCCCCTCTCTCTAATAAGCACCCCCTCTCTTATAAGTTCCCCCCTATTTAATAAGCACCCCTACGAGCTGGATTTGAGATTAATTTGGCAATTGGAAGAGGCTGCTTCCATGTCTTCCACTCAAAGAAAATTTTTGCACTACAGAAGAGGCCACGTTTCTCATAAGCATCATTTGATATGCCTACCAAAAATAATTGTGACTTAGCCATAGGTAAAAACAACGTAAACTTGACAATCATAAGTGGAGCTCCTTAGTTCCTTTAAACTTATAGTTGTATCTAATCTCAACAAACGCGGAATGATTCCTCTTAAACCAAATTTGAAAGTTAGAGCTCTCAACTTTTTCAGAGGCAAGGTTTGCCCCAATCCGTGTGTGTTTATTACAGAATAAATGCTTCTACTGAACGTTCCCTTCCCCGTTCTCCCTTTCCCGTTCCCCATTCTCCCATTCTCCCGTTGTCCCGTAATCCCGTTCCCCCGTACCCTTGTTCCCTCGTACTCCCGTTTCCCCATTCCCCCGTTCCCCCACTCCCCCGTACTCCCGTTCCCCTGTTCACCGTTCCCCCGTACTCCCGTTCTTCCGTTCCTCCGTACTTCCGTTCCCCCCGTAATTCCGTTTCCCTTGTTCTCCCGTTGTCCCGTTCCCTCGTTCTTCCGTTCCCTCGTTCTTCAGTTCCCCCCGTACTCCCGTTCCCCCGTACTCCCTTCCCCTGTACTCCCGTTCTCCCGTTCTCCCGCTCCCCCGTTCTCCCGTTCTCCCGTTTCCCCGTTCTCCAGTTCCCCCGTTCCCCCGTACTCCCGTTCCCCCGTTCTCCCGTTCCCCCGTTCCCCCGTTCCCCCGTTCTCCCGTTCCCCCGTTCCTCCGTTCCCCTGTTCTCCCGTTTCCCCGTTCTCCAGTTCCCCCGTACTCCCGTTCCCCCGTTCCTCCGTTCCTCCGTTCCTCCGTTCCTCCGTTCCTCCGTTCCTCCGTCCCTCGTTCCCCGCGTTCTCTTGTTCCGCGTTCTCTTGTTCCCCGTTCTCTCGATTTCCTGTTGTCCCCTTCCCTCGTTCCCCCTTATCCCGTTCCCTCGTTCCTCCGTTGCCCCGTTCTCTCGTTCTTCCGTTCCCTTGTTCTTCCGTTCCCCCGTTCATCCATTTTCCATTCTTCATTCTCCATTCCCCATTCCCCATACCCATTGCCCATTGCCCATTGCCCATTGCCCATTGCCCATTCCTCATTCTCTATTCTCCCATTATTAGACTACTGAGATCACGAAATTTCCGGTCTTAAGCGTAGTATTCACAAGCGCTATCGCAATTTTAATGTTTACACCTTTACTTTAAACACATTGTTGGTAGTTTTGTACAAAGCAATCTTCTCTCTTTTTCTCCTATTAGAAACACTCAAGTCACGCTTAAATTTGAGTGTCATGTCACGCATTGCACTTCGTAAATTGACTATTAGAACAGCACAACTTCAGCGCTGGATCATTTTTCAAATAACAGGTTTGCGTTTTATGGCTTAATGACACAATTTTTCTTTCACATAGCCAATGTATTGATTCATTAAATCCACACAATTGCAAATTACAGTATTACCCTTTTCGAAAATTCACAAATTAGGAATTCCCTTTTCGCAAATTAACGATTTGAGTTAATCTCGCAAATTATATTTTTTTCATTCCGTTTCGTTTCACAAATTATATTAAGCCCTCTCAGAGACAATGACGAGAAGATTTATATATTTCGCAATGACTCGAGAGAACACGAAATCTCTTTCTTATTTCTGAAACAGTCAAAGTTGTTAAGAGTCAGCTAACTGCAGGCCGGATCAAAATATTAAGCAAAAGAAAACACCGAACTATACAAATTATAAAAGTTAAAGTGTATAGAATGTGGTAAAATGGCACTTAAAGCTGGAAAACTGTGTATCTGAAAAGAGAGAAGATTGCTTTGTACAAAATAATCGATATGATCCATTAAAACTCCATTAATTAGTAGCATTTACTAATAAAACCGCCTCCCACCCCTCCCTGCGTACTAATAGTTCGTCTTCCACCCCTCCCCCAGTAACAACAGTTGGCCTCTCACCCCTCCCTGAGTACTAATAGACTGCATCCCAACCCCTCCCTAAGTACTAATGGACAACCTCCCCCTGATAAAATAGTACCCAAAAAATTGGTACAAAAACTGATCCAGTAAAAATGTTCCAAAAAATGGTCTAAAAAGAGTCCGACTGTTAATTGTTGCCCAGTGATTGGCAGCAAGATAACGTGATTTTACTGTGGTGATCGGAACAACTGTTCCATTGTCGCTTGATGATTGACAGCAATATTGCGTGTTTTATCATTGTTGTCTAGTGATTGACAGCAAAATAGTGTGATTTAACATAGAGAGAGACAACTGTTCAAAGTTGCCTAGTTACTGATACTGAATGACAGCAATATGGCATGATTTTGCGTCATAAACAATCGACTTTCAGGTACTTCTAAAACAACAGCAACACACTGGTCCCAGTTCAAACAAGTGCACCTGCTTCCACAGCTCTTCGTACTGCTGTTTCTTCGAGTCTGCTGGGGATACGCCTCCATTTTGCAGTTTGTGACCCCCAAGGAAATTTAGAGCCCTTCAAAATGAAGCTGTGGTTAATTGCTGCCATTACTCTCTCTTTTGGAGTTCAAGTCGGTACGTGATTTCAGTTTATCACATTATGTTTTTATGTGCGTACCCTTTCTGTCTGCATTTCTCTATTTTTGCGCCTACACAATCCGTAATTTTCGTAATGCCTTGGGCAAATTGCGTTATATCTTTTGAAACATTTCACTTCAAGTTTAGGGAAAAACTCGGTCGGAGTAAATTGCTTTTGCGAGGGAAGATTTTGCATTTGTTTTTTTTCAGTTTTATCATGTTTCTTTTTATCGCGTCAGCCATGAGTATGATAATTCAGTAATATCAGTCGGCGCCTTCCGGAGATGCCGCCGGCGGACATGGTTGAAACCTACATTTTATTTTCATTTTGATTTCGTGGGTCGCTCAAAACAGTAAGTAACAGTTATTAAACAAACACGCATTATTTTTCAAGATTAAACATACTATTGTATCGTTAAAAATCTCTAGGTGCAACCACCGCTTCTAGAAATAATCCTTTGCTGCTTGTGTCACCTGACCAAGGTTGAAGCGCATCGGGGCCTATCCGCATTAGCTTTTAAAATGTTATTTATGAAACAAGCTCTCTGTTATCACTTTCACTTAACAAGAGCGGATGGTTTGGTTCTCGCTTCGTAAGCAGACAGCTTTCAGCACCGGTACACTGTGGTCACCTGATCGCGCCTTCGAGTGACACTTCTGGCTGCTTCTTTGGATAAACGTTTGTCGCGACTTGAAAAATCTTCACCGAAGCTGAATAATTCTAAAACGCGCTGCCTACAAGCGTCATTCCAAGAATACAAACTGAAAAAAATCAACTGAAAAAATAATGCTAATCTTTTCAATCATTTCTCGAAAAAGCTATAACTAGCCTGATAATTGAAATGAGTTCAATTTGCCTTATGGAGCATAGTTTTTCAGCAAATTATCCTCAGTCGTGCAGTAAGTCAAGGGAAACTCTCAGGGTCTAAAATAACTGAGGAGAATGTGTTGCCTGTGCTATGACATTCGTAAATGATTAAAGACATTCTAGTATTCTTGGATAGGGACAATAAACAGTTGGTCCCGTCTCCTTCATCTTCTCTGTACTAGTTAGCGGGGGACGTTAAAGAATCCACGCACTTTTCGCAAAAAGAAGGGAAAGTACCTCCCAGTGTCGTGGTCTAAGCACACCATAGGCAGCATTTTGTCAAGGATCTGATTGAGACTTTTTTAAAAGTCAAGAGACACACCTCAAGAAGAAGCATGTGGAGGTGTTACAGTAGTATACAGAGAAAAAAATATCGGGATAAATTTATGCCTTTAATCCCATTGTTTGCCCGCCCGTGCGGACAAGGCATTGGTTTTCAAACTTAAAGCTTTCGTATAACAACACACTCGGCTGAGTCTCGTGCGCCACTGTTTCATTCTTATCACATTTTGACGACGTTTGTGATATTTTACAGAACAGATGTACAGCAACATGAAATGAATGTTAAATGAATGGTTAAGTTTTATTAATGCATTTCTCACTGTTTTTTTGTTTTCTTTATTCAGTGTTGAGCTTGAAGTGTTTGTCCTGCACCAGTAAGAAGTCATGGGATGACTGTAAAGGAAAAAGCATCTCCTGCAAGGCTCCGGAAACCGATGCATGTATTAAGATTTACTTGAAATCTGGTTCAAGGGAATTATTTGCAAGAGGTTGCAGTACCAATGCTGGCTGTCACACGGAAACCAACCCTTTTTGTAAAGAAGCCAACGAGTGTGACATCTATTGCTGCAACGGTGACGACTGCAATGCTGGCACAGCAACCCACACCAGCGGTGTTCTGTTGCTGTCATGCGCCCTGGCCTCTCTTGTGATCTTTTTCAAAGCTTAATTTGAGGTCACGTACGGGTAATGAGCAGTGCTGTAACTAAGTATAACACTTTTGTAATGTAATGAATGTCACACTAAGCCTAGAGACAATGATGTTTATGTAGACAATTGCTTTGAATAGCTAGGATATGTAGTTGAGTAGATTTACTTGTTGGTCTGCTAAAGAGCATAAAGCAATTTTTTTTCGTTTAGTGTGTGGCAGTTATAGAAGTATAGGAGCGTTAATAATTCCTTTAAATCATACAGCGCTGAAAATATAATTATGCCTTTTTTCACCTTTCCTGTATGGTTCTCTGCGTTTGTCTATACTGAACACGGGGCCGTCAACGGGGAGATGGCTTTTACGACTAACAGTTAACGGTTTACGGCTAACAAAAGCTCTGTTGACATGGGCTACTTATTAGCCTCAAAAGAGCAAAAAATAAAACTCTTGAGACCACCCTGAAGGCTCCTTTGCCCGCATTTGATCAGTGGAGGAAGCTGTAATACATTTACAAGTCGGGGAACTGATTGTCCCTTTTCTAGTCGGATTTCTACCCTGGAGTCAGCTGAGACTACATAATAGAGGTCGAATTGACCTCAAGTCTTGGTATAGGTAATAAAATGATATCGATCGCAATTTTTATAGGTAATAACATGATTTCGAGTTGTAAATGTTTCTTTTCAAGCTAGAGTTAAAATCTCGATTCCCGAGTTGATACACTCGCATGCGATGAACACCAAGCCAATACTAGGATCTTTTTTTTCTTCATTCCTTTCCTATTCCTTAGGGCGTTCTTATATCGAAGCGGTCAACTGCAATCAATACTTGAAGGAATTACCTAAGTATTGTGCGATCATAGCTTAATCTCGCAAATTACATTTTTTCCTTCCGTTTTGTTTCGCAAATTATAGTAAGCCCTCTCAGAGACAATGAGCAAAAGATTTCTATATTTGGCAAAGACTCGAGAGAACATGAAATCTCTTTCTAATTTCTGAAACAGTCAAAGTTGATCAGTGTCAGCTAACTGCAGGCCAGATCAAAATATTATGCAAAAAAAGAGAAAAAAGCCGAACTATACAAATAAAGTTAAAGTGCGTAGGCTGTGGGCAAATGGCACTTTAAGCTGGAAAACTGTGTATCTGAAAAGAGAGAAGATTGCTTTGTACAAAATAATTTTTATGATCCATTAAAACTCCATTAATTAATAGCATTTACTAATAAAACCACCTCCCAACCTCCTTGCGTACTAACAGTTCGTCTTTCACCCCTCCCCCAGTAACAACAGTTGGCCTCTTACTAGGCTTGAGTCGATTGTGCCCGTAAAACTGGCATATTATGCTCCTCACACTGCTCAAAAGTTCTGAAATTTATGCTCGAGTTATGCTCGTTTCTCTAAATTAAACACAAACAAACAGCAACTGATTACTTATCTGATGGCTGCAGCCCATCATTTTAATAAACCAATTATCAAAGAATGTGTCGTTACAAGTTTCCCCTGCATTTGTTCCTCAGAATTGATAAACATACTCATCATTTTTCAATCAATGGAGCTTCTTAGGTCAAAGTAAGGAGTAATACAAATGAATGAATGAATGAATGAATGAGTATTTATATACCGCACATATCACATACTGTCTCAAGGCGGTTTACAATTCTAATTGAGTGAGATCGAACGTCAGCTTGTAAAGGCGCCTCTGGCTGCCGCTATCAGTCCATATTTGATCTCACTCACCCACCCAGCCCATGCATGAAATGTACAATGAAACAACAGATAGACCACCACACCGGGAAC
Organism: Pocillopora damicornis; assembly: GCF_964200805.1. Classification (NCBI taxonomy): domain Eukaryota; kingdom Metazoa; phylum Cnidaria; class Anthozoa; order Scleractinia; family Pocilloporidae; genus Pocillopora; species Pocillopora damicornis. The sequence continues at coordinate 6,818,721 of NC_142676.1, forward strand.
TACGCCCCCTACTCTTTTCGACAAGTGTGTGGGTTCTTTAACGTCCCCTGCTGACCATGTAACACTGAAGATGCAGGAGACGGGGCCTACGGTTTATAGTCCTTATCCGAGAAGACTTGAATGTCTAACCATTTGCTGGTACAATTACAAAGGCAGCACATTCTCCTCAGTTATTTTAAGACCCTGAGTGTTGGTCCGGTCTGGGGCTCGAACCCTCGACCTCCCGCACAGCAGACTGGCGCTCTACCAACTGAGCTAACCAGGCGGCGGTTAGTAGTAATTCTACCGGAGCATGGTCTTGCGAGTCGTTGAAAGAGGAGTTAATTTTTAAGAATACTCTTTCTGCAGCAGCAGATGAGGGTTGTACTAGGAGAACCTTCCTGACCGCAGACGGCCAATGTGGCAATCGATCTGAGTGCTGTCGTCACCACTTCACTTTGTCTTCTTCGCAGGCCATTATGACGTTATGGGCTGCACCAACATAGTTAGGCAGTTCCGTGATTAAGGCATTTATTACATGGTTACTGTCCAAAAACGGAAATAATCGAGGCCGTGTACAGTTGCTGGCGTAGGTTGCAGCCATTGCGTAGCTTCCAGGCACATTATTCTAGCAGCCTTGAATGCGCTCAACTTGTTATACAAATCTGCATTGAATTTTCGCAAAAACCACTGAATTCCAGGCTCGACACTCCTTTTGGCTTCCTGTTCCAGTGCTGCAACATTTTTTGTAGGATCTCTAGCCGCTATAGCGACAGCTACTGCGTGGACATTTCGGAAATGTGGCACCTGACATTCGCGGCCGTTTGTAATCTCTCGAAGCACGAGAAGACTAGTGAGCCATCTCCCTCTAAAACGTAAGTGGCTTTGACGAGCGGTTCACCCACATCAACGATGGCTGCTAGCTCAAGCTTAAGGCTCAGAACTTTATCTGGATCAGACAGGCAGTCGACCAGTTGACGTGAAATTTGGGGAGCAACGTTTTCTCTTCAAGCATTAGCCACGAATTCTTGTAAGTCACCAAACTACTCCATGAGTTGTTTGTAGACTTCCCACTTCGACCACCTTGAGTCTCGGAGTAACTCTTCGATTTAAATCCGGTGTTGTTCCTGCCACATAAGCCTCGCTCTGTGGCTATGCCCAAATAGGCGGATCCACAGCTTGCCAAATTCAGTTCGGAATAACAAAGTGATTACCGACATTGTCCAGATTGTAAGAAAAACAAACCACATTGAATGTTTTAGGGAATATGAAATGGATGCGATTTAAGGCTGCTTGGTTTACGCTGGCGCCGTCTCTCTCATGGCCGCTATCAATGAATCTGCTCTCACACCATAGTCGACAGATAAACATTCGTTGAGAACTTGGGCAAACTCGTCACCCTTTACTGATTTGACACAAACATCAATTCTGATCAGTCGTTGCACAATACACCAATTGACCTCGCTCCCAATGTGTGGCTTCATAGCTCAGTTGGTAGAGCATCGCACCGGTATCGCGGAGGTCACGGGTTCGAATCCCGTTGAAGCCCTGATTTTTTTCAGGCTTCTTCTTTCCAATTGCTTAAATTGGAAAATTTACTGCGATGATCACATTTCACTTTCATCTACAACCGCAGTACAAATATGAATTATTTCATATAAAAACTTCACAACACCAATTATCGTTGACAAAACGGACCACGATCACGATCGCCTCCCTGTCTCGTGCTTCTATCAAAGAAAATGGAAAGATCCCTTGTAAATTCCCCGCCACTGCCATCAAATGGTTCTCGGCGAATTTCCGCTTTAATCCTCTGTATCTCTTGCTTGTATATCATTGGAATGTACTCCTTCGTGTTAGAATTATGACTAAGACGATAGCCTTACCTTTTAAGGAGGGGTCGGAGTTTGTCTATCTTTCGTAAAGGGATTCCAGCTTTAGGAAACTCCTCTACCACCTGTAACAATATGCTCTCTCCTCAACTGGCAACGTCCTTGCTCTGTGTATTCATGACCAGAAATCGTATACAGTCAGCGGCTTGAACGGCAGGCGCGTAAATTTCGGACGGACGGACGGACGAAGGAAAAATCGTTCGAAGGGGTATTACAGCAGCTTAAATGCTCTTGGTTCTGCAGATTTCATGAAGAGTAGATCGAAAATAAGGGGCTCTTTGTACGACATTGCTTGAAGAACTAAAAGTGTTCGACAAGGATCCGTTCGACGAGGAGGACGCCATCTTTTATCTTGGATCTCAGTCAACTCGCCAGCGAGTCGTACGAGTAGGGCCTGAAACCAAGAAACGTTACAACGACCGCAATGAATCCATTGTGGGCGCAATCCATTATTAGCAGGAAACATTCCAGAAACACGATTCAGTCAAGAGAAGTATATTCAATACAAAATTACGAAAATTGTTCACATCGTGGAAGTAAAAAAGCATATTATGTCAGCAGTGCTTTTCTTTAAAAAAAGTTTTAAATTATGCTCATTTTGCCAAATTATGCTCAAAATTATGCCGGTACAATCGACTCAAGCCTACCTCGTACCCATCCCTGAGTACTGATAGACTACATCCCACCCCTCCCTAAGTACTTATGGTCTACCTCCCCCCGATAAAATGGTCCCAAAAAGATGGCCAAGAAATTTGTCCAAGAACTGATCAAAAAAAGGGTCCAAAAACTGGTCCAAAAAATGGTCCAAAAACAGTCCAATAGTCCAGGGGTCTAATAGTCCGGTCCAAATTTACACTATGTCCAAATCAGGTACCTTGGGCGAGACTAATGAATTTCCGCCCAACGGGAGGGAGCTTGTGGTCATTCATCTGATGTGGCTGTCAACTGAAATCAGAACACTCGTGCCTCTTGTCTCCACGAAACAAGATGGTTACCTTTCTCAACCGGCCGGCGTTTCATCTGACAGGTTTTCCTCCTTCAAACGATCCAAGTATGGTGAATTTCCTACCTTTCTACCTTGTGAATGCAAAGGACTTAGCCCTATAAAAAACAATGTTCATATCTCCCGGCATGTCACTTAAATAGAGTTATTCGCGTGTTTCACATTACTGTAACGAGCTATAATTGTACTCGTTAAATAACCAATCATTTGAAGTCGCTTAACGACTTCTGTCACCAAAATACCCTCAAAAATGTTAAGCGGGGCAACCAACGTCGTGAAAACACAAAAGGTAAATGTGCTGAGGAGCAATTGTTCATTGTTGCTAAGTGATTGACAGCATTATAGCGTGAGTCTACCCTGGTAAGGAAAGACTGTTAACCCTTTAACTCCCATGAGTGACCAAGACAGAATTTCTCCTTACAATATCAACACAGAATCAAGCAGACTACAAGTTGATCCAATACCAAATTCTTCAAATTGAAATCGTAAGTATTTTATGGCAGACAGTAAGGAGAGTTACTAATGAGGTCTTGGGAGTTAAAGGGTTAATTGTTACCCAGTGATTGAAAGCAGGATAGCGTGATTTTATTGTGATGAGGAACAACTGTTCCATCGCTGCGTGGTGATTGACAGTAATATAGCGTGATTTTATCATTTGTGCTTAGTGATTAAAAGCAAAATAGCGTGATTTTAACATGGAGAGAAACAATTGTTCAAAGTTGCCTAGTTACTGATACTGACTGACAGCAATATGGCATGATTTTGCGTCACAAACAGTCGAATTTCAGGTACTTTTAAAACAACAGCAACACACCGGCCCCAGTTCAAACAAGTGCACCTGCTTCCACAGCTCTTCGTACTGCTGTTTCGTCGAGTCTGCTGGGGATACGCCTCCATTTTGCAGTTTGTACCCCCAAAGAAACATAGAGCCCTTCAAAATGAAGCTGTGGTTAATTGCTGTTATTATTCTCTCTATTGGAGTTCAAGCCGGTACGTGATTTCAGTTTATCACATTATGTTTTTATGTGCATACCCTTTCTGTCTGCATTTCTCTATTTTTGCGCCTACTCGCCATTTACAATCCGTAATTTTCGTAATGCCTTGCGCAAATTGCGTTTTATCTTTTGAAACATTTCGTTTCAAGTTAAGAGAAAATTTCGGCGAGATTTGAAAAATGAAGCGAACTTCGGTCGGATTAAATTGCTTTTGCGAGGGAAGATTTTACATTTGTTTTTTTTTTCAGTTTTATCATGTTCCTTTTGTCGCTTCAGCCATGAGTATGATAATTCAGTAACATCAGTCGGCGCCTTCCGGAGATGCCACCGGCGGAAATGGTTGAAACCTACATGTTATTTTCATTTTGAAATCATGGGTCGCTCAAAACAGCAAGGAACAAGACACTTTTTAAAAATCTTCATCATTCGAACTAAAAACAAACACTTGCATTATTTTTCAAGATTAAATATACTACTGAATTGCTTAAAAATTTCAAGGTGCAACCACCGCTTCTAGAAATAATCTTTTGCTGCTTGTGTTACCTGACAAGAGTGGATGGTTTGTTTCCCACCTCGTAGGCAGACAGCTTTCAGTACAGGTACACTTTAGTCACCTGGCCGCACCTTCGAGCCTGAGTGACACTTCTGGCTGCACCTTTAATTTGGGTAAACATTTGTCGCGACTTGAAAATTTTCCACCGAAGCTGAATAATCCTAAAACGCGCCGCCTACAAGTTTCATCCTAAGAATACAAACTGAAAAAAATCAACTAAAAAATAAGGCTAATCTTTTCAATCATTTCTCTCAAAAGTTATAACCAGCCTGATAATTGAAATGAGTTCAATTTACCCTTCTGGAGCATAGTTTTTCAGCAAATTATCCTCAGTCGTGCAGTAAGTCAAGGGAAACTCTCAGGGTCTAAAAAAAACTGAGGAGAATGTGTTGCCTGTGCTATGACATTCGTAAATGATTAAAGACATTCTAGTATTCTTGGATAAGGACAATAAACAGTAGCTCCCGTCTCCTTCATCTTCTCTGTACTAGTTAGCGGGGGACGTTAAAGAATCCACGCACTTTTCGCAAAAAGAAGGGAAAGTACCTCCCAGTGTCGTGGTCTAATTAAGCACACCATAGGCAGTATTTTGTCAAGGATCTGAGTGAGACTTTTTAAAAGTCAAGAGACACACCTCAAGAAGAAGCATGTGGAGGTGTTACAGTAGTATACACAGAAAAAAACAGCTCACAGTGATGTACGATATCACTCCTTTTTCGGGTGTTGGCAGAATTTGATAATATTAACCGTAGATACATAAATAAGCTAAAAATATCGGATAAATTTATGCTTTTAATCCGAGTGTTTGCCCGCCCGTGCGGACAGGGCATCGGTTTTTAAACTTAAAGCTTTCGGCTGAGCGTTGTGCGTTACTTTTCCATTCTTATCACATTTTGACGACATCTGTGATTTATTACTGAACACATACACAGCAACATAGAATAAATTTGTTAAGTAAATGATTAAGTTTTATTAATGCATTTTCACTGTTTTTTTTTCAGTGTTGAGCTTGAAGTGTTTGTCCTGCTTAAGTGACAAGTCATGGGATGACTGTAAAGGAAAAAGCAAGTCCTGCGTGGCTCCGGTTACCGATGATTGTATTAAGATGTACTTGAAATCTAGTTCAGAGGAATTATTCATGAGAGGTTGCAGTACCAGTGATAACTGTGACACGAACATCAACGCTCTTTGTAGAGACGCCTACGAGTGTGACATCTATTGCTGTAACGGAGACGACTGCAATGCTAGCACGGCAACCCACATCAGCGGTGTTCTGTTACTGTCATGCGCCCTGGCATCTCTTTCGATCTCTTTCAAAGCCTGATTTGAGGTCACGTACGGCTAATTAGAAGTGCTGTAACTAAGTATACCGCTTTTGTAACGTAACGAATGCAAAACTAAGCCTGGGTACAGTAATGTTTATGTAGACAATTGCTTTGAATAGCTAGGATATGTAGTTGAGTAGATTTACTTGTTGGTTTGCTAAAGAGCATAAAGCAATTTTTTTTTCCTTTTGTGTGCAGCAGTGGTAGAAGTATAGGAACGTTTGTAATTTCTTTAAATGATGCAGCACTGAAAATATAATCATACCTTTTTTACCTTTACTGTACGGTTCTCTGAGTTGTGTACACTGAATACGGGACCGTCAACGGGGTGATGGCTTTTACGGCTAACGGTTAAAATTTTGACCATTTTAATTCTTTTCTATTACGGTACTCTCCAAATGACACATCATAGATGTAGACATCGTAGACTTTTTTTAACGACTAACGGCTAAAAATTTGTCCATTTTTACGCCTAACGGAATTAATCCCATTGAGACCCTCATAATAGCGTTATTAATATTTTTTTGTGAATTTCCCTAAAAGCCTTTTAAATGCGAAGTTTTTCTCCAACCTTTGTTCTGTGGGGAATAAGTAAAGAACCCACACTGTCGCTTTTCTAATTTCTCAGATCCTCTCGCGGACGCAACAGAGATATATCCCAGACTGACAAAAACTACAATCCATTGTTATCTTATCTTATGGACACACCTTGATCAAACGTAAGCTGATTGGCTATAAAGATCTTTCAGACAAAAGAGAAACAAGCTTATTCATTAGAGTAGACAGAACGTGACGCTCGATTTCTGGGCCGATATTTCACAATCATTACATCAACATGAGCTTAAATCACTACTAAGTAACCTATTTCCGACAGTCCCCTCTCTTCTTTTATAGGTACGTATTTTCTCGTTCCGATCGCTTTAGGAATGCCCTCAATACCAGTTTTCATCAGTATTAGGCGAAGTTGCCAATTCGCAGAGGCCTGTTCACCACCTCAGAAACAAAAGATGACGAATGTGAATTTCTATGAACTTAGAAAACTGTTCATTGCAAGAAAGACCGCACCGTTATTTTGTTCTTTTTGAAATAATTGTTTCAGAAACGACAACACTAAAACATTGAATTTGAAAATCTCATAATGGCTTCTTAGCTTCTATAAACTGTTGGAATCTCAGTAGATGTTAAATACTTCCAGTGGAACCAAATTTGAAAGTTAGAACTCTCTGCTTTCTCAAGAACAAGGTCTGCCCTGGTTCATGCTAATCAGCTTCGGGTCTGGAAATTGGTCCGGAACAATCCCAATTTTAAGGTAAGAGCAATTTTGTAGAGGTGAACTTTTTCATGATACTAGTTCAGCGTATGTCTGAAGAGTTACTGGGGTTAGAACTTACCTTTTTCCAATCTGTGACCAGATGGGCGTGGTTGTCATGAATGAAATTTCAATGGCTTCATTTGTTATCAAACTCAAAACAGACACTGATCCTGGAAAACCGAATCAGAAAGCTCTATTGACATGGGCAACTTACTTGCCTCAAAAGAGCAGAAAATAAAACTCTTGAGACCATCCTGAAGGCTCCTTTGCCAGCATTTGATCAGTGGAGGAAGCTGTAACACATCTGCAGGCAGGGAAAGATCGTTCCTTTCGATTCGCAAGTCTACCCTGGAGTCAGCTTACCGGCCGCAAAATGGAGGTCGAATTGACGTTAAGACTTGGTATAGGTAATAATATATCATCGATTGCAATTTTCATCGGTAATAACATTATTTCGAGTTGTAAATGTTTCTTTTTAAGGTAGAGTTGAAAACTCGATTCCCGGGTTGATACACGCGTATGCCATAAACTCCAAACCAATGTGTAGGATCTTTTTTTTCTTTATTCCATTTCCTATTCTTTGGGGCGTTCTGATATCGAAGCGGTCAAATGAAATCATTACTCGAGGGAATTATCTAAGTAGTGTGTGATCATAGCTTAAGAATAATGTAAATTTTGGAAACGAGCACGTGGCAATTAAAAGAGCCAAAACAAGCGATAAGCTTCGCTTTGAAGAAGAAATACGAGCTAGATAACATAATCACAAAACAAGTTATTGCTTACCAACGTTTGCGGGTCTTGATTATTTCATCGAGGATTACGGTCTAACCTGTCTTCCATTCAAAAAACGATCTTGACCACACGGGGTCTTAATATCCTGAACTGAAACGCTATAATTTTCTGTCCAAAAAGAACTTATCACGGAGGCGTCAGTCTAAACAAGAAAATATTTCGCAGCTTCTCTCGTAAGCGGTAACATTTAGCTTTGACTGAAGCAGTTACACGAGTGCGATGTGGCGTTAATAAGCACGAGGTAATTTTTTTCAAAGACAACAAAATTGCAAGAACCCTTGGGGCAAGTGTAATTTGTTGTCTGAAAAATTTACAAGACTGGTACCCCATTCACCACAGGAAAAAATATTTAGTTAAACCTGATTTAACTGTATGAAAATCAGAAACAGAGAACTGAAAACTGAATTTTCCATAGGATTTTAGTAATCACTAACTTGTATTTTCAGTGTGTTACATGTGAAGTTGACAAACAGTAGTTGAAATATCTCCAAGGAAGAATGAAATTTTAAATGTGTGAACGAACAGCTTTTAATGGGTTTTAAACAAAGGCCAAATTAGAATCTTCACGTGTAGCAACTCCAGTTCCAGATTATCAGGCAAGCGAATAAAAGTTTTATTTAATAAGTTTCCCCGACTGACTCATAATCCTGGTCATCGCTTTGACTTTCAACTTCACTTTGTTTACATGAAAATATTTTGGAACTACTCCTGCACACAACCAACACAATTTCAAAGCCATTTCGAAGTCAGTCATTATTCGGGAATACGGAAACTGTTAAGACATTTGAACAGTTTCAAAGATCAGAATTATTTGTTTTTATTCGGCTATAAATCAGTTGGAATAAGATAAGTCGTTGTGATGTAATATTTTTTTCGTGCAAAACAGCGTGCTACCTAATAGCGAAGCTGTTGTAGGTTCAGTTTGCACTCAATTGAACCAATGAAATAAACGTAAATGCAAATATGTACATAACACTGTAAACAACTTTTATGAACCGAAATATCGACAACTATTTCAGAAGATGTTGAAGCCAAACTATTGCGACTTAAAAACCAAAAGGATACCATCATCTTAAGTCATTGTTCGTATTATCAGCGAACAAAATACGATGCCAGACTTTATATTCCCTAGCTGGTTTCAGGGGACTTTGTCAAAGTGAATTTTGTTGCAAATCGTTGAATACTAAAAAGATGTTTGCGAAAAAAGGAAGCCATTTTAGTTAAGATGACTGTAAACTATGTCAATTTAACTTAAAAATCTCCACTTCGACTGAAAATCATTATGAAACATTTCATTTTCTTTTTAATTTCTGAATGATGCAACTGTTGTGTAATCTGCTGAGTAAACACCTACTCTGACAATCTTTAGTTACCCTGCAGCCAAAACTGCTGTTTACTGGTTTTTTTTTTGTTTTGTTTTTTTTGTTTTCGTTGAAAAGCAAAAAATTCATTCATTTTGTAGACTAATGGACATTGTACGAGAGAAAAAACTGTCAGCGTCTTTCGCGACGTACAGGGTTTAAAAGTTGTTATTTGACTTTGTGTTAGCTGCCTGGGAAACGACCTTGACTTTAAATAATAATCCGGCTTTATTACACTTGTCCTGACCGTGCATCATAACAACATTAATAAAGAATGAGGCGTTGAAAATAAAAACTTCAAAAAAAAGTGCTAAGAAAAAGAATGTAGAATCACTTCACCCTCCACCTTATCAGATGTAAAATTCCGTTTGAAAAGGAACAATCCGCAAATTTTCCAAGAATCGTTTCACGATGTTTGTGTGTCAACCAAACCAGAAAGACCCATTCAATAAAAAGCGGTAACATCAAAGAGATAAAACTAGAATATTTAAAGATTTGGCTGAAAAAATATTCAGTGGAAGGGCATATATTGAGAAATTTAGTATCTGAAAATTCTCACACTATTTTGGAAGCTATCAGGAAATGCAGCTTTTTTTTTTTTCATCTAGAAGGGTAGACTTGAAACATAAATTAATATATTGTATGATGTCCCGTGGATTCACACAACAACAGGTCAGATAAAGAATGAGAGAAAAGAACATCAATCAACTTGGACAGGACGAAATCACATGTTTCCGTATTTCTGAAACGTGGCGGAATGTTTAACATGCACAAAAAGTGGTCCGGTTCCGTTGTATACGCAGCAACGGAAACGCGAGAAAACGTCACGAAACCGGTAACGGAAACACAGGTTATCCGTCGTGTTTCCAGAACGGTTTAACATGTTTCTGCCACGTTTCCGTTTACGGATTCTTGCAATTTCGTCCTGTGAATTGACTCCTCATGCTCACTGTTTCTGTTTAGAACTCGGAAAATATATGAAAAACTAATTGCTTTTTTAATAATATTTATTTTATCACCATACCTTAAGTAATCAATTCTTGTTTCCAATGACGTCGAAACGACCTTTGGTAATATATTTCTTTTTAGCTACTTGCAATGTTGCCCCATGGCCATCCCAGAAATCCCGATTACCGGCAACTCTCAGGCAGCACCGGCGTTTGTGACAAGACCCTACTCCCCGCCGCCACCACTATACTTAAAATCTCGCCTGTGATGCCTAAACCGGGCCTTCACATGCAGACTATTTCTGTAATTACTCCTTTCCGTGCCCGTGTTCAAATTTCATGTAGCATCATTGAGGTCGTTTTTGTCTTGCTTAGTTTTCGTTTTCTACTTCTTTCAAATGTAAATATCGTTATAATAATTAACAAGTGAGGCAGGGGGGAAAAACCGTATAGAATAAAAAAACATCTGCCCCCATTGAAAACAGTTAGTTTTGTTTTCCCAGGAGTCTCGATGTTTCCAGAGAGTTTCGATCTTTCCCGGGAGTTCCAGTGTTTAACGAGAGTCTCGACCTTTCCCAAGAGTCTCGATGTTTCAAGAGAGTTTCGATCTTTCCGGGAGTTCCGGTGTTTACCGAGAGTCTCGACCTTTCCAAAGAGTCTCGATGTTTTCAGAGAGTTTCGATGTTTCCCGGGAATTCCGGTGTTTACCGAGAGTCTCGACCTCTCCCAAGAGTCTCGACCTTTCCCAAGAGTCTCGATGTTTCGAGAGAGTTTCGATGTTTCCCGGGAGTTCCGATGTTTACCGAGAGTCTCGACCTTTTCTAAGAGTCTCGATGTTTCCCGAGACGAAGTGGAGGAAAACATTAGAGATTTAAGCAAACTACGACGGCAACAGCAACAAGGACTCAGCAAAACAAAGATCTAATGAGCCGAACAAGAGCTCAGCGCGAGCGCTTTAAAACATCGTGCATTTCGTAGTCGTCCCCCGCAAAATAACAACGTGAAATCACCAAAATTTGCATGGTCTGAGAGAAGAAACACCTGACGGGAAAACCCGAAACCCATGTTTAACTTTATTTCTTGTACAGCAGTATTTCCGGTGTCGTTTTGCTGTAGCAGGTATTTAATTTCGTCTTTTCATAAAGCAAGATAGCGCTTTTCTTTTAGCTACAGGCTCTTACATTGTGTTTTCAAAGAACTAGGGAAGAACTGGCGACAAATAAGCCTCGAAAATATCACGCCACAATCATACCACTGGCCTCAGTCACGTTCTGATCTCGTGAAAAACCTGAGCATTCAGGGATACATTTGAATTTATGCAAAACACAACTCCCCTATCTAGAACGAGGGTAACAAACTATTGTTCAATGTTTATTGTTGCCTAGTTACTGAGACTGACTGACAGTAACATAGCGTGTTTTTTTATTTAATTATGAATAATTGACAAAGGGTGCGTCTAACACAGAGTTGCAAGTACTTAAGGAGTGCGCCAGCTCTCATTGCCTCAAGTTCAGCCCGCTCGTCGACGCTTTGTGACTACGCCTCCAATTTTCAGTTCTTGAATCTCAAGGAAACATCAAGCTCTTCAAGATGAAGCTGTGGTTTGTTGCTGCCATACTTATCTCCGTTGCGTTTCCATCAGGTAAGTGATTTCATCGCAAAATGCATTTTTTATCCACATCCTTTCGGATTGCAGCGAGCAACTGTAAGGCGAAGCCATCGTCGTAAAAAATGTTAGATTCGCCACCAGTGCAGTAAAACAGAGAGTAAAATTTTGTAACATATCAATTTATCGCAATTGAAATGAAAATGTCAGAGTCACTAAGATCGCTTCAAGCCTTCAGACAGAGACTAATACACGGGACAGAAAATTATCCCTAACAATTTCATTCATGATTTGAACTTCGATAAAAACAGAACCCTGCTCCCGGTAATGAATTTATCTTTTGTTACAGATCTGAATCTTTTCGCTTTGAAGGTCAGCATTCTCTGATTGGCAAACTTACCTCGCCTTCTTTATTAAAACTATCCACTGCTGTGTAAATACCACATATTCGAGTTCAGCTCGAAAGTAGATCGTGAAAGATTTTCTTATAAATTATCGATTGGTTAATTTGCAAACTTCTTAACGTCAAATGTTTCCATTTCTGTTTATTTTTTCGCCTTTAGTTTATCCGACTTATCAGTGCCCGTGGCCTTTACATCTGTGTTCATCTGTACACACATTTCTTCAGTTTAATTTTGAATGAGAAAAAAGCTTCGATATCGACGCACATCTTTGTTCGTTTTTTGGAGGTCCTTCAGGGTTGGTTTTCGACTCGAGAAGTTTTCTGTTGTTTAGGTCAAAATCCGTCGATTTTGGAACTATACTTTAAAGCAACAGTTTGCACTCAATTGCTGGTTTTCAGTGTCACGCCATTCAAAATAGATCAAAATAAAAAATAAAAACGTTCAATCGATTTAGTCTAGAATTTGGAAATAGAAAGAAGCTAGATATGTAAAGACTCTCGCCAAGATTCAGGTCACAGCAATTTTTCTTACGGAAGATATGAGGAGAAACGTTTTTCCCAAATTTATAGAGATTTGTATGGAGCCGCCATGCTGGTGCCCACCTAGATGGGCACCAACATGGCGGCCGGAAACCAGCAGAAACATCTGTCACTGAGTTTTGCTACAAAAGCGGGAATTTATCTCTCTAAGAACTCATAAACGTAACAATAATACTTTATTCTAATACAAGAACTGTTCAGATAGCTGAATTTCCCTAAATAAGTCACCTTTTAAACCAACATAACAGCTCTCTCGCTCGTCATGTAAAGGCCACGTCACGCAAAAGCTTAGAAATTCAAGAGTAGTCTATCACTAAACCAAGAACCCATTTGGAGTGAAAATTTGTCTGAATATTAGTTTTTAGCTGCTCTAATACATCATGAAAGTAAAATCTCAGGAGGATCAATAGTTCTGAAGTCTGAAATTTAGTGACGTCACGTGAAAACCAGCAATAACTCACAGATCGCTTTGTGTACATTACGCTTTCTCTCCCTTCACTTGAAATCTAAATGAAAATTCGGTACGATTTGAAAATAAAGTGAGTTTCGGTTGCCTCGAAATGCTCATATGAGGGACGATTTTCATGTTCTTGTGAGGTATAATTTTTTTATTTCGCCCTAACAAAACCTTGAGAGCGAGTATTCAAATCAAATTGGTCTGTTCTTCTCAGATAATGTCGTGCGCACGGTTAAACGATGCACGAATTTGTTTTTTCGTTTCTGTAACATGGATCAGTGAAAAAAAACAATGAAAAAGAGTGTTTTCAATTATAGGTCAGTCGAATCTAACCACAAAGCCTAACAATTTCTAGCTTTAGCACTGTCCCTGCAAGTCAAGAACGTGACTAGACGCCTGTCCGACTTCAAGAAACACCTTCTAATATATCGCTCCGAGCGCTTCAAGGGCCGAGGACAAACAATCGAGACTTATTGCAAAGCCTGTTGCTAGAAAAGGCCGCATCATGGCTTTCCTTCCTTTTTTTCTTTTAACCTTTGAGAATCGTTATTGCACGAGCCCGGGCAATCTTCGTCCACGATTGTTGAAAGACATCAACATTATTATTACAAGACGAAGGTAACAGAAAATTCTTAATAACATCTCAATGATATCCAACAGCCATCGTTGAAATTGTTAGTTCAGCTCACAAGCGGCACCGTATGAGGCACTGTTTTGTGATGTTAGACAGTTTTTAATGAGTTTACACTCGAATGGATCTGGACAAAGATATCGATCCCTGTTAGCTAGGCGTCATGTCGTGCTTAATCTGTCCACTGCGTTTTTAAATTTCGATTTTAAAATCCAAGTTGTCAAATTTTATTACTAATAAATCAAAGGGGATTGCAAATTGGCCCAAACAGAGGTGGGGGATTGAGGATAGGGCCACAATCCAAGGTCACCGATGACCTGCCTCGGAACTATTTTCAGTTATTTTGCTCTTTCCTGACGGTCGCAATGGGCAGATGGCTTTTACGGCTAACGGTTATATCATTCGATTGTTGTCACCAGAAATTTTTTTGCGGTTAACTTTTTTGACAAGTATCGATTAGCATTTGTCAATTTTTTTGCCTTACAGCTTTATTTTTTTTGTCGTTTAACGGCCATTGAGACACTCTTTCCCTATGTAAATACATCACACGGAGTCTCAACCCTTTAACTTCCAGATCAAATTTGTAATTCTCCTTACTGTCATCCATACAATTCTTATAATATTAATTCAGAGAATTTAGTATTGGATCAACTAATTATCCCCAAATTGATATTTTTCACTTATCTGGTTGATATTGTATTGATATTGTAAAGAGAAATTCTGTCTTGGTCCATATGCTCATGGGAGTTAAAGGGTTAAAGTAAATTCCCTACACAGCGACTTTATTTTCTGATCTTTTAAATCAAGCATGGTCTTGAGCTCCAAGGATTCAGTAGTAAGGGTTTGTACTTAGCGTTGCATTATGGTGTTGACACGAAGAAGCAATTTAAGTCCCTTAATTACTTTGTGATCTTAGAAGTTAATTAAAACTCTTTCTGCAAGGGCAGAAAAATAACACAGGAATGTTTAGTGAGTAAACAAGGCTGCCGGTTATCGAAATGTTAAAAGATCAAAGTAAATTAAAATTGCTTCTTTGCATAAATGTGATGATTGTTCTTAAATTTTCAAATTTTGTATCAAATTTCTCATTTGGGAAAAACTAGTTCAGTTAATAACGGTAGAAATTGTTATCTCATTCATCTTTATCTAAGCATTCCTTGTCATGTGTGTTTTCAGTTTTGGGTTTGAAGTGCATGGTCTGCAGCAGTGCTGAGTCATGGGACAAATGCGAGGCAAAAAGTGTGACCTGCGGGGCTTTGGTGGCCGATCGATGTGTGAAACTCTACTATAAAGCCGGCCCAGTCGAAACGTTCGCTAAAGGGTGCGGATCCGAGGCTTACTGTGATCAAGAAACCAACCCTACTTGTAAAGAGGCCAGTGGATCCTTTGAATGTAAAATCGACTGCTGCACAGGCGACGACTGCAATGCTGGCGCAGCAACGCGCATCAGTGGTATTCTCTTGTTGTCATGCGCCCTGGCCTCTCTGATGATGTTTTTCAAAGCCTGAGACTTGACTGAGGTTGAGGTTGAGGTCCAGCACGGCTCATGATCAAGGCCTCAACTAGTTACACGCTTTTTTGAAGTATGTCAGTAGTAAATTAGAATAGAACGTCTTGCTTAAGACATAGTAGTGGTCTGTAGGAAGATCTTCGTGAGACGGAGACGAAGTCAGGTCGATTTTAACTTACAAGAGAGGATGCTAGTCCGTCATAGTCTGTCACGTACTGTGCTTATTAGTTAAAGTAAAATAGAGGCTTTTTTCAATTTTGTTACATAATGCTGCTGTGGGAAATAAAACGCTGTTTGTAACTACCTCTTCTTCAAGATCCTCTGATTTGATCAGCACTAAGCATTACAGGAATCATATGGTTAAAAATTCCACTCCTCCTCCATATTGCGGCGAAATTAACATAAGCTTATGTGCATTAATAGGTACACTGCTTGTTAGAGCAACCCGTAACACGTTAAATATCATCATCGTGACCATTAAATTTGTCCGGCGCCCCCAAATAAAATGATTTCCGTTGTATGTATCACGGTGTTAGCTAAAGTCGTGGCACCCGAATATTTTTCTCACTCTGCCTAAAAAAGTTTCCAATTTTTCCCAACTTCGCCTGTTCGTGCTCTTAAAACTCCCTGAAGAAGTCCACAAAACGAGTCGGAGGTTAAAGAAGTCTTACAACCACTCTTCACAGAGTGCAGCTCATTACTTTAGTATTAAAATATTCTTCAAAAAAATTTCAATACGATCGACTATGACTGGTCAACATAACTGGCAAGACGACTAAGGTTGACCGGTCAAATCCCCAATCACTCCGGACATTGTCCGCTTACCGGCCGTGATTTCGAGCCCTGGGCCCTCGTTTGGCGTGTGAGAGGTGTTCCGATTCGTCTACCTTCCACCACCATTTTCTTAGTTTTCACCAAGGAAATCGCCTCAAGATAGGTAAAATGTATGAAGCTCTCACGGCGATGGTATTCAACCAATTACTCTAAGGGGTTGCACACATATTATTACATCCTTAGTTAATGTCCGACGCAAGTATCAGTCAATTTGATGGACGGCTTGTCAATCAACAGAGGCAAATAAATGACCGAGTTTTTAGACTTTTCGATTCATCCAAATATTTGACAACTTTAAGGTCAAATATCTCCCCTTGCCAGAAAGCCACAACACTGATCTTGATTACCATGTATAATTTATCATTTCATATCTGAAAGCCATCAAAAAAATCTTTGGGCACTACCGTATTTTTGTCTTGGATGCCTTTTAAAATCTGCGACTGAAACAAGTTTCTCTCAATTACATCAAGGCGGTCAATTGACCAGATAAACCTGTAATTTTTTAGCTCTTCATATTAGATGATTGATCAAGAAAGGTAAAAAATGTGAAAAACTTTCGAAATTTTTCGTAGGAATGGAAAATTTTACGTTTAGAGATGCATGTTGGCGAAAAATTGATTGGAAAATGGTAGCGTTTCTTTCTTATGTCGTTTATTACTTTGGAGATTTGCTAAAATCAGCAAACATGGCTTATGTAGGGGACAAAGCATTCATTAGTTTATAATTTGATTGCTTATCATCATCATTGCTCATTTTAGGAGATTTTAAAGTCACACGCTGCG
Source organism: Pocillopora damicornis (assembly GCF_964200805.1). Taxonomy (NCBI): domain Eukaryota; kingdom Metazoa; phylum Cnidaria; class Anthozoa; order Scleractinia; family Pocilloporidae; genus Pocillopora; species Pocillopora damicornis. Next base: position 6,835,643 of record NC_142676.1, read on the forward strand.
TGTTGGTTTATATTATTACAAGTTCCAGTGTGCTACAACTTCGGCTTCTACTGATGAGAAATTCTGCGCTCTCGCTTGAGAGCAAATTTCAATAGCTCTATCAAACTAAAAACTGTGCTACTATCCCGAAAATAAATTAAAATAGTGCTGTCGTTGTCACTTACCACCATCGAACATTTCCATGCAGAGGTCCGCAAAACCAACATCTGTTGCGTGACCCGAAGGCTTTCCGTGGAAATTATTCAACCGCGTTGTTCATGCCAGCTGTCTGCACGATAACAATTTCAGAATAATCTGCAGATCTCTGGGATTATTTGCTTGCTTCGATCGTGAAGTATCTGCATTTTTTTCAAGTATTCTATTACTACATGTAAATTTACACCTCTCTCGATCGAGTATTCCCGGCGTTTAATTGCGTGACTTCTAAAATTAAGAATGAGCCAGCAGTATTTTGACCAGTAGGCTTCCTGCAAATTTTCCTCCATGAAAAAATCCCAAGACATAGTCAGTTGTTTTCGTGAGCAAAGATAATAGATATGAAAGAAAAGTGAGATGCAAAGGTCTTTTTTTTTTTCGCTTAGTAGCAGCTGTACCCTCTCCTGCAGTCTTCGTCTAAATTTTGCGAAGTCCCTCCTCATCTTCTGCCTTGTTCGGTCAGTTTCGACTTGTGAAGCTAGATCATCGGCGTCGACCTCTTCGTCCTCATTCATACTTACAGAGGGGGACTTCCTCAATAACCAATTTTTGTTACGGCAGATAACCGGCTGAAGTATTGAGCAATTTGCTGCTCTATCAACCAGTCAGTCTGGCCTGTGTCGTCTCTTAAACTCGATATTTGGAAGCCACATTAGAGGCGGTTGCCTTACTACACGTCTAGGAGATAATTCTTTGCTTTCTGAGAAAAGGCGGCTGCTTTTTGTGTTTCTAAAAGAGACCATCCAAAGTCCACCTGGCTATTTAGGGATTGTTCGTCAAAATTTTTTACCTGAGGTCCGACCTTGAACGTAGCCACTCCTAAAAGTTCCCGATGTCTGTACGGTCAGTACGCTTTTTACGGACTCATGTCTCATGTTTTAGTTAAGCAGTTGCTTTCAGTAAGAGTGAAGATTTGCGAGGTTTGAAGTTATGTTACCAGAATATGTTTGAGCTCTCTTTTCTGTCATTTTAAAAATAACTCAGTAACGGGCGATGTGGATGGTTTTTGCGAAACCGCGCTCGCTGACGAACTTTAAAGAATTTTAAATTACTTCAACCGAGACTCCACAGACCTTCACAAACCAAATTAACCTGGTTTTTAATTTTTCAAAGCTTGGCATAATTTTTTTACAGTCGCCATCTATTTAAAAAAAATTCTAGTTTTTATTCGATTAGGAGAAAAAATCTGAAAAGAATATATATGTTCCAGTTGCTGCTGCTGCTGCTGCAAAAAATGCAGTATCTGTCAGTATTTGTCTCGTTTTGCGGGCGCTTAAATATGTGCCACCACCTTTGGAATAGATTAAAGGCTGAAAATGGCACAAGATGGATGGTATTTTCTGTGAACTCGTGTCTAAAAGTTTTGGTTTCAGTGGAAGGCATAAGGGGTGAGTAGATTGATGCGATACTAAACCATTGCGGCTTACGATTAACTATTTGCCGATAACTTGAGCCACTTCACACTACTCTGAGCCGTTTGTGTCAAGTCACTGAACCAGAGCACAGTTAGCTGTACCGTTTGTCATTTCGACACTGAACCGTTTCAGTTAACACTTGGCCACTCGTGTTTTTATTGAATCAGTTTAACAAGGGTATCTACATAGTTTCTGAAATGTATAAACCACTTTTTGTATGAATATTTCATCTCACCCAAGGCGACTTGTCTGTTTACTGGGATACCTGTGGTAGCCCAGTCATAAAATGCCTTTGTTTTTTTGTCGTCTTTTTGTAAATGTAACCAAAAGTAAACTGTATTGGTGCCACAGATACCTGTTAGTACAAAATGCAGACAGCAGACCGGATACAAAATATAGACTGGAGACTGCAGAGTGGGTACAAAATGCAGACTGAGAATCTGAAGAGTTTTTACGTCTGGTAAATAATAACATGTCATCTTACAGCTTACCGAGCGTCACGCAATCGCTTTTCTTCGATCAGCCTTCACGATTATTTGCACTATTGTGGAAAATTCCTGGCCCATTTCTTGATGAAAATCGATCGTAATATAATTTCAAGCCTTCAATATAGTCTTCTTATTTTGTGCGCGAGTTGGTTTGTGTGATGTCTGTACAGATTTTACCAACGTAATAAAAGTAGATGATGTGAATTGCCCAATGATGTGAATTGTGATGATGTGAATTGCCCAATTTTTCCATTTTGTGGCGGAGGAAAAAAAAAAAAAACTAGACCCTGTGAGCAGGGTAACTGGGATACCTGGGTGGTACTGGATCCGTGGAATCAAGTGTAGTGATACTACGCGTGTCGGACTAGTATACTGAAATAGTGAGCTCAAGTCTGGCCAAGGGCATACACCTGTCTCAAAACATAGGCATGCTATGCATGCAAGAGTTATTTTTTCTAGGGTGGCTGGATTACTTGAAACATTGTAAGTGGTCTACGTTCTTACAAAAGGAAAGAAGATTATTAACGCGGGAAAGAATGAAAATGTCGAATTACCTCACACACAGGTATTTTGTGGTAGATTATATGTGTTGTGCGAATAAATGTAACCAAAAATAAACTGTATTTGTGCCACGGATACCTGTTAGTACAAAATGTAGACAGCAGACTGCAGACCGGATACAAAATATAGACTGCAGAGTGGGTAAAATATGCAGACTGAGAATCTGAAGAGTTTTTACGTCTGGTATATAATAATATGTCATCTTACAGCTTACCGAGCGTCACGCAATCGCTTTTCCGCGATCAGCCTTCACAATAATTTGCACAATTGTGGAAAATTCCTGGCCCACTTCTTGATGAAAATCGATCGTAATATAATTTCAAGCCTTCAACATAGTCTTCTTACTTTGCGCGCGAGTTGGTTGGTGTGATGTCTGTACAGATTTTACCAATGTAATAAAAGTAGATGACGTGAATAATAGTGATGGTATAGCAAGCTTAAAACGGCAACAATCGCCAGAAACTACAACGGATACACAGGGTATGAGTAAGTTTTATTGATTTTACAAGAAAAATCTTCATATTTCGAAATATTTATCGTTGTAAATCGACCATATTTCGTTCCCTATACTATTCCTTATAACGTGTTCAAATTTTCAACGGTTCCTAGAATAACTTACTCTGAGTCACACAACGCGTGACGCGTTCGTGAATTAATCGTTGGCTCTTTCTCGAAACGTGACCTTGGGTCGCCTGTGACAAGACAATTGCGTAAACAATACTTGACATAATAACATTATACCCAAAAAACACGGGATTTTGGATCATGTATTTATTAAAAAAGAATATCCATACAACTACAATGAAAACAAACATAAGATTCACCTTTCTGATCGTGAAATTAATACCATTCGCACTGTTATCGTAGCTACGTTCCCTGGCATCAAGTGAATCCAACATGGCGTCTTTCTTCACTAGCAGTTTGCATCCATTTGAATTTTGTTCTTCAGTCTCACGGTTACCGCTCAATAACATCTTTTTGTGTGGATTGGCCGCGAACAATACGACTTGTGTATGCATCTATAAGTATTTTGAGCGTTTGCCCCATAATGCTCCAGATGATCGTAATCCAATTACATTGAAATACAAAACGACTGACAAAATAGTTTTATGGGCAAAAATCTCGTGTTCGTCATGTGACCCGGCCCTGTCCGTGCATTACAACGTCAATCATCATCAAGATAGCACGCGTGATCAGCATGTGAACACCTCATTGGATCACAGTTAGTTGTCATGGTGTTGAGGGCCCAATGACCTCTGGGTACTATTGCGCAATTTTTCCATTTTGTGGCGGAGGAAAAAAAAAAACTAGACCCTGTGAGCAGGGTAACTGGGATACCTGGATGGTACTGGATCCGTTGAATCAAGTGTAGTAATACTACGCGTGTCGGACTAGTGTACTGAAATAGTGAGCTCAAGTCTGGCCAAGGGCATACACCTGTCTCAAAACATAGGCATGCTATGCATGCAAGAGTTATTTTTTCTAGGGTGGGTGGATTACTTGAAACATTGTAAGTGGTCTACATTCTTACAAAAGGAAAGAAGATTATTAACGCGGGAAAGAATGAAAATGTCGAATTACCTCACACACAGGTATTTTGTGGTAGATTATGTGTGTTGTGCGAATAAATGTAACCAAAAATAAACTGTATTTGTGCCACGGATACCTGTTAGTACAAAATGTAGACAGCAGACTGCAGACCGGATACAAAATATAGACTGCAGAGTGGGTACAAAATGCAGACTGAGAATCTGAAGAGTTTTTACGTCTGATATATAATAACATGTCATCTTACAGCTTACCGAGCGTCACGCAATCGCTTTTCCGCGATCAGCCTTCACGATTATTTGCACTATTGTGGAAAATTACTGGCCCATTTCTTGATGAAAATCGATCGTAATATAATTTCAAGCCTTCAACATAGTCTTTTTACTTTGCGCGCGAGTTGGTTGGTGTGATGTCTGTACAGATTTTACCAATGTAATAAAAGTAGATGACGTGAATAATAGTGATGGTAAAGCAAGCTTAAAACGGCAACAATCGCCAGAAACTACAACGGATACACAGGTTATGAGTAAGTTTTATTGATTTTTCGAGAAAAATCTTCATATTTCGAAATATTTATCGTTGTAAATCGACCATATTTCGTTCCCTATACTATTCCTTATAACGTGTTCAAATTTTCAACGGTTCCTAGAATAACTTACTCTGAGTCACACAACGCGTGACGCGTTCGTGAATTAATCGTTGGCTCTTTCTCGAAACGTGACCTTGGGTCGCCTATGACCACAGGCGGCCCAAGCTCACGTCTCGAGAAAAAGCCAACGATAAATTCATGAACGCGTCACGCGTTGTGTGACTCGGTGTTAAGTTACGGGAGGAACCGTTGAAAATTTGAACACGTTATAAGGCATAGTATGGGGAACGAAATATGGTCGATTTACAACGATAAATATTTCGAAATCTGAATATTTTACACGTAAAATCAATAAAAACTTACTCATGCCCTGTGTATCCGTCGTAGTTTCTAGCGATTTCTGCTGTTTTAAGCTTGCTTTACCATCACTGTTATCCATGTCAAAAGACGAAGTTAAGGCTGCACACTCCGATTTCGACCTTGGTCCACGCGGAGGTGGTTTGCGCCCCGAAAATCCTCCCGATCGGCATTTTTCTCAGCCACACTTTACGATCTAAGATCGCTGCACCCTGGGACATGTCTCAGTACCAAAACTTCACGCGCATTTCGCTGGAAACGAGTGTTTTCTACCTGAATTTCCAAGTTCGCTTCTTTCTGGTTAAGCTTTGAACACGAAGACTGGACACGGCCGCGAAAGAGACTTGGGTACGAGGTCAATTTTCTCTCTACCGCGAGTGGTACGGTCGATTAATGTACAATACTTACCCCATCTCCACAGAGGCAACTCGCCTTAACCTATTGTCCTAATCAACCAATCAGACAGCGAGTCGAAAGTAAAACAGATAAACAACGTACAAAATTTGAATATTCTGTGGGGTTTTCTGTGAGCATCTAAGCTTCGATTATTTTCGCGAAAATGCTATCGAAGAGGAAGAGATGCGGTGAAATTAACGGCGGATCGTTCTACCAGCTGTTCCCATGATAGGTCTGCAATTCCCAATCCATAATAGGAATGCACGGTAGAAGCGACACCAGGATCGTACACTGTGCATGCTATACCACTGGAACATACCACAGAAACCTTTTTTCCAGCCGCTTGAAGATTGCTTATGATTTCCCTTACAACAGTAGACTTACCAGTTCCCCCTTGGCCAGTCACCAAAAAGTTAAGACCCTTACAAGCCAAGCGTACTACCTCCGCCTGTCCGTGCGATAAGCGAACGCTCATATCGACGAAATGCCAGTAACCACCAAACTACTCTACTGAATATTACAAAGAACGAGTTTTCACAGGAAGGAAAATTATGAACACTAACACAATGAACTTCATTTGACAATCTGCGAGCTAATCGAAATTTTATTGTCCTTTACAATGGATTTCCGGTGACTAAATAGACATTTACTCCAACGTAAATTAGGAGGGTAGATCATGAGTAATTCATGAGTGAGTCGAATCTTGAGGGTTTTTCCATTTTTCCAGAAGTCTAGTGACATCAACTGGCAAAACATTGTAGTTTGATAGGCCATGCATGGAAGGGTAGATGCAATCGACGTTAGGACATCATGTGGACAATGGTATTTACATTGCGGTATGTAAGACTTCACATACCAGGTTCGCTTTAATTACAGTCAATTTCAGGTGGCGAAATATTTCACCTCTCCATGAATTTCACAAGAAATCTACGTGTAGGAAAAACTAATATTCGTATCGGATTCCGACGTCAAACTTGCGAAAAGTTATGATACCTAAATATTTATCCTAGGTTCGCACTAGGAAATTTGTTCTCTATTAATATAAGCTTTTCACCCGTGATTTTATCAGTAAAGTTCCCAAAATGAAATATTAGGATTTTCATCTTGAAACTTTGCCACTCTTAACCTTCTGATTCGCTTCGCCGTTAATTTCACCGCATCTCTTCCTCTTCGATAGCATTTTCGCGAAAATAATCGAAGCTTAGATGCTCACAGAAAACCCCACAGAATATTCAAATTTTGTACGTTGTTTATCTGTTTTACTTTCGACTCGCTGTCTGATTGGTTGATTAGGACAATAGGTTAAGGCGAGTTGCCTCTGTGGAGATGGGGTAAGTATTGTACATTAATCGACCGTACCACTCGCGGTAGAGAGAAAATTGACCTCGTACCCAAGTCTCTTTCGCGGCCGTGTCCAGTCTTCGTGTTCAAAGCTTAACCAGAAAGAAGCGAACTTGGAAATTCAGGTAGAAAACACTCGTTTCCAGCGAAATGCGCGTGAAGTTTTGGTACTGAGACATGTCCCAGGGTGCAGCGATCTTAGATCGTAAAGTGTGGCTGAGAAAAATGCCGATCGGGAGGATTTTCGGGGCGCAAACCACCTCCGCGTGGACCAAGGTCGAAATCGGAGTGTGCAGCCTTAACTTCGTCTTTTGACATGGTTAACAGTGATGGTAAAGCAAGCTTAAAACAGCAGAAATCGCTAGAAACTTCGACGGATACACAGGGTATGAGTAAGTTTTTATTGATTTTACGTGTAAAATATTCAGATTTCGAAATATTTATCGTTATAAATCAACCATATTTCGTTCCCCATACTATGCCTTATAACGTGTTCAAATTTTCAACGGTTCCTCCCGTAACTTAACACCGAGTCACACAACGCGTGACGCGTTCATGAATTCATCGTTGGCTTTTTCTCGAGACGTGAGCTTGGGCCGCCTATGCTATGACAAGACAATTGCGTAAACAATACTTGACATAATAACATTATACACAACAAACACGGGATTTTGGATCATGTATTTATTAAAAAAGAATATCCATACAACTACAATGAAAACAAACATAAGATTCACCTTTCTGATCGTGAAATTAATACCATTCACACTGTTATCGTAGCTACGTTCCCTGGCATCAAGTGAATCTGACATGGCGTCTTTCTTCACTAGCAGTTCGCATCCATTTGAGTTTTGTTCTTCAGTCTCACGGTGGTAGTGTTGTTCAATAGATTGCATAGAGTATATGCAGTGTGGTTTCAGATTTCAGATTTTGCTTTTTACAACGAGTTTACGTTTTCAACTAAGACATTGGCATACTTAGCATACAAGACATACAAGGCATTCAATGCTTTCATGGCTTTCAAGCGTTCGCGATTCTGTCCTATCCAAAATTACCGCTCAATAACATCTTTTTGTGTGGATTGGCCGCGAACAATACGACTTGTGTATGCGTCTATAAGTATTTTGAGCGTTTGCCCCATAATGCTCCAGATGATCGTAATCTAACTACGTTGAAATACAAAACGATTGACAAAATAGTTTAATGGGCAAAAATCTCGTGTTCGTCATGTGACCCGGCCCTGTCCGTGCATGACAACGTCAATCATCATCAAGATAGCACGCGTGATCAGCATGTGAACACCTCATTGGATCACAGTTAGTTGTCATGGTGCTGAGGTGCTGAGGCCCAATGACCTCTGGGTACTATTGCGCAATTTTTCCATTTTGTGGCGGAGGAAAAAAAAAAAAAAACTAGACCCTGTGAGCAGGGTAACTGGGATACCTGGATGGTACTGGATCCTTGGAATCAAGTGTAGTGATACTACGGGTGTCGGATTAGTATACTGAAACAGTGAGCTCAAGTCTGGCTAAGTCAACATGATCTCGAGACCGAAATTACGATTATCGTTATTTCTAAATTGGCACCAAATTTATGGATATAGTAATTTCGTGGCACTCTTTACCAATCCTCTTTACACGTGTTAAATAAAGAGAAGGACTCGGTTCCACTGTCTTACAAAATTCAAGATGGCGGAGGAAAGGGGTAAATGTGCGTTCAGTTGTGATCAGCATGATCTCGACACCAAAATAACGATTATCGTTATTTCTAAATTGGCCCTGAAATAACGAATATCATAATTTCAGTGCATGTCTGAGACCTTCGGGCTCGAAGCTTGGGAACTAGTATTCAGGGAAAGATAAAATGGCGGCTTACGGCGGCGAAGGAAATCTCAGTAGTTTAATATTTAGCGTGAAAAGGCTTGGGTGTTGTGATCTGGTTCTCAAGTAAAAAAAAAACACGGTCTGCAATGGCCCTACCACCTTTTGAACAACAAGAAAACATTGAAACGGTGGTAAAAAGCAGCAAGTTTCGAAGTCTAAACGAAAGATGGGTAAGCTGAGTTTCAGTCAAATATCATGACATTTGGTATGTAATTTCGATACCGAATAAATAGTTCTACATGGTTATACACGCATAGGATTCTGTTGTGTTCACGTGAAGGCCATTTCAGCCATTCCTGCCACTTGTAAGTGGTAGGAAATAAAAGATATGTATAGTTGTTTCGTATTGAAGCCCTGTGAAATCAAAAATTTGATTTATTTCTTCTTTGTTTTAGGTGGTCATTATCCATTACTTTTGGAAGTCGATGCTGATGAGAAAGAAAAAATGTTTATGATTATTTCTTCTCTCGAACATTTTACTATTTAGGTACCAAATAATCTTGATACTGAAGACCATTGCATCCTATTATGAAAAATGTACCCCTGATTGCTTTGTCAACATGTATGATGTAATATACCTTGAGATTTGTGGGATTTTCACATGTAAACTAGAAATACCTGTAGAGGGTAATGATGTACTTAATGCAAAGTGTTTTGGTACAAAGTCTGCTTTGCTGTAATCTACCTGAAGGTGCTTTTTATATGCTAGTAACACTTGCACAGCCCAGTCAAAATGTTCTTTAGTAGCAGTCAAGCTGGCTGTTGTAATTATAGGCAGCAGAGGCCAAACCTCATCCTGAAAAGCAGTCTGAAAGGTGTGAAGTCAGTGGAAGATACTTCATTGTAGGTGGCCAAATTGCAGGCTGTCAGCCCATTTTGAGTGAGTAGTTAAACTCAAGATCGGCTATTTTAACTAATTTTATTGAGAGCCAAATCCTGCAAGGCTTATATTCTGTATTAATTTGAAGTGTTACTTTTATGTTTCTTATTTTGCAGTAAGTGGGCTTGTTGTGGCCATTTTTCTCTCAAACATTTTTTTCAGCTTAGTCAAAACGTTTTTTAGAAGTAGGCAAGCTGGCTATAGTAACAGAAGGTAGAGACCAAACCTTGTCCAGACTAGACGCCTAACAAATGTTCTGTGTGGAAAGCCAAATCCCTGGTTACCGGCACATTTTGACTAGGCTATTTGTTATTTAGCTACTCTTATTATTAAAGATTACTGCATTCCTTTTTAATAATTTGCTGCCAATTGTATGCTGTATATAGCTTATGATTTGTGTGATTTTCAAGAGTAAATTAGAAATACCTGAAGATGGTAATGATGTACTAGATAACGTACTTGATGCAAAGCAATTTTGGCACAAAGTGTATGCCTTGTCCTCAGGTGATTTTAACATGCTAATAAGATTTGTTATTCAAATAATATACATCAGCTGGAATGGGAATATTGAAAGAAAAATAATAATATTTAACCATAACAAGTTTTGGTTTTATGTCCAAATTAAGCACTTAGTTGAAGATCACTGCACTGATCAGGCCCCGAAGGCCAAAAAAGAGCTGTCTGCTGTTAGTTTAATTTTTGTCATTTCTATTGATTTATTTTATTTATCAATGTTTCTTTGAGTTATAATTCATTGACCTCTTTCAATAGTGCAGGTTCGCTCGTGTAACCTAATCCCACATGTATGTATGTACAATCTCAGTTGAAATTTTGAGTGGCAGGCAAGCTGGCAATAGTAATAGGCAGCAGAGGCCAAATCTTGTCCTGAATAGAAGTCTGACATGTGTGAAATTGGCAGCTATTTCATTGTAGGTGGCCAAATTGTTGGCTGCAGCACATTTTGACCTGGCTGATTGTGTGTGTGTTATGTATGTGTTCTTCTTTTTAGGTGTTAAACAGGTCAAAGTACCGAAAAAAACCTCTGTGATAACTTGGTAGTCTAAGATGTAAAAATTTTTAATAATAAGGTAAAGCTTGATCATTCTTAAGAGTTTGCATCTGTTCTAAAAGTTTTGGGGAGAGTTAGGGGAGCATTATTTATACAAATGTATTTAAAAAGTAACAAAAAAATAAAAAGAACTAGGGCAAAATCCCAATTTGCTTTAAAAGTTTATTTTATTAAGAGCATAATTCTGGATATAGCTTTGGATTTGTGTGATTTTCACAAATTGTTAGGTTGTTATGTAAACTTAATTTACAGGAACCTTGTTAGTTTTCAGCTTCAAGAACAAGTACATAATTGCAGGAAAAGCTTGAAGCTTGAAAAATTGACTGATGAAACTGGAACAGATGTCATGAGATTTGTACAATAGGTTGGCCTGGGAGGGACCAAGAATTAAAGAATTCATTGATTCTCTTACACCTTTTGTCTGCATAGTATGCTTCTGTAGAGCTTAGTTATTGCTGTAGAAAACGTTTTTGGAGGGCCCTTGAGATCACTCACTTTTGAGCTAGTTGCCCCTAGGGAAGAGGATATCTGTACTTATTATCTCCCTTGGGGAGGGTGAAGGGTTAAAGACTGATTCTTCTCCAGTAGCCACAAGTACCCCTGCATATGGAAATTTTGAACACTATTAAAGGGCTAGTACCCTCATTTCATACTTGAATTTCTAATTTAGTGTAAGTTATGACAAATAATGAATGTAAATTCATCTTGGTTGTACAGGTTATATCCAGCAGTCCTTAAAAAAAAAATAAAAAGGTATTTTTCTGAATTAAAAAAAAAGTGTTCTTGCTTCAAAGTAAGTGCATGATATGTCATTCAATTAATGCTCTAGCAGAGTTTTTGTTTGAAATGCCAAAATCAACTTCATGAGTAAGGACAAAAAAAAAAGGCAATAAGCAAATGTTCCTCTGTATCCTTTATGTCAATTTGGGCTGAAAAACAGGTTTTTCTCCTTTTGCAAAAATTAGCTTATTTCACGACCAAAAACGATGCAAACAAGCTGAAACGTTATGTTTTCAGCAAAACAGCGATAGAATCTGCGAAAAAACAATGGAGACAAGCTAACACACAGTGTTCTCAGTAAAATTTGGGCAAACAAAACCTTAAAAACCAAAAAAAAAAACAATTGCGCTGACTTACCCATTTTTTGCCAAGATAACTGCCAAAACACTGAAAACTAGCTTGAGACTACATGTTCTTCACAAGATCGCGACGAAATCTGTCTAAAAACTCCAAAATACGGCAGAAATGTACGATTTTTGCAAAATTTTTCGCTAAAGTTGACAAAAACACTAAATTCGACTGAAAAACACGTTTGTTTTTTTTTGCAAAAATAAGCTTATTTCAGTTTTAAAAACGCTGCAAAAAATGTTCTCAGCAAAATAGTTTAAGAGTCTGTGGGAAAACACAAAAACCAAGCTTAAACCAAGTGTAAATTGATAAAAAGGCCCGAATTGCGCATTTTGGCAGTTATTTTGGCAAAAAATGGTATATTTTGATTTCAAGCAAACTTTCAAGTAGTTGTTAAAGTTTAGAGCCAAACACAATACCAAAAAAAAATTGGATGTTTTCAGAAAAAATTGTGACCCTCAGCCTAATCATAATCCCACCCTACCCAAGCCCTAACTCTAGCTGCGAGCTATCCTAACCCTAACCCTAACCCCGGGTTAGGGTTAGGGCTCGGGTTAAGAACGGAACTTTTCACTCCAGTCAAAATGATGCAACTGGTTAACATGGTCCAACCAGCCAAAACAAGATAAAATGGTTTAAACGGTGAAAAGATTTTAAATACGTGACATGGTCCAATCGGAAGAAATGATCTCACTTAGTAAAATGGTGCGACTGGTTAACATGATCCAACTTGATGCCAATATCTAAAATGGACAAACTAGTTTAAATAATCCAACCAGTTGAAATGGTCTAACTGGATAATGCATGTGTAACCAGTGAAATTGGTTCAAATAATTCAGGTAAGGATGGTAACATTAGTTAAAAAGATCCAGCATATTACAGTGGTTCAACTGGTAAAAATAATCATCCAACTACTAAAAGTTATTAAACCCCAATCAAAATTAATCCAACCGCTTCAAATAATTAATCTAACTGGTCAAAATTCTTCAGGTGGTTATTTAAGTGAAAAAGGTGACAAAATCTTCTTAAAAATATTTTTGAAGAGGCTTACACCCTTACCCTAAACACTAACCCTACCCCCAAACCCTAACCCCAAACCTTCACCCTAGCCCTAACCTCAACCGCAGACCCTCTAACCCTAACACTAAGCCTAAACCCTAACCCTAACCCTAGCCCCACACCATAACCCTAAAACCTAACCCTAAACCCTAAACCCTAACCTATAGCCCTTAACCTAGACCTAACCCTAACCCTAACCCTAACCCTAACCCCCAACCTTCTCTATCTATCCTGTAAGTGTACCAGTCGGCCTATCGTTTGTTTTTCAGTAAACTTTCAAGTAGTTACTGAAATTTACAAACACAATACCAAAAACCCTGCAATTGAATGCTTGTAGAAAAATATTAACGCCAACCCTAAGCATAGCCTCATCCTAGCCTTAACCCTAATTCTAACACTAAACCCCGCTAACTCTAAGCATAATTTTACCCTAGCCCTAACCCTGATTGTAACACTAAACCCCTCTGGCCCGAAGCAACCCAAACTCTAACCCTAACCAGGTAATGGGCTCCTGCCCCAACCCTATCCTCAACCCTGACTTAAACCCTTTACCATAGCTTAGGATTGGTTTGGGGTTTGGGTTAGGTTTAGGATAGCACAGAGTTAGAGTGAGCACAGGACGAAATAGCATGATTCCGTAATTCGGAAAAATGAAACTCTATGTTTCCACATCATTCACTTCTTCCTTGGACCTGTTATGTTTCCGTTATGATTCCTGAACGGAAATATGACGACACGTTTCCGTTGCATTTCTGTCAACGGAATATTATCATCGCCTGTTTCCGTTACGTTTCCTTGTACGGATTCAAACTTTTACCGTCAAGTAAAACATATATTTATAAAGTGCTGTACAGTTCTTACACCACGTTACCATGAAGACGTGATCGTTCGAGGACAACAAAGGCAAATTGACGTGCATTAGGTGTGTACGTTCGTAGAAATCATAAGAAGTCCTAGAAGCTTCGATGTTTTACACTGAGCTATGTGCATGTTAATTTTGGAACTGTTTCGAAACCTTACAAAATTGAATCTTTTAAACTTACTCTGTGCTTAGATTTTTAAGCAGCTGGATCATTTGAGCCAGTTTAGTCACTCAAACCAGCAATACAATACTAGGCTAACTGGATAGTTTTAGGGTTAGGGTTAGGATTTTCAAGTAGGCACACGCAGTTGTGTGGATATTGTGGTACATGGAGTTTAGTAGAGTGTAGATTTTAGCAGTATTTGCCAGTGTTGACATATTTATAAAATTATGGTTCCAAAGTGCGTGTCACTGTTGAGAACCCAAGAAAATCATGAGAAAGTCGCCGATGGATTAGCCATAAAAATAAGCCCAACTCTGAGTCAATACCAAACCACAAGAAAGTTGTGAAACTCGCACCAATGTAAAAAAAAAAAAAAACAACTGAGGTTCGAAGTATGGGTCGCTAACATCCTATGAAAATCATGGGAAAGTCGAGGAGATTGGTCATGGTACCAACCAATGCCACTTTCCCATGAAAATCAAGAAACCTGTGGTAACTAGCCAACATATGCTAGAATGACAATCTTTAATAAAATTCATATCTAATAAGGATGTGTGAAATGGCCAATATCGCTCTTGGCCGAGATACTGGTTTGCCGTGTTTTGGCAGTTATTTTGGCGAATATGGTTAAAATCAAATCTGTGTAAAAACAGTAAAATCAACGAGTTATTGAGGTTCGTCAACATAGGGAGGGTCCTCTTAGTCTAGAGAAAAACTTTTGCCCACGGCTAAAGGCGTTAAATTAATAAATTGATATATCTGGGCGGCATATCAAACAGCAACACTAAACTTCTCCTTTCTCACAGCTTTTTCCCCTTTAACATCTTTGTTCATTCCATTTTTTTTAAAGTAAAAACTCGTTTTGGAGGCATAAAGGTCCCTAAAGCAACGTTTCAAGATTTTATGGCGATCTTGTGAAAAACATGTAGTTCCAGCTAGTTTAGAGGCTTTTGGCAGCTATTTACACAAAAAGTGGGTAAAATCAGCCCAATTTGTCGTGTTTCTGACGGTTTTTACGCGTTTTTTCCCCAAATTTTACTGAGAACACTGCGTTTTAGCTGGAATAAGTGTTTTCACATGGATTGTATCCCTATTTTGTTAAAGACATCGTGCTTTTGAATGTAAAATAGGCTGATTTTTGCAAAAAAAAAAAAAAAAAAAGTGTTTTTCAGGTCGAATTGAGCGCTTTTGTCAACTTTTGCGTAAAATTTGGCAAAAACTCGTGCGTTCTGCCGGATTTTGGTGTTTTTAGATAGATTTCATTGCAATTTTACGAAATACATGTAGTTTCAGCTAGTTTGCAGCGTTTTGGGCTTGAGACCGGCAAGAGTGATGGTAGACACTCTTAGCAGAGATAATTGTGCTAGCAGATCTTAAAATTTCACCTGTAAAGACAATAAATTAATTGAACACAAGAAAAAGGAAACTTGATAAAAAAATTAGAATAATGGCGGGGAGAAAAGAGGGCTGCACTAAAGATTATGTACTTTTGTTCTTGAGGCTGAAAATTAACAAGTTTCCTAACAATTTTTGAAAATCACACAAATCCCAAGCTATATCCAGGGTTTTCTCTTAATAAAATTAACTCTTAAAACAAATTGGGATTTTACCTTGGGCCTTTTTTTTTACTTTTTATGTACATTATTTATGTATAAATAATGCTCCCCTGACCCTCCCCCAAATTTCCAGAACAAATGGAAACTCTTAAGAATGATCAAGCTTTACCTTATTATTTAAAATTTTTACATCTTGAATTATCAAGTTATCACAGAGGATTTCTTGGTACTTTAACCTGTTTAACACCCTAAAAGAAGTGCACATATATACTACACACAATCAGCCCAGTCAAAATGTGCCACAGCTGACAATTTGGCTGCCTGCCACAATATAGCTGCTGCTAACTTCACACTTTTCACACTTCCATTCAAGACAAGGTTCAGCCTCTGCTGCCTATTACTATCACCAGCTTGCCTTCCACTCAAAAACATTTTGACTGAGCTCATCCATACATACATACATAAGTGGGAGATTAGGTTACATGAGCGAACCTGCACTATTGAAAGAGATCAATGAATTACAATTCAAAGAAACATTGATAAATAAAATAAATCAATAGAAATGACAAAAATCAAACTAACAGCAGACAGTACTCTTTCAGCCTTCTGGACCTGAGCAGTGCAGTGATCTTCAACTAAGTGCTTAATTTGGACATAAAACCAGAACTTGGTATAGCTAAATATTATTATTTTTCTTTTAATATTCCCACTCCAGCTGATGTGTATTATTTGAATTACAAGTCTTATTAGCATGCAAAATCACCTATGGACAAGGCACACACTTTGGACATAAAACCAGAACTTGGTATAGCTAAATATTATTATTTTTCTTTTAATATTCCCACTCCAGCTGATGTGTATTATTTGAATTACAAGTCTTATTAGCATGCAAAATCACCTACAGACAAGGCACACACTTCGCACCAAAATAGCTTTGCATCAAGTACATTATCTAGTACATCATTACCATCTTCAGGTATTTCTAATTTACTTGTGAAAATCACACAAATCATAAGCTATATACAGCATACAATCAACAGCAAATTATTAGAAAGGAATGCAGTAAATTTTAATAAGAATATTACTAAGTAGTTAAATAACAAATAGCCCAGTAAAATTGTGCCCGTTGCTGGGAATTTGGTTCTCAATAAAATTAGCTAAAATAGCCAATCTTGAGTTTTACTGCTCACTCAAAATGGGCTGGCAGCTTACAATTTGGCCGCCTACAATGAAGTACCTTCCGCTAACTTCACATTTTTCAGACTGCTTTTCAGGAAGAGGTTTGGCCAGCTTTTCTACTACTCAAAAACATTTTGACTGGGCTGTGCAAGTCTTACTAGCATATAAAAAGCACCTTCAGGTAGATTACAGCAAAGCAGACTTTGTACCAAATGCTCTGCATTAAGTACATCATTACCCTCTTCAAGTATTTCTAGTTTACTTGTGAAAATCCCACAAATCACAAGGTATATTACATTATACATTCCAGTTGACAAAGCAATCAAGGGTAATTTTTTCATAATGGATGCAATGATCTTCAGTATCAAGATTATTTGGTACCTAAATAGTAAAATGTTCGAGAGAAGAAATAATCATAAACATTTTTTCTTTCTCATCAGCATCGACTTCCAAAAGTAATGGATAATGACCACCTAAAACAAAGAAGAAATAAATCAAATTTTTGATTTCACAGGGCTTCAATACGAAACAACTATACATATCTTTTATTTCCTACCACTTACAAGTGGCAGGAATGGCTGAAATGGCCTTCACGTGAACACAACAGAATCCTATGCGTGTATAACCATGTAGAACTATTTATTCGGTATCGAAATTACATCCCAAATGTCATGATATTTGACTGAAACTCAGCTTACCCATCTTTCGTTTAGACTTCGAAACTTGCTGCTTTTTACCACCGTTTCAATGTTTTCTTGTTGTTCAAAAGGTGGTAGGGCCATTGCAGACCGTGATTTTTTTTTTACTTGAGAACCAGATCACAACACCCAAGCCTTTTCACGCTAAATATTAAACTACTGAGATTTCCTTCGCCGCCGTAAGCCGCCATTTTATCTTTCCCTGAATACTAGTTCCCAAGCTTCGAGCCATGCACTGAAATTATGATATTCGTTATTTCAGGGCCAATTTAGAAATAACGGTAATCGTTATTTTGGTGTCGAGATCATGCTGATCACAACTGAACGCACATTTACCCCTTTCCTCCGCCATCTTGAATGTTGTAAGACAGTGGAACCGAGTCCTTCTCTTTATTTAACACGTTTAAAGAGGATTGGTAAAGAGTGCCACGAAATTACTATATCCATAAATTTGGTGCCAATTTAGAAATAACGATAATCGTAATTTCGGTCTCGAGATCATGTTGTAACATGTCATCTTACAGCTTACCGAGCGTCACGCAATCGCTTTTCCTCGATCAGCCTTCACGATTATTTGCACTATTGTGGAAAATTCCTGGCCCATTTCTTGATGAAAATCGATCGTAATATAATTTCAAGCCTTCAATATACTCTTCTTATTTTGTGCGCGAGTTGGTTTGTGTGATTTTACCAACGCAATAAAAGTAGATGATGTGAATAACAGTGATGGTAAAGCAAGCTTAAAACGGCAGAAATCACCAGAAACTACAACGGATACACAGTTCGCGACTCAATCCGGTCCAAAATTACTGCTCAATAACATCTTTTAGTGTGGACTGGCCGCGAACAATACGACTTGTGTATGCGTCTGTAAGTATTTCGAGCGTTTGCGCTATGACGCTTCAGGTGATCGTAATCCAAACACGTTGAAATACAAAACGACCGACAAAAGAAAATCTCATGCTCGTCATGTGACCCGGACCTGTCCGTGCATGACAACGTCAATCATCATCAAGATAACACGTGATCAGCATGTGAACATCTTCACCCTCATTGGATCACAGTTAGTTGTCATGGTGTTGAGGGCCCAATGACCTCTGGGTACTATTGCGCAATTTTTCCATTTTGTGGCGGAGGAAAAAAAAAAAAAAAAAAAAAAAAAGACGACAAAAAAACAAAGGCATTTTATGACTGGGCTACCACAGGTATCCCAGTAAAAAAGACAAAAAAACAAAGGCATTTTATGACTGGGCTACCACAGGTATCCCAGTAAAAAAACGACAAAAAAACAAAGGCATTTTAAGACTGGGCTACCACAGGTATCCCAGTAATAACTCTTGCATGCATAGCATGCCTATGTTTGAAATAGGTGTATGCCCTTGGCCAGACTTGAGCTCGCCATTTCAGTATACTAGTCCGACACCCTGGTATCACTACACTTAATTCCAAGGATCCAGTACCATCCAGGTATCCCAGTTACCCTGCTCACAGGGTCTAGTTGTATTTTAAATAAATCTCTTAAGATAAGATTCAACGTTCTGCAAAAAATAATCAGTTGAAAATTATTATGCCTGTATTTTTGACGGCGAAGGCCGCCTCTATTACACCTTATAGACGGTGCAGCTGCAGCGTCAACTAACATTTCAAATTACTTTTGCGCTCTATGACCTAAACGACGCATTGAGTTATTCACTGTAAGAAACATTGAGACGTCCCACGCGAGACGTCCGCGAGAACGATTAACGTAACGAGATATATTGTTTTGTTTGTACAGTGTAGAAGTGATTTTGTTGATTGACGGACACGTGAGCCAAGTAATATAATCACATGTACATAATAGACTTTGATTAGTACCTTTTCGAAGCGAAGACGAGTGTTTTATGAGGAGTTACAAAGTTCAGGTTTTACGATACGAGTTAGGAATTAGATGTGGTAGTAAGTGCGAATCAATAAAAGTAATCAAGAAATTACGTCTCGAAGTTTACAACATTCACGAACGTAGTGGAGATTTCGCAAAGTTCACCACGTAGATTTTTTATTTCTAACTTTCGCTAGTTGTTTTTATTATTATTTGCAAGGCTGCAATCCACACTTATGGTGAACTAGCCTACGTGTAGCTTTACCCTCCCCCCGCCCGTTCCCTCGTTTCCGTTTCACCTGGGGGGGAGGGTACGGTTACACGTAGGCTAACGGTTAACTGACCGATTCATTCTTCTGGCTTGTAGAGTTTTCCACAGGGATTCCTATTTCGCAAATTACAGATTTCTATTTTGCAAATCATTGGCATATTTTCATTATCACAGATAATTTTGTATTTGATTTTCCATTTCGTAAATTTGCAAATCATTACCATATTTCCATTTCCCAAATTTGCAAATCAGAAGCATATTTCCGTTTCGCAAATTACAGATTTTCATTTTGTTTCGTTTCGTTTCGCAAATTACATTAAGCCCCTGGAAAGAGCTAGCGACAAATTAGGGTCAGAGAAGAGACCTTCGAAAATATCACGCCATAATCATACCACTGACCTCAGTCACGTTCTGATCACGTGAAAAAACCTTCCTTTTAGAACGATGAAGACAAACGATTCTTCACTGTCTATTGTTGCCTAGTTATTGAGAATGACTGACAGTAACATAGCGTGTTTTCACATAGGGTGCGTCTGTCATAACAAAGAATTGCAAGTACTTAGGGAGTGCGCAAGATCCCACGGCTCAAGTTCAGCCCGCTCGTCGACGCTTCGAAACTACGCCTCCAATTTTCAGTTTCTAACTCTTAGAAAACATCAAGCTCTTCAAGATGAAGCTGTGGTTTGTTGCTGCCATTCTTATCTCCGTTGCGCTTCCAGCCGGTAAGTGATTTCATCGTAAAATGCTTTTTTTTCTTTCACACCCTTTCGGATTGCAGCGAGCAATTTTAAGGCGAAGCCAGTCTTGAAAATAATTTTAGATTCACCGTCAGTGCAGTAAAATAGAGAATAAAGTAATGTTACATATCAATTTATCGCAATTGAAATGAAAACATCGGAGTCACTAAGATCGCTTAGGGCCTTCAGACAGAGAGTGGTACACGAGACAGAAAAAATTAGTCGATTTCAACCGCACAATACAAAAATATTCCTATAACCCTAACAACTTAATCCATGATTTGAACTCCGATAAAAATAAAAACCCTGCGGAAGCCGTAAAGGAACAATACAAAAATATTTTGCAAATCCGAAAAAATATATTGAATCGACATCTTTCAGACAAATCGCTTTTGAAAAGTTTGTCAGATCGAAAAAACAATTTCAAATCCTTGTTTTAATTCAAAGATGTACAAATAACATGAAAATCGAAAACAGTTTACAACCTAAGAATCTTTCCAAAATCCAGAAAATTTCCTCAAATCGTGAAGAACATTTTGTCACCTGACACTTGCGCCAGTAAGCACTTTGTCACGATACAGCACATTGTGTCGCACTAAGTTGCGCTAGGTCGACTTGGAGTCATTACGTGAACGCGCTAAACTGTACCAAGAGTTTATTAAACTGTTTTCAGACTTTGGGGCATATTTTTGCCTAACCTAAGGATGCTGTCATGAAAGAACAACGAACCGACGCTATTTATTCTATTCCTTGCATTGACTGTGATTATGAGTATACAGGACAGATCAAGCATCTGTTTGGTACACGTTTGAAAGAGCATCAAAAAGCGGTCTTCTTTTGGAAAAAAGAAATTCAGCTTTATCGGAGCACATATGTCTGACCAACCATACAATTGGGTGGAATAATTCTAAAATTATCAACACTAATCGGCGTTACCATCAGCGCCTTTGTTTGGAAGCCCGGCATATCAACTCTGCCCACGCTCCTTTAAATCGTGATGATGACAGCTTACGTCCTGACGCCTATTTACACTACGTCAGAAAAAAGGGAAGCGAGTGTAAAAAAGGACCTCTTGTTGCAGCGTTTAGATTAGCCCAGGAGTAGCCGTACCCTCCCCCACAAGCGCTCGTAAAATTTGCATGATCATGTCTCGAGCCTGACAGAAACATTGTAGATTGTAGATTCTTTGTACACGTTCAACGCAGACCCGCATGAACTGTCACGTTTTTTAAACTTAAGTTATGCAATAATTTGTTCGTATAGTAGTGACATTTGATCTGAGCGATTGACATTTGAAACTAATGAATGTTTATTCACATAATCTGTGTAGTTTTCGACATGGAAAAGGGACATTCATCGCGATCGACACTAGATTAGGTTGTAAATAGGCACGAATTTCAATTATAAGACCTGAAGGATATCCAAGAAGTGATGAAGGGCCTTCGATTTCGCGTTTAATTATCTCCCGAACTTCTTTCATTGAATGGACTTCAATTCTATTTCATGGTATTTTTATAAAACTGAACAACAGCATCATAACGAAATCCTCTTTCAAAGTAATGTTCAATGGCAGATCTCTCCTCTGACGAACTGTATAACACATTTTTCTGTTTGGGTCTCTTCGATGTTCCACATCGACGGCAGAATAGCTCATTGCTCGCAAATTCTTTTCCAAATTTGTAGCAGAACATCGCAATACACCTGGTACAGTTTAATCCGTCCGCGCACAGGTGGCCTAAGCTCCAGTTGTGAGATGATCATCCTGCGAAGTAAGAGTCATGGCGAAATTATAAGAGTTTGCAGGGGAATTTTTACGACCGCTCTCAGGAAAAAAAATATCGTCAAATTCTCAATAAAACAACCTCATCTTACTTCCACAGCGCATCGCTTGCTATCTGACCGCTTACTATGTTGAAAAGAACCATTTGAACCATTCTACTTTTTTTTGGACCATTTTTGCGCTGGGCCGCAGCGTTTTCTTTTTTTTTGTCATGCGAATGCGAAACTTCCACCTCAACACTGGACTTTAATTGTTGTTGAAAATATCGCGTTTTGAGTTATGCGTGAGACTTTTGAGTCGTCTTATGCACCATTAGTTGCCTCACGTTTCCCCTTGTTTACATAGTATGTAATTACGAAATTTATCTATCTTCTTTTTGTCATTGACCTTGTCGGATGAGATCATGAAATTTCTGGTCCTTAGCCCTTATCTTAGCAGCATGTAGAATTCACAAGCGCTATCGCAATTTTAACGTTTATACCTTTGCTATATAAAATCACTGTTTGTACAATCGTACAAAGCAATCTTCTCTTTTCAGAAATGATGCAATTAACACACGCTTGAGTGTCATGTCACCCGATACCTCTTACTTACCTAGTTTTCAATGATATCCAAAGGCCATCGCTGTAATTGTTAGTTCAGAACAGCAAGCGGCACCTGTCATTTCCATTTCTTAACTGACAAGCGGCACCGTGTGCGTCAATGTTTTGGATGGTAAACAGTTTTTTAGAGTTTACACTCGAATGAATCTGGACAAAGATATCGGTCCCTGCATGCCAGCTGGGTGTCATGTCGTGCCTAATCTGTCCTCGCTTTATTGAAATTTCGATTGTCTGAATTTATTAGAAATAAATCACAGGGATTACAAATTGGCCCTGAAAGGGAGAACGAGAGCACAACCTCAGGTCACCGGTGACCTACCTCGGAATTATTTGAAGTTATTTTGCTCTTTCCTGAGGGTCTCAATGGGCTGATAGCTTTTACGGCTAATGGTTATATCATTCCATTGTTGTCACCAGAAATTTTTTCAACAGTTAACCTTTTTTACAACTATCAATAAACATTTGTCAATTTTTTTTTGGCTTCACGGCTATTTCTCTTTTTGTCGTTTTAGGCCATTGGGAGCCCCTTTCCCTATGTAAATACATTACACGGAGTCTTCAAGTAAATTTCCTACACAGCAACTTTATTTTCTGATCTTTTGAAATCAAGCAGGGTCTTGAGTTCCACGGGTTTGTACCTAGCGTTGCCATTGACTATGGTGTTGACACGAAGAAGCAATTTAAGTCCCTTAATTACTTTGTGATCTTATAAGTTAATTAAAACTCTTTCTTTAAGGGCAGAAAATTATCAGAGGAATGTTTACTGAGTAAATAAGGGTGCTGGTTATCGAAATGTTAAAGGATCAAAGTAAATTAAAGTTGCTTCTTTGCATAAATGTAATGATTATGCGTAAAAATTTCAAGTTTTGTCTCTAACTTCTCATTTGGGAAAAACTAGGTCAGTTAAAAACGGTAGAAATTGTTATCTCATTCATCTTCATCTAAGCATTCCTTGTCGTGTGTGTTTTCAGTTTTGGGTTTGAAGTGCATGACCTGCAGCAGTGCCGAGTCATGGGATAAATGCGAAGGAAAAAGTACGACCTGCGTGGCTCCGCTGGCCGATAAGTGTGTTAAAACCTACTTGAAATTTGGCTCAACTGAATCTTTCACTAGAATGTGCGGATCCGATGCTTACTGTGATGAGAAAACCAACCCTACTTGTAAAGTCGCCAGTGGATCCTTTGAGTGTAAAATCGTTTGCTGCACAGGCGACGACTGCAATGCTGGGGCAGCGACCCGCATCAGCGGTATTCTCTTGTTGTCATGCGCCTTGGCCTCTCTGATGATGTTTTTCAAAGCCTGAGACTTGACTGAGGTTGAGGTTGAGATCCAGCACGGCTCATGATCAAGGCCTCAACTAGTTACACGCTTTTTTGAAGTATGTCAGTAGTAAATTAGAATAAAACGTCTTGCTTAAGACATAGTAGTGGTCTACAGGAGGATCTTCGTGAGACGGAGATGAAGTCAGGTCGATTTTAACTTACAAGAGAGGATGCTAGTCCGTCATAGTCTGTCACGTACTGTGCTTATTAGTTAAAGTAAAATAGAGGCTTCTTTCAATTTTGTTACATAATGCTGCTGTGGGAAATAAAACGCTGTTTGTAACTACCTCTTCTTTAAGTTTCTCTGATTTGATCAGTACTAAGCATTACAGGAAACATATGGTTGAAAATTCCACTCCTCCTCCATATTGCGGCGAAATTAACATAAGCTTATGTGCATTAATAGGTACACTGCTTGTTAGAGTAACCCGTAACACGTTAAATATCATCATCGTGACCATTAAATTTGTCCGGCCCCCCAAATAAAATGATTTCCGTTGTATGTATCACGGTGTTAGCTAAAGTCGTGGCACCCAAATATTTTTCTCACTCTGCCTAAAAAAGTTTCCAATTTTTCCCAACTTCGCCTGTTCGTGCTCTTAAAACTCCCTGAAGAAGTCCTCAAAACGAGTAGGAGGTTAAAGAAGTCTTACAACCACTGTTCACAGAGTGCAGCTCATTACTTTAGTATTAAAATATTCTTCAAAAAAATTTCAATACGATCGACTATGACTGGTCAACATGACTGGCAAGACGACTAAGCTTGACCAGTCAAATCCCCAATCACTCCGGACATTGTCCGCTTACTGGCCGTGATTTCGAGTCTTGGGCCCTCGTTTGGCGTGTGAGAGGTGTTCCGATTCATCTACCTTCCACCAACATTTTCTTAGTTTTCACCAAGGAAATCGTCTCAAGATAGGTAAAATGTATGAAGCTCTCACGGCGATGGTATTCAATCAATTACTCTAAGGGTTTGCACACATATTATTACATCCTTAGTTAATGTCCGGCGCAAGTATCAGTCAATTTGATGGACGGCTTGTCAATCAACAGAGGCAAATAAATGACCGAGTTTTTAGACTTTTCGATTCATCCAAATATTTGACAACTTTAAGGTCAAATATCTCCCCTTGCCAGAAAGCTACAACACTGATCTTGATTACCATGTATAATTTATCATTTCATCTCTGAAAGCCATCAAAAAAATCTTTGGGCACTAAGAAGGCAATTA
The DNA here is from genome assembly GCF_964200805.1 of Pocillopora damicornis. NCBI lineage: Eukaryota > Metazoa > Cnidaria > Anthozoa > Scleractinia > Pocilloporidae > Pocillopora > Pocillopora damicornis. Next base: position 6,860,811 of record NC_142676.1, read on the forward strand.
AGAATGAGCCAGCAGTATTTTGACCAGTAGGCTTCCTGCAAATTTTCCTCCATGAAAAAGTCCCAAGACATAGTCAGTTGTTTTCGTGAGCAAAGACAATAGATATGAAAGAAAAGTGAGATGCAAAGGCCTTTTTTTTTTTCGCTTAGTAGCAGCTGTACCCTCTCCTGCAGTCTTCGTCTAAATTTTGCGAAGTCCCTCCTCATCTTCTGCCTTGTTCGGTCAGTTTCGACTTGTGAAGCTAGATCATCGGCATCGACCTCTTCGTCCTCATTCATACTTACAGAGGAGGACTTCCTCAATAACCAATTTTTGTTACGGCAGATAACCGGCTGAAGTATTGAGCAATTTGCTGCTCTATCAACCAGTCAGTCTGGCCTGTGTCGTCTCTTAAACTCGATATTTGGAAGCCACATTAGAGGCGGTTGCCTTACTACACGTCTAGGAGATAATTCTTTGCTTTCTGAGAAAAGGCGGCTGCTTTTTGTGTTTCTAAAAGAGACCATCCAAAGTCCACCTGGCTATTTAGGGATTGTTCGTCAAAATTTTTTACCTGAGGTCCGACCTTGAACGTAGCCACTCCTAAAAGTTCCCGATGTCTGTACGGTCAGTACGCTTTTTACGGACTCATGTCTCATGTTTTAGTTAAGCAGTTGCTTTCAGTAAGAGTGAAGATTTGCGAGGTTTGAAGTTATGTTACCAGAATATGTTTGAGCTCTCTTTTCTGTCATTTTAAAAATAACTCAGTAACAGGCGATGTGGATGGTTTTTGCGAAACCGCGCACGCTGACGAACTTTAAAGAATTTTAAATTACTTCAACCGAGACTCCACAGACCTTCACAAACCAAATTAACCTGGTTTTTAATTTTTCAAAGCTTGGCATAATCTTTTTACAGTCGCCATCTGTTTTAAAAAAATTCTAGTTTTTATTCGATTAGGAGAAAAAATCTGAAAAGAATATATATATTCCAGTTTCTGCTGCTGCTGCTGCTGCAAAAAATGCAGTATCTGCCAATTTGTCTCGTTTCGCGGGCGCTTAAATATGTGCCACCACCTTTGGAATAGATTAAAGGCTGAAAATGGCACAAGATGGATGGTATTTTCTGTGAACTCGTGTCTAAAAGTTTTGGTTTCAGCGGAAGGCATAAGGGGTGAGTTGATTGATGCGATACTACACCATTGCGGCTTACGATTAACTATTTACCGATAACTTGAGCCACTTCACACTACTCTGAGCCGTTTGTGTCAAGTCACTGAACCAGAGCACAGTTAGCTGAACCGTTTGTCATTTCGACACTGAACCGTGTCAGTTAACACTTGGCCACTCGTGTTTTTATTGAATCAGTTTAACAAGTAAGGTGAACAACACCTGTAGTTACCGTGAGACTGAAGAACAAAACTCTAATGGATGCAAACTGCTTGTGAAGAAAGACACCATGTTGGATTCAATTGATGCCAGGGAACGTAGCTAAGATAACAGTGCGAATGGTATCAATTTGTAGTTTTCATTGTAGTTGTATGGATATTCTTTTTTAATAAATACATGATCCAGAGTCCTATGTTTTTTGTGTATAATGTTATTATGTTAACTATTGTTTACGCAATTGTCTTCTCACAGGTGACCCAAGCTCACGCCTCGAGAAAAAGCCAATGATTAATTCATGAAAGCGTCACGCAATGTGTGACTCGGTGTTAAGCTACGAGAGGAACCATTGAAAATTTGAACACGTTATAAGGAATACTATAGGGATCGAAATATGGTCGATTTACAACGATAAATATTTCGAAATGTGAACATTTTTCTCGTAAAATCAACAAATCTCACTCATACCCTGTGTATCCGTTGTAGTTTCTGGCGATTTCTGCCGTTTTAATCTTGCTTTACCATCACTGTTATTCACGTCATCTACTTTTATTACGTTGGTAAAATCTGTACAGAAATCACACCAACCAACTCGCGCGCAAAGTAAGAAGACTATATTGAAGGCTTGAAATTATATTACGATCGATTTTCATCAAGAAATGGGCTAGGAGTTTTCCACAATAGTGCAAATAATCGTGAAGGCTGACCGCGGAAAAGCGATTGCGTGACGCTCGATAAGCTGTAAGATGACATGTTATTATATTCCAGACGTAAAAACTCTTCAGATTCTCAGTCTGCATTTTGTACTCACTCTGCAGTCTGCAGTCTGCAGTCTAGATTTTGTATCCGGTCTGCAGTCTGCTGTCTGCATTTTGTATAACAGGTATCCGTGGCACCAATACAGTTTATTTTTTGGTTACATTTATTCGCACAACACACATAATCTACCATAATCTACCTCAAAATACCTGTGTGTGAGGTAATTCGACATTTCCGTTCTTTTCCACGTTAATACTCTTCTTTCCTTTGGTAAGAATGTAGATCACTTACAATGTTTCAAGTCATCCACCCACCCTACAAAAAATAACTCTTGCATGCATAGCATGCCTATGTTTGAAATAGGTGTATGCCCTTGGCCAGACTTGAGCTCGCTATTTCAGTATACTAGTCCGACACCCGTGGTATCACTACACTTGATTCCAAGGATCCAGTACCATCCAGGTATCCCAGTTTCCCTGCTCACAGGGTCTAGTTGTATTTTAAATAAATCTCTTAAGATAAGATTCAACGTTCTGCAAAAAATAATCAGTTGAAAATTATTATGCCTGTATTTTTGACGGCGACGGCCGCCTATATTACACCTTATAGACGGTGCAGCTGCAGCGTCAACTAACATTTCAAATTACTTTTGCGCTCTATGACCTAAACGACACATCGAGTTATTCACGAACGTAGTGGAGATTTCGCAAAGAAAAGTTATCACAGATAATTTTGTATTTGATTTTCCATTTCGTAAATTTGCAAATCATTAGCATATTTCCATTTCCCAAATTTGCAAATCAGAAGCATATTTCCGTTTCGCAAATTACAGATTTTCATTTCGTTTCGTTTCGTTCCGCAAATTAAATTAAGCCCCTGGAAAGAGCTAGCGACAAATTAGGGTCAGAGAAGAGACCTTCGAAAATATCACGCCATAATCATACCACTGACCTCAATCACGTTCTGATCACGTGAAAAAACCTTCCTTTTAGAACGATGAAGACAAACGATTGTTCACTGTTTATTGTTGCCTAATTATTGAGAATGACTGACAGTAACATAGCGTGTTTTCACATAGGGTGCGTCTGTCATAACAAAGAATTGCAAGTACTTAGGGAGTGCGTAAGATCCCACGGCTCAAGTCCAGCCGGTAAGTGATTTCATCGTAAAATGATTTTTTTCTTTCACACCCTTTCGGATTGCAGCGAGCAATTTTAAGGCGAAGCCAGTCTTGAAAATAATTTTAGATTCACCGTCAGTGCAGTAAAATAGAGAATAAAGTAATGTTACATACCAATTTATCGCAATTGAAATGAAAACATCGGAGTCACTAAGATCGCTTAGGGCCTTCAGACAGAGAGTGGTACACGAGACAGAAAAAATTAGTCAATTTCAACCGCACAGTACAAAAATATTCCTATAACCCCAACAATTTAATCCATGATTTGAACTCCGATAAAAACAAAACCCTGCGAAAGCCGTAAAGGAACAATACAAAAATATTTTGCAAATCCGAAAAAATATATTGAATCGACATCTTTCAGACAAATCGCTTTTGAAAAGTTTGTCAGATCGAAAAAACAATTTCAAATCCTTGTTTTAATTCAAAGATCTATAAATAACATGAAAATCGAAAACAGTTTACAACCTAAGAATCTTTCCAAAATCCAGAAAATTTCCTCAAATCGTGAAGAACATTTTGTCACCTGACACTTGCGCCAGTAAGCACTTTGTCACGATACAGCACATTGTGTCGCACTAAGTTGCGCTAGGTCGACTTGGAGTCATTACGTGAACGCGCTAAACTGTACCAAGAGTTTATTAAACTGTTTTCAGACTTTGGGGCATATTTTTGCCAAACCTAAGGATGCTGTCATGAAAGAACAACGAACCGACGCTATTTATTCTATTCCTTGCATTGACTGTGATTATGAGTATACAGGACAGATCAAGCATCTGTTTGGTACACGTTTGAAAGAGCATCAAAAAGCGGTCTTCTTTTGCAAAAAATTCAGCTTTATCGGAGCACATATGCCTGACCAACCATACAATTGGGTGGAATAATTCTAAAATTATCAACACTAATCGGCGTTACCATCAGCGCCTTTGTTTGGAAGCCCGGCGTATGAACTCCGCCTACGCTCCTTTAAATCGTGATGATGACAGCTTACGTCCTGACGCCTATTTACACTACGTCAGAAAAAAGGGAAGCGAGTGTAAAAAAGGACCTCTTGTTGCAGCGTTTAGATTAGCCCAGGAGTAGCCGTACCCTCCCCCACAAGCGCTCGTAAAATTTGCATGATCATGTCTCGAGCCTGACAGAAACATTGTAGATTGTAGATTCTTTGTACACGTTCAACGCAGACCCACATGAACTGTCACGTTTTTTAAACTTAAGTTATGCAATAATTTGTTCGTATAGTAGTGACATTTGATCTGAGCGATTGACATTTGAAACTAATGAATGTTTATTCACATAATCTGTGTAGTTTTCGACATGGAAAAGGGACATTCATCGCGATCGACACTAGATTAGGTTGTAAATAGGCACGAATTTCAATTATAAGACCTGAAGGATATCCAAGAAGTGATGAAGGGCCTTCGATTTCGCGTTTAATTATCTCCCGAACTTCTTTCATTGAATGGACTTCAATTCTATTTCATGGTATTTTTATAAAACTGAACAACAGCATCATAACGAAATCCTCTTTTAAAGTAATATTCAATGGCAGATCTCTCCTCTGACGAACTGTATAACACATTTTTCTGTTTGGGTCTCTTCGATGTTCCACATCGACGGCAGAATAGCTCATTGCTCGCAAATTCTTTTCCAAATTTGTAGCAGAACATCGCAATACACCTGGTACAGTTTAATCCGTCCGCGCACAGGTGGCCTAAGCTCCAGTTGTGAGATGATCATCCTGCGAAGTAAGAGTCATGGCGAAATTACAAGAGTTTGCAGGGGAATTTTTACGACCGCTCTCAGGAAAAAAAATATCGTCAAATTCTCAATAAAACAACCTCATCTTACTTCTACAGCGCATCGCTTGCTATCTGACCGCTTACTATGTTGAAAAGAACCATTTGAACCATTCTACTTTTTTTTGGACCATTTTTGCGCTGGGCCGCAGCGTTTTCTTTTTTTTCGTCATGCGAATGCGAAACTGCCACCTTAACACTGGACTTTAATTGTTGTTGAAAATATCGCGTTTACGATCCTCCACTTTTGAGTTATGCGTGAGACTTAAGAGTCGTCTTATGCACCATTAGTTGCCTCACGTTTCCCCTTGTTTACATAGTATGTAATTACGAAATTTATCTATCTTCCTTTTGTCATTGACCTTGTCGGATGAGATCATGAAATTTCTGGTCCTTAGCCCTTATCTTAGCAGCATGTAGAATTCACAAGCGCTATCGCAATTTTAACGTTTATACCTTTGCTATATAAAATCACTGTTTGTACAATCGTACAAAGCAATCTTCTCTTTTCAGAAATGATGCAATTAACACACGCTTGAGTGTCATGTCACCCGATACCTCTTACTTACCTAGTTTTCAATGATATCCAAAGGCCATCGCTGTAATTGTTAGTTCAGAACAGCAAGCGGCACCTGTCATTTCCATTTCTTAACTGACAAGCGGCACCGTGTGCGTCAATGTTTTGGATGGTAAACAGTTTTTTAGAGTTTACACTCGAATGAATCTGGACAAAGATATCGGTCCCTGCATGCCAGCTGGGTGTCATGTCGTGCCTAATCTGTCCTCGCTTTATTGAAATTTCGATTGTCTGAATTTATTAGAAATAAATCACAGGGATTACAAATTGGCCCTGAAAGGGAGAACGGGAGCACAACCTCAGGTCACCGGTGACCTACCTCGGAATTATTTGAAGTTATTTTGCTCTTTCCTGAGGGTCTCAATGGGCTGATAGCTTTTACGGCTAATGGTTATATCATTCCATTGTTGTCACCAGAAATTTTTTCAACAGTTAACCTTTTTTACAACTATCAATAAACATTTGTCAATTTTTTTTTGGCTTCACGGCTATTTCTCTTTTTGTCGTTTTAGGCCATTGGGAGCCCCTTTCCCTATGTAAATACATTACACGGAGTCTTCAAGTAAATTTCCTACACAGCAACTTTATTTTCTGATCTCTTGAAATCAAGCAAGGTCTTGAGTTCCACGGGTTTGTACCTAGCGTTGCCATTGACTATGGTGTTGACACGAAGAAGCAATTTAAGTCCCTTAATTACTTTGTGATCTTAGAAGTTAATTAAAACTCTTTCTGTAAGGGCAGAAAATTATCAGAGGAATAGTTACTGAGTAAATAAGGGTGCTGGTTATCGAAATGTTAAAGGATCAAAGTAAATTAAAGTTGCTTCTTTGCTTAAATGTAATGATTATGCGTAAAATTTCAAGTTTTGTCTCTAACTTCTCATTTGGGAAAAACTAGGTCAGTTAAAAACGGTAGAAATTGTTATCTCATTCATCTTCATCTAAGTATTTCTTGTCATGTGTGTTTTCAGTTTTGGGTTTGAAGTGTATGACCTGCAGCAGTGTCGAGTCATGGGATAAATGCGAAGGAAAAAGTACGACCTGCGTGGCTCCGCTGGCCGATCAATGTGTGAAACTCTACTTTAAAGCTGGCTCAGTCGAAACGTTCTTTAAGGGGTGCGGATCTGATGCTTACTGTGATCAAAAAACCAACCCTACTTGTAAAAGCGCCAGTGGATCCTATGAGTGTAAAATCAACTGCTGCACAGGCGACGACTGCAATGCTGGCGCAGCAACCCGCATCAGTGGTATTCTCTTGTTGTCATGCGCCTTGGCCTCTCTGTTGATGTTTTTCAAAGCCTGAGACTTAACGAGGCTGAGATCCAGCACGGCTCATGATCAAGGCTGCAACTAGTTATACGCTTTTTTGAAGTATGTCAGTAGTGAATTAGGATGGAACATCTTGCTTAAGACATGGTAGTCGTCGATAGGACGATCTTCGTGAAACGGAGATGAAGTCAGGCCAATTTATACCTACAAGAGATGATGCTAGTCCATCATAGTCTGTCACGTATTGCATGTGCTATTAGTTAAAGTAAAATAGAGGCTTTTTTAAATTTTGTTAAACGATGCAGCTTTGGGAAATAAAACGTTGTTTCCAACTACCTCTTCTTCAAGTTTCTCTGAATTTATCAGCACTAAGCGTTACAGGAATCATTTGGCTAAAAATTCCACGCCTCCTCCATATTGCGGCGAAATTAACATAAGCTTATGTGTATTAATAGGTACACTGCTTGTAAGAGTAACCCGCAACACGACGTTCATTATCGTAACCATTAAATTTGTTCGGCGACCCCAAATAAAATGATTTACTTTGTATGTATCACGGTGTTAGCCAAAATCGTAGCATCCAAATATTTTTCTCACCCTGCCTAATAAAAATTTCAAATTTTTCATAACTTCGCCTGTTCCTGCTCGTAGAACTCCCTAAAGAAGTCCACAAAGGAGTCGGAGATTAAAGAAGTTTTACAACTACTGTTCACAAAGTGCAGCTCATTAGTTTAGTATTAAAATTTTCTTTGAAAAAATTTCAATACGATCGACTACGACTGGTCAACATGACCGGCAAGACGACTAAGCTTGCCCAAATCCTCAATCAGTCCGGACATTGTCCGTTGACCGGCGGTTATTTCGAGCCCTGGGCCCTTTTTTGGCGTGTGAAAGGTGTTCCAACTCCTCTAGCTTCCAACCAATTTTGATTTAATTGCCGGAGCTTTTGGCCCCAAATGAAATTCACGAGCAACGACTTCGATGATGATCTCTTCAAAATCTCCACAAAAGTGTGACCAAAGATAAGCACATATTCAGGTTATACTGAGATTAGTAGACCCATTACTGTACTGAAAGCAGCTACTTTTCCAGAAACTATAGCAATCAGCATTCAATTTAAAATATATATACCAGCCCTGTGAAAACAAAAAGGAAGACAATGTTTTTCCTTTCAGTTTTTTATTGCAGTGATGATATCTCACAATTGCGGCTCAATCTATTTTGGCCTCAATCCTCATTGGCCGTTTGAGTCGCGTAGCGCCATGGTTGCGTTAAACGAGTTCCCTTCTGCTCGCCATCTGTTTAACTAGAGCTGCTCTGTGGTCACTTCAGCGTTGAGCCCCACAATAATTTTGAAACAATCCAAAAAAGAAAAGTGAAAGCAACATGAAACAGTGGCGGCCTGTCTCCTGTCTTTTCTGCCTGCTTCTTTCCAAAGGTACGGCTAATTGTATCACTACCAATAACTGCAATAGGAAACAATCGACTGACTGATACCCAGTAACCGATTTTACTTCAAAGCTTACATTAATTTGCTGTGCTGCTATTGGGAACTCACTGTCCACCGGTTTCAATTACTTTAGCCTTTTTTGAGAACGTTTGCATCCTACAAACTTCAGTAATTACTGACAATTCTTTATTTTCCTCAAGTATTTTTTGCCCAGCACTTTGGTAACGATTCTTATCGTTTCTGACGGCTACAACATCTAAATCTTTCAAATTTAGAGCGGCAACTTTTAGCTGCATCAATCAATAATCCCCAGAGAGTTCGTAGTCTTTTAAATCTCTTTGATTTGTAGGGAAAGCTTGCAAACTGCATAAAATTTTGACTTCACTTGTTTCACCAGAGTTGAGCTTATTCATAATTTTTCGTAAGCCATTCTGCTACCTTTCTTTGAAAGTATCGCACAAATTTTCCCAATTTACCCTCCAGCATGTCACTCTGAACAGATGTCAAGACTATAACATTTGTAATATTTGACAGCAGAGGGTTAAAACGGAATAACTTAAACGGAATAACTTAAGCTGTACAGCTCTTAGGCGAAGAATAGTGGTTAAAACATACAATTTTATGCAATTTCAGGACTAAAAAGTTAAAACAAAGGATGTAAAAAATATAACAAATTTGGTCAAATTTGTGATCAAACGAATGCATCAGACAGACATCAGGTATTGGCTGATGAAGATCTGTGAATAGATTTCCGTCTTTCAGTAAAAACTTCAAAACTTAAGTCTGAAAATTTCGCCTGAACTCTTCTCGGAGTGAATTTTGATCTTTATGATATCATCGTTTGTAAAACATTCCCACCAAAAAGCTATCGATCGAAGCATGTAGTAATTATCTCTCTTTGAGTCAGGCTTTATTAGAGATGCAAAACAGATTTGAAGCAGCGTTCTAAAAGTTTCTGATGTCTGTACGGTCAGTACGCTTTTTAGAGACTTCTTATGTTTTAGTAAAAATAGTTGCTTTCAGTAAAAGTGAAGATTTGCGGGGTCTGAAGTTATGTTACCAAAATATTCTTGTGCTCTCTTTTTTTTTTCATTTTCAAAAATAACTAACGAGCAATGTGGATGATTCTTGAGTAACGACGCTCGCTGACGAACTTCAAAGAATTTTAAATTAATTCAACTGAGACTCCACAGACTTTTACAAACCAAATTAACCTACTTTTAAATTTTACAAAGCTTGGCAAAATCTTTATACAGTCGCTATCTATTAAAAATATTCTAATTTTTCTTCGATAAGAAGGAAAAATCTAAATAAATATTATATTTTTCTGTGAACTCGTTTCTAATAGTTTTGGTTTCAGGGGAAGGAGGGAGGCGTGAACGAAAACAACTTTTTATTCTTCTTTCAGTGTTGGCCCTGAGTTGCTTTTCTTGTGAATCTCAATTTTCTTGGAGCCATTGCCGGAAGACAAGTAAAACATGTAAGCCTGAATATAAATGCGGCAAGGTGTACATCAACATTGACGGGAAGGAAAATTTTCAGAAGGAATGCCTGCCTCCGGAGTGGTGTTTAAAGGAAAACCATTATGACTGTAGAGATCATCTTCCCAAGAACAGCACCGTCTGTGACATTCATTGTTGCGATGATGATAACGATTGCAATGCGGGTGCGGTGCGCCAGATCAGCGGAATCCTGCTGTTGACATGCGTCCTGCTGTCGGTTTTGTAAATTAAGTTTCGATTTTATTGATTTATACGCACTCAATCCGCTTAGTGTTCATGAACTGTGAAAAGTACGACATACTTTGGTTCCAACAGAGCTGGAAGAAGTTGATTTTGTATTAATTTTCCAAAGTACAATAAAACTGCGGAGACTGTTCCACCAATTCCTGAGGATACATAATATGAAATGACATCACATCTAGATTAGTTACTCGGGTCAATTGCACCGCTGACCTCTCAGAACATTATCGTTACCAATAGCATACTCCTTGGACGTACGTTACTACACCCCCCTCCCCTCCCTAGAGGTACAGATGGTGTTGACGAATCTTTGTTCTGAATACATTTATTGTCTCCTTTGCACTATGGTGGAAATAAGCTTGGATTTTTTATCTAGTTACGCTTAAAATGAAGACACTCCCCGCGTTTTACCTTGATTTTTCACTGCTGTTCGACTTAAACTTTCATGCTCCGAAGGAACAAAGGCGGGAGGGGGGGGGGGGGGAAGGGCAGAGGAGAAAAAAAAAAAGGCCGCGAAGTGAGAGAGCAATAAAAAATGGTAACAAAAGCAAGAGCAGAATTTGAATTTCTATTGCATTGATTCTACAGCCAGCCTACTAGATTTTTTTTCTATTTCCCATTTACTCACTGCAGCATTATGATAATCCTCTAACACTTGCATGTCTTGACAGACTTGACGTGATACCTGTTGTCCTTTTTATTACTCAATTTAGCTGTTCCTGTCAAACAACTCTCACAGTACTTCTCCATCAATTTGATCTATGGATCAAGGGAATAATGATTAGAATAAACTTAGACCACTTTTATCAACAATTTCCATTGTTTAGCTTGAGTGAGACTGTACCCAAGCAACTCACTCTGTCAGGGGTATCGAATGGTCCCATTCAATTGAAAGGTGCTCACAAAATTTGGCCTTTGCTCGAATTGCTTGCAAAAATTACACGGGTGCTCGCAAAATTTTTGCAACTGCTGGCATACTTGCATTCTCGTTAACATGTGCTCGATTACTCGAAATTTCATTAATTCTGCCTTGTAGTTATTTTTTATACATACACAAATGATAAATAAGTTATGACATGGTTAAAACAAAAAGGTTGGCTTAAACCCTCTTTCGCTTGAACAAGAAAACGTGACTGTAAAACGATCTATTTACCAGGAAATTCTGATGTAGTTGACAGGAAGCTCGACATGACGGGAGGTGACATAATCTCCTGTGGAGACAACATTTTTTGCGAACCTTTCTTGATCTAAATTCCCATTTATTTAAGCAAATTATTAGGATTTGTAGATATGATGGATTTTCCAGTGGGCAATGGCAAATTAAATAGAGAGAGTCATAATATTCTGAAACAGTGTACTCGGATCGCATCTCGGAAGCTTCCTGACCACTCGTAATAACAACTACTATAATCTGATGCCAAACGGTGGCATATGAAACCCGATTAAACAAAACAACATAAATAACAACCCTCGGTCGTTTGGGCTTCACCGGCTCAGGGAAAGTCTTAAATGAAATGTTGCTTTAATTATTTTGATCAAAAACTAAAAGCCTAGCCAAACGAGGAGACATGTCTAGAAACTGTCTTCATGTCACGCGGAAACACGAAATGAAAGGCACCCGCGAAGGTAGAAAGTAATCTAGAGAAATACGACTGCTATCAGTACTATTTGACCTTCGAATTTAGAGTTACCACCAGACCTTGTCAGATATGTAAGGCTGTAATTAGTTAGATTCTAGAAGCCTCCAAGTAAATAAGCTTCATTGCGTTGAATATTTTTCAGTCAACCAGCAGGAAACCAATTTGTCGATCATCGAAACCGAAGCCCGAAATGCTTGTTAGACAGAATGTCAGGTTATTTGCATTTCATAAGAACTGTATGACCAAAAAAACATACCTTCCATTTCATTATCGGGTTAGAAAGAGATGGAAAACTTTAGATCGCGGGCTTTGGATCTAGCAGGTCTCCTTGAGAGCTCTTGAAGTTCTTAAGCGCCCACCCAGACTGACTCACGTGAAGCTACGTGACGTAATTTGGCATCAAGCAGGGCACAGTGGCTTAAGATGCTGGGACTGGTTGAACCGCCCTAGCTGTGCATCTATTTTTCTGTTTTGGAGATGTCAGCCAGATTACTAGCTATTACTTGGTGCAAAACAATGTATCCTATTAATAAAAGAGAGATTCCGGCTACTCCGAAAATTTACGATATACTCGAAGTGCTCGCTGCCCGCCATCTGTATTTTCCTAAAGTGCTCGCTGCTCGCCATCTGTATTTTTTAAAGTGCTCGCTACTCGCGAGAAAAATTGACAACTGCTCGTGCTCGCAAAAATAAACACACTGCTCGCATGCTCGAAAATACTCGCAAAGACCATTTAATACCCCTTCTTTCGTTTTTCATCTGAGGTAAGTATGCGTCGACAATGATCATTGGCTGAGAGCTGAAGAGAGGTTTGGGACTAGCCAAACCATATCGGTTTGTACTAAACCATTTGTCGTCACGCTAAACCATCTGGGGTCACGCTAAACCGTTTCACTTTATGGTGAGTAGATTGATGCGACACTAAACCATTGCGGCTTACGATTAACTATTTGCTGATAACTTGAGCCATTTCACACCACTCTGAACCGTTTGTGTCAAGTCACTGAACCAAAGTACAGTTAGCTGAACCGTCTGTCATTTCTACACTGAACCATTTCAGTTAACACTTAGCCACTCGTGTTTCTATTGAATCAGTTCAACAAGGGTGGCTACATAGTTTCTGAATTGTATAAACCATTTTTTGTTTGAATATTTCATTTCACCCAAAACGACTTGTCTATTTGTATTTTAAATAAATCTCTTAAGACAAGATAAACCGTTCTCCAAAAGACAATTAGAACATTTCTGTTTATTACAAACCATTTATTATGCCTATATTACTTCTTATAGACAGTACAGCTACAGCTTCAACAAATATTTCAAATTACTTTTGCGCTCTATGGCCTAAACGACGCATTGAGTTATTCACGAATGTAGTGGGGATTTCGCAAAGTTCACCCCGCAGACTTTTTGTTTCCCACTTCGCTAGTTGTTCGAGCTTTCCAAAAGAAACGCCCGAGTTGAAAATCCGGCTTCGTTTTTTCTTTCGTTCGGTCGCAAATCGCAGGCAAGTCCTCCCTACGCATGCGCAACTTTTTTACTCTAACGCATGTGCGGCGTTTTGAGTAATGAGCACATGGCATAGTGTAATGGCGGACGATAAGAAGCTTTTGCGGTGAAAAATCAGCACAAACACTGTGTATAATACGCCCAAAACGCATACAAAATATGTACACATCGTTCGCGATAGACCCACTCTAAAAGATGACGAGCGTTTTCGGAACGGTTCGGTCCGTGAACCTTATGAGAGATCTCTTTATGAGCGTACATTCATGAGTGAACCTTTCATCAAGAAACATGCTATATCAACTGAGCTATCTAATGTTTGTTGAGAGAAGCATAGACGCAAATCTCGTCGTGTATGTAGACCTGATCGTGAATCAAGCAGAATAGTTGAATACGAAGTTTGAACGAGCAAAAAGGTTTGAAAATTTGTCTATGCGCGTATTCTCTCATGTATCCCCATGTCATCTACATTGTACTGTTATGTTAATGCTAAAAAAAAACTATTGAATAAAAGGACGTTTAAGTTTAACTGTCGTGAAAGAATTCGTTAAAGTATAAGTAAATATCATGCCAGTCAATATTTAACGTTGCAGGTAATTTAGTGTTAACAACTGGGTTGAAAACGTAAATTAGCCACCGTAAAGGGTAAAAAAGCTGACGTTTCGAGCGTTAGCCCTTCGTCAGAGCGATTAGAGGAATGGTGGGTTGTGTGTGGATTTATATGTAGAAAGTGGAGCTACGCCATTGGTGGGAATATGGTGACGAGAAAACAGGAATAAATTAGTTGAATGAAAAGCGCTCGTTGATTCCGTGGGGATTCAGGGTGCCGATTTGGAATATAAATTTTTTTTCTAGTGTTTTACGGCTTTCCGAACTGCCTAGATGTAAGTAACGTTGTTTTCTTGTAACAAACTGATGTGTTCTTGCAAGAATAAGGCTCATGTAGCAAATTTATTGCAACTATAAATTACGTAGAGACATAGCAAAAAAATCCTGGCCCTTCAATATATGTTGACCCTAACAAAACAACAGTAGCTCCATATAGTCAAGGTAACGAGTTAGTCTTTGGACAGAATGCAGGACAACGTGTTGCAATGAGTTTGTCCTTTGATTTACAATAACACGCAAGGGATCAGCTCTGCGAATGATCTTATACAAATAATGGTTATTGGGAAATCAGCTTTATTCAAGTTTGTCATGATTAGCCAGGCAGGCTGTCTAATGAAATCAGAGTTACCAACAGCGTTAAATGTGCTTGACGCTGATTATCAACTGGAATACAATGAAAGCTACTCTAGTACTGTTCATTAAGAAATTGCTATAGAGGGATATCAGTACTGTACGTCTTTAAAAAGAGCCTTTGAGTCGCTCATACCTGAAAGCCACACCAATTTCATATTAACAGTAGGGTGTGTTGCTGTTGCAACCTATTGTAATAGTAATATGGGGTTCAAAATATTTGATTGTCATGCTAGAGATTTGTATTGTTCTTGTTGGATGACAATTTCTACTACTATACCATTGAAATATTATCTTTGTAATTTGTAGATATAAAGTCATATGAAAAATATTAAATTTATTATAATCTTACAGTGTGTCTTTTTCCTCACTGCATCATATCAAACTCTTTCCCCAGTGCGACGAACATTTGTTTTTCTCGGCTCCAGGGGTACACAACCACTAACCCCAGGTAATACGCATGCTCTCTTTTACGAATTTTCAAAATGGCGGACAGGCCAAAGAGGAAAATAGAAAAAACAAAGCGATTTTGCAGTGAATACTCAACATACACCCCCATTAGAAAGGCGAATCCACGGAAGAAAGATACAAAACTGTATGATATTAAGAACGATATGATATTAAATCGATACCGTGGGCCCGTCTCCAACTTGCTAAGAGGTGCATTTTATTGCCTCCACCACGATTACTAGCTTTCTTGACAGCTTTTAAAGACAGAATATTTTCTTTCTGAAGACTTCTGATATGCAGCTATTGCTAGCTCCTCGTATTCCTGATTGCTCAAACAATTTGTTAACGATTGTTGAAAGGACCGACTCATGGTTCTCCGTCTTCGTCTTTGTATTGCTTTGAAATAGTATAGATTAGTAAGCTGAAACGAAAAATTAATCGGGGAAGTTTATGAAAAATCCAGCAAACAAGCTTAAAAAGGCATTTATTTAGACTTCATACTTCAACGAACTTCATAAATCTTACTTGTTTATCTGATGGCAGATTAATTCCCGAAGCGCTTTCTGAGTTTCCCGATCCCTCTCCTACTGCTTTCACGCTTACAAAACAGGGAAAAATTAAAAGGAGGAAGCTACAGCTGTTTTGAAACGCCATTTGACGAGGGTAAATCTCATTTTTGTCCGACACTTTACATATTAAAACAAAGGAAATTTGTTTCTCTTTTTGATTCTGGCGGTACATTTTTAATTTGCGCCTGCGTAAAAGAGATATCGCCCGAGACCCTTCGCTCGGTCGTGTTTTGATCAAAAACGCCTTGTTAATTTCACGTAACCGCTCGGAGAAAAGGTAAAAATGACGAGGGAAAAACTTTACCTTCAAGTTAGAAAATTAGCAAAATAGAAAGCCACAATATTCTAGTTTAATATTTCAGAGGTACACTGAGTGCTTTTTCCGTAGAGAACCCGCACGATGGTAAAACATTTGAAAATTACAGTCGATTTGAGTGGGGCGTTGAAGTGGGCGTGGTCACTACATTTATGTTGAGACTATTTGTACCCCATGAGTTTGATATGTATACAGAATGAAAAAAGTTAGTTAATTTTCATATGCAAATGAAAATTTGCAATGACTGTAATTAGTAGACTCTGAATTTTTTTGTACATTATCAACTGCTACAAACTTAATTGTCATTTTTTACTCGAGGGCAAATGAAAATAATGGTTTTGATTAGAGTGATTTCAATAAGCCTGGGTACTGCTGATGAATTACATTAATGTTATTAGATGTGAAATGCCTTGTGACCTTTTGTTTCTTTACATCTTTTAGAGTGATATTCATTTGCCCATGAAATAGAGAAATGACTATTTAGTTTGTAGTAGTTGATAAAGAACAAAGAAAACAAAAAAATTAACAGTACACCACCAACTGTCAATTACCCTATTCTTTCGAAGGAAATGAAAATTACTCTAAACACTAACAGTTAAATAGTACTCACCAGGTTTAATGAAACCACTCTAACCAATAAACCAAAATGTATTAACTTAAGTATACTAGCCCAGTATCTGCAAATGGAAACAAACAAATTGGGAGGTACTAGTAAAAAATATCCATAAGTATATTTCACATATTCATGAGAACCACTCCAACCCCATAAAATTAATAGTTCATCTAGTAATAACCCTTGGTGGTGATTTTTTGTTTTCTTTTGGTTAAGAGTCATCACCCAAGCACTTGGGGCTGTTCATAATTAAAAGTTATCTTAGCCGGAAACTTTTATAAACCAAGAAAAAGAAAACTTAAGAAGACAGCCTGTTAGGCAAAAGACTTACCCTGCTACAACCCTTAACCCGCAAAACAAAATTTAATCAAGTCAAAACTAAAAAAAAAAAATGAAAATAGTGTATTGTAGTAAGTATTGAAAGAATAGCTAATTATATATGGCACTACCTGCCCCCACCCCGCCTCAGAAAAGGGTCTTTACAATACATAGCAAATGCCGTTTTCAGCTCATGCAGTATACATATGTGAGAAACCTGCATGTTTGGCAAACCAAGAGAAAAAACAGTTACAGGAGAAATCAATAATTGCATAAAAAAAACTTAGGCAAATGCAGGCACGAAAAACAAAGTTTACTTCCAACAGAAAGCCCGGGTGAACGCAAATATGCGTCTAGTTGTTATTATTATTTGGCAGGCCGCAATCCACAGTTATGTTGAACTAGCCTGCGTGTAGCCGTACCCTCACCCAGCCCGTTCTCTTGCTTTAATTTCACCTTGCAGGGGAGGGTACGGCTACACTTAGGCTAATGGTGAACTGACTGATTCAGTCTTCTGGCTTCTGGAGTTTTCCGCAGGGATTCTCTTTTCGCAAATTACAGATTTCTATTTTGCAAATCATTGGCATATTTTCATTAATACAGATTTCTATTTTGCAAATCATAAGCATATTTCCTTATTTCTATTTTGCAAATAATTACCATATTTCCATCTCGCAAATTTGTAAATTATTAGCATATTTCCATTTCGCAAATTTGCAAAGTATTAGCATATTTCCATTTCGCAAATTTGCAAATTACATGCATATTTCCATCTCGCAAATTTGCAAATTATAAGCATATTTCCATTTCGCAAATTACAGATTTTCGTTTCGTTTAGTTTCGGTTCGTTTCGCAAATTACAGTAAGCCCTAAGGAAGAGCTAGCGACAAATTAAAGGCCCATTTCCAACCTTGATGTAATCTACTTTTATTTACAATCCTCAAGCGCTTTCAGGCAGCCTGAAATTTCGAACTTGATGTTTTTCGCTAACCCTGTTTACAGAGTAGGAAGCCATCCATACGCTTGACACCTAAAAACTTTTCAATGACACAGCTGGACACGGTCCTCAAATAACTCCCTATTTCTCTACGAAATATACCGATTTTTTGTTAGAAAATATTCTACCTTCATCTACAATCCTCAAGCGATTCTAGAAAGTGAAAAAATTCCAACGTTGTCCGTTTCGCTGACCTTGTAAACAGAGAGCGAAAAGATCCAAGCGTGACACTAAGAAAATTTTCACCGGACACTACTGGACACGGTCTTCGGATAACTAAACGTCCGGCAGTGTGATATTTTTCCATATTTCTCTTTGAAAAATACCGATTTATATTGGAAATATTTTATCTTCATTTAGAATCCTCAAGCGCCTCTAGAAAGTGAAAAGTTTGAACGTTTTCCTTTTCCCCGACTCTGTTCACAGAGTACGAAGAGATCCAAGCTTGGCACTTCTGGACAAAATTCAAAATACTGTAAGAAAACTGTAAAATGACGAACGGCGAATGTATTTACCGTAAAACAGTTGACTATATGTCCAGGATGGCTCTTGAGAACGACGATTTTAGAAGGTTTACAGTGATCTAGGAATTTCGTGTTACAGGAAATTGGGTTGCGGCGCGCGTTGGATCAAGGTTGGAAATGGGCATTTAAGGTCAGAGAAGGGAGCTTGGAAAATATCACGCCACAATCATGCCACTGGCCTCAGCCAAGTTCTGATCACGTGAAAAACATGGGAATTTTGGAGTACATTTGAATTTATGCAAAATACAACTCCTATTTAGAGCGGGAATGACAAAAGATTGTTCACTATTTATTGTTGCCTAGTTACTGAGACTGACTGACAGTAAAATGCATTGGGTGCGTCTGTCTATCAAAGAGTTGCTAGTACTGAGAAAGTGCGCAAGATCCCACTGCCTCAAGTTCAGCCCGCTCGTCGACGCTTTGACACTACGCCTCCAATCTTCAGTTTTTTGACTCTTAAGGAAACATCAAGCCCTTCAAGATGAAGCTGTGGTTTGTTGCTGCCATACTTATCTCCGTTGCGTTTCCATCCGGTAAGTGATTTCATCGCAAAATACTTTTTTTTAATCCACATCCTTTCGATTGCAGCGAGCAACTGTAAGGCGAAGCCATCGTCGTAAATCATGTTAGATTCGCCACAAGTGCAGTAAAACAGAGAATAAAATGATGTTCCATATCAATTTATCGCTTTGAGCCTTTCAACAGAGAGTGATACGAGAGAAAGAAAAAAATAAGCTAATTTCCACCGCACATTACAAGGACATTCCTTTACCACAAACAATTCAATTCATGATTTGAACTTCGATAAAAAACAGAACCTTACGGACGTCGAGAAGGGACAATCTTAAAATATTTGCAAATCCGAAAAAATAATAAGAACCGATATCTTTTAGATAAATCGCTTTTGAAAAGTTTGTCAAATCGAGTTAGCAATTTCAAATCCTGGTTTAATTCATAGATCCACAAATAACTTTCATGAAAGTCGAAAACAGTTTAAAATCCAAGAATCTTTTCAAAATCCAAAAGATTTTCGTAAATCGAGAAGAATAGTCGGTACTTGGTCACGATACAGCACATTGTGTCGCATTAAGTTGCGCTAGCTCGACTTGGAGTCACTACGCGAAAGAACTGAACTGTGCCAGTGTTTATTAAACTTCTTTCAGCCTTGGGGCATATTTTGCCAAACCTAAGGATCCTGTCACGAAAGAACAACGAACCGATGCTATTTTTTCTATTCCGTGCAATGACTGTGATAACGAGTATATCGGACAGATCAAATTACAGTTTGGTACACGTTTGAAAGAGCATCAAAAAGCGGTCTTCTTTAGCAAAAAAGGAAAATTCAGCTTTATCGGAGCACACATGCCTAACTGACCTTACAATTGGGTGAAACAAGTCTAAAATTATCAGCTCTAATTGGCGTTACCACCATCGCCTTTGTTAGGAAGCATGGCATATCAACTCAGTCTCCTTTAAATCGTGATGATGGCGGCCTCCTTCCTAACGCCTATTTACACTTTGTTAGAAAAAAGGGCTTCTAATTAGTGAGCGTATAAAAAGACCTCTTATTGCAGCGTTTAGATCACCCCGGCTGATGAAGGTACCAGATAGGAGTGTCGAAATGTTAGGTCTATGAATTGTAACTTCGCGGTTACATTCATTAAATCTTTAAGCCAGAGTAGCATCATCATCATATGCGATATTCTGCCAACACGGAAACCATTTTACACTTCCTTTATAAATTAACTAATGGAAGAGGAACGAAAACCGTGTTTACATACGCTCATGTAAAATGGTTTTATGGCCAATCAGAGCGCGCGTACCATTTGAATTATTTTATAATATAGTTTGTTCTTAACTTGTTCCACATCGCACGATTGTCAGATTCTTTGCACACGTTCAACGCAGACCCACATGAACTGTCACGTTTTTCAAACTTGTTATGCAACGTTTTGTTTGTGCAGTGGTGACATTTGATCTGAGCGATTGACATTTGAAACTAATAAATGTTTATTTACATGACCTGTGTAGTTTCCGACATTGAAAGGGACATTCATCGCGATCGACACTGTGTTAGGTTGTAAAAGGGCACGAATTTCAATTATACGACCTGAAGTTTATTGCAACGTTATCCAAGAAGTAATGAAGAGCTTTCAATTTCACGTTTAATTATCTCCCGAACTTCGAGCTCTAAATGGGCTTCATTTCTCTCTCTCAACCCATACTCACGCAACCTTCTCTTTGGAGTCCTCGAGTTCATAAAAATATCTGTTTTCGATTTGCATGAAAGTTTTTTGTAGATTTATGAATTAAACCATGATTTGAAATTGTTTTCTCGATTTGACAAACTTTTCAAAAGCGATTGTCTAAAAAGATGTCGATTCTTAATATTTTTTTCGGATTTGCAAAATATTTTTGGATTGTCCCCTTTCGACTTCCGTAGAACCTTGCTCCTGGTAATAATACCGATTCTTAATATATGCATGGGCAGAAAAATATCAGAGGAATGATCAGTGAGTAAACAAGGGTCCAGGTTATCGAAATGTTAATTAAGGATCAAAGTAAATTGAAGTTGCTCCTTTACATAAATGAAATAATTATGCGTAAATTTTCAAATTTTGTAGCTAATTTCTCATTTGAGAAAAACTAGGTCAGTTAATAACGGTAGAAATTGTTACCTCATTCATCTTCATCTAAGCATTCCTTGTCGTGTGTGTTTTCAGTTTTGAGTTTGAAATGCAAGGCCTGCGCCAGTGTCAAGTCCTGGGATGAATGCAAAGATTCGGAAGTAAGTATGACCTGCCCAGCTTATGCGTCCGAACAATGTGTGAAACTCTACTTTAAAACTCCATCAGTCGAATCGTTCATTAAAACGTGCGGAACCGATGCTTACTGTGATGAAAAAACCAACCCTACTTGTAAAGAAGCCACTGGATCCTATGAGTGTGACATCTACTGCTGCAAAGGCGACAACTGCAATGGTGGCACAGGAACTCGCATCAGCGGTATTCTCTTGGTATCATGCGCCCTGGCCTCTCTGATGATCTTTTACAAAGCCTGAGACTTGACTGAGGTTGATGTCCAGCACGGCTCATGATCAAGACTGCAACTAGTTATAAGCTTTTTTTGAAGGATGTCAGTTGTGAATTAAGATAGAACGTCTTGCTTAAGACATAGTAGTTGTCTGTAGGACGATCTTCGTGAAACGGAGATGAAGTCAGGCCGATTTATACCTACAAGAGAGGATGCTAGTCCATCGTAGTCTGCACGTATTGTGCTTATTAGTTAAAGTAAAGTAGAGGCTTTTTTAAATGTTGTGAAATGATGCAGCTCTGGGAAATAAAACGTTGTTTCTAACTACCTCTTCTGATTTAATCAGCACTATGCGTTACAGGAATCATTTGGCTAAAAATTCCACGCCTCCTCCATATTGCGGCGAAATTTACATAAGCTTATGTGTATTTATAGGTACACTGCTTGTAAGAGTAACCCGCAACACGTTAAATATCATCATCGTGACCATTAAATTTGTCCGGCGCCCCCAAATAAAACGATTTCCGTTGTACGTATCACTGTGTTAGCCAGAACCGTGGCACCCAAATATTTTTCTCACCCTGCCTAAAAAAAATTTCCAAATTTTTACGATTTCACCTGTACCTGCTCCTAAAACTCCCTGAGGAAGTCCACAAAACGAGTCGGAGATTAAAGAAGTTTTCCAACCACTGTTCACAGAGTGCTGCTCATTAGTTTAGCATTGCAATATTCTTTAAAAAAAATTTAAAAACGATCGACTAAGACTGGTCAACATGACCGGCAAGACGACTAACTCCTTGACCGGTAAAATCCTCATTCAGTCTCAAGCTTCCACCGGTTTTGATTTAATTGTTGGAGCTTTTAGCTCCAAATGAAATTCAACAATAACGACTTCGATGATGATCTCAGTAATCCAAAGATAAGCACATATTCAGGTTATACTGTGATTTGTAGACCCATTACTGTACTGAAAGCAGCTACTTTTCCTAAAAACTATAGCAATCAGCATTCGATTTAAAATATATATACCAGCCCTTTGAAACAAAAAGTAATGCAATGTTTTTCCTCTCAGTTTTATGACAACTGCTGCTAAATCTATTTTGGCCCCAGTCCTCATTGGCCGGTTGTCTCGCGGAGCGCCATGGTTGCGTTACATGGGTTCCCTTCCGCTCGCCATCTGTCTAACTATAGTTGCTCTGTGGTCACTTCAGCATTGAGTCCCACAGTAATTTTGAAGCAAACCAAATGAAAGCAACATGAAACAGTGGCGACTTGTCTCCTGTCTTTTCTACCTGTTTTTTCCCAAAGGTAAGGCTAACTGTATCAGTACCAATGAATGCAATAGGAAACAATCCACTGACTGACCGGGTAATTGTTTATCTTTATTGTGGCATAATTTGTAAAAAATTTCCACCAAAAAGCTATCAATCGAAGCATGTAGTAATTATATCTCTTTGAGATAGGCTTTATTTTTAGAGATGTAAAACTGATTTGACGCAGCCTTTTAAAAATTCCTGATGTCTGTGCGGTCAGTGGGCTTTTTATGGACTTCTTACGTTTTAGTAAAAATAGTTACTTTCAGTAAAAGTGAAAATTTGCGAGGTCTGAAGCTATGTTACCAGAATTTTTCTCGTGCAGTGCACCAGATCAGCAGAATCCTGCTATTGACATGCGTCCTGCTATCGGTTTTGTAAATTAAGTTTCGAGTTTATCGTTTAAGATGCACCCAGTCCGCTCAATGTTCATTAACTGTGAAAAGTTCAACATTCTTCGGTTGCAACAGAGCCAGAAGAAGTTGATTTTGTATTAATTTTGAAAATTACAATAAAACTGCGAAGACTGTTTCACCAGTTCCTGAGGATGCATAATATGAAACGATTCATGTATGGATTAGTAACCTAGGGCACATTTTTGCCCGAAGAGGG
The DNA here is from genome assembly GCF_964200805.1 of Pocillopora damicornis. Taxonomy (NCBI): domain Eukaryota; kingdom Metazoa; phylum Cnidaria; class Anthozoa; order Scleractinia; family Pocilloporidae; genus Pocillopora; species Pocillopora damicornis. Next base: position 6,884,080 of record NC_142676.1, read on the forward strand.
TTACTTGGGTCAATTTCACGACACTTGGCTCCTTAAAACATTCCGTTACCGATAGCCTAATACTTGGACGTAACCTCCTCCACCCTCCTCCATCTCTCCCCCCCCCCTTCTTCCAAGGGGCGAAAATAGTCTAACGAATCTTTGTTATGAACACATTTATTGAGCTTGGAATTTTTTCTCTAGTTACGCTTCATTACGTGGACTATTACCTTAATTTTTCACTGGTGCTCGACTTAAAGTTTTATGCTCTGAGGGAACAAGGGCGGAAGGGGGGGGGAGGGGGGAGAGGAGAGGAAAAAGGCCGCAAGGCGAGAGAGAAAAGAAAAATGGTAAATAAGGCAAGAGCAGAATTTGAATTTCTATTGCATTGATTCTACAGCCAGCCTACTGGATTTTTTTTATTACCCGTTTACTCACTGCAGCATTATCCTCTAACACTTGCATGTCTTGACAGACTTGACGTGATTTATGTTGTCTTTTTTATTATTCAATTTAGCTGTTCCTGCAAAACAACTCTCACAATATTTCTCCATTAATTTGATCTATGGAACAAGAGAATAATGATTAGAATTAAAAAAAAAATCAGACATTCCACATGATGAAACGTCACGCCACTCCTTGAAGGTTCTCGCCATCTTCGTGTTCCAGTATGGACACAGCTTTTCCACGCCGCTTGTCACACAACAACATAAAGGGAATGAACGATCCTGCCAGCGTAATACCTCCAGCAACTTGGAAAGGAAGGACATATGAGCCCAATTTGTCCGCTAAAAGACCTGATAAAACAAAGAAATGAAATGAATGTGAAACAACGATTCTAGAAAATCCTAATCTCCGTAGCAATTTTTGACAGATGGAACTACATTTTGACTTATGGTTGCGAAATTTGTCCATGTGATAAAAGGGTAGTCTTTAGAGCCTGGATAATAGAAACACTGACAGAAAATGACGTATCACAGGTAAGGGCCTGGAGATGAGAACGTACGTTAGCCAAGTTCTTCAAAAAGAATAGGGTTGAGAAGTTACTTCACCAACTCTCATCAAGTAACTGCACTCCTGGACACATTGACACTTGTTGCCTTGCTTGCCCCTCTCAGTGATGGTCTCTGGGATACTACGTACAAAGTGGTAACTACAAGAGTGGAAGGGGGGAGGGGCACGTGAACATTACCACTGATATTTCAAATATACAGACCCGATTTCATGGTCAAAACTTACTCCTCTTTTAAAACCAAACGAAAAATTTTCATTCATCAACAATTTATATCGATTAGCTTGAGTGAGACTATACCCAAGCAACTCTTGATTTTTCTTTCTTTTTTCATCTGAGGTAAGTATGCGTGGGCTATGATCACTGGTTAAGAGCTGAGAAGGGGTTGGGGACCAGTCATTATTATGGTTTTCAGGGGAAACGGAGGGGGGGGGAGAGGGTCAATTATTCAGTTATCGCCAACACAGCATAAAGGAGGGAGGGGACTATAAATTACCTATAGATGAAGGGAAATCACCAGAATGTTTCACAGCCTTAGGGGGAATCAGGTAAATTTGATCGTGATACAACCAAAATCCTCCAGCCTCCTTAAGCGATGAGTAATGGCCTGTCTCTCATGGTATATGACACATGTCTACTGCACTTTATAAATACTTTAAAGATATCACTTGAGTACAAGTTTTCTTCCCATACCCGCTAATGGAGGACCACTGGCCAAGAAAGCTGATGTCAGCATCATTTCCCAGCCAAGCACTGCGGGCGTCTTTAACGGACTGGCCGTGAGAAGAATAAAACTCAAACTCGTGAAGAAGAATCCGTCGCTGAGACCATATACTATAACGTAGATAACCAAAGGTGTGTAGGTTGTGGTAAGAGTAACAAGGATTGTGCTCAAACCAGCCACAAATTCTGCAGCCTGGAAGACGTAGAATGGATTCACGTTCTCTTTGTTGCACATAATACCAGCCAGGAGCCGACCAATGGCGGAGCACAGTCCGTAGTAGATAAAAAGTTTTGAACCTTTCTCGGCCGAGATTCCTAGATCTTCACCGTAGCGAATCTAGAGAGAAGGACAAAGATAAGAAGCGGAAAGAAAAAGTCGAGGCGACATGAAATGTAGCCTCGATTACGCACACATGTCACCTCGATCGCGCGCAGAATAATCTGTGCATAAGCAAATTTCAACTGGTCATGTACGAGCTTCTTTGTCAAAGGATGGTAAGAGCGTTTCGATTGCTTTTGTTAAGGGTCGGACTTACCAAATGAATCTGCGGCACAAAATGGCCGAACTCTACCACACATGCGCCTACTATGATAGCAATGACTGGAAGTTCTTTCCACACGGAGAAATCAATCAGCTGTTTCTTTGTGGCACCCTCCTCAATCGCTTTATCGCCCCCGTGACGTTCCTCTTTCTGCGGAGGAGGAGGAGGAGAGTGCGAATGTCCAGTAACACGCGAGAGGAGGAGAGCAAGAAAAGCGCAAAAAACATTACGTCTGTTCTGCGGGCTATCAGTGGAGAAATTAATAAATGTAACCTTTCATTTTCTATTCATTTTATGTATGACAACAGATCTTGTGCTATATCTTGAACTCGCTGGGTGTTCTATACGCAAGAGGTGGAATGCTCCATCATTCGCTTACAAAGACTACCAATTTGGCAATGGAAACCTCGCGAGTAATGATGATCCCATAAAATGATATAAATTAGTTCTTTTACTAAAAAATTAATCGGCTGAAAAAGAACACAGGTTTTAATCCTGTGTCGAACTACGAAGCAGGCACTCGGCGAGAAGGCAAATAAAAAACTCGCGAGTCCTCTCGCTTGTGCATATCGCACCAAAATTACTTGCGCGTATCCGGCTAGAATTACTCGCGCGTGCAGACCCCTGGAAACGTGGTTGGGTAGATTATGTATATGTACACAGCATTCTCTGTGAAACCCTTGCTCTGTATTATGGCGATGAGAGAAATAACATACTACGAAGGAAGTACATTTCCGCTGCCAAAAAGAAAAAATCCTCTTCCGGTCAGAGGCAAGGGTGTGAACTCCATTAAACTCCTGAAAAAAGTACTGATGTATAGATCATTTAATAGATCTGATTGAACAAAAGCTGCAGAATCTTATATTAGGTAGAAAAAAAAGCTTAGCCCCCTTAGTTTGGCCTAGATAGGGCAATCTGTGTGTTTAATTGAAGGGGTGACATTACATCTATCTCTTTGATATGCTAAAAGAATGTTCAATTGTGAATTTGCGACTAGCTAAGGGAAATGCAGTTTTTAGGTAAAACAACGTACAACGGAGGCAATGCTGAGTAAAAAAGGGTTGCTTTTAATGTTGTAAAAGAAATGCGTCTCCGGTCAGTGCTTTACGTCGGCTGCAGCTCAAGCTGTTTTGGAGTTCTGTATGCTACGACGGTTGATTGACAAATGTTCTAGTAATTTTTAAACCTCTCTTTTTATAGCGCGCCTTCGTAAGGTAAATAGTGTAACCAATCAGCGAGTAGTTTTTTCCGACTAGAGGAAGGCTGGGGAGATAAAGAAATTCCCTAGGGGGTGGGCGGGTAGAACGACAGCCAGCAGAAATTTTTTTTGGGATCACTTTCTGAAGGAGCTTAGAAACCAGCCTACTGAATTTGTGCCCAAGCCTTTTCTTGCTTGCGTGACCTTTTTTGTCACACTAGAGAGTACAAGGAACTTCGGCGAGTAGTAAACACAAGCTCAAATTTTTAAAGCAGTAAAGAGGAAAACTTTTTGCGACTGAAAGGTAAGTAAGGAAGTTTTTTAGTGTTTTACAACCTAAATTTAGTGTTATCTGTAATTTTACAACGTACAGTAAATTGTCAAATCAATAACTCGAAAAGCTTACAGCTAAAATTTAACACTTTATTAATAACCTTATACTTTCTTGATCTGTTATCTCAATTAGCGATAACACCAGAAATAATTTGCTTTTGTGGTATATACTATATGTTTACCTAACTTGTTGAAGTACGTTGTCATGAAATAATGCACTTAGCAACAATTAATCTGATTACACAAAACTGAGTCAATGTTTAAATTGTTCCCTGGACTGCCTGGACTGCCTGGACTGCCTGGACTGCCTGGACATCTGAGGCAACTGATAATGCATTTTGGGAGTGGTAGGGATGCTTACTTCATAGTGGCTATGGCTGTACCTGTCCTTTAATTTGCCTTGTTGTTTGTAATAGATTTTCCTTGCATTGTCTGTTATTTTTTTTCAGGAAATTTTAGTCTGCAAGAAGAAAATTCTTTTACAGAAGAATCCTTTTCCTGTAACGTTTACAACTGTTGCTTATGTTTGCCATATTTCTGATATTTTTATCATAACAGAATTTTTCACAAAAATTATTTGACATTGAATTCTTATACAAATACTGCAAGGTCAAGCCTACCCACCAACCCATCAAGGTGGTGTTGAAAACTGCAGTAAGGTCTATTGAATATAGTTAAAGTACTGAATTTCACTCCATGACTTACTACTACAGAATATGGGGCTTTTTATGATTAGGTACCAAACAAAAAAAAAATGCTTTCTTGGCTTATTTGCATCAAGCCACCTAATATAATTCACAAAGATTATTTGACATTGGATTCTCATACAAATACTGCAAGGTCATGCCTACCCACCAACCCATTAAGGTGGTGTTGAAAACTGCAGTAAGGTCTATTGAATATAGTTAGAGTACTGAATTTCACTTTATGACTTATAATTACAGAATATGGGGCTTTTTTATGATTAGGTACAAAACAAAACAAAAAAAAAAAGCTTTCTTGGCTCATTTGGATCAAGCCACCTAATATAATGCAATCAATGTCTTGTTTTCTGTATCGTGAGTCATTGCTCAGTTGGAATTGATATTTAAATCTTAATTATAATCATTTAAATCCAACTGAATGTATTTCTTTCATTACTTTTCCACTGACTGCCAAACCAGCAAGCCTTGAGGCATTAAACTGTGAGGACTTTAAAAAAGGCCCTATATTGTTTACATGTAGCTGCTTTGGGGGAGGGGAGTGGTAAAGTTTCAAATTTGGTTAAGAGTATGTAACACAATAATAATAATGATAATAATGTTAATAATAATAATAATAATTCATTTTTTCCATCCTTTGTTGCAAACGCATCTGACCCAGAGCCATTATTGGAACATACCAGAATAGCCTTTTTGTTAATGAAAGGCCTCAGTGGTGCACAGATATGATATGAAAATAATTTTCTCTTGTGTGAGGCATCAGTCAATTTAGGAATTATCAAGTGTAAAATTTCAAGTCAATATGGTCCAGAAACTACTCATTTTTGTAGAGGGTGGAGCAGGGAGGGGTGGAGGGGTCGAAATTATTAGGTTTGCGTACCGTTTTCACTCTTTGCACCCTGAACACTCAGTCATGCACACTTCAGATGGATGCTCAACACAACAGCGTCAAAAAATAATCAAGCAAATAACTAAGACGTGCAAAGCTTCCACGGTGAATATAAATTTACCGCCATAAACAGTGAAAAGGCCTTACAGATTTTACACGTAGCTTCTTTGAAGGTACAACTTCCTATGACGTTCTAACAAGATTATCAAGTTGTCAAATACGTATTTTCATATCATTGATACCAATTGCTTTATTAAGTCGAAATAAGCTTAATGTCAAGAATAAATAAGCGGATTACTACACTTACGACGAATTTTGTGGTCCGTCAAAAAAAGTACTTGGTTCAATTACGTAGTTCACCGAAAGGTTAATTTTGTTTGCCTGCTAGGATTTCTTTTAACATTGAATACATTTTCAAGACCTGTACTCGACGAGGTGCACTTCTTGCGATTGTTCTGCAATCTAGCGAGTCCTTCGGAAAAATGTCACCGAGAGCAGAGCTAAGACACTATTCAGAAGCAAGTATTTTCTAGGTTTGAAATTTCCTTCGGTTCCATTTGACCGTGAGTAGAGTTAAGAATTCACGAAGAAAGCGTATTTTAGCCAAAGGCAGAAGATTCGTATTCGAACGGAGCGCAGCGAGATAAGGTAATATTTTTTCACGCGAAAATTAAAAAAAAAAAAATAGGGTTAATAGATAACTTCTCATTGGTTTTTTTCTCGCGCAAGTAACAAAAATGTTCCCTTCCCTCCCCATCCAATCGCACTTCAACCAGTCGGGGGAGGTGAGTATAGAATTGTTAACAAATCATCAGAAGGCTTGGTTACCTGATTGAGCCTGGTGTCTAAGCTCCTTCAGAAAGTGGGGAGTTACTACATCACGGGCGACGAGCGGGGAAAGAAGAAAAGAGCGAAATACGAGTGGTCAGCGGGGAAACAAATTAAATACTTCATGTAGAGACATATCGTTGTAGTTGCAGAAAACAATAGTGTTGTAAAGCCGAAATGTTATCAGTATACTTCGCTAAGTAAAATTTTAAGCAATTTTTCAAAAGTGTTGATGGCACATATGTCTTTTACTGCCGTAATAAACAATGGAGGCATCAGAAAAGGCATCGGTGGCATCCAGAAAGGCACCAAGATGAATTATATTTACGTTTTGAAACTTGCTGCGTGACGTGCGCGACGAAAAAGAGAAAACCAAAACCGTAGTCCCCAAATGAATTCTCCCACCTTACCCCAAAAAATTTTCAAATATTTCGCAACTTCACCTGTTCCTATTGGCAGGTCTGGCCGAGCCTTTGTGGTCATTGGCCCTCGTGTAACCGCTAACTATGGCTTATTAACACAGGTGTTTAGTGTTAAATTGTAAAACTTCCCGAAGAAGTCTACGACAATTAGACGAAACGCGTCGGAGAGTAAAGAGATTTTACAACTGCTGTTCGAAGAGTGCTGCTCACCAGTCTAGTTTTAAGGATTTTTTTAAAAACTTGGTGCGGGGACAGAAACACCAACTTAACATTTCACCTGCCGTTCGGTTCGAAAGTTAAGTTTTCATACCGAGTTCATTTGTTAAATTAAATAGGAAAAAAAAAACACTCCGAACGGAAAACAGAATTATTTTAACGTCTGGATCTTTTGAAAAAGGTCTCCTGAACGAGTGGCCCTGATTATAAATATTTAAGCAAGGTAAACACATTAGCCTTAACTTGACTGTTTCTCGAAGCTCAGAGATTTCCTACATGCCTATTAGAGTCAATATTTACATGGGGGACAGAGACACCAACACAACATTTCACCTGCCGTTCGGTTCGAAAGTTAAGTTTTCATACCGGGTTCATTTGTTAAATTAAATAGGAAAAAAACACTTCGAACGGAAAACAGAATTATTTTAACGTCTGAATCTTTTGAAAAAAGGTCTCCTGAACGAGTGGCCCTGATTATAAATATTTAAGCAAGGTAAACACATTAGCCTTAACTTGACTGTTTCTCGAAGCTCAGAGATTTCCTACATGCCTATTAGAGTCAATATTTACATGGGGGACAGAGACACCAACACAACATTTCACCTGCCGTTCGGTTCGAAAGTTAAGTTTTCATACCGGGTTCATTTGTTAAATTAAATAGGAAAAAAACACTTCGAACGGAAAACAGAATTATTTTAACGTCTGGATCTTTTGAAAAAAAGTCTCCTGAACGAGTGGCCCTGATTGTAAATATTTAAGCAAGGTAAACACATTAGCCTTATGAAGGCTATGAAGTATTTAATTTGTTTCCCCGCTGACCACTCGTATTTCTGTTTTTTTCTTTCCCCGCTCGTCGCCCGTGATGTAGTAACTCCCCAGAAAGTGATCCCAAAAAAAATTTTTGCCGACACCATCCTCAATCACCGACCATTGGCCATTTTAGAAACTGAGAGAGGTACTATCGAAAATGAGTAATAATTTGGAGAGTAGTGAAGTGATTCAACCTTGATTACACTCACTAGTGAGAAAAATCGTAGGACCAATGGGATTGCTTCTCATCAAAGACAGACGCTTTTTATTCGGTGAGTTTGCATTGAGTAAATATCAGCACTTATATCATAAATGGTATAATTATTAGATTTTACTACTGAGCATGTTTTGAAAAAATGTTTTAAACGAATAGTGAAATAATCAACTTTTATTCCATACAACCACCACTGCTAAATCATTATCGGTCAAACTAGTGTAGTGCAGGTAATTATCTGCAAGATTTGAATCATATTGCACAATTACGATCGTACGCAATATTGCATCACACTTGCCTCTCTTATAAAATTTACCGTCACTATCCCGTTAAAGGTATAGTGCTTTAGGGCCTGTTTACATGGAGGTGGGAGACCCCAGGTAGGTGAAGAAACCCGCCTAGCCGTGCGTGGAAAATATCCCGCGATGTTTACATCCAATTTCTCGAGGTTATCACACTTGCTTAAGAGGTCACTATAGCGACGCGAGGTTAAACGCTACTGTTTAACGTTGAACATTCAAGATATTGAATCATCTACTACGATCGATATGTTTACCGTCGCCTTTACTTGAACAAGAAGTAAATCGTCATGCATTCCGCGAGAATAAGATCATATTTTTGCATATTGTTCAACCAGTGCTTTAGTTCTGAACATTTTAAAAACCAAACATACTTTAAATTAACCAATATAAGGTATAGCGGCATTACCGTGAGCATGCAGAGTCTTTGGAGGGAACATGACGAAGCTCACTGTATTTCCTCAAATAAGCTTTTAGGTGCTTAGATAAAATTTCGGCTTAAAGGAAGGGCGCTTGTTGGAAGGAGGGCGCTTAATTTAGGGGGCACTCGTTGACATAGCACAGCAGTGGGACAAAAGTAAAAAGAACAGATAAATGCACATATAAAGGAACTATGGAAGCACATGGAGATAGAAATAGCTGGAACAGGAAATAAACTACTCTCTGGTATGATTCTGCTGTAGTTGAAGCTTGAAAGTTGTATATAAAGTGGCAATAGGAACAGGATTTTATTGTACGCCTATTATTTAAGAAAGTGAAGAAGCCAGAAAGGCTTTGTTTGACATTATGGCCTAGGAGGTGGGTGCTTTCTTGGGGAGGGCACTTAGAAGAGCAAGGGCACTTATTTCGGGAAATTTGGTAAGAGTCAGGCTTATTAGGAGGGGGTTTTATTAAATTAAGGTTTTTTTTTTTTTACACAGGTACATAAGGTAATGTTTAGCATGTATAACTGTTGTGTCAAAGCAAGGCACCAGCAGGATTCAAAATGGTCCTTGGTTGTTTGCATCTGTGCAACTCTCTCACAAGTGATGGTCTTGGGAATTATGCGCAGCTTTGGTGTGCTTTTTCCTGTATTGATGGCAAAGTTTGAAACAAACAGGGAAAAAACAGGCAAGTGGGTCACTTAATTAACCCTTTAACTCCCAAGAATTCTAACTGGCTACCACATTTCCTAGACTCCAAACTTTCTAGTTTCTTTTTTTTGTTATGATAGTTGTTTCTCTTTTTTTTTGGTTTAAATTGATTTTTGCATGTTGCATGTTCTACAGCTTTTAAGCTGTGGAACTACTCAGCCATAAGGTGTGGAACATCCTTAGGAGAGTGGTATCAACTTTATTATATACCACACTATGAAAAGATGAGGCCACTGGAAGGCCAGGAAACTGTTGCAAATAAATTTGTTACTACTTAAACAATCATGGCTTACAAGTAAGCACAAGTAAGCAGCAGCTCATATATTCAATGATATTTCTCGGTGATCTGTTGTTGTCTCAGTGTTTTAATATTCCATTAATTGGAAGTGAAAGTATTCTTAAAGTGATTGTAAAAGTAGGTCAAAATTCTTTGAGGAAACTCCTTTTAAATCAGCTTCATTGATAGCACTAGAGTGTCCTTGAGCAGAGATCTAATAAGATGGAGCAAACCAAATTTATTAAAATACTTCTTCATAATTATTACTCATTATTTCTTACAGCTTGGGTAGGTTCCCTCTGCTTATCACTTGCACTATTTGCTGCTCCATTTGTGGGACGTCTCTCTGACAAGTTAAGTTGTCGCTGTTTGATCATGACTGGAGCATTGCTGTTTGTAACAGGACTTATAGCAACATCATTTGTTAACAACATTGCAATCATGTTCATCACCTATAGTATTCTTACGGGACTAGGAGCATGTTTCTGTCGTACGTCATGTTTTTTAATAGTGGCAAAGTACTTCAACAAGAAGCGATCATTTGCCACAGGGATTTTAACCATGGGGGCCAGTCTTGGAATGTTTGTATGGGGCCCTATAACACAAGTCCTACTTGATTCATTTGGCTGGAGAAACACATATAGAGTGATGGCAGCTTCATGCACCCTTATTTTTGTCTGTGCTATGACTTTTAATCCCAATGTTGAAGAGAATGACTGGGAAGCAGCAGGGAAGCAAAAAATAGGAGAGAGCAATGATAACAATGAGGAGAAAGATTACTGTGGCAATGACTTTGAAGCTAGGAGTGAGGAAATGAAAATTCTTGATTTTTCAGTATGGCAGATTCCCCAGTTTTGCATACTTGTTTCTTCATTTACACTGATGTTCTTGTGTCGCTTCATACCCATGGTTCATCTAGTAAGTGATTAGTAAGTGATACTAAGTGTGAGTTTATGTTAGTAACTCATTGACTCTTAAGACTGACTATAGCATTTAATTTTTCCCAACAGTTATGACCCCTGAATCACACATTAAGATCTCAAGAATAAAGTGAATTATTAAAACAACAAAGAAATAAATAAGCTTGTGATTGTTTAACAAATTCTCCTCGTCAGCACCTAAGGAAATGTATAGAGAACATTATGGAGGATATGTATACTGAGGTTAGGGTGAAAAGGATTAAGGAGACTCAGTCTTTATGGCTCTAAATATGGATCCTACACACTGTTTTCCACGCACTTTTTTTCTATATTAGACCTAAGCATCTGGTCTAAAATTGAACACTATCTACTAGATGTTAAATTGTTTCACTATTCATCACCTTTTTGCATGAAACTCTATTGACATTGTAAGGTGAAATTCATTTTTGGTTACATGTAAGGGTAAAAGGGTTCTTGCAGGGCGTTTGCTTTATTCAGGGTAAGTAAACTGCATATGGGCACAGCCAGGGGATCACACTGTCAAACAGAAGGTACTCGCCAGCCTCCTGAATATGGTAGTTTGTTTGCTCATAAAAGGCTTACAAAGAGGGGGCGCGGAAGGGGGGTGTCCTAATGGGCGTCGCATGTACTACTACGTAGTATTACTCTAAGATAAACTTCACAATCTACAGATTAAAACTGATCATTCAGAAGGGTCTTATACTCCTAGGGCCAGTTTCTTTAACAAAGTTTAGCCATAGTTTAACAAAATGGCATCCTAAACAAATCCTCAATTTTTTCTTAACCTTTTTTTCCAAACATTTATCTTTGAGGACAGTGTCAAGACAGCTGAAAGTTAACAGTGGAAGGACAGTTATTTAGTTAGTTTAATCAACCTTCTTATATAGAAAGCCTGAGGCCCACTGGTTGCAAAAAAAATCTTGGTTTGGGTTAGACCTCTTGTAATATTACTGGCCCCTGGAGTCCTATAGCCAATAATATCGTAGCAAAAGTGACCAATCTGTGTTCACAAGTACCAACACTCAATGGACAAAGGGATTAATCCTTAACCCTTTAACTCCCATGTGTGACCAAGACAGAATTTCTCCTTACAATATTAATACAATATCAAGCAGACAAGTGATGTGAATAAAGAAAAATATCAATTTGGGGATAATTAGTTGATCCAATACCAAATTCTCTGAACTAACATTATAAGAATTGTATGGTTGACAGTAAAGAGATTTAAAAAATTTGACCTGGGAGGTAAAGGGTTAATTGACTTTGATGATGACTTCCACCCAGGTTGATAAAAAAAAAAGTTGATCACAGCTTTCTCAACTGGATGATTAGACTTCACACCAAACTGATGTCTTCTTTGTTTTCAGGCCAAGTACAGTGAAGAACTGAACATTTCACCTCATCAAGCCTCATTCTTTTACATGTTCCTTGGAATCTCATCAGGCACATCTGCATTTCTAATTGGCAGACTGTGTGATGTCAAATGGATTAATATACGTTATGTAAATCAGCTTGGAATTTTGGTTTCTGGAATCTCTACACTGCTCTTACCACTTGCTACAAACTATCTTTCTGTTGCATTTTATGCTGTAGTGTTTGAGTTCTCAGATGGAGCCTTCATCACAACACAAAATGTAATTCTCTTGAATATTGTTGGGCCCAAGAGACGAGCAGCTGCATTTGGGTTTGGGTGCATGTTGTGTTCACTGGCTTTAGCTGCTGGTCCACCTTTAACAGGTAAGAACTCAGAAATTTAATGTTTTTAATCATAACCATTACAATTTCCTCAAATGTGATTGGTGCATTGACTACTTTATTTTTCACTATTCATTCTGTTTCATTCATTCACTATTTGGGGCTTCTGTGAAAGTCCCGATTTTGAAAACTCCTATACTTATGCCGTGCATGGCTTTCACAGTCTTTCCTGAACTGTAAGACAAACAGGGATGGCATAGTAATACAAGCACAGGCCTCCCACTAGTGTGTTGGCACCAGTTCATTTGATGAACCTGATTAGACATGAGCAGGCATTGAGTTTGTTGTTGTATAATGACCTCACTCACTGTTTAAACAAATTAATACCCAAGCAAGCAGTAAACTTGCATTACTGGCCTAATTGTTTCTGCTGTTACAACTGAAATATTTGATATTATTTTTTGTAGGCTTCATAGCTGACCAACTGGCTTCATACAAGTTTGCGTTTTACACAATAGGCTCTCTTATTCTTCTCAGTGCAGCTATTCAGATGCTTCTGATCTGCTTTGAGTCTCCATTCAATAAGACCAAAGGAGATAGTGATGCTGCTGTGACTGTCAAAGTGGTTACAGTCTCTGAGAATATCTGCACAGAAAGTCAACATGGGAAACCTGACAATAAAGAACTCCTTGGAGGCCTTTATGTAAAATCTCTGTTGAAAAAGAACAGCAACATCAGTGCTTCTGTGGAGAGTATCCAGCTCCTTTAAAATTTTACCCCTTGACAACAGTATGTACATTCTCCATATTGCTCTTTGTAAATTTACCATGATACTGAGTAGAAGAACTTCCTTAACGATCAAGAATTTCTTAAGTTGGCTGCTCTTTCTATCATTCTCATGATTGAAGTGTTTGATTCAATGGTGATACAATGAGGAGGAATCAGTGGGGATTATAACCCTTAACTCCCAAGATCTCAATAGTAATTCTCCTTACTGTCTGCCATGTACAGTTCTTGTGATGTTAGTTTTGAGAATTTGGTTTTGGATCAACTAATAATCCTCTAAGTTATATTTTTCTTTATTTTCATCACTTAATCGTCTGCTTGATATTGTACTGATATCACAATTACATCAAAAGGAGAAATGTTGTCTTGGTCACTTATGGGATGGAAAGGGTGAATGGAACACTTTTTTCACAATTATTTTATAGTTATGTTATAAATGCTCTTGGTTTATATTAACTAACTTATAATCATGATAGCTATAAAAAATCATGATGATTCTTATGATTGCAATGATAGTCTAGATAATCATAATTGTAACAATTAATCATGGAAGTGGCAGTGAATCATGGTGGATATTGGTGAATATCCATCGCTTTCACTGATACTGAGGTGAATACTTGCTTTTGTGCTGGATATATCACACGGACAATTTACTGGACAATATACTGAAGAGTGGCCAGAAATTAAGTCTTGATGTGTGATTTTGTCTCATCAGCTACTTAGAAGTGCATGGTATTTACTATTCACTAATAAGTCAGCCCATCTGAGGGCAGTAATGTTCACTTGTGTGGTATATGCAAATAATTATTATGATTGTTAGATTATTTAGTGAATAAATTAAGTTAAATCTGCAATTTTCTTGGGATCTAACAATCTAGAAATTGAGTAAAATCTGAAGTACTTTTAAGAATACAGTATTTATGCCTTTTGGCCTCCTTTTCATTTGTGGCTTGCTCATTCCTTACTGAAAGAACTCCTTCAAAACAATTTATGTTTTTTTACTTTTGGTTCATTCACATTTTGGCTGCTAGTCTTAATTATGGAGTATTATATTTACCTTTAATAATAATCTACATTGCATTCACAACAAAATTCAACTTGATCTCCAGAATTGAAATGAAAAAAATATTTATTTTTGAAGTTTTACCAATGATGAACTATTTATTCTTTTAAGAAAGTTTAAGTTTGTTTGAATATTTGGGTAAAAACTTTAAGGGGTATGGGTATTTCAGTTAAATAGTGATTTTTGGAATTATGGGGATACAATCTGCAGGAATTTATGGGGTACATTATTGTTAATATTAAGTTTAATTAAAGTTAAATTAATGAGATGCAGGATACTCAGAGCCCCCTAATGGACCCTACATAAGGGCTTCATCAATCTCTAAACCTTGGGTATTTGAATGATTAAACTTAAGTCACAAATTAAATGTTAAACAAAAGTCAGTTAGCTTTGCAATGAAATTGACAGTACTGTTTATCCACAATCAAGATAACGTTGATTAAAATTTGGAATTATACCAACTACCAATATATCTGGTTTCTTAATCTTCTGTTTGAAAAGGGTTCACATCGATATTACCTACCCCAGCCAAATAATCAGACAAAAAGTTGCAGGAATTTTTTTGTTGTTGGTGTCATTGAAATACTGGTAACATTTCTTGGGGAAAGGAAAGAAGAAACAGCAATCAGCCTCAAAGGATGTAGGGGTCAGGCAGGGGTTGTTTTTGCTTTCTCAAAATTGCAGGGAACTGTTTGGACTACTTAAAAATTCTCAACATTATTGACTTAGTGAGCTTACAGCAACTATGTTGATAGCTATATAAGGGACTTGTCAGAAATTAGCAGGGGGGGAGGGGGGGTGGGAATTTTAAATTTGGGTTCGGAAATTAGGTGACCCATCCCTGCAATGGGAGTGAAATTTGCTAACCCTCCCCTTGAGCTTGGCCTAAAATATCATGACCCTCCCCCTTGCTATAGTACTTCACAGTTTATATCCATAACGTTCCGTAAACCATTGTATCTTTCTCTTTTTTTTGCCAAATAAAGAACTTCCTTTTTCTTCTGTGGGTGAACCTCTACATGATCACGGGCATATATTTGCATGACCCTCCCCCTTTTAACTGCCCATTTTTCATGACCCCTCCCTTTTCTGAGGCTCAAAAAGTTGTGACCCCCCCCCCCCGTTTCCACCCCCCTCCCCCCCTGCTAATTTCTGACAAGTCCCTAACATCGTTAAAATGTTTTTTTACATGGAGTTAATGATGCCATAAAGTTAAAGATGTGGTATTGACATCCTTAAATTAATAACTTCATTAACACCACACCACAGCCTGTTAGTTGCATATACCATATCTCTGATTATAAGACCAGTGAAAAGAGTCATCATGAAAAATTATGTCACTAGGAAGACCTTTAAGTTGTCTTTGGTGAGATTAATTGTGGCTGTAACTTTTCAGAGGCTAATTGTTTTCCTTTTCCTTGTTTACTTTACAGAAAAGAATGGCAAGGCAAAAATGTAAAATTTGCCCCTTAAAATTTGTGACAGCATGTATGTCTTTTTCTCTAAAATTCATGGGTGAAATGGGATGAGGAACCCTCTCCCCCCCCCATCATATACCTATTGTGTTGCAAAATAGCTACTACAATTGTTACTCAATTACCTTTAATTTGTTTTAGTGTTGAAATAGCTGCTGAAATAAAGAATCATGCGACTTGTGACCTGCATTTAAAATCCATCACCATTTTTTCATTATCTGCAAGCCAGGATTGGTTGAAAATTGGTCAGAAATACTATCATCAAGACCATTTTATTTTAGAATCTGATTTTTTCTTGTGCATTGCCATTCTTCTACCAAATAGAAAAAGTCAACAAAATTTGAATGCTTCAAATTTTATTCCCTCCCAATGTTACATGAATTTACAAAGCAATAATATAAATATTGTGTTTGTTATAAACCACTCTGTTTTAATGAAAGGACTGTATACACTCTGTAAGTTCAACATAAGGTTAAGCTATCTTATTCCATTTTGAACGCAAAACTGCTATAATATTAGCACATACCCCCACCTTTTAGAAGTTCAACAGACTAATAATCCATACAGTAGTAAGAAGTCAATTAGGCTTAATTAATGAGTGAATTAACTAATTAATAAAGCCCTATTAGTTGCCAGAAATGTTTTTTCAGTGATAGTGTTGATTCATAGGGTACAAAGGCAGCCAAGCCAATGAAATTTTTTCCACATGGTTACCTTTGAAGTTTACTATCTATTCTTTATTTTGTTTTTATGTTTGAGAGGGAAGGAAGGGTGGGGAAAAAAGCAGTATTGGGGAATGGTTGACAGAGTTGAGCAAAATATTTGATCAGGAACTTGGCTTGATCTGTCTGTACCTTAATCCCCCTGTGTGACTGCCTACATCTAGTGATGACCACACCCTGTTAAAGGGGGTCTTACACATACAATTTTGTCTTCATTTCTCTTTTAAGTTCCTGAAAATAAGTTCACTTTAGGTGTACGTAGTTCAGTAGGGCATGAAAATGTAGTTCTTCAAGTTACAATAACTTTAGATTACCACCAGGAGAGAGATTTTAACTTTACCAACAGGTACAAACATTGCACAAAGGAAATATTTGCATGTGCACCACTCTGTCTTAAACACTCTCTGAATTGTTCCAATCATTAACAATATTACACTAAATAACACTCTTATCAGAAAGAGATAACTTATAATCTACTGTAGACAGCTTCCTTTTTTTTTTGCAAATCAGATTATGAAAGCCATAACAAGAACAATGTTGAAATTGAAGCATCAATACACATTTCCATCCAGAGCAGAAATTCATTCAAAGCATTTCCCTCACATAGTTTCTTAATTAGGTATTATCCTTGTACATTTTATAACCATTGATGTAAATTAATTTAAATGTGTTTTTGGCATCTGTACATAAGGGTTCAGTACTGGCTACCAATCTGAACAGCAGCTCAGTTGTCCACCACTGCAGTTAATGACTGAGTGGGCATCCGGGAGCCCAGTGTCCTCTCATTCCTGGTGACAAAATTTAATTTCACAAAATTACTTTACATATTTTTGTTAACACAGAAAAGTCAAGGTAAATTTTCGAAGTTAATAAATCTATCAAGGATAGCAGATACATAAAAATAAAATAACAATAATCATCATCATCATCATCATCACTTTTATTTTTGTTGTTACACCAGTGTCTTTTTCTCCGATGGCACTCAATCTGTCAAATTTTGATCTCTACTACTTCCCTGTAATCAGTAGTCATTTCATATGGCAAGAGCAACTGCTTTTGCCATGAGATGACTACTGACTACAGGGAAGCTTGAATCAGCTGGGAAGATAATCATTATTTACTACAATTGACAATTTAACCCATTTTGCAAAGAAACTCTTCACATCCCATTGGCATAATTAAAAAGATTTCAATTATAGACCAATTATACCCTTGACAAATACACTTGCCAAGAAAATAAAATTGTCAAAAAGAGTAAATGCTGCTTTCAACATTACTCAGTTGTTACCATAAGCATATTAAAGGGAAGAAAACAACATGTTTGGGAAAAAAGTTTGGTTCTTGTGAAAGGAAGGAAATTACCCCTCTACACCCTAGCTTACGCAGGTTATACAGGAAACTGCAAGTAGACATTTCCTTTCACAACAGTCTGATTTTTTAATTTAGAGACTTTAAGATGACTGCCATTTATAAAATAAATCACAGCTACTATGAGTGCCCTGATTGGTACAAAACCTATCATTTACTGCACTAAAAGTCTATCGTTATTTTATAAAAGCAGAATACAGCACTTCCTATCAGTTTACCAGCATAAGAGAATACATTAAAAAAATTGTGTGCCTGATTGGCTGAAAACAAGTGCATATTTCATGTAACACAAGTACAAAGTTGTAATTTGAGTGAAAACTGCAAATAGCATGCAGCCAAAGTTTTATCCCTCTTGACTTTCTGTTATGTGTTTCTCATGTAAATTAATACTGAGTAACATGATTTCTCATGCAATTTGGTGTAAATAAGCACTTGTAAATTTGTGAAAGACTACAACTTGCACTTACCCTCTGTGTTCATGAAAATTTGCTGTCATTAAAAAATTTACTCAGGCATATTAACACCAAATTGCACTCTAAATCATGTTGTTACCTATGCTAATAACCCACTTGGGATGTTGGAAGAACATGGAAAAAATTTGTAAATCATAATTTATAAACTGCCGAGTACTCCCAGCATCCCAAGTGGGTGTTTATGCTGGTTAACTGATAGAAAGTTACATGTGTTGCTTACAACTTTTAATTGGTAAAAATATTCATAAGGAGAAATTGCATGTCAGCAATTAGCTTCACAAATACTTACCACACAAATGGCAATGGCCATAACCTGGATAATAAGTCCCAGGAAGACCATGCATGTAGTTATGCTGGTAAGGCTGCCGCTCATAATCACTACCGCTGTAACGATATCCAGCACCACCCCCACCATTGCTACCATGGTTACCATGATACCTGTTCTCATAATACCTTTGGTTACCATAGTTGTTTCTTTGGTGTACAGCAGGGCGGTGCTCTTGAGCTTGACGGCCACGAGGTTCCCTTGCAGGCCTCATATGCCGCATTGTGTTCTGCACCATTGCCTGGGTAACAGTGTTACTCTCACCCTGTTGGCCCTCTGCATCATTCAAAGTGATTGGATGTTCTCGTGACCCAGGCATAGCTGTAGAAGCAGCTGTGAGCAGTAAATTGATCAATGAAATGTTAGACAAATGTCAAGTTCTGTCTGACTCTGAGAAGTTGTTTACAAGTATCTTTCAGTCCAGCATTGTGAAAAGAAAATATTCATATCATAATTTACAAATAAAAATACTAAAGCACAAATTTTTCTGGGCCCTTCTTACAACAAAAAAAGGAAACAACATTTCAAGGCAATTTTTGCTTTTTCAGCACATTGTGAGCAGACGAAAAGCCAATACTTAAACTTTTCCACTTCAGCTTGCAAAAATTTCAAGTATTACTTGAACCTCATGAACTGCGAATTAGTACACTGAGTGATGTTTATCAGTTCATCAATTCCTTGCCTTTCAACTAGAATGCAAGGACAGTCATCATCAAATTTATGACTACAGGAGTTAGTGAGAGAGGAAGTAGTCGGAAAGAATGAAAAGGATGGAACAACAAAAAAGGAATAAGAGAGGTAAAAAGATGGGAAACTAGGGATATCAAAATGATGACAGGTTTTATAAATTAAACACGACCAATGCAACCGGTTGTTTACCTACCAAAATCCATTTAAGTCTTTTGTTCATAACTCCTTAAAATTATTAATTTCAACAATATCTTTATATGCCAGATTTGTTAGAGTATGAAACCCTGAAACTAAGCAAATGTATGTTACCATAACTGTAGAAAATATCACAACTTTTCCACTCTTTTTAAATATTAATTAAATGGTATTTCAGCTACCATTTGTCATTTTTCACAAAACTTGTATGTATGAAGCTTCCAGATAGAAGGACAGCAATGTTCCTCAGAGATCAGAACACATTTTCATCAACTAGACATTTAAACTGGGGCCTCTAGCCATAATTTTAGCCTGATATTATTCCTGAAGAACATCAAGGGACACCAAAGATATATAAATTTAACATTCCCAAGGACACTGATCAGTTCCTTCAAGGAGCTGTTTTAAAGTGACTGAAAGAAACCCACACTGTCTTTTATATTTGCATGAAAGTTATTTATCTTAGAATCATATTATTTATTACAAATACAATTAATAAGACACTGTGTTACAATATTTGTGAAAGTTTTGTTTTTGTTTAACATTTGAAGATTATTCCAAATTGGATTTTGCTCCTCCTCAAAGTTTGAGAAAAAAAAAAAGTTGTCTGCTTCTCAATGCACTGATGAAATGGTTCAATCTGAAGGATGTTAAATTTAGTGTTGGGTTTGGAAAATCTGCTGTTGATTGCTCCTGTAGAAAAAGATTAGCCATTCACAATAACAGTGACACCCTGATGCAGAGAAAGAAAAAGAGAAATAAATAACCACCATTTTTAAATGTTTCTTTTTCTTTGCTTTAATTTTCCTCTTTTTGTTATTTTTCTGGACAACTTGGCTTTCCCTTCAATAACTATATTGTCATGGTTTCCTTTAGGAAAAAGTGGGGGGGAACAGTTTAAGGTAACAAGAGAATGTTGTCCATGTCTGAAAACAAAGTAGCTCCACCCTAAGATTCTCTCCACGGTGTATAGTGCTTCAAAACAGTTATGCCTCTTCAAAAAAAAAGCATACACTGTAGCAATTTTTAACCTGCAACCATTGTTATTATTATCATTAATGCAAGTTATTTCTAGAACTAATTAAAATTTTAACCCAATAATCAATTGTTTCATTATCAAAATGCACTTAAAAATCTCAATTTACCACCTATGTGACAGAGTGGATGTAAATTTTCACATGCTTCATGCACTGGAGTGATTTAAATAAAATTTTTCACTTTCTCTGATTGGCCACTTGGCATGTTGAGTAAAAATAAATCTAAAAAGATGTTTGAGTGAATGAATACCAGAACGAAAATAACTATTGCCTTCCCTCTGTCAGCAATCTACAAATTTGAATATCTATCATGCCTCACTTACCGACAATAAAACAAATCAAGAAAGGATCAAACTTTCAGCAGGCAAACATTTGCTTTGATACAAATCTTCGGTTACATCTACTGTAGGACTGAGAATAGGAAATTAAGCCATGGCAGAATAGTTGTGTCTTCTTCCACAAATTCACAAATGCTTGTGAGCATATTTTCTCACTAAGCATCAAAATGTATTTGCACCTTTGGGGTATCTGCAACCACTTTGTTTCACGAAGGGTTCTGACTTCATCAACAAAACTACAAGTTTGACTTTTCATTTTGAAGACAATCAGTTTATGAACTGTTTGATTCTCTCACAATCATAAATTTCTTGCTTACAGATTTAAGTACTTCCTTTTGGAGAGTTTGGTTGCGAACACAATCGTAGATATTAACCAGTTACAAGTTAGGCAATGGTCTCGTAAACATGTATGTACACTTGGACTGGTTTGACAAATGGGCATTAGGGACATCCCTATTCAGTAGGAATCCTATGATGAGGTAAACATAATTATGCAGACTTTTCATTCTCCTGGTTCCTTGAGTAAGTAAGAACACTTCACTGCGAAAACACCTCTCTTAATTTTGCAGTGCCATGCAAAGAAACTTTATCGGCAAGATGTTTTTTTTTTCTCTTTCGGGATCAGATGGATCGTTATTCTTTCCCTCACAGTTGGCACAGATCTTAACAAACAATTACATGTGGTCACCTAGTCATAAGACAAGGTCACCTGTAGACAAGGAGTTGTACAGGTTCACAGCTTCACTTAGCCATCAATGATGATCACTGCATTTTGTAGAATATTACCTCTTTTCAACTCCTCCCTTTCCTGAGTGACAGTCTGCCGCCTTGTCTTGGTCTCCTCATCCATAGATTCCACCATTTTGGCAATGGCGTTATCAAGAACAAGAGACCTGACTGGTCTTCCCACTATGGGTTGACGGCAGATTGGACAGTTGTTCTTCTTCTGAAGCCATGACATCAAGCAGTATTCACAGAAGGAATGGGCACAAGGTAAGGTAGTAGAATTAATGAAAAGGTCCTGACAAATTATACAAGAAAACTCATCCTCCATCTGCTCAATGACTGTTTTCCGTGCAACTTCCTCCACTCTCTTTGTCTCTTCTTGTTGTTTTAGAAGCTCCTTGTTTTTTGATTCTACAATTTGTCGCAGCTCCTGTAAAGTGGATTCCATTTTTCTCTCATTTGCCTCTAAGTCTTGCATTCTAGCTTGGGATGCTTTGTAATTCTCCAATTCTATATGCAGCATGTTCTGCCGGGCTTCTTTCTCAGCAATCACTTGCTCCAGTGCTTCTTTTTGTTGAGTCAACTGATTTTCTAGCTGTTTGTCTTTTTCTTCCAACTGCTTCTTCAATTCTTCTTGCAACTGCATTTCCACAAGTTTCTTTTCTTCTATCAAGCTTTCTTTTTGGCTTTTCAACTCCTGATTGAGTTGCTCTTCCTTCTCCATCAACTTTTCTGCAAACAGTGTCTTAAGAGCACCTTCCAGCTCATGTTTTTCTTTTTCTAATGTGGCCTTCTGATCTAACAGCTTAGTTTGTAGCTCCTTCTCTGTTTTTTCCAACTGCAGAACAACATCTGCATGGCATTTCTCTTTTTCTTCTAATGAAGCCTTCAATTTTTTAATCTTTTCTTCAGCAACACTAATGGCTTCATGAACAGCAGGATGATCTGTACTGAATGGTACCATTACATAGCCACCACTTTCTCTGAAGATTTTCCTCTGTTTAACTGAGCTGTCTTTGTTACTCAACAGAGATGAGTCTGCACACCTTTTGCGGCCTCTAGCAATGTGTTCAAAAACATATTCAAATTCTGGTGTATTAGAGTTTACTCCAACACCAAAAACCACTCGATCACCAGGTTCTAGTAAATGAGGGATGCTTGGTTGAATCCTGTTTCTATTGATAAACACTCCATTCAAGCTCTGAAAGATACAAATAAAAATAGACATAGAAGCTTTAGAAATGGCCCATTCAATTAACTCAAGAACTAGTCCTTATTAGAGACTACGAGGGAAAACACTCCAAGCAGCAACTGTTTTGCTAGCCACAGAGTAGGACAGGATTTTTTAGCCTAAATTGCTGAGAAAGTCATCACTGATATCAGTCCACTACAGCTAAGAAGTATTAATTATCCACTATGTCCAACAGCCAGTTGGGTGTTGTGAAGAAGGTTGTGTTCACCGACATGACTCCTTCTTCAGCCCTTCATTGCATTTTTCTGATGTCAAGAGTTCCTTGAACAATGTTTACATGAAATACCAGGCATGATATATATCATCCTTCAATATTTTCTACAGGTGAATAATGCATACACCATGCATAGGAAATCAATAATCACCCTACAACTTTGTCATAAATAAAATCTGTAAGAACATATTTCCATTAAGATTCTTGTTCGGTCTCAATTTAAAAACCATACTACATGACACTTTCAACATTTTTTTTAATTTCAATAACAGCAAAAGTTTCAGCTTTTTTCTTCCTGAACATAATCATCTTGATATTTTACAGCATGACTGTGATAATATCAAGCAGAAAAAAAGAAAAGGAATGAACTTGATCAGAACTTTATTCGCACAATGGAGAAAAAACTAATTTTGAAATCGTAAGAACTGAACAAAAAGATATTTATGATGGGGAATTAATTCTGCGGCAGGTATTTACATGTAAATCCTGCACGACGCTGAATAAATTAACGCCCATCAGAAAGTCCAACGAAAGGTTATTTTCGCACTGTTGGTTCACCCAAAGCCAAGGGCTACAAACCGTTTCATAAAGCATTCAACAATACGGGACACTAACAGCTGTTTAAAGATGATCTTTACATAACTCAAGAAACCTTTAGAGGGAAAGCGCAAGTTTAATTAGGGTGGTCTTTTGAGAGTTATCCAACCAGCTGCAACTTCTTCAAGGTATTGAATATTCATCACCGAAAACACAACAACAAGCGTACTGCGACCAAAAAAATTAAAACGCTCGCAGCAATTTTAACTTGAATGTACGAAAGTTTCTCGCCCTTAGCAGTGCATAAAAACTTGCGCGGTAGAAAGAAAATGTTCGCATTTCGCAACCAATATGAATGAATATCATGCTTTATTAGCAAGCGACCCTTGAAGGATTAATTCCCCAGAGCTTACTGTACCTCATGATCCACTATCGTCCATTTGCCAGCCGAAACAGAAACAGTGGCATGTCGACGAGAAATCATTAATGGTGCAGTTTTTGACGTCAAACGTACACTTACATCTGGAGATATTATTCTACCAAAGGTTATTGGTCTATCAGGCAAAAGCATAACGCTATTTGGGCAATAGGAATCATTTTTTCCGCCAACTGGAACTGTTTTGCGAAGCACAGCTTCGTGCGCCATCTTCTCGGAGTGTTTACTTCATGACGCAACAATGCGCATGCTTAGAAATTTGAGTAGATACATTCTTAGGGGGGTATACATAGTAGAAGAATGTCTTTTTAAAAAATATCAGTGTCTAACGCACCTACCTCTCCCCTAGTTCAATTCCAGTTATTGTTATTGTTGGATTGTGGGGTAGGTGCGCAGTTATTGACTCAAAGGCTTCACACTCGGAGGTGGGAACGGAACAGGCTTTAACAGACTACTTAGTGAATTTGCATTATGAAATTTTTTCCAAAAAGTGAGAAATCAGATGAATTTAAACCAGGTATGATGTAGTTACTCGATTGTCGTCGAATGTCACGCAATACGCCAATGTCATATCACACTGAGAGCGCCGCCTCAACCTTAATCAGCCCCAGGTTATTTCAAAAGTGTTTCGCAACACAACGTGGCACGAGTTGTCAGTGATGATTGTGTTGTCAGATTTTATTCAAACAACTTTCACTCGAGAGGGAATGCGAAAAATGCATGAACCCAATAAATGAGCAGTATCGCTCTTAACTGAAGAAAATCGCGGTATGTGTAGAAAAGAGACTGACAGTCCCTGGTCCTGGTTGGTTTGCTTTTGTGCAACTGTTATGATCGCTTTGATGTTTGGAATCTCGCTCAACTTTGGAGTTCTGTTTCCAGTGTTAATGGACTACTTTCAAGAGTCACGAGAAAAGACAGGTAACTTCATGGAAGAAACAGTTGAAATAATTTTTCATGTGTGATGACTGTTCACTCACTTGGATTTTTTTCAAAATTTTTTATGCGCGTTCTTTGGTTAAAATTTCATTATGTTAGTCTTTGAATTGTCAAAATAAATTCTAAGGCTTATCATTAACGGCTTAATTTTTGCTATGTATAAGCTTGTTTTTTTTTGTTTTTTGTTTATTGTTTTTTTCAATTTATGACCAAATCTAAGGTTTGGAACACCGATTGAGCATATTTCATTTTGTATTTACATTTATCTTAAATACAAGTACATATGACTCTAGATGGTGTGGTATGCTGATGCAATCGCCTTCTATTTCAGTTAGTTTATTAAAAAAAAACATCAATTTGCTCAATATTTTTTTTAACTGTTATAATATTGCCTCTAAGGGTTAATCAGATGAGCAACACTGAACTGACCTATTCATTACCCCATTGACACTTAATAATGACTAGCATCTAATTTCTCCTAACATTATCACACTGAATCATACATTAAGGTCATGAGAATAAAGGAAATGATCACCAACCAAAGTTAGCACCTTAAGAAATATATAGACAACAGTATGAAGAGTATGCAAATGATGTAAGCTGCCCAAGTTAAGTGATTTTCCCCAGCACCAACACAAACTGCAAGCAAATTTTGTCCTTGCTCAATTCCAGCCCACTTGAAAGTTTTTTTTTTATGTAAATTATGGCACTACTCTTTCCACACTTTGACAAAATACTTTTTGAAGTAGGCAGTCATAATAATCCAGTAAGGCCATCTAATAATAACAAGTGCATTCAGGATTGTTAATTATTTGGACCTTTTGAACATGTAACTGCTCGGTTTATGTTGAAGTATTAATATAAACTTCTTTAATCTAGACTCATCTTTATATGCACTACCAGTTTAAAATTGTTTTGAAAAAAAAATCTAGTAACAATTTTTTGTTTGCCTTCATTTTTTATTGCAGCATGGGTTGGTTCAGTCGGAATAGCCTTAATATTTGTCCTTGGACCTTTGACGAGCATGTTAGTGAATCGCCTTGGCTACCGTTTAACAGCAATATTGGGTGGATTATTAGGGTCCATTGGTTTGTTACTATCATCTTTTGCTTCAAGTATTTATGTTATATATGGGACTTACAGTGTTCTGTTTGGATTTGGAGGCAGTTGCATTTTTGTGTCATCTTATGTGGTAACGTCACAGTACTTTGAAAGGAACCGATCCATAGCAACTGGCATTCTTGCCTCAGGAACAGGGCTGGGTGTTCTTGGCATGGCACCAGTTCTTCAAGGCTTGTTGGACTCCTTTGATTGGAGAAAAACTTATCGTCTAACTGCAGCAATTTACTCAGCTGTTTGTGTCCTTGGTCTTACATTTAGTCCAGTTTTAGTAAATAAGGAAAAAAGTGCACCTGAGAAAGAAAATGAGGTACTTGAAGACTTAAATGAAGAGAAAGGAAAAAAAATAGGAAAATCGAACAAGTGGATAGACTTCTCAGTCTTTAAGGAGAAGGTGTTTGTGGTTTTAACACTCTCAATGTCAGTTGCCTTTATAGGGCACCACATCCCAAGGTTACATTTGGTACGTTGCTGATGAAATTGTTGCTTATAGAATAATACAGTAATTACCTCACCATAGAGTCACCCAAAGTCAGAGCAATGAAAGTTTGCTCTAATGGCTGGTTGGTCATATTAATAATCATTATAATGATAAGTAGACAGAGTACCTGGGTAGTTAGTCCAATAAAGTCTGTTATCTTACAAGTCATGTTCCAAGTCAGATGACTAAATAGCAGTGGTGTGATTACATAATCACCCGAACACATCATCTTTGAGCACATCAACTCCAAGAGTCAACTTGAAGGCCAGTTGCCTCTTTAGCCCTTGCCTGTGATCAGGCCCTCATTATAGGCACTTAAGCATGAGCTTTTCTTCGCCTGTGAGAAAGTTTGAGGCCTTGAGCATAACACAAGCTGGTGAGGTCAAACCTCTCCTTGACTCATACAGGTAGAGAAATGCATCTCCCACAGTGCTGATGATAGGACCTGCTTGCAGGTTACTTAAACCCTCTAACTCCCAGACCAAATTTGTAATTCTCCTTACTGTCAACCATACAATTCTTTTGATGTTATTTAAGAGAATTTAGTATTAGGTCAACTAATTATCCCAAGATTGATAGTTTTCTTTATTCTCATCACTTGTCTGGTTGATATTGTATTGATATTGTAAGGAGAAATTCTGTCTTGGTCACTCATGGGAGGTAGAAGGTTAATTACTTCCAGCTCTTGCCTTACACCACTTGTAGAGATTTCCAGTTACATATTATAATTGATAAGAACAGATTATAAAGCCAACCCTTTTTATTTATTAACTAAATGCCCATGAATGTCAGAATTGAATACAAATTCCTGTTCATTGAAATTTTTTAGGTGAGGTTCTCAGAGGACCTCCATGTTTCAGCTGATGCAGCATCAAGGCTTTTTATCTACATTGGTATCACAACATTTCTAGGCCGACTACTCAGTGGAATCCTGTGTAACATACCTGCTGTGAATCCCGTCTATGTGTTCATGGTTGGTCTTGCGCTGGATGGCTCATCTGTTGTTTTGCTTACTCAGGCCAAAAACTATGGGTATCTTATAGCATTTTCTTTGTTGTATGGCTTGGCAGATGGTTTTGAAATAGGCACATTTAACATTTGCATGATGAATAATTACTTGGAGCCTAGGAAGAGAGCTTCTGCTTTTGGTTTAAGTGCTATCTTCTATGGAACAATGACTGCAGCTGGACCTCCCCTAGCTGGTAAGTAAAACAGAAATCACAGAAATATGAAATAATCTAGAATTTTTTAATTTCAACCACACCCAAACCAACAAATTCCAATAAACTGCTACACATAATCAGTAAGGCAGAGGTCAAAATTATGTTTAGAATTTTTTCAGTCAAGGCTTGCTTTAAATTTGAATCTATCTGAATGATTACTAGGTGAGGAATCTTTCATCCCCCTGTTTGGGGCAGGTAAGTTAAGCAAGAGATACCTGATAAAAACACAAAGGAATATGGGGTTGACAGCCAGCCAAGAGAGAATATAAGCAAGCTATATTTTTGAAGCCAGGGGAGGGGGATGGGGGTGTACTTGCTAATAATAAGCTAATGGGGATGTGCCACTGGATGGGGTCATATTTTCACAACTGGATTGGCTCTAATGGGGTTGCATTTTCAATAGATGTACTAGAATGGGGTTGCACATTTCAGGATTTTGGTAAGAAAAAAAAATTCTGGTAAGAAGGGATTTAAAAATGGCAAGACTGGCAGTTAAAAAGTGAGTAAGTTAGGATGACAAAAACTACATTTTCCTAAAAGTTACTAACATGGCGTCTATAATTGAACACAGGAAAGATTGCAATAGGGTAGGGTTTTGAAAGACCAGCGCCACATACTCAACAAAAATTGACTCAAGGAACCCGTGCTCCCATCCTTTCCCCCCCCCCCCTCCCTTTTCAAGATTTCAAGAAGTGTGCACGGTTGAATTGGTGAAGCTGGTAGACAAAACTTCTTCATTATTTGTTGTCATTTGTTGTTTCATTAATTTCCATTAACAGGTTTTATGACAGATCACCTCCACACTTACGTGCCATCTTTTATCATGGCTGCTGTGGTAGAGTTTACAGCAGCAGCACTGCCTTTAATCCTTGTCTGTGGCAAAAAACAGGTGAAATATGGACTAAATGAACATTCTGAGAGAGAAGACAGAGATGAACATCTGAGACCAGTGGTATGGGAAACAACTTTGTAAAGAACTCTAACTTGGATGAAAATTATGCTGGCCGACGAAAGTTGCACAATTTGGCAGAAATGGTCAAGTCAAGTTTGTTCTTCTCTCTTCCTAAATACAAAACAACTTAATTCGTTTCATTCAAAAATTAGCTAACAAATTAATTTTCACACGTTTGTTGATGGTTCATTTTTAAGCCTCACCAAGAAGTCCTAATAAATAGCGACAGTATAACAGAGAAAGCCAGACCCGTTACCCGCCAAAGTGGCCTATGACGCGCGACCCTTGACCCATGACTCGTGAGCCGCCACCCGCTACAATTGCCTGCGACATGCAACCCTCGACCTGTGAACGGTGGTCCGCGACCCGTAAGACAGTAAAAGATAAAGGCTTCACCAAGAAGTGCTAATAATAGATATATGTGTAACAGAGAAAGCCAGAGAAAAAGCAAACCAATCAAGTTCAAGGCAACGTTATTTAATAAATCTAAATATGAGCAAATAAATCGAATTTGCACATGTTTAATGACGATTTACTTGTAAGGTTCACTAAGAAGTGGTAATAAAAGGTAACTGTTATAAGAGAAAGTCAGAGAGAATGCCAAAGCAATAAACACGTACAGGATAACTTGATAATGTGTGGTCGGGAATCACAAACATTCTGTGTGAGACAGTTCTTAAAGAGGGAGGGGTGGGGAGGTGTTAGCTTTTACCCTGTGGGCTGGGCTTAGACTGCGCGTCAGGCGGTGGGTCTAAAACGCAGGTCATGGGAAGCAGGTCATAGGTATTTGATAATTCTCTGTTTCAACGATGTAAAAAGAAAGTTTGGGTAATCGAGTAACAATACAACATATTTTGCTACACGTCAGGTACATATTGGAAACGTGTGTTGAAACTGCATATTTCTTCCACGTGGATGAATGGTTAATGTTCTTAGTAATTGGGGTTTAATTGATCATAATTTAGTCTCAAATTCCCTCCTGTTGAGTTGACCTTATCTCATATTTAGAGGAGTCCATACCGACTGATTGCCGACAAACAGCTTGGTTATTGGTACACTACAATGCGCGAGAGTTAGTGTCGAGTTTGGCTCGGCAGCGCAAGGGATTTGTCGGTGGGGGCTCAGGAGTGACTGGTGACAGAAAGAAAACCAGTTGACAGTACAATTTTGGTCCCAATTTGTTTTATATTCATGAAGGTCACTTGTTGATGTCTGTCCATTCTCACTGTTTATATTGTTTTGGTTGTGTCGCAAAATTGGCTATGATGTTACTCGATTACCGACCGTAATTTACTCGACATCGTTGAGGTTAAGAACTATTTATAAGTATTCTGTGAACCGTGACCTGTCGCTTACGAACCCTGACCTTTAACCCGTTACGACCCGAAACTCGCGACACGCGAGTAGTAGCTCACGACCCGTGACCCGCCATTCGCCATAGTAGCTTGTGACCTGCGACCTACGATCCGCTACCCACCACAGAAGCCTGCGACCCGCGAACGGTTACCCCAAACCGTGATCCGCCAAAGTAGCCTGCTACCCGCGACCCGCGACCCGCGACCCGTGACTCGCCCTAGTAGCCTGTGATCCAGGACCTGCGAAAAGCGACCAACCACCTGTGACCCGCACGAAAAATAAAAATTATTTAAGACCAAGTGACATGAAAATTAAAGAAAATTTTGCTAGAGACGGTCGTTTAATAAGGTAACTTAGGATTTTGTAACTAATCTTTCTTCAACGCTTGCGAGGACTATATTTCTCCAGACTGTTCAACTTTAACAGCCTATGGGAATGTGCTTCTCGTTCCTAATAAAGCTTTGGCGATGAAAAAGCTTCATCTCCAGCATAAACTCCGTAATGAATGATCATTGTATGGTTGTCAACAACAAATTAGAAAAAAATAAGAAAAACTACATTCAAAATTTGAGGAATAAAGAAATTGGGGTGAAAACAAAGCAACAAAATTTGTGAAACAAAACAAAACAAAACCAACACTAAAAAGGTCTTACATTTTCTGGGGATATAGGTCTGTTTTCCTGGGCAAAGTACTGTAAGTAATTAGAAGCCTGATCATAGGCTTCCCTAAGCATGCCTGTCTCAGCAAATCACAAGGTCCTTGCATTCAAGGTCTGTATTGTGCTCTAGTCCAAGACATATCCTCAGAGTCTCTCTCCATCAGGGAGTCATATTACCAACAAACTGTCTAGGAAATCTGAAAAAATTCTGGAAATTAAGCTAACTGCGATGGACACTGTTACCTGTTGGTGTAACCTGTTGGCGACATTCTCCCCTCGCTTTACTAAGTGGGTCAGGGTTAACCGATAGTAGGCAGATTTTTACCGCTCAGCCATTAGCGTAAACCTTAGGTTCAACTACCAAGGCAGCATGTAGTCTTCACATGCATGCAGTAAGCGCGGGATTAAATTTAGTCAATCTGAAACACCCTGCCAAGACACTGTATTTAACGTCAACTACTACCTCCACCTTTGATGGAGTTGTAATGGCCTTAACACAATGCACTGTGCATTTGTATAACCTTTCAGTATTATCCATCTGAGGTTGAAAGGTAAATTTTAATTCATGATCTACAGTGATATTTAGTGCAGGCATTGACATTCCACTGTGTTCGATTGATGATGATCATCTTGTGTCAACAATATCGTATTAGTAATTCTCCTTACTGACTGCTGTACAATTCTTATGATTTTAGTTCTGAGAATTTGTTACTGGATCAACTGATAATCGCCCACTTGATATTTCTCTTTATCCTCATCACTTGTCTGCTTGAAATTGTATGGATTTTGTAAGGAGAAATTCATTCTTGGTCACTCACGGGAGTTACAGAGTTAATAATTCCGTTTTACGCGACAAAATGTTGTTTTATTGTCTAATATGACTGTAACCGACGAATAGCCACTGATCAATTATAATTGATCAGTGGCTATTCAAATAGATTCAAGGAGTATTCTCGTAACTACTGAATAATGCAGGAATCATGGCATCCAAACGAGGATTGACGCTTACCGCAACTGTGTTACAATCACGTTCCCTAATTTTCTGCGGTTCTAGTTCAAGCCTATGTGATCCTTCTGAGGCACCTACCTCTCCCCTAGTTCAGTCCCATCTATCGTGGTTACTCTGAATTTGCATCAGGAAAGTTTTTTCTAAAAAGTGAGAAATCAGGGCTCATGGCTCGTGTACGACGACCTGACTGACGTCATTAGAGTAACAGTTAGCACAGGGGCACAGAGGAACAGTAGGCACAGAGGAACAGTGGGCACAGAGGAACAGTAGGCACAGAGGAACAGTGGGCACAGAGGAACAGTGGGCACAGAGGAACAGTGGGCACAGAGGAACAGAGGCACAGAGGAACAGTAGGCACAGAGGAACAGTGGGCACAGAGGAACAGTGGGCACAGAGGAACAGTAGGCACAGAGGAACAGTGGGCACAGAGGAACAGTAGGCACAGAGGAACAGTGGGCACAGAGGAACAGTGGGCACAGAGGAACAGTGGGCACAGAGGAACAGTAGGCACAGAGGAACAGTGGGCACAGAGGAACAGTGGGCACAGAGGAACAGTGGGCACAGAGGAACAGTGGGCACAGAGGAACAGTGGGCACAGAAGAACTGTGGGAACAGAGGAACAGTGGGCACAGAGGAACAGTGGGCACAGAGGAACAGTGGGCACAGAGGAACAGAGGAACAGTAGGCACAGAGGAACAGAGGAACATTGGGCACAGAGGAACAGTGGGCACAGAGGAACAGTGGGCACAGAGGAACAGTGGGCACAGAGGAACAGTGGGCACAGAGGAACAGTGGGAACAGAGGAACAGTGGGCACAGAGGAACAGTGGGCACAGAGGAACAGAGGCACAGAGGAACAGTAGGCACAGAGGAACAGTGGGCACAGAGGAACAGTGGGCACAGAGGAACAGTGGGCACAGAGGAACAGTGGGCACAGAGGAACAGTAGGCACAGAGGAACAGTGGGCACAGAGGAACAGTAGGCACAGAGGAACAGTGGGCACAGAGGAACAGTAGGCACAGAGGAACAGTGGGCACAGAGGAACAGTAGGCACAGAGGAACAGTGGGCACAGAGGAACAGTGGGCACAGAGGAACAGTGAGCAGAGAGGAACAGTAGGCACAGAGGAACAGTGGGCACAGAGGAACAGTGGGCACAGAGGCACAGAGGAACAGTAGGCACAAGAGTAGGAATAGAAGAACAGTGGGTACAGCAGAACGGCAACAATATGTAATTAATCCATCCAGGCTTGTTGTTGTTATTTATTTATTATTATTTTTTAAAAGTAGTCGGGACGGTGGAAAGAAGCCTGACAAACGAGCCTTAGAGCTATATTAAACGACCTAGATTTCTACGTTTTTTTTTTTCACTGCAGGATTGGTATCCCTTCATAAGCAAAATTAGTATCTGCGGTATTCAATTTTTAAAAAAAATTAAGAAAATGATGCAGTAGGCATCTGGAATGCGTCTGGAATGAGGTACAGGGATGTGGAAACACTTTTAACTGAGATGTGGCGTAGTTATCACACCGAGGTACGCATTCGGACATCAAAAATATTAAGTATGAGAACGTCAGAGGGTGAAGCAGCAAACGACGCGAGTCACAATGCATATACAATGCCGCAGGTTTCACAGTTAAACCCTAACAGGAAGCTGATTCGCCAGTGCTTTGTTTACGATTATTTTACAAAAGAAAAACTTTACAATGCACGCATGGCATCGTTTACTGGCAGTTGGCTCTCCTCTGACCACACATTTAAGGTCGCTAGTAATGTCGGTATATGGCAAAATGGCCATTGGATTCGTCAGTTTGACTCTTTGTTTTCTGTCATGAACGAGGATGGCATTGTCCTCGCTTGGCAATTAACAAGAGGCACTGGTTTTGCAAGAGTAAAGACTTTACTCGTTGGAATTATGAACAGGCTTGTAAAAAGCGGAATTACCTTAGAGGGATTTTCCATTGACAACTGTTGCGCCTGGAGGTTACTCCTTCAAGGGGTGTTTGGAGTTATTCCGGTTAAACTTGATCTCTTTCATGCTGTACAACGCATCGCAAGTAAAATTAAAAAAAGGCACCCGTTAAGAAGACAGTGCCTCGATTCATTTCGTTTAGTTTTCCGAATGCCGGGCGATATTGGGAAAGAACGGAAGAAGTCGACGCCCTCTCGCTCAGTAATGTTGACAAATTTAGACAGATTTGTGGAAAACTGGGAGAATCTTGAAGTTGCAGGAGAGAAGGTACTTTCAAAAAATGCCCGTAACCAATTGGACAAGTTAAGAGCACATATTGAGAAAGGTTGCTTGGAAGGGATCCCTCCAAAAGCAGGAACAAGTAGACAGGAATCGATGCATAAAAGCCTCCGGAAAGGCGTAGAAAAAAGGAGAATTGGTGTTAAAACAGCAGTGGCAAGCATAGGTACGTGCCTATACAGGTGGAACGAAAGGAGAATATCAGAAAAGGTAGGATCGTGTCATTCGGCAGTTCCTGTCCCAGTCACCGAGTACCATGACTTGTCGATGGATCAAGAAGAAGTATTTGGTACCGGAGTGTTTCAAAATCCAAACAGTTTTAGCGACGATGACTTGGAAGATGGCGCGGAAGTCAATGCTAGAGAAAATGATTCAACAGGGGATAGCAGTAGCGAGGAAGAGGAATATGGGACTGATAACGACAACAATGTGAAGATCACGACAGAAGACACGTATCATAGAGTTCTGGAGTATGCTATGTATATGAAGAGCCTATCGCAAGATTTGCAAGCGAAATGTGATGCACCTACAATGAAAGTAAATGTGACTCAGTGTGTTGGACGGAGCCTTCTATTATTTTCATCACGTACACGTTACTCCAGGCCAGACGCGGAAGAATGCGACGAGAGGTTAAACAGCATTTTAAATGCATTTCAATTCCAACAGTTGCCGATGCCCGGAGATGGAGACTGTTTTCTACGTTGCATTTCCATCACTTTAAGCTCTTTTCTAACAATAAATCAAGGGAACTCAAAACTGATCACGTACTTGAAATCGATCGGTATCAGCACGGAAAGGTCTAACGAGGATAAAATAAACGTTCTCAGACAGTTGATTGTGCAAGAATTCACGGGGCCCAATCGGCACCTTTACGAACCATTTATGATAACAAACACCACTGATTCATATGATACAGAAGCTCAGAAGTTCCTTAGGCCAGGCCATTATGATTCTGAATTAGGAAACTGTGTGCCAATGGCAATGAGTAATATCCTGCAAATACCGCTGGTTATTTTTAGAATAGAATTCTGCTCAGAAGTGACAATTTAT
Source organism: Pocillopora damicornis (assembly GCF_964200805.1). Classification (NCBI taxonomy): domain Eukaryota; kingdom Metazoa; phylum Cnidaria; class Anthozoa; order Scleractinia; family Pocilloporidae; genus Pocillopora; species Pocillopora damicornis. The sequence goes on from NC_142676.1 coordinate 6,918,965, forward strand.
CAAAATGTCTTTTCTCTGCGTCCAAGATCCTCGTCAGCAATAACAAAGAAACTACAAGAAATAAAAGGCAAGTTAAAGGTTGACGAGGAATTATTCAAAAAACAAATCCAATACAACTGGTTTTTTGACTAAATCGAATTTGCACAAGCAGATAACAAAATGATATCTTCCTGCAACGGCCAATCCCGTTTCAAAGGACTAATCGCCAGTGATTATTGAAGGAAGTTTGGTCGCAGTTTTCCCACGATGGCTTAAACCTTTATTTCTCATCGGCACGTGGCACTTTCAGCCACACGAAGCAGTTTTAAATGAAAAACAATGCAAACACATTTGTGGCAGAGTTAATGCGTTATTCGTTTAAGATCCATGATTCTTGAAGACGAGAAAACGTATTAATAATTTTAGAAAAACGTGTTCTGTTTAAACATATTTTTTTGTTTCATTTTCTGATAAATCATACTGTTTATACGAGTTATATAAAACAGTGTCGAAATTAAGTATAAATTAGTTGTTCTCGGACTTTGTCTATTCCGTCTTTTGGTTAATAGGCAGGTACCGTATTTACTCGAAAAAACGCCCCCGGCGTTTATTTTAAACTTGGCATCGTTGACCCGGCGTTTATTTGAAATCCGAAGCTTGCTTGAGCACTTTATCCATGAAGCAATGGATTTTCTTCATTAAATTTTACAGAAATAAATCTTTCCGTTATATCTGCAGTACATTATATGTCTAATAAATACTTAAGGGGATTATTTAACATTCCATCTTGGAGACCCGGCGTTTATTCGAAGCCCGGCGTTTAATCGAGTAAATACGGTATTACATGTAATCTGTTCTGTTAGTTATTCCCAATCGGGGATATGAAATTTTATTTTCTTTAAGGAGGAAAATAAAACAGATGCAGCTCATATAACGAGATCACTAAATATAATGTCACCTAGAGAATATAGATTGTCCAACTAGACATGCTCTCAAAGGGGTTTAGGGCTCCAGGGATCCGGGCTTAAAATTAAGAAAGGGCTCCAGGCCTCCGAGGAGAGAATTTCAAAGTTCTAGGGCCCCATATCATTTGCTTTAGGGCTACAGGCTCCACCGTGGTCGAAAATCCTCAGGGGCGTAGTCTGGTTTTTCGGTCTAGGCACACACATGAAACAAAAGAAAAACGAGCGCCGAAGAAGCTAGGGGGTATAGGGGCATGCCCTCCAGAAAATTATTATTTTTAGGGCCTCGGAAATGCCATTTACCATGTTTTCAGGGGGAATTTTGATAAATCGAAACATGGAAAAACGTTAACAATTTATGACAACCTTTGGTACAATTGATATTAGTTACAATGTGAATACAGGCAAAGGGCGAGACTTGTAATGTCCATGGCTATACTACGCTTAATCACATTTTAAGGGTCGCATGTTAGGCGTTCGATTTACGTCTTTCCCGGCCGTAACACTATGACCTAATTTCATTTCTTCAATAACCTCGTGCTCCTCGCATTTTACAGTTCTGTTCTCCAAATAAAATTGTCGTCAAGCAAATTGGCTTCTTTTTTACATCCTTTTTATTTCATAACAATTTTTCCTAAGAACGAATAAATCATGTCCTCTTCTAGTACAGCGAGAAGAGGACATGATTTTCTGTCTAAAGTTTAATGATTGAAGTCATTTGATTAAATTTTCAAAAAGGAAGTTACCTTCTGATGGTCCTCCTTTGCTGACCTTTTAACAGTCTGTACTATTCACCAAGCTTAGGTAAAGTAGCCCTTCACGATTTTGTTACATGTCTGGCCGCACAGGCTACCTCTAAAGACGTGGCTTTGAGCACTCAAACATTAAATGAACTGAAAGGACGTTGAACACTTCATCAACCCAAAAGTTCAAACTGACCCGAAATGACTACGTTTCACACTGACTTCAAATACTTTCGCGGACCTCTTCAAAGGGCCAAAAGGTGGATTTCGATCATTTTATTTTTGCCTTTCATTTTCTTACTATCGTTGTGATGACTGGGTTTCAAACTCCTGTTTTAAAGTGAATAGCGCAATATTCACAAAGACTTCTTGATGAAAAATAGCAGCAATACAATGAGAGAAAAACTCTTGCATGTGTAAAAGTTGCTTTTCGCCAATAAATCTTTAAACAAGCAGATAAATAAATAAATAATTCCTTTTTTTTCCTACGCCCTTGAATTCTGATACATACAAATTATTTTCTAATTCAAATCCACAAATAACAAAGTCTGCCCTTTTTTATTACAAACCTGAGCTTTCGGTTATCACGTCTCTTGTTGTTTAACTGTAGATTATAAGCTTCAGGAAAATGTGCTTTGCCTTCTCTCCAGATCCCTTACAAGTAGCCCAAGATGTATGGATGGCACGGGGGACAAGGGTCAAGATGCAAGGCTCGCCCAATAACATACATTCTAAGCGTTTTTACTAACATCGAAGGTGTATATGTTACCTGAGTGCCAAAAGGTAGCAAAGAAACGCGCAAATTTTTTTCAAGAAGTATAAAAAACTCTGAGCTAGGCATCGCGGTGCAAAAACCAAGAACTTACTGTTCCTCTGTGCCCACTGTTCCTCTGTTCCTCTGTGCCTACTGTTCCTCTGTTCCTCTGTTCCTCTGTGCCCACTGTTCCTCTGTGCCCACTGTTCCTTTGTTCCTGTGTACCCACTGTTCCTGTGTGCCCACTGTTCCTGTGTGCCCACTGTTCCTCTGTGCCTGCTGTTCCTCTGTGCCTCTGTTCCTCTGTGCCCACTGTTCCTCTGTGCCCACTGTTCCTCTGTTCCTCTGTGCCTACTGTTCCTCTGTGCCCACTGTTCCTCTGTGCCTCTCTTCCTCTGTGCCTACTGTTCCACTGTTCCTCTGTGCCTACTGTTCCTCTGTGCCCACTGTTCCTCTGTGCCTGCTGTTCCTCTGTGCCTCTGTTCCTCTGTGCCCACTGTTCCTCTGTGCCCACTGTTCCTCTGTACCCACTGTTCCTCTGTGCCCACTGTTCCTCTGTTCCTCTGTGCCTACTGTGCCTCTGTGCCCACTGTTCCTCTGTGCCCACTGTTCCTCTGTGCCTACTGTTCCTCTCTGCCCACTGTTCCTCTGTGCCCACTGTTCCTCTGTGCCCACTGTTCCTCTGTGCCTACTGTTCCTCTGTGCCCACTGTTCCTCTGTGCCCACTGTTCCTCTGTGCCCACTGTTCCTCTGTGCCTACTGTTCCTCTGTGCCCACTGTTCCTCTGTGCCTACTGTTCCTCTGTGCCCACTGTTTCTCTGTGCCTACTGTTCCCCTGTGCCCACTCTTCCCCTGTGCCCACTGTTCCTCTGTGCCTACTGTTCCTCTGAACCTACTGTTCCTCTGTACCTACTGTTCTTCTGGGCCTCTGATCCTATGTACCCTATGTGCCTACTGTAATCGGTGACGAAGGTAAATAACTAATGACGTCAGTCAGGTCGTCGTACACGAGCCATGAGCCGAAATCAGATGAATTTAAACCAGTTATGATATAGTCATGACGAGCCAGAGCAAACCGGATGTTAAAAAATTCGTGGGGTTTGGTTGCTATGGTGTGACGTCATGATCCGGCTCAGTAGCTATCATCGCTTTCGATTTGTGGTTTCAACAGGGGAGCGTTCGGTGATTACCTTAACACCGTGGTGTACAACCTCCAATGGCGTCAATCCTGTTTATTTTGAGGGGCTGGATTTTTCTTTTGACTTTTCTTGAGGTTGAATTTCAGACATTACTCGCAAGAGCGGGAAATTTGTTCTCATTTCGATCAGGTGCTGTGCGGCATGGATGCCTTCGATATTCGAAGAGCAAAATAGCTGCACTCCACGAGCGATTCGAGGGACTGGTATCTCCTGAATTCCAAAATATGCGGCATTCCTGTAGGAAAATTCATGTCGAGTAGCCCTTTGGTGTCACGCTTTCCAAAAGAATTTAACACAGTGCAACTCTCGAATCTTAAAAATGGCGGGCACTTGGATCGACGACTAGTTCACAAAGAAGAGGTATTCATAGCCTCTTCTTTCGGCGTTGTTTCCGCGATACTTCGGCAAAAACTAAAAGCGGGCGAAGAAGAAAAGTGCAGTTGGTTGGTTGATGGCATCAACAGCCTAAATATTGGCCAAGATAATGAAGATTGCCAAACAGCGACTGACACACGTGACAACAACAAGGACAAAATTCATGACCCTGTACAAACAGTATTTGGAGTCGATTCAAGGTCAGCCATATCCATAGAGGATATCGAGAAGAGTCAAGATGAAAATCTTAAGCTTAAGGCTGAACTTGAAGTTGCGCTTTCCCAGTTAGAGGCCCTTCGAGATGAGGTGAAAAACGGCGGTCAATCGACGCTGAGCTCAGGCACACAGGACCCGGCAAAGGACAACCCGGACAGTACAGTACAAGCGATATGTGGACCTTGATCGGCGATGTTTGCGATAAGTTCCAGGTGCCTCTTGCATCTTTATTTGCCGATTAGGTGGACCAGAATGTTGAAGTGGCTAAAGTGATGAGCGATATCGCAGAATAGCTGCTGAGAAAAAAAGACCCGAAGCAAGCCCTGGAAGCAATTGACTGACTTAGTGTGATAAGGAAAGTATACAATATTGTTGCACATGAAAAGTAACTAAGGAATGTTACCAAAGAACAATGCACGAGTAAGAAAAGTCTGGTTCACTTTTCATTTTTTCAGCAGATCTACTTGTTCATTATCTGGATTGAAATCATTGCGTTGAAGTCCTGGCATAGTTGTATGCCTGAGTGCTTCTGGGATATATAACATAATAAGTATTTTGGTTCGCACATGGTAAATCGAAGTTCTAGTGAGTGTTATATATCCTCTTTGGTTCACCCAGGTTGAAGTCCTGGTATAATTGTATGCCTGAGTGCTTCTGGGATATATAACATGAGCAGTACTTTTGGTTCGCACATGGTATCGGAGTTCTAGCAAGTGTTATATATCCTCTCTGGTTCACCCAGGTTGAAGTCCTGGCATAATTGTATGCCTGAGTGCTTCTGGGATATATAACATAACAAGTACTTTGGTTCGCACATGGTTTTGAAGTTCTAGCAAGTGTAATATATCCTCTTTGGTTCACCCAGGTTGAAGTCCTGGCATAGTTGTATGCCTGAGTGCTTCTGGGATATATAACATAATAAGTATTTTGGTTCGCACAAGATATTGAAGTTTTAGCAAGTGTTATATATCCTCTTTGGTTCACCCAGGTTGAAGTCCTGGCATAATTGTATGCCTGAGTGCTTCTGGGATATATAACATAATAAGTACTTTGGTTCGCACATGGTTTTGAAGTTCTAGCAAGTGTTATATATCCTCTTTGGTTCACCCAAGTTGAAGTCCTGGCATAGTTGTATGCCTGAGTGCTTCTGGGATATATAGCATAATAAGTATTTTGGTTCGCGTGTGTTGGGTAAGACATGGTTATAGCCAACTTCAATCCTCTGGTTGGCTATCTACCAGCTAATATCCAATGCGTACTCGTGGAATAATTGTTAAGTATTTCTGTTAGATTATGGTATGGGAGAACCTGGAAAATGATGTTATTCCCTCACGATGCTACCTTTCATTACTATTATCAGAATACCCTTTCCATCATAGCGGCTATTCGGCTATTTTTTTAACGTAAGAATACCCTCTTTGAATGAACAAACAAATAATTGTTCAATAAGTTCCAAATTTATTCATCATCCAATTTTCTTTTTTTTTTTCGTGGGGGGGGGGGGGGGGATCATTTCAAATAATATGGAATTGTAATACGGAAACGTGGTGCCGAAAACAAAAAGCAAAAGGGGGCGAGAACCAATGATTCAAAAAAACAAAAAAAAACCGTAGCGTACTTATTCAACTTATGTAGTTCGGTCGATTAACACACTCGCAGGCATTCCTACTGATCGATAACGTTACCAAGTGTTTTCACTTCGCGTGTGAAAGCTTGCCTCAGTGGGAACTTTAGCATCATATAGTGGGTGGGAGAGAGCGGGCTTTGGATGTGTCCTATTTCAGTCGTGTACTGGTTGAAATAAAAGAAAATGCAGTATGATAGACGGCTGGCTTTTAAAATATAAAGTGTTGCGACTTCAGCCTGGGAAATTGTTGAATACACTGCGATAATTTCGTACCGTGTAAAACGACCCGAAGTGTATACTGTAAAATTCTGGTTAGATTATCTACCTGCAGACAAAACAATCCGGTTATAGGCCCCCCGATAACCCCGCCTCCCCCCTCTGCTGGATGACAGTGCTAACTGGAAATTTTGCTTTAATATGACTTTAAATTAAAAACGAATTTAGATCAACATTACCATGGCTTGTTTCTAAACGCTTTTCAATCCGCTAAACCTACCCAAAACCCTTTACAAAGTTTTATTATATGGCTGCAATAGCACGCGCGCTCAGATTGGTTAATTAGCGGTCCGTAATCCCCCGGTAAACGCCCACGGGCATAGCAGATTTTTTCCGCCACGGTTTTGGTTTACAAAACCTAGCGAACTTAGTGACTTTCGCTGAAAGGAACTTCGTTAAAAAAGCAAGGAATTGAACAAAAAACGTATCTCTTCTTTAACTATGCGTTCTGAAAAACATTTCTGAATTTTATTATCCTGACGAAATTGTGACGGAAAATGAAGGCAATGTATAAGTTCACTCTATTTCACGCGCTTTACCTATTTGAAGCCATATTATAAAAAAAACTTAATAACCTTGTTTGCTCGGGCTTTACTGTAAAATTCCATAATTTCGGGCTGAAATTTTGATTTATGGACCTCGCCCAGAGGCTCGGTTCATAAAGCAAAAATTTCATCCCTCAGTCTGGAATTTTACAGTTAAGCCCTCGCGCCCGGTTATTAAGTAGTTAGTATTAGCCAAGGGCTTATAACCGAAATTTTACAGTATCAAAAATTTAACATGCTGAATTCGCACTACTTCACGGTTTAAACGGCTAAATTTCGCCGTCAAACTCCGCAACGTTCTCATTTTGATCGACATACGCGTTTCGTTTGTAGTCGTAGCGTGAGCGTGTTGCGTGCATTAATCGAAGGCAAAAGTCGTGGCGTCCGGTTCGTCCCTTGTTCATTTCAGGCAGACTTAAAAAAGGGGGAATTTCGCGTGAGTGTTAAAAATGACCCAAAAATGACGAAATCCGAGATTCGTTCAACAAAAAGGGTCTATTATACTCTTTCTTAGTATCGATTTGCTGGCACGTACGTATTTGTCTGGCGGTTTACGGTCCAGAAAATAGAGCGGTTTCAGAAAAGGAAAGCTGACTTGGAAAGTCAGCAAATAAAGTCGGCTCGTCCGCTTTCGCTTTTGTTCCCGGCCTATTGATAAAAATCAAAGAGCCAAAATACGTCATTCACTCCAAACGTGGCATACATTCACTGACACGTTTTTAATTACCAAAATAGAAATTTTAATTATAAACGCACACTCTCGTTTCAGGATTATAACACGCTCGCGCGAAAGTTCGCACTTTCAGCGTAACATAAATGATCAGTAGCAGGGATATTGTTACAATGGAACACTGCAAAAAAAAGTGGTGTTCACCCGTTCGGAAAACAAGTTGTGAATATTTGAAAACGCAGCATTATTCACGCATTTTCTGACATTTTCCGAAAAGAAAATCCAACGTTCTCCCGTTGTTTTCGAGTCGGCAAATTGGAGTATTCGTTCCATTATCCAGCAATTTTCCTCCACAGTGAACTCTATGAAAACGATTGTTTTCTTAGTGTTAAGAGTACGGTTAACAGACGGGAAAACAGTTTGTATTCCATTGTTTACTGGTGTTTTCCCAGTAACAAAACATTGTTTTCACAGACGTTTTCCGTTGAAGACAATGCGTTTTCTTCCATTTTCTAGGACAGTAAATGCGTAGATAACGCTTGAAAACCAAGTGTCGTCCAACGTTCACGGGTTGGCTAACAAATTGAAATACAATATTTTCTAGCGTTTGCAGCTGTTTGCGTTGAGAAAACGCGTTGTTAGTGGCGGTTCACCAACCGAATGCGGTTATTCCCACGCATTTTCTTGTATTTGCCGTTCGATTATCGTGCGGAAAATGGCATGTATTCCTATATTCATCGGTGTTTTACACTGTCAACCATTTGGAAATTTATATTTACATTTACTTCTCTCGCTCATAATTTCTTTAGCTCCAGGCTCCCTTGATCTAGAACGATTTTGAAGAAGTTCTACCAGTCGCTGAATCCACTTCGCAAATCAAATGATCCATTGAACTACTTGGAATCATTCCCTCCCGTATGTGACGCAAGCAATAAGAGCCTTAACATAAATTTTTTTGAAGCCTTTTTATTACCAATTAATCAAAGTAGTATTCACCTAGCTACATCAGTTCTTAATCATACGATTTTTACAAATATTCACAACACAGAAAACCTTGAAATCTAACATTTAAAAAAAATTTTAAAAGTATCAGCGAAAAAAAATGCACTCTTACTACAATATCAACAAAATTGTATGTCTCACCCTTGGCAAACAAATACAATCTGCTTAATTTTGGTCAATAAAATGAGACTTCTAAATGACACAAACAAACCTTGCACAAAAATGAGTGAAACCTAATGTCTGTTCACCACCTAAGGTGGATCATATGTAAAATTGGGAAAATGTTGAAATGCATATATGTGAAATTTGGATGATCATATTGGGACTCACATAGGCAGTTGTAAAAGAACCTTTTACATGTATCATCCAGTTCAACATTTCGAGCTGTTTCCTTAATTTGTTGTTGCAAGCTGCTGGACGTCAAGCTGAGATCGTGGAGTAAAACTCCTCGATCTCAGCAGGATCCAAAGCTCTTTTTTCGGTTGCTAAGAACGTCTGGCTCGTCATGCTCGATTGTCGTCGAATATCACGCAACACGCCGATTTCATATCACATAGAGAGCACAGCCCTGACCTTCATAAACCCGGGTTATTTCAAAAGTGTTTTTATTACAACGCGAAGTGGCACGAGTTGTCTGTGATGATTGTATTGTACAACGAAATCAAACACTTGATCTAATCAGATTTTATTTAAAGAACTTTCACTCGAGTGGGAATACGAATGATGCGTGAACCCAATAAGTCAGAAGTATCGCTCTTAACTGTAGAAAATCGCGGCATGTGTAGAAAAGAGATTGACAGTCGATGGTCCTGGTTGGTTTGTGTCTGTGCAACTGTTATGATCGCTTTGATGTTTGGAATCTCGCTCAACTTTGGAGTTCTGTTTCCAGTGTTAATGGACTACTTTCAAGAGTCACGAGAAAGGACAGGTAACTTCACTAAAGAAACAATCAATAACTTTTTATGTGTGATGACTCAGTGTTCACACTCCTGGATGTTTTTTCAACAAAGTTTTATGTGCGTGTTCCTTGGTTAAAATTTCGTTATGTTAGTTTTTGACTTGTCAGAATAAATTTGCAAGCGAATTATTATCGGCTTAATTTTCGTTATGTATAAGCTTATCTTTTGTTTTGTTTTTTTTCAATTTATAACCAAATGTGAGCTTTTGAACATCAATGTTTGCATAAATTTTATTATGAATTTACATTTCTCTTCTGTACAAGTTAATATGTCTCTCGATGGTGTAGTAAGTTGATGCAATCGCCTTCTATCTCAGTTAGCTTAGTACAAAAATATCAATTTGCTCAATAATTTTTTGTAACGGCTGCGACGCCTTTGCCACCGGACATTGATTCGCCTTAAGTTTGTTTCGGGTTAAACGTGTTAAACCTCAATAGTGACGTTCTGTTTGTCCATTAGGGACGTGATCTTTAAGTTCCACCCAAAACCGCATTCTAGTTAGTTGTCTTGCTTTGGGCTAACGAGAAGACGTGTTCATCGGAAAGCGCCTTTTTGCCCACCTTATCTTGAAGTTCGTTTTGGTCAAACTCTTACAAGCGGGACTGTTATGTAAGTGCTTATGTTCCTTTTCCTTGTGCTTGTCTAAACATCTAGTCTTTCGGTAGTTTCGCATAGTTTTTACACCAGTTTCTTTATCACTTGTTTTCGCAACCTTGTAACACGTGGCTTACGTTGTTCACGCTTTGTTAGAAAGCTGCTCGTTTTTCCCACTCGGTTATTAGTTTTGTTAGAATTCGTTTTCAAGGGGTTCTCCTTTATCCTTTGAAGATAGTCTTTTTGTGAGTTTGTTTTAGAGTTTTAGCTAGTCTTTTTGGATATTGCTTTTATATCGGAATGATTGGAATGTTGGTTCATATATTAGAATCTAGCTTAGCTTCGCCCTTATAATTTCATATTTCAGTTTACGATAAGTACTTGGATACCTCGACTACGCTAATAAAACGATTCAAGTCTTTTCCGTAAAAAAATATATCCTCGCTTCATAGCGTGTCTTCATTAGCGAAACTCATAGTTGTCGTTAAAAATTTGCTTCGCTTGTGTCGGCTGCTTCATTTTTTTTTAACAGTGTTATGATATAAGTGAAGATTTCGTAGAAAAGGTTGTGGTTATTCATCGTGGTGAATAACAATAAAGCTAAGTTTTTCGCAGTTTGTCTCACGATGTAGTCACGTGTGATGTAGATCGCGACGTTTCGACTGCATTCTGCTAATATTACACCTCAATCCCACATTAAGTTGGGAACAAAGGAAATGATAGAACCAACTAAAGTAAGCACCCTAAGAAATTAATAGAGAACAGTGTGGATAATATTCAAGTGATGCAAGCTGCCCAAGTTAAGTGATTTTTTCCAGCACCAGCACAAACTGCAAGCAAATTTTGCTCAATACCAGCCCACCTGACAATGTTTTTATGCAACAATATTTTCATGCAAATTATGGCCACTACCCTCTCCACACTCTGATGAAATACTGTCGGAAATATGCTGGCATAGATTACCGGACTGTGCATGTATATCTAAGTGGCGAACATGCACATTTACACATGAACTAATCCCAATGAGTGCACTGCTCATATTATAATAAGCGCATTCGGAGTTGTCAGTTATTTGCACCTTTTGAACATGTAACTGCTTGGTGTATGTTGGAGTAATAAATTAAACTTCTTTTACCTAAACTCATCATTACACATACTACCAGTTTTTATATTGTTTTGAAAAAAAATCTAGTAACAATTTTTTGTTTGCCTTTATTTTTTATTGCAGCATGGGTTGGTTCAGTCGGAATAGCCTTAATATTTGTCCTTGGACCTTTGACGAGCATGTTAGTGAATTGCCTTGGCTGCCGTTTGACAGCAATATTGGGTGGATTATCAGGATCCATTGGTTTGTTATTGTCATCTTTTGCTTCAAGTATTTATGTTATATATGGGACTTACAGTGTTCTGTTTGGATTTGGAGGCAGTTGTATTTTTGTGTCATCTTATGTGGTAACGTCACAGTACTTTGAAAGGAACCGATCCATAGCAACTGGCATTCTTGCCTCAGGAACAGGGCTGGGTGTTCTTGGCATGGCACCAGTTCTTCAAGGCTTGTTGGACTCCTTTGATTGGAGAAAAACTTATTGTCTAACTGCGGCAATTTACTCAGCTGTTTGTGTCCTTGGTCTTACGTTTAGTCCAGTTTTAGCAAATAGGGGAAAAAATACAGCTGAGAGAGAAAATGAGAAACTTGAAGACTTAAATGAAGAGGAAGGAAGAAAAATAGGAAAATCAACCGAGTGGATAGACTTCTCAGTCTTTAAGGAGAAGGTGTTTGTAGTTTTAACACTTTCAATGTCAGTAGCCTTTATAGGGCACCTCACCCCAAGGTTACACTTGGTACGTTGCTAATGAAATTGTTGCTTATAGAATAATACAATAATTACCTCACTATAGTCACCCAGTATAAGACCAGTGAAAGTTTGCTTGATGACTGGTTGGTCATATTAATAATCATAATTAATAATGATAAGAAGACAGAGTATAGTTCAAGATGGTCTTCTTACTGTCAACCATACAATTCTTATGTTAGTTCAGCAAAATTTAGAAAATTGGATCAACTTATCATCCCCAAATTGACACTTTTCGTAATTCTCATCACTTGTCTGGTTGATATTGTACTGATATTGTAAGGAGAAATTCTCTCTCTTGGTCACTCATGGGAGTTAAAGGGTTAATTACTCCCAGCTCTTGCCATATGCCACTTGTACAGATTTTCAGTTACATATGATAACTGATAAGGACAGATTATAAAGCCAACCATTTTTATTTGATAACTAAATGCCCACGAACTTCAGAATTGAATACAAATTCCTGTTCATTCAATTTTTAGGTGAGGTTTTCAGAGGGCCTCCATGTTTCAGCTGATGCTGCATCAAGGCTTTATATTTACATTGGTATCACAACATTTATAGGCCGACTGCTTAGTGGAATCCTGTGTAACATACGTGCTGTGAATCCTATTTACGTGTTCATGCTTGGTCTTGCACTAGACGGCTCATCTGTAATTTTGCTCACTCAAGCCAAAAACTATGGCAATCTTATAGCATTTTCTTTTTTCTATGGCCTGGCAGATGGTTTTGAAATAGGCACGTTTAACATTTGCATGATTAATAATTACACAGAGCCTAGGAAAAGAGCATCTGCTTTTGGCTTAAGTGCTATCTTCTATGGCACAATGACTGCAGCTGGACCTCCCTTAGCTGGTAAGTAAAACAGAAATCACCGAAATGTGGAATAATTCAGAATTCTGTAATTGCAACCAGACCTAAACCAACAAATTTATAAGAAATTGCTAAATGTAATCAGTAAGGTAGAGGTCAAAATTATGTTTAGTATTTTTTTCCCGTCAAGGCTACCTTTAAATTTGAATCTATCCATCGGCATCGTCTAGTTTGGGGCAGGTGAGGTAAGCAAGAGACAACTGATAAGAACACAATAGGATGTGGGTTCATCAGCAAAGACAGAATTTAAGCAAGCTATATATTTGAAGCCTGGGGAGGGGGGTGGGGGTGTACTTCCTAATGATAGGCTAATGGGGTTGTGCCACTGGATGGTGTCATATTGTCATGGCTGGATTGGCTCTGATGGGGTTGCATTTTTAATGGATTTACTGGAATGAGATCACATATTTTCAGGATTTGGTGGTAAAAAAAATTATGTTTAGAAGGGATTTGAAAATTACAAGATTGGCTGTTAAAAAGTGACTGAATTGGGATCACAAAAATTACACTCTTCCAAAAGTGTCCAAGATGGGGTCTTTGTCCACAGAATAAAACGCATTTGACCACAGAATAGATTGCAATAGGGTAGGGTCCTGATAGGCTAACGGCACATACTCAGCAAAAATTGACAATAAGAACCCCTGGCTGCTCCCCCTTCCCCCTTCCAGGATTTCAAGAAGTCTGCATGGTTGAGCTAGTGAAGCTGTCATCATTTGTTGTTGCATTTCCATCAACAGGTTTTATGACAGATTACTTCCACACTTATGTGCCATCTTTTATCATGGTTGCTGTGGTAGAGTTTACAGCAGCAGCACTGCCTTTAATCCTTGTCTGTGACAAAAAACAGATGAAATATAGACTTAATGAACATTCTGAGAGAGAAGATAAAGGTGAACATCTGAGACCAGTGGTGTGGGAGACAACTTTGTAAAGAACACTTACTTGGACAAAAATTATGCTGACTAGTTCTCTACCGGTCATAGCCCACGAAAAATGCACAATTTGGCAGAAATGGTCAAGTCAAGTCAAGTTTGTTCTTCCGTCTTCCCAAATACAAAGCAGCTTAATTCGTTTAAATCAATATTTGCTAACAAATTAATTTTTCACACTAGTTGATGGTCTAGTTTTTAAGCCTCTCCATGAAGTCTTAATGAACGGCAACCGTATGACAGAGAAAGCCAGACTCGTTACCCTCCTCAGTACCCTATGTGACCTGCCACCCACTACAATTGTCTGTGACATGCAACCCTCGACCTGCGAACGGTAGTTCGCAACCGTTACCCGACAGAGAAAGATAAAGGTTTTCACCAAGAAGTCCTAATTATAGACATAAATGTTACAGTTCCCAAAAGCATGTTTCAGAAGGAGGGAGAAGAGGATGCTGAAGAGGGTTGGAGTAAGGACGCAGCCTTGCTTCACGCCTCTTTTGATTTCAAAAGGTTCGGACATGCTGCCCTCGTATTGGATGGTTGCCTTCATACCGTCAAGAAAAGATCTGATCATGTTGTGAAGCTGTGGGGGGCATCCGATCTTCAGAAGGATGTTGAAGAGCCCGTTCCAGCTCACCAGGTTGAAGGCCTTGGTCAGATCTATGAAGGCAATGTAGAGGGGCTTCTGCTGTTCCCTGCACTTCTCCTTTAGTTGGCGAAAGAAGGAGATGATGTGCACTGTAGAACGTTCTGCTCGAAAGCCGCATTGGGACTCTGGGTAGATGCGTTCCGCCAGCTGTTGAAGATGCAACAACAAGACTATGGCACACGGTTTGCCCATGATACTCAAGAGGGAGATGCCTCTGAAGTTGTTGCAGTCGCTTCTGCCGCCTTTGTTTTTGTACAGGGTGACGATCTTAGCATCTCTCATGTCTTGTAGAACACCACCTTCACTCCAACACTTGCAAAGGGTGTCGTGTAGAGGCTGCAAAAAGGTGGTCTTGCAGTGCCTGATCAGGTCTGGGGGGGGGATGCCATCATTTCTATGTTCTCTCATTACACAATCTAGTTGTCAAAGAAATGTAGTGAACAAATGATACGGCCTTGGCCATCACATGATAGGAATTAAAAGTCGGGGATAACACTTCCGTTCAAAGACTGTCTGCAAATAATATCTGTAAAGTAACCTCTATCTGTGGCTACGAGGAAGGAAATGAGCAGGAAGAAATTCAAAGAAGTTTCATGACGTACAAAGAAACACCAAACAAATGGAATAAACTTATTAAAGAAATCGATTTATTACTGTAAAAAATTGTCATATATACACAATAAATATAATTTCAGCATTACAAGATTGTTTCTTACAAAATTCCAATGACTTATAAAAAATGCATTCATAAGAAAGAGAGATTAATGAAAAGAGAACAGTAGGAAAGTTATTGATTCAATGTTCGAAAACGTTAGAGATCAACTTCAATTTTTAAGCTAATGATCAGTAATCTACTTCCAAGTCATTTCCAAAAATAATGTGGATTATTTTATACTGAAGTATTCACAAAACTACCTACCCTCCCTTCCCATTTGCTCCCAATTTTTGGGGACCAGCAGCCCACGCAGTCAAGAGAGTTATTGCACCCCTCTCTATGAAACTCTGCTGCCAAAGAACAAATTCTTTTAGTTTGATTTATCCCCATGTCGATTAACACCGAGGGACTACTGCATTTTTCCCAATAAAATTAAGTGAAATATAGAAGTAATTTTTTCATCTCAGTCTTCATTATTGCAAGCAGGGGTTGTGGGCTGAAGGGCAAAAAAACTTCCTTTACAACAATTGCGTCGGAGGTACACCTCTCGAGGCTTGGCTTACATAATTAACGTTATTATTTGCTGCTTAAGTGGAGACTTCTCTGCAGAACTGCAATTACAACTATGATTGCTTGACATCAGCAGCAAATCTCAGCGCCATCTGCACATTCTTAAGACCTCTGGATAGACTAGACTTAAATGGCGAGTCTACCAGTGCATGCCGGGATACTCTGTTCTTGAGGATGCTTGATGGACTGGGTTGAAGTCCTTCAGAGGCCGCCGCGGACTCTGGGAGTTTGGCCAGCTTCAGGATGTCAGTGTGCTCTATGATGTGTTCCTGAAAAGTGAAGAAAGATTAACTCATGTCGTATTATCATTACAGAGGCTACGAGCTGGAAAACGGTTACTCTGTAAGATTTAAAGAAAAAGAAAATGGTGCAATGAAGATGCCCGACGTATTTCCGCGTAAATAATACGTAAAAAAAACTTGCTGACTAAATTCAACTATTTTGGTTACATTCTGAGGGAAAAAACAAAACCTCTTCTATTCTAAGAATTGAAAGTTTACTTATTTATTCCTTCCAAGTGACTCATGGAATAACAAAACCAATTAATCGTTGTTAGTAAGTCTCAAAAAATTGTCTCACACTACTTAGCGTTCTTCTTTTCAAAAATACGTTCTTGTACAATAGAAAATAACTGAGATACTACCCACGTACTGATTGGTCAGTAGAGCGCTTTTTCGATTGAGCGTCCTCGTACAATGACCAAAGTAATCACGAAAGCCAATCATGGGAAGGAAACCATCACGGAGAACCAATGAGAACTCAAAGAAAAAAAAAAGTAAACGGCTTGAAGCGCGGGAAAAAACGAGGACCAAGTCGCGATTGGTTTTAGTTTTGAATCCGATTGGTTAAGAAAGTGGCACGAGGTTTCTTGACCAATCACATAACGAAGTAAACCCAATAAAGAGCAAGTTCTGGATTACTTTCGACAGTCATTTGAAAATTGCTCTACACACCGTTCACTTAACCGCACTTACCAAGCTAAGGCAAGAACCCGCATTGGCATTCTAAGACAACACTAAAATAAATTGCAACTCACTCCCCTTTGACCACGATTGAAAGCTATTCCTCATGTTCTCCCACCATTTTGTGTAGGTTAGAGTATAACTTTAAGCGTAATCAGAAACAAATCTAATTATCAAGTACTTACTTGAATTACTTTGAGCTTTGAATCGACATCGAGTTTCTCTACAGGCGTCCCTCGCAGTCTTTGACACTTTTCTGCGATGTTGTCGATTGCAAGTCTTATGCAGCCGAGCATTTCACTCTGTTGTCTAAAAACGCCTTTACTACTGATTAAGAACTGATCGACTTTCTCCTTTCTTTGCACAGTGTCCTCCAGTTTTTCTTGAAGAGATGCTAGTTCACTGTTCATAAGCTAGGGGGAAAACAATTGTTATCAATTGCTGAGCTTTCAGAATCACTGGGTGGTAGAAGTCTATTTAATTTTCCCTGACGTTTCTTTAGATATATTAATTAGAATTTTCCTGACGAATCAATATTTACTAACTAATCCACCCATCCTCAAAGAGCTGTCTCTCCGACTTTCCCTAACCCGTGACGCTCATAAACACGTTTTAAAATTTCACTGTAAAATGAAATGTATAATCGCTATGAATTGATACTCACCAATAAGTTCTGAGTGTGTTCTTGATTCATGTCTTGTAACTTCTGCTGTTCTGCTTCAACCTGATAAGATTTTATAAAAAATCATAAATATATACGAAGCCCTCAACTCCTCCAAAAACAAAAAGTGGTCTGTCAGGGCCCATCCCTTGACTCTCCTGACTCACTTCACCATCCCTGCAACTCCCATGATCTAATTAGTAAATCTCCCAACTAACTGCCATACATTTTTTTTAAAAATATATATATCTAAGAATAATATTTGGTGTTATATCAAGATAAGACTATCTGACTGATCAGAGGTCTGTTCTCATAATCTATTTGCAAAATAAAATATTAGAATTGCAAAGAGAATTTACATGTTAACCAGTTCTAGGATTAAAAGGGTTATACCTCTCTAGATTAGAGGCTCACTTTTTCTGCTCAAGAGCTTATGAATATCAATTTTTGATCAAGAGGTAGTCAATGTAACCCTTTAGAATAGCCTCCTAGTTCACTGCAGAGAGCACAGATTGTACAAAATGTCCCCTTAACAATTCTGTGGTGCCCATTAACACAAAAACACAACACAATGAACTCCCCAAAGTTCAAACATGAACAGTGTGATCCAGAAAGCAGTAGCAAACCATCAGCCAGTGACACAAGTCATCTAGCTAATGTTTCACAAGGGAAGAGAAGCCCAGGCCTGAGTTGTTTAAAGCTGGGTTAGGGTGAAATTTGATTTCAGGTCTGAAAGCTTTAAAAGAAATTTCAGTTCATATCTTTTTGGTTACAATTTGGTCATTGGATGTTCTAAAAAGAATAGGGAAAATTTTCCCTTAAAGGATTTTGATAAGAGAAATGAAGAAACCTGGATTAATTTAACACTGACTTAGCACTAAGTAGCCTTCAAATGACTGGGCCCAGAAGTCCATCTCCTGACTGCATGGAAAAGAGCACCACAAAAATTGATGGACAATGGACAACTAGTAATAAAAATCCATAACTGTCCTCCTTCCAAAAATTACTCTGAATTCATATTCATCTGATCTGAAGTGTCCCTAATTAAGCTAATGGGGATGTGCCACTGGATGGGGTCATATTTTCACAACTGGATTGGCTCTAATGGGGTTGCATTTTCAATAGATGTACTAGAATGCGGTTGCACTTTTTTAGGATTTTGGTAAGAAAAAAAAATTCTGGTAAGAAGGGACTTAAAAATGGCAAGACTGACAGTTAAAAAGTGAGTAAGTTAGGATGACAAAAACTACATTTTCCTAAAAGTTACTAACATGGCGTCTATAATTGAACACAGGATAGATTGCAATAGGGTAGGGTTTTGAAAGACCAGCACCACATACTCAACAAAAATTGACTCAAGGAACCCCTGCTCCCATCCTCTTTCCCCCCCCCCCCCTTTTTCAAGATTTCAAGAAGTGTGCACGGTCGAATTGGTGAAGCTGGTAGACAAAACTTGTTCATATTTGTTGTCATTTGTTGTTTCATTAATTTCCATCAACAGGTTTTATGACAGATCACCTCCACACTTACGTGCCATCTTTTATCATGGCTGCTGTGGTAGAGTTTACAGCAGCAGCACTGCCTTTAATCCTTGTCTGTGGCAAAAAACAGGTGAAATATGGACTAAATGAACATTCTGAGAGAGAAGACAGAGATGAACATCTGAGACCAGTGGTATGGGAAACAACTTTGTAAAGAACTCTAACTTGGATGAAAATTATGCTGGCCGATGAAAGTTGCACAATTTGGCAGAAATGGTCAAGTCAAGTTTGTTCTTCCCTCTTCCTAAATACAAAACAACTTAATTCGTTTCATTCAAAAATTAGCTAACAAATTAATTTTCACACGTTTGTTGATGGTTCATTTTTAAGCCTCACCAAGAAGTCCTAATAAATAGCGACAGTATAACAGAGAAAGCCAGACCCGTTACCCGCCAAAGTGGCCTATGACGCGCGACCCTTGACCCATGACTCGTGACCCGCCACCCGCTACAATTGCCTGCGACATGCAACCCTCGACCTGTGAACGGTGGTCCACGACCCGTACGACAATAAAAGATAAAGGCTTCACCAAGAAGTGCTAATAATAGATATATGTGTAACAGAGAAAGCCAGAGAAAAAGCAAACCAATCAAGTTCAAGGCAACGTTATTTAATAAATCCAAATATGAGCAAATAAATCGAATTTGCACATGTTTAATGACGATTTACTTGTAAGGTTCACTAAGAAGTGGTAATAAAAGGTAACTGTTATAAGAGAAAGTCAAAGAGAATGCCAAAGCAATAAACACGTACAGGATAACTTGATAATGTGTGGTCGGGAATCACAAACATTCTGTGTGAGACAGTTCTTAAAGAGGGAGGGGTGGGGAGGCGTTAGCTTTTACCCTGTGGGCTGGGCTTACCTGCTTGTCAGGCGGCGGGTCTAAAACGCAGGTGACGGAAAGCAGGTCATAGGTCTTTGATAATTCTCTGTTTCAACGATGTAAAAAGAAAGTTTGGGTAATCGAGTAACAATACAACATATTTTGCTACACGTCAGGTACATATTGGAAACGTATGTTGAAACTGCATATTTCTCCCATGTGGGCGAACGGTTAATGTTCTTAGTAATTGGGGTTTAATTGATCATGATTTAGTCTCAAACTACCTCCTGTTGAGTTGACCTTATCTCGTATTTAGAGGAGTCCATACCGACTGATTGCCGACAAACAGCTTGGTTATTGGTACACTACAATGCGCGAGAATTAGTGTCGAGTTTGGCTCGGCAGCACAAGGGATTTGTCGGTGGGGGCTCAGGAGTGACTGGTGACAGAAAGAAAACCAGTTGACAGTACAATTTTGGTCCCAATTTGTTTTATATTCATGAAGGTCACTTGTTGATGCCTGTCCATTCTGACTGTTTATATTGTTTTGGTTGTGTCGCAAAATTGGCTATGATGTTACTCGATTACGGACCGTAATTTACTCGACATTGTTGAGGTTAAGAACTATTTATAAGTATTCTGTGAACCGTGACCTGTCGCTTACGAACCCTGACCTTTAACCCGTTACGACCCGAAACTCGCGACACGCGAGTAGTAGCTCACGACCCGTGACCCGCCATTCGCCACAGTAGCTTGTGACCTGCGACCTACGATCCGTTACCCACCACAGAAGCCTGCGACCCGCGAACGGTTACCCCAACCCGTGATCCGCCAAAGTTGCCTGCTACCCGCGACCCGCGACCCGCGACCCGTGACCCGCCATAGTAGCCTGTGATCCAGGACCTGCGAACAGCGACCAACCAACTGTGACCCGCACGAAAAATTAAAATTATTTAAGACCAAGTGACATGAAAATTAAAGAAAATTTTGCTAGAGACGGTCGTTTAATAAGGTAACTTAGGATTTTGTTACTAATCTTTCTTCAACGCTTGCGAGGACCGATATTTCTCCAGACTGTTCAACTTTAACAGCCTATGAGAATGTGCTTCTCGTTCCTAATAAAGCTTTGGCGATGAAAAAGCTTCATCTCCAGCATAAACTCCATAATGAATGATCATTGTATGGTTATCAACTACAAATTAGAAAAAAATAAGAAAAACTACATTCAAAATTTGAGGAATAAAGAAATTGGGGTGAAAACAAAGCAACAAAAATTGTGAAACAAAACAAAACAAAACCAACACTAAAAAAGGTCTTACATTTTCTGGGGACATAGGTCTGTTGTCCTGGGCAAAGTACTGTAAGTAATTAGAAGCCTGATCATAGGCTTCCCTAAGCATGCCTGTCTCAGCAAATCACAAGGTCCTTGCATTCAAGGTCTGTATTGTGCTCTAGTCCAAGACATATCCTCAGAGTCTCTCTCCATCAGGGAGTCATATTACCAACAAACTGTCTAGGAAATCTGAAAAAATTCTGGAAATTAAGCTAACTGCGATGGACACTGTTACCTGTTGGTGTAACCTGTTGGCGACATTCTCGCCTAGCTTTACTAAGTGGGTCAGGGTTAACCGATAGTAGGCAGATTTTTACCGCTCAGCCATTAGCGTAAACCTTAGGTTCAACTACCAAGGCAGCATGTAGTCTTCACATGCATGCAGTAAGCGCGGGATTAAATTTAGTCAATCTGAAACACCCTGCCAAGACACTGTATTTAAACGTCAACCACTACCTCACCTTTGATGGAGTTGTAATGGCCTTAACACAATGCACTGTGCATTTGTATCACCTTTCAATATTATCCATGTGAGGTTGAGCAGTGAGTTTAATTCATGATCTACAGTAATATTTAGTACAGGCACTGATCCAGGACTATTAAACATATTTCCAGGAAACAGTATTACATTGACTTGCCGCTGTGTTCGATCGATGATGATCATCTTGTGTTAAGGCGGGGGTAAACCTAAAATTGGCTCCAAAACTCAGTTAAGTTTACTATGGAGAAATAATTTTCCATTTATTTTCATTATTTTTACCTTTTTAAGCGATTTCAAAAGTCCCGCTCTGGCTATTTGCGTGGTTAACATGGCAACGAGAGAAGCATTTTTTGATTTATCGGTAGTTTATGATGTGTTATTCTGGCAACCAAGCTCCAAGCGGGCGGGATTTAACGAGACACTTTATGTAGTCTTATTTGGAAAGTTTTTCTAGGGATAAAACCATTATGGGATATACGTAGCGTCAGTTTATTTATTCGAATGTAACACTCAGTTCACACAGAGCAATAAATAAAAGGTAAAGTTATTGAAAACGGTTGGAAGGTCTACAGGAAGAAAGAAAGAGAATTTTTTTGGAAGGCGAAAACAGGAAGAAGAGCCCGAAGAAACCGCTCCTGTTGTCGACGAAATCGCCTCCTCAACTCCAAGCACCTCACGGGATGAAAATCAGCTCTCCGACTTGGACTCTAAAGAAACTGTTGGTTCCTCCTGAAAGAAAATGAAATATGCCGACGAGGAGCTTCTTTTAGACAGGTCTGATGATTAGTACACCTTCAATACCGAGGAAAGCAAGGGATATAGATTAATAGATGTGAAAAATTTATCCACGGCGGTCTCAAGGGCGCACGTGTGAGAAAGGTGAGAAATTTTTTGAAGTCTAGGTCGTTCTCTACTCTTGATTATGACTTATTTCCCATATCATATCCCTAAGTTCCAGTTTTTCCTCGCTGAATTACACTGATTTATCTATTAAATATTTAAGAGAAAGACTTTTAGGTATTGTGCATATACACTGTAAACAAAAAAAATTATTGGGGAAAAATCACAGAATGTATATATCTGACGTGAAGTCTTTACTTTACTTATAATAAAATTGCCCGATTTATCTCACATTTTACATTTGATTTGTCTTTCTAGGCAACTTAACTCTTTGAGGAAGATAAGAGTGCAAGAGCAAGGCTGATGTCACAGTTTTCCTAATGAGTGTGTCAACTCTATGGTGTGGGTACGGTGTCCTAAACATAAGTACCACGGTGTTAAAGTAGATTGGTGTGCGGCAGCATCAGCAGTCTGTCATTACCATAGTGGAGCTTCAACTAGGCTAAAAATTATGGAGAGGATATCTATCCCTGGTGGTGTATGCACAAGAGAGGTAGCATGTGCAAAAGATAGTAAAGGATTGACAAAGTCTGATTTGCATGTTACACAGAAGGAAAAAAGACGACAACAAGGGAAGAAACTTCTGCGGACTCGTCAGGAGGAAGCCCTTCAAGAAGCTGAAGGAGTAACCTATGAATCAGGAGGCTTTTAGACACTCCTGTGGACAAAATATGGACAATTAGGCCACTATAGTGGTTACATATTTAAAAAAATTAATTTTGATTGCTATCCGCAAGTTTGAAGGCTATTTCCTCATTATGCAATAATTTTGTCTTCAAGAGAATATATCTTGGGAACAATTTATCTGATTGATCTGCAATTTTCAGTGTTTGTTCCCCTTGATAAGTTTGGTGTTATAAGCAGAGCAATTTTCCATATGATATATTTACTTAAAGTTATTAAGTGAAACACCCTTTCAATTTCCTTGGTCAAATTTAATCGCTCATCATTTGAAATATTTTCAACATACCAGAAATCCTTCTGCTCATAACAATAAGCAACATGTCTAATTTGAATCTATACTAAAAACATTATTTTTTATTAATGCCAGAAGGAGTTATCTTTTCTTAAGTAAACCTTAATAGAACCCAGCAGGTGGCACAATTAAATGAGTGGTATCCTATTACAATTGACAAGTAGAGTGTGAAATTTTTTTTTTGTGATCTTCAAGTGATAAGCTTTCCAGGGATATATAGTTTGCCTAAGTTTTCAACTAAATCCTAACTGTGAAAAATGATGAAAAAAGTGGGCATTTTTTAGGTTTACCCCTGCCTTAACCCTTTCAATCCCAAGATCTTATTAGTAATTCTCCTTACTGACTGCTGTACAATTCTTATGATTTTAGTTCTGAGAATTTGTAACTGGATCAACTGATAATCCCCCAATTGATATTTCTCTTTATTCTCATCACTTGTTTGCTTGAAATTGTATGGATATTGTAGGGAGAAATTCATTCTTGGTCACTCATGGGAGTTACAGAGTTAGTAATTCCGTTTTTATGCAACAAAATGTTGTTTTGTCTAATATGACTGTAGCCGACGCATAGCCACTGATCAATTACACTGATCATTATCAAATAGATTAGGAGTAACTACTGAATAATGCAGGAATCATGGCATCCAAACAAGGATTGACGCTAACCGCAACTGTGTTACAATCACGTTCCCTAATTTTATGTGGTTCTAGTTCAAGCCTGTATGATCCTTCTGATGTACCTGCCTCTCCCCTAATTCAGTCCCATCTATCATGGTTGCTCTGATACTGACATTGACTCGAAAGCTTCACACTTGGAGTACTTAGCGAATTTGCCTCAGGAAAGTTTTTCTAAAAAGTGAGAAATCAGATGAATATAGTTACTCGGTTGTCGTCAAATGCCACGCAATACGATTTCATATCATATCGACAGCACAGCCCTGACCATCATCAACCTGGGTTATTTCAAAAGTGTTCTTATTACAACACAAAGTGGCACGAGTTGTCTGTGATGATTGTATTGTTCAATGAAGGCGAACATTTGATCTGATCAGATTTTATTTAAAGGACTTTCACTCGAGTGAGAATACGAATGATGCGTGAACTGAGCCGTATTGCTCTTAACTAGAGAAAACCGCAGCATGTGTAGAAAAGAGATTGACAGTCCCTGGTCCTGGTTGGTTTGCTTTTGTGCAACTGTTATGATCGCTTTGATGTTTGGAATCTCGCTCAACTTTGGAGTTCTGTTTCCAGTGTTAATGGATTACTTTCAAGAGTCACGAGAAAGGACAGGTAACTTCACTGAAGAACCAGTCTATAATTTTAATGTGTGATGACTCAGTGTTCACTCACCTCGATGTTTTTTCAACAAAATTTTATATGCATGTTCCTTGGTTAAAATTTCGTTATGTTACTTTTTGACTTATCCAAATAAACTTGCAAGCGGATTATTATCAGCTTAATTTTCGTTATGTAGAAGCTTATTTTTTGTTTTGTTTTTTTCAATCTATAACCAAATGTAAGCTTTTGAACATCATCACGGTGGTGAATCAGACATTAGAAGGATATACATTACGTTTCTTAAAAAACATTTTTCGGCCAAAGTATATTGGCCTTGTGCGAAGCGTTCAAAGTTGCAGTGTCTACCGTTATGTTGCTACTTCTGCGAAACACTTCTCTGTTGCCTGCTGGTTTTCACGTGACGTCACTAAATTTCAGACTTCAGAACTATTGATCCTCCTGAGATTTTACTTTCATGATGTATTAGAGCAGCTAAAAACTAATATTCAGACAAATTTTCACTCCAAATGGGTTCTTGGTTTAGTGATAGACTACTCTTGAATTTCTAAGCTTTTGCGTGACGTGGCCTTTACATGACGAGCGAGAGAGCTGTTATGTTGGTTTAAAAGGTGACTTATTTAGGGAAATTCAGCTATCTGAACAGTTCTTGTATTAGAATAAAGTATTATTGTTACGTTTATGAGTTCTTAGAGAGATAAATTCACGCTTTTGTAGCAAAACTCAGTGACAGATGTTTCTGCTGGTTTCCGGCCGCCATGTTGGTGCCCATCTAGGTGGGCACCAGCATGGCGGCTCCGTACAAATCTCTATAAATTTGGGAAAAACGTTTCTCCTCATATCTTCCGTAAGAAAAATTGCTGTGACCTGAATCTTGGCGGGAGTCTTTACATATCTAGCTTCTTTCTATTTCCAGATTCTAGACTAAATCGATTGAACGGTTTTTATTTTTTATTTTGATCTATTTTGAATGGCGTGACACTGAAAACCAGCAGTACGTCCATGGATAGTGTGGTAAATGTCACTTTAAACCTTGCTAGGCGCTCAAATACCATCCTAAATAGAATGATATGGTATTAAAAGATAAAGGAAGATGAAAAATAGGTAGAAAAAGAAAATAATTTACATTTACCATCTACTGAGGTGAGTTGAATCTTGGAAATGTTATCGCGTGACACCACTCATTTCTCCAAACTATGGCGGAATCCAAGCAACTGCGAGAATATAAGTAAAAAAGCAACTCTTCCGCCACCAGAAATCCTGAAGTGAAACAATTTTATATTATTGCCATGAAAGATGACGAATTCAGGTGAAAATTAATTAGCCTCAGATAGTGTCCATTTAGTACTTAGGCGTGCCGCACGTATTTCGTTACATTCCAATGGACGTTACGGGTCAGCACTTACAGGAGTCAGCGGACGTAAAAATAGAAACAACCAGGTAATCTTTATCTTAGCCTTGTAATCAAATTAAACTTCATTTATTACTCACAGAGAAGATAAAGTGAACATATAATGAATGTTGTGTACTGTCATAAAACACCTATAAGTTCTTAGCCCGTACTTCCTCAGAAAAAATATTTCTACTATTTAAGCATACATTAAGTTGTACGCTTTTTCAGCAGCATGTGTTTTTGTACATTCCTCTTCAGGAGCAACCAATGTAGAATTCGTATCTGCTTTATGTTTTTCACGACAGGGTGAACATATAGCTAATGGAAAGATAAAAGAAAAGTAATAAAAAATACCCTATAAGACAAGTACTGTAAAATAAGAAAATTTTTATGACAAAGAACTCCTCCAAAAGTTGTGTGTTTTATTCTTACGTGAGCCTATCGGCACAGATATATCAAACAACTGAAACACCTCCTTGGCCATGGCAGGGTTGATCACGTCACGACTTTTGACGCTGGTAAGTGGTCCTTTGTGCCTTGGATATTGACACAGCTTTGAAGGCCTTCAGTACTTGCCCATACCATAGCGATGGCGAGCACAAACACGTAATGTTTTCTCTTCTTCATGAGACAAACAGTCGAGGCCAGCCCTTTGAAGGATGACCTCGTATTCTCTCAGATTTGCACGCGACAAAAAACAATATTTAGATGTGTAGTTACATCATCTCGACATTCATACAGAAACACTGTCTCCGTGTGACCACGTGAAGATTCGCAGTCCAGGAGACCCTCTTTTGACAAAGTACAGGCATCCGCCATGATTACCTGATTGTTTCTATTTTTACGTCCGCTGACCCCTGTAAGTTTTTGAAAGGGCATATTTTACATTGGGACAGATTTTGCTACAATCAGACGTAACAATTTCGCGGCTCGATATTTTTGGTTTAAAGCGAAACTGAACCAAAAGAAATTGATTTTTAAATAGTATTAGGTAACCTATAGTTGGAAGATAAAAATCGGCCGATTTTAATTTTGAGCCAGAAATCATCGGTCGTTTCTTAGGCGCAGGGCCTTTCAAGTTTTTTACCATTCGGTTACTAGTTTTGTTACAATTCGTTTTCAAGCGATTCTCCTTTATCCTTTGAAGATAGTCTTTTTGTGAGTTTGTTTTAAAGTTTTAGCTAGTCTTTTTGGATATTGCTTTTATATGGGAATGATTGGAATGTTGGTTCGTATATTAGAATTTAGCTTAGTTTTATAGTTTTCGTTGAAAATTTGCTTCGCTTGTGTCGGCCACTACATTTTTTTTAAACAGTGTTACGATATAAGTAAAGATTTCGTAGACAAGGTTGTGGTTATTCATCGTGGTGAATAACAATAAAGCTAAGTTTTTCGTTTGTCTCACAATGTAGTCACGCGTGATGTAGATCTCGATGTTTCGACTGCATACTGCTAATATCACACCTCAATCCCACATTAAGGTCGTGAGAACAACGGAAATGATATAACCAACTAAAGTTAGCACCTTAACAAATTAATAGAGAACAGTATAGAGAATATTCAAATGATGCAAACTGCCCAAGTTAAGTGATTTTCTCCAGCACAAACTGCAAGCAAATTTTGCTCATTATCAGCCCACCTGACAATATTTTTATGCAAATTATGGCCATTACCCTCTCTCCACTCTGATAAAATACTGTTGGAAGTACGCAGGCATAAATTACCAGGCTTTGCATGTATGTATAAGTGGCGAACATACACATGAACTAATCCTAATGAGTGCACTGTTCATGATCTGATTATAATAAGCACATTCGGAGTTGTCAGTTATTTGCACCTTTTGAACATGTAACTGCTTGGTGTATGTTGGAGTAATAAATTAAATTCCTTTAATCTAAACTCATCATTACACACACTACCAGTTTTTATGTTGTTTTGAAAAAAAGTCTAGTCACAATTTTTTGTTTGCCTTTATTTTTTATTGCAGCATGGGTTGGCTCACTCGGAATAGCCTTAATATTTGTCCTTGGACCTTTGACGAGCATGTTAGTGAATCGCCTTGGCTGCCGTTTAACAGCAATGTTGGGTGGATTATCAGGATCCATTGGTTTGTTGCTCTCATCTTTTGCTTCAAGTATTTATGTTATATATGGGACTTACAGTTTTCTGTTTGGATTTGGAGGCAGTTGCATTTTTGTGTCATCTTATGTGGTAACGTCACAGTACTTTGAAAGAAACCGTTCTATAGCAACTGGCATTCTTGCCTCAGGAACAGGGCTGGGTGTTCTTGGCATGGCACCAGTTCTTCAAGGCTTGTTGGACTCCTTTGATTGGAGAAAAACTTATCGTCTAACTGCGGCAATTTACTCAGCTGTTTGTGTCCTTGGTCTTACATTTAGTCCAGTTTTAGTAGATAAGGGAAAAAATACAGCTGAGAGAGAAAATGAGGGACTTGAAGACTTAAATGAAGAGGAAAGAAGAAGAATAGAAAAATCAAACAAGTGGATAGACTTCTCGGTCTTTAAGGAGAAGGTGTTTGTAGTTTTAACACTTTCAATGTCAGTAGCCTTTATTGGGCACCTCACCCCAAGGTTACACTTGGTACGTTGCTGATAAGATTATTGCTCAAAGAATAATACAGTAATTACCTCACTATAGTCACCCAGAGACCAGTGAAAGTTTGCTTAATGACTGGTTGGTCATGTTAATAACCATTATAGTAGAGTAGAGTTCAAGGTGGTCTGTGATCTTACAAGTCATGTTCCAAGTCAGATGACTACAAAGTAGTGGTGTGATTTATAATAACCAGAACACATCATCTCTGAACACATCAACTCTGAGAGTGAACTTGATGGCCAGCTGCCTCTCTGGCCCTAGCCTGTTATCAGGCCCTCATTATAAGCACTAATAGGCACAAGCTTTTCTTCACATTTAGGAAAGAATGAAGCCAAATTTTTAATTCTCCTTACTGTCAACCATACAATTCTTGTGTTATTTCAGAAAATTTAGAAAATTGGATCAACTTATTATCTCCAAATTGATATTTTTCTTGATATTGTATTGATATTGTAAGGAGAAATTCTCTCTCTTGGTCACTCATGGGAGTTAAAGGGTTAATTACTCCCAGCTCTTGCCATATGCCACTTGTACAGATTTTCAGTTACATATGATAACTGATAAGGACAGATTATAAAGCCAACCATTTTTATTTGATAACTAAATGCCCACGAACTTCAGAATTAAATACAAATTCCTGTTCATTCAATTTTTAGGTGAAGTTTTCAGAGGGCCTCCATGTTTCAGCTGATGCTGCATCAAGGCTTTATATTTACATTGGTATCACAACATTTATAGGCCGACTGCTTAGTGGAATCCTGTGTAACATACGTGCTGTGAATCCTATTTACGTGTTCATGCTTGGTCTTGCACTAGACGGCTCATCTGTAATTTTGCTTACTCAAGCCAAAAACTATGGCAATCTTATAGCATTTTCTTTTTTCTATGGCCTGGCAGACGGTTTTGAAATAGGCACGTTTAACATTTGCATGATTAATAATTACACAGAGCCTAGGAAAAGAGCTTCTGCTTTTGGCTTAAGTGCTATCTTCTATGGTACAATGACTGCAGCTGGACCTCCCTTAGCTGGTAAGTAAAACAGAAATCACCGAAATGTGGAATAATTCAGAATTTGTAATTGCAACCAGACCTAAACCAACAAATTTATAAGAAATTGCTAAATATAACCAGTAAGGTAGAGGTCAAAATTATGTTTAGTATTTTTTTCCCGTCAAGGCTACCTTTAAATTTGAATCTATCCATCGGCATCGTCTAGTTTGGGGCAGGTGAGGTAAGCAAGAGACAACTGATAAGAACACAATAGGATGTGGGTTCATCAGCAAAGAGAGAATTTAAGCAAGCTATATATTTGAAGCCTGGGGAGGGGGGGGTGGGGGTGTACTTCCTAATGATAGGCTAATGGGGTTGTGCCACTGGATGGTGTCACATTGTCATGGCTGGATTGGCTCTGATGGGGTTGCATTTTTAATGAATTTACTGGAATGAGATCACATATTTTCAGGATTTGGTAGTAAAAAAAATTATGTTTAGAAGGGATTTGAAAATTACAAGATTGGCTGTTAAAAAGTGACTGAATTGGGATCACAAAAAATACACTCTTCCAAAAGTGTCCAAGATGGGGTCTTTGATTGACCACAGAATAGATTGCAATAGGGTAGGGTCCTGATAGGCCAACGGCACATACTCAGCAAAAATTGACTATAAGAACCCCTGGCTGCTCCCCCTTCCCCCTTCCAGGATTTCAAGAAGTCTGCATGGTTGAGCTAGTGAAGCTGTCATCATTTGTTGTTGCATTTCCATCAACAGGTTTTATGACAGATTACTTCCACACTTATGTGCCATCTTTTATCATGGTTGCTGTGGTAGAGTTTACAGCAGCAGCACTGCCTTTAATCCTTGTCTGTGACAAAAAACAGATGAAATATAGACTTAATGAACATTCTGAGAGAGAAGATAAAGGTGAACATCTGAGACCAGTGGTGTGGGAGACAACTTTGTAAAGAACACTTACTTGGAAAAAAATTATGCTGACTAGTTCTCTACCGGTCATAGCCCACGAAAAATGCACAATTTGGCAGAAATGGTCAAGCCAAGTCAAGTTTGTTCTTCCGTCTTCCCAAATACAAAGCAGCTTAATTCGTTTAAATCAATATTTGCTAACAAATTAATTTTTCACACTAGTTGATGGTTTAGTTTTTAAGCCTCTCCATGAAGTCTTAATGAACGGCAACCGTATGACAGAGAAAGCCAGACTCGTTACCCTCCTCAGTACCCTATGTGACCTGCCACCCACTACAATTGCCTGTGACATGCAACCCTCGACCTGCGAACGGTAGTTCGCAACCGTTACCCGACAGAGAAAGAGCATGTTTCAGGAGGGAGAAGAGGATGCTGAAGAGGGTTGGAGTAAGGACGCAGCCTTGCTTCACGCCTCTTTTGATGTCAAAAGGTTCGGACATGCTGCCCTCGTATTAGATGGTTGCCTTCATACCGTCAAGAAAAGATCTGGTCATGTTGTGAAGCTGTGGGGGGCATCCGATCTTCAGAAGGATGTTGAAGAGCCCGTTCTAGCTCACCAGGTTGAAGGCCTTGGTCAGATCTATGAAGGCAATGTAGAGGGGCTTCTGCTGTTCCCAGCACTTCTCCTTTAGTTGGCGAAAGGAGGAGATGATGTGCACTGTAGAACGTTCTGCTTGAAAGCCGCATTGGGACTCTGGGTAGATGCGTTCCGCCAGCTGTTGAAGATGCAACAACAAGACTATGGCACACGGTTTGCCCATGATACTCAAGAGGGAGATGCCTCTGAAGTTGTTGCAGTCGCTTCTACCGCCTTTGTTTTTGTACAGGGTGACGATCTTAGCATCTCTCATGTCTTGTAGAACACCACCTTCACTCCAACACTGGCAAAGGGTGTCGTGTAGAGGCTGCAAAAGGGTGGTCTTGCAGTGCCTGATCAAGTCTGGGGGGGGGGGGGGGGTGGGATGCCATCGTTTCTATGTTCTCTCATTACACAATCTAGTTGTCAAAGAAATGTAGTGAACAAATGATACGGCCTTGGCCATCACATGATAGGAATAAAAAGTCGGGGATATCACTTCCGTTCAAAGACTGTCTGCAATAATATCTGTAAAGTAACCTCTATCTGTGGCTACGAGGAAGGAAATGAGCAGGAAGAAATTCAAAGAAGTTTCATGACGTACAGAGAAACACCAAACAAATGGAATAAACTTATTAAAGAAATCGATTTATTACTGTAAAAAATTGTCATATAATACACAATAAATATAATTTCAGCATTACAACATTGTTTCTTACAAAATTCCAATGACTTGTAAACAATGCATTCATACGAAAGGGAGATTAATGAAAAGAGAACAGTAGGAAAGTTATTTATTCAATGTTCGAAAACGTTAGAGATCAACTTCAATTTTTAAGCTAATGATCAGTAATCTACTTCCAAGTCATTTCCAAAAATAATGTGGATTATTTTATACTGAAGTATTCACAAAACTACCTACCCTCCCTTCCCATTTGCTCCCACTTTTTGGGGACCAGCAGCCCACGCAGTCAAGAGAGTTATTGCACCCCTCTCTATGAAACTCTGCTGCCAAAGAACAAATTCTTTTAGTCTGATTTATCCCCATGTCGATTAACACCGAGGGACTACTGCTTTTTTCCCAATAAAATTAAGTGAAATATAGAAGTAATTTTTTCATCTCAATCTTCATTATTGCAAGCAGGGGTTGTGGGCTGAAGGGCAAAAACTTCCTTTACAACAATTGCGTCGGAGGTACACCTCTCGAGGCTTGGCTTACATAATTAACGTTATTATTTGCTGCTTAAGTGGAGACTTCTCTGCAGAACTGCAATTACAACTATGATTGCTTGACATCAGCAGCAAATCTCAGCGCCATCTGCACATTCTTGAGACCTCTGGATGGACTAGACTTAAATGGCGAGTCTACCAGTGCATGCCGGGATACTCTGTTCTTGAGGATGCTTGATGGACTGGGTTGAAGACCTTCAGAGGCCGCCGCGGACTCTGGGAGTTTGGCCAGCTTCAGGATGTCAGTGTGCTCTATGATGTGTTCCTGAAAAGTGAAGAAAGATTAACTCATGTCGTATTATCATTACAGAGGCTACGAGCTGGAAAACGGTTACTTTGTAAGATTTGAAGAAAAAGAAAATAGTGCAATGAAGATGCCCGACGTATTTCCGCGTAAATAATACATAAGAAAAACTTGCTGACTAAATTCAACTATTTTGGTTACATTCTGAGGAAAAAAACAAAACCTTTTCTGTTCTAAGAATTGAAAGCTCACTTATTTATTCCTTCCAAGTGACTTATGGAATAACAAAACCGATTAATCGTTGTTAGTAAGTCTCAAAAAATTGTCTCACACTACTTAACGTTCTTCTTTTCAAAAATACGTTCTTGTACAATAGAAAATAACTGAGATACTACCCACGTACTGATTGGTCAGTAGAGCGCTTTTCGATTGAGCGTCCTCGTACAATGACCAAAGTAATCACGAAAGCCAATCATGGGAAG
Organism: Pocillopora damicornis; assembly: GCF_964200805.1. Lineage (NCBI taxonomy): Eukaryota > Metazoa > Cnidaria > Anthozoa > Scleractinia > Pocilloporidae > Pocillopora > Pocillopora damicornis. Next base: position 6,951,890 of record NC_142676.1, read on the forward strand.
GAAACTATCACGAGGAACCAATGAGAACTCAAAGAAAAAAAAAGCAAACGGCTTGAAGCGCGGGAAAACACGAGGACCAAGTCGCGATTGGTTTTAGTTTTGAATCCGATTGGTTAAGAAAGTGGCACGAGGTTTCTGGACCAATCACATAACGAAGTAAACCCAATAAAGAGCAAGTTCTGGATTACTTTCGACAGTCATTTGAAAATTGCTCTACACACCGTTCACTTAACCGCACTTACCAAGCTAAGGCAAGAACCCGCATTAGCATTCTACGACAACACTAAAAAAAATTGCAACTCACTCCCCTTTGACCACGATTGAAAGCTATTCCTCATGTTCTCCCACCATTTTGTGTAGGTTAGAGTATAACTTTAAGCGTAATCAGAAACAAATCTAATTATCAAATACTTACTTGAATTACTTTGAGCTTTGAATCGACATCGAGTTTCTCTACAGGCGTCCCTCGCAGTCTTTGACACTTTTCTGCGATGTTGTCGATTGCAAGTCTTATGCAGCCGAGCATTTCACTCTGTTGTCTAAAAACGCCTTTACTACTGATTAAGAACTGATCGACTTTCTCCTTTCTTTGCACAGTGTCCTCCAGTTTTTCTTGAAGAGATGCTAGTTCACTGTTCATAAGCTAGGGGGAAAACAATTGTTATCAATTGCTGAGCTTTCAGAATCACTGGGTGGTAGAAGTCTATTTAATTTTCCCTGACGTTTCTTTAGATATATTAATTAGAATTTTCCTGACGAATCAATATTTACTAACTAATCCACCCATCCTCAAAGAGCTGTCTCTCCGACTTTCCCTAACCCGTGACGCTCATAAACACGTTTTAAAATTTCACTGTAAAATGAAATGTATAATCGCTATGAATTGATACTCACCAATAAGTTCTGAGTGTGTTCTTGATTCATGTCTTGTAACTTCTGCTGTTCTGCTTCAACCTGATAAGATTTTATAAAAAATCATAAATATATACGAAGCCCTCAACTCCTCCAAAAACAAAAAGTGGTCTGTCAGGGCCCATCCCTTGACTCTCCTGACTCACTTTACCATCCCTGCAACTCCCATGATCTAATTAGTAATTCTTGCCACTGACTGCCATACATTTTCTTTTTAAATGTACCTAAGAATTTGGTGTTATATCAAGATAAGACCATCTGACTGATCAGTGGTCTGTTCTCATAACCTATTTGCAAAATAAAATATTTGAATTGCAAAGAGAATTTACATGTTAACCAGTTCTAGGATTAAAAGGGTTATACCTCTCTAGATTAGAGGCTCACTTTTTCTGCTCAAGAGCTTATGAATATCAATTTTTGATCACGAGGTAGTCGATGTAACACTTTAGAATAGCCTCCTAGTTCACTGCAAAGAGCACAGATTGTACAAAATGTCCCCTTAACAATTCTGTGGTGCCCATTAACACAAAAACACAACACAATGAACTCCCCAAAGTTCAAACATGAACAGTGAGATCCAGAAAGCAGTAGTTAACCATCAGCTAGTGACACGAGTCATCTAGCTAATGTTTCACAAGGGAAGAGAAGCCCAGGCCTGAGTTGTTTAAAGCTGGGTTAGGGTGAAATTTGATTTCAGGTCTGAAAGCTTTAAAAGAAATTTCAGTTCATATCTTTTTGGTTACAATTTGGTCATTGGATGTTCTAAAAAGAATAGGGAAAATTTTCCCTTAAAGGATTTTGATAAGAGAAATGAAGAAACCTGGATTAATTTAACACTGACTTAGCACTAAGTAGCCTTCAAATGACTGGGCCCAGAAGTCCATCTCCTGACTGCATGGAAAAGAGCACCACAAAAATTGATGGACAATGGACAACTAGTAATAAAAATCCATAACTGTCCTCCTTCCAAAAATTACTCTGAATTCATATTCACCTGATCTGAAGTGTCCCCTAACATCTGTACCAGTGATTGGTTAGTTGCACTCAGTGTTCTAAACCTCATCATGATTCCCATCAACATGGAGTCATTTGCCTCAAGGTAGTCTTAAGTGAGAAGAAACAAACAATCCCTTTCAATTAACAGTTTTAATCACCATAGAATAAGAACAAGGTCCATTTTTCAAATACTGCATCTCCCCACATAAGGGCCTAGGCACTTATTAAATTATGAGCTAAAAAGGAGGGGGGGGGTTGTTATTGGAGGGAGTACCTAATCTGGGGAGGGGTGCTTATAATTCTCCTGTGTTGATTTGCTGTAGTTGAAGCTTATAAAGTTGCAAATAAAGTGGCAATAGAAACAAGTTTTCCATGTTTCCCTAAACCTTAAGATAATGAGGAGGGGGGGGGGGTGTTTTCTGGAGAGGAGTGCTTGTTTGACATTTTGGCCTAGGGGATTGGTACTTTCTCAGGGAAGGGCGCTTTTAGAACATGGGGGCTTATTTGAGCGGGGTGGGAGGACTTTTACTGGAGAAGGGTACTAGGGGATGGGTGCCTTTTCAGGGAAGGGTGCTTTTAGAGCTTGGGGGGTTTATTTGAGGAAATATAGTACTTGTAATCTTGTAAGTCTTAATTACTAACTTAGAGAAAAAAAACCCCTAAGCCTCTTCTTCCAACTAGTTTGAAGTTAAATAAAAGATTAAAAAGTAACAAAGTGTTGATTAAACTTAAAAATTCCACACACCCTGTTCTAAATTGATATGTACAGATCACCCTCTGATGAAAAACAAAAGGTGTTGATTACAAGCATTATCAAATTTAAAATTTGTTTGTTAAGTGTCTCAGCATGAAAGAATAAGCTCTAATTCTGTCAAAAGGTCTAAATTTTGAAAGACTTCTTGAGATTTAAGAAAATGTATACCTATATATATACTAAGGTATATTACAAAATATTTGCATGCTATTTCAGTTTGAATGAAAGCCTTAATTTTCTTTCTGTGGTACCTTCACCCTTTAACTCCCATGAGTGACCAAGACAGAATTTCTCCTTACAATATCATAACAATATCCAGCAGATTAGTAATGAGAATCAAAAAATTATCAACTAGGGGATTATTGATTGATCCAATACCAAATTCTTTGAAATGAAATCACAAGAAATGTGTGGAAAACACCTGGGAGAATTACTCATGTGATCTTTCTCTCAGGAGATGAAAGGGTTAGGGTGTCTCTATTTCATGCTAAACATTAAAACTAAAAACTGTGCTGGTACCTTCTGGTAACTGATCAAGAACTTTCATCAAAAACTTTTCATAAACTGAGTATCTTGCCAGCTTTGCCATCAGAGCTTCTTTTCTGGGGATAAATTGATGAATCGATAACTAAATATTTGTGCTGGGTAACAAAATTATTCCTCTAAACTTTTTGTGCATTGTAAAAAAATGCTGCAAAAATTAAGCCACATTAAAGTGGTTTCAGAGATGACCAAATAAGCAAGCAAACTAGTTTTCCTTAATGCTTTCAATCAAAATAATTACCTCAATTTAGCATACCATTACTTTAAAACTTAAAATACAAAGAAAACACTCTCTCCAATAGTTTCTCATAAGAAAACAACTTACTCGTTTCACTCAGTTACAATTATTTGCAACAATTTCGTTATAAAAAAAAACCAGTTAATAATGTCTAAATTGAATTTAATCTGAAGAGCTCCACAAGTCTAGTATGCATACCTTGTTTTCAGCTGCTCTAATTCAGTTGACAAAACATCAAGCTCCCTATTTTTCTGAGTTTTAAGTTTTAGTTCTGTTTGATACTTCTGTATTGCCCGTCTTCTCTTTGCATCATTTTCTTCTATAAACTTCTCAAACTTTCCAACTCGTTCACGAATCTACAAAATATCACAATACAAAATACTTCTTAGATTTTTCTCAAAACCAGTAGCTTTAACACTGAGGGAATTCAGATTCTTGGCAGAAGAACAGTATACAAAGCTTTTCAAGAAGCATCAGTTAATTATATCACCTCGCAGGTAAACTACATGTATGAGCAGACACTCCATTTGGGCAAAGTCAATCGCCCAACTCTGAAAAAATCAGGAAAAGAATTAATATTGAGGTTGGGTGCCCTGTGGAACTGTGAGTGAGGCATGCAAAAAGTAGGCATTGCACTCACCAAAATTTTTAGATTTTTACTGATTTTTTTAGACCTACGGTTAAGACTTCACCCAAAAGGAGGAAAGCCCAGTTAGGTTTGAATTTTTTTTCCTTCACCTGAGCTTGTTTCTTTTTTAGCTCCTCCTCTTTAGCCTTGCAGGCTGCCATACGTTCTGCGAACTGACGTCTTTTGATATCCAAATCTTCTTGAACCTTTTCAACTTCAACTTGTTTCTTAAGTAGTAAAGTTGACTGTACTGTGTTAAGGCCTGTGTCAAGCAGTTTACTTGCTGACTACAAATTAGAAAAAAATAAGAAAAACCACATTCAAAATTTGAGGAATAAAGAAATTGGTGTGAAAACAAAGCAACAAAAATTGTGAAAAAAAGAAAAACACAAAACAAGACCAACACTAAAGAGGGTCTTTCATTTTCTGGGGACATATATATACTTTAGGTCTGTTGTCCTGGGCAAAGTACTATTAGTAATAAGACGCCTGATCATAGCCTTCCCTAAGCATGCCTGTCTCAATAAATCACAAGGTCCTTGCATTTAAGGTCTGTATTGTGCACCAGTCCAAGACATATCCTCAGAGCCTCTCCCCATCAAGGAGTCATACTACTAACTAACTGTCTGGGAAAGCTTTAAAAATTCTGGAAGCTAACCGCAAGGGGCACTGCATGGTCAAGGATCTCCTAGGTGGGAGAAGTGGACATCCTCCCTTTGCTTAGGGGGTTAGGGTTAACTGATAATAGGCAGATTTTGACCACACAGCCATTACCAAGGCAGCATAAAGTTTTCATTTGCACGGAGTAAGCACAGGGTTAAATTAAGTAAATCTGAAACACCCTGCCAAGAGCCTGTGTGTTTAGGTCGACCACTACCCACATGTTTGATGGACTTACACTATGCATTTGTATAAGCTTTCAATATTTTTCATGTGAAGTCAAAAGGAGAAGTTTAATTCATGGTATACAGTAACAGTACAGGGCACTGATCCAGAACTATTGAACATATCTCCAGAAAACGTATTACGTTGACTTACAACTGTGTTCGTTGATGATCATCTCGTGTTAATGATTTCGTTTTTAAGCAAAAAAAAGTTTTTTAATGTCCGACGAATGGCCACTGATCAATTACGCTACTTTTATCGGACCCTATGAATCGTTCATCGACTCAAGGCTTGGGCTTGCGAGAAGGGTTCACCGCGCGCGAGAAGTAACATCGTGACCAGGACTTTGTACAGATGCTTCAAAACTTTTCTGTATAATGCCCCCGTAACCGTATGGCGTAGGCTACGCTGTTGTACCGAGAAGTATATGCAATTATTTTCAGAAAATGAAAATCGCCATGTGGTGAAAAAAGAAATGTAAACAATTTCGACATTCACTGTTAATAAGCTTGCGGTAAAACGAAGTTAATAAGTTAAAAGTGATGGTTGTATTTCAACAATTTCATTAGTTCTCTACCATCTCCATTACCTATTCATCTAACCAAGAGTTGCGCAAATAGTAATGGAAACATAAATTCTATGGGTTCCAGCGGAAGTTTCGACCAAGAGCTGTTTACCAATGAAAGAGATATCATATGAAAACGCTTATTAAAACCGGAACAAGATGCTACCTACAGCATTTACATAGAATAATAGAACGATACCTCTTCAACAACGGGAAATTTGCGAATCTCGGTGTCATCTTCCTCTTCCTCTCTGTACGAAGAAAAAACCGCAATTCAAATAGGTTAGGAGTATTCTCGCAACTACTAAATAATGCAAAAATCATGACATCCAAAAGTGGCTTGGCGCTTACCGCAACTGTGTTACAAATACGTTCTTTTTCTGCGGTTCTAGTTCAAGCCTGTATGATCCTTCCGCAGACATTTCTGTCTGTTAAACAAATCCAACGTCGTCGAGAAAAAATAAAGGAGATAAAGTTCTCTAAATCCCTCAGTCAAAACGTGTACCCAGCCGTTCTTCTCGACGTTCCAAGATGTTACGCTCTACATGTTCGAGAATTCGTTGGTCTGTTGCCATAGCTACGGCAGTGACTTGTAAATGTGGGAACTGTGTACTGGACTACTAGAAAAGTACGGGAACTTGATAATTCTCTCAGCATAAAGATTTTAAAATTTACGTCTGTCTACTGGACTGATCCGAAGGTAACATATCATATTGAACTCGTAATAATAAAATAAACCTGAAAAGATATTAATAACAACTTTTTTACACCAGACATCAGCCTAGTGTCTCTCAAATGTGTAACAGCTCAGTTAACCTTTAACTCCCATGAGTGACCAAGACAGAATTTCTCCTTACAATATCAGTACAATATCAGCAGACAAGTGATGAGAATAAAGAAAAATATAAATTAAGGGAATATAAGATGATCCAATACCAAATTCTCCAAACAAACATCACAAGAACTATGACTGACAGTAAGGAGAATTACTGATGAGATCTTGGGAGTTAAAGGTTTGAGTATGACAGAGGAGAGGAAAAAATGTCATAATTTTTTCTCTAATATCATGTATTGCATAAAACATTATATATGGAGGAAACATACCAGTACTTCTTTTAATAAATTTTTATTTATTTACCAATTTTACAATAGATAGATCATTCTGAGCAGCTAATTACTAATAAGAACCACTTATGTTAAAAAAACAAAAATACATTTACAGTGAGTGCCATTTTAAGCTGTTTCAAGTTGATTCCACTCTGGAATCACATCCTGAGAGTTCTACTTAGGGCAGGCACTAAAATTTTTAACATATCCATGAAAACAGATGTCAGAAGATCTTGCAGAAAATTAAAAAACTCCCTTGTGGTCCACAACTTCTAGAATCACAGAGAGTTCTTTTCTCCACATGTCTATCTGTTAAAATCCACTCTGCAATCACGGCTTTCCCATCTTGTTACAGGTACAAACAGGTTGCCACAGTTTCTTTTTTTGCCAATTTCACAAAGGTTACTGGTCTTCATCTTCCTTGAAAGGATCTCTTCTTTTAATTTTAAAAAGCTAAACAAAATAAAGATTGTTAAAAATGAAAAAAGTTAAAGGGCATGTAAACCCAAAAATACATGTTTTTCTTATACTATGTAAAAAGTGGCGTAGAAAACGAATTTGAAATTAGTTTTGTCCAATTCGACTTATTTTAGGAGAAAATCGGCATTTTCAAGTGAAATTCCATTTCCGGTAAAAACAATAGCGAGAAGTCGTGACGTAAGCGGTGGAACCAAAATATTGCGCAACACATATTCCCCAGTAGAACTGGTGTGGGAGTTCGTGTAAGTAGTGGTAGTTCGGAAGATGCTTTTTCAGAAGATAGCGACTCGAATGCCTTAAGCTTAGAACATGACAGCGCTGGGGATGATCCAGAATCTTCAGGAGAGTCTGGGCCACGTCCTTAACAATATGAGCCGCGTAGAGTTCACCGAAGCGATCCGCACGAAGACAGTACAGAACATGTCGACAGCGATGCGACCGTCTCGGAAACTCAGACTGGTATTTAATTTACTTTGTGACTTATTTGTATTTAACATGAAAATGCAATAAGGCGAGGGTACAATCTAAAGGAATGCAACAGAATTTTTTTTAACTTGAGCTTCTGAAAGTGTTTTATATAAAATTATCAAAGGTGCGAGTGTGGAACTTGTCAACCAATGCCGACAACTCATGAAAGTGTTTGTTGTACGGAAATCGGGCAATTGTGGCAAAATGGCCTGAAACCCAGATAAGTTGTATCACTGAGCATCCAGGTTTTCAGTCAATTTGCCTCGATTTCTGGGTGCTGAAGACGGCCAAGTACGCGTACAGGCAGCAGCAAAGCACAGATAATCACACCGGAAACGACTAAGCTAAATATTTTCTGTTTCATCTGTTTTGTTACATTTTGAGATCGATTTACTTGAGTTGTTTCTGCCATTGATTTAATAATACAGTACTAGAGCTAGTTGTTTTTCGCTTCTTTCCTGGCAGAAAATTTCGCTAAATTGCCTACAGATAGCTTGTTCGTTGGTGTTGGGGATATCTCGGCAGACACTTTAGGGTCGCTGTGCTATCTTGTGCGGTAAACAATATCCTTCATCTCAGAAGCATTTCCATCGATAAAAAAGTGGTATCATGTACATTTCCTTGTGTGGCCTTCATAATTATCCAACCCTGTTTGTGTTTGCTTCGATTTGAAATATTGAAAAGATAGTTTTGCAAGCTGAAATCAGGATCTTTTAAGTTGTACTCAAAATGAATATTGTCCTAATGACCTTTGAATGCATTTTCACTGCTGTAAAAACCGTGACACAAATTCTTCTGCTGTTTCTCTGCAGGGTTTCTCAAAGGAAGCACCAAGTGGGGCTGGCTTGGATTTTCTTATAGAACATAAGGGTTGATTATGGGATCCTGTATAGAATTCTTTTTATCGAACCGACAAAATTCCAGATCACGTTATTACACACTGATATCAACGAGTTCTCTTCTCTCTCAGACATGTCAGTGTCTTTTACGGGCTCAGCGCTGGCTCCCGAACAACTGGCTTCCCCATAATATTTCATTAGATGAGAAAAAAGATGTTTTTAGAGAACCAATAAAGCTATTGTTGTTTAATTAACAAAACGTTTTCATGTAAATCGATTTTGTACTTTCTCTGTTGACCTCTAACTTTTGAAGAGCTCAACTTCTTTCTCAGTTCGGTCGGCCACTTCCGAATCCTCGCCGTCTGCCGACTGTATGGGTCGTTTTTATACTTCCGAATAATTTGCTTCTGGTGAGGCCTGAATCGTCGGTACAGCACCAGGAAGAAAAATGACTGCTACAAACAACATAACGTTCGAACGGCTCGACGAAATCGGCTATTTTCACTTGAACAAATTTCACAAATTGTCGCTTCAAATTTGCATCATTTGGAAATATCTGCATTGTATGCCCAGTTTTGTTTGAATCAGTACAAAACTGGACGACACAACGCTTCACCATTACGAAAAAATTGAATATATTGAAGCAAACTGTAAAAAAAATCATGACGAGACCAGCAAACAACGAAAGACTCCTTCGTGCCTCACGCGATTAGAGAACGAGACTTTGGAGGCTCCACCCGTGACGTCACAGGAAAGATGGCGCCATTCAAGATGGCGAATGTTTCGAATTTGGAAGAGCTTTTACAAAGTGAAAATGGACTTTTGAGAATAAACGAATGTTACCTTTGGTGTACTTGATATATTTACAAAACATCTATGTGAAAAGAAAATGAACGTTTTTTGGGTTTACATGCCCTTTAAGTTTGGTAACTGTCAAATGAACATCAATGATATCTTAGTCTGACTCCCTGGAGTAATAGAATTTAATTCTTTCTTTCAACCCTTTGATCCCTAAGAGTGACTAACATCTAATTTCTCCTTACAATGTTATCCCTGAATCACACATTAAGGTTATGAGAATAAAGGAAATGATCACCAAATGAAGAAGCTCTCAAACCCTTTGACCCCTGAGAGTGACAAGTATCTTATTTCTCCTTACAATATCACCCCTGAATCACACATTAAGGTCATGAGAATAAAGGAGATGATCACCACCTAAAGAGGCTCTTCATTGTTACAAAAATTCTCCTTGTCAGCACCTTAGGAAATGTATAGAGAACAGTATGGAGAATATGTATTCTGATGTTAGGATGTTAAGGGTTAATAAAAGACCTCTCTTGACGCATGAATGTAAATGACCACCAGTTATGAACCTCTTTGTAGAACAATTCACCGAACACAATTTTGGCTTATGATTATCACATTCAATTTTAATTACTCTCAAGCACTGTTCCTTGTTATTTATAAAAACGTATCAGATCTTTGAGCAATTTTGCCAATCACCAATGCCAATAGAAAAAAAGTGAGGCAAAAACAATTTTTTCCAATTTTAATGTTTGAAGTTATAAACTTACTGGGCTCTTTGCCATGGTTCTTAGATACTCCTCAAGTTTTTGTATCCCAGGTCCCTTCTTGTACAGCTCTTCCTCAGTTGCTGTAATTAAAAATGTATCCTAAATTTTAAAAATACACAAATGTATTGTAATAACACTGGATCTCTTCCAATAAAAGGACAGAGCAGGCCACCTGGTTCGCAGCCATGAACAGTTGACTGGGGACCCTCTCTTTCGGTGGTAAAGGAATTTTTTTTCTACACATTCTGTTGCTGAGACACACTATTACATTATCAGTTTGATTTTAAGGTCTAATTGTCCAGATGGGGGAAGTTCTGAGAATGACTTTTGTCAATAAAAGTGACTTACATTTTAACAACTTCAGCAGATGTCATCTTCAGAGTAAACCCTGATGATGATTTTGACACACCAGTTCCCATCACTGACAACAGCCCTTCTCAGGAATATTATCCAGTTTCTCTTATATTCAAAACATTTACTGTATTACATCATAAATGTGTCACCACATATGGCCAAATAGCACAAGCTCAGTACAAACTGTTTTAGTTTGACTTGTTGGACCCTGATAAGAGCTTCTGCTGTAAATTTTGGTGGGGAGCCCCGCTGACATCTTCAAATTCTGACCCTGATTAACACAAAACAGTTCAAATTCTCAAGGAAAAATGCAACTAGAAACCCTGTCCATTGCAAAACACAGAAAGCTTCAATTTGACTTTGACAGGTCATGGATGAACAGACCAAACGTTATTAACTTCAAGAAACACAGGAAATCCTCAAAATCTGCAGTTGATACCTTGTAAGCCGAAAAAAGGTTACTCTTCCCACCCCCTTCTGAAGACATGGGCATAGCGAATTTATCTTCAGGTCTAAAATCAATATTTAAGCTTTTACCTCTTGAAAATATTTTTTTGGTATAATCTTACGCTGTTATCAATAAACAAAAAGGAATTTTTACAAGCCTCTGGTCGAGATGACTTAGAGAGAGGATTGTAAAGTTTGCCGGTGACAGCATGGAACTACTTACGTTTGATTCTCTCCCCTTTGTACCACTTGTAAACCAACACGGCTTGAACACAAGACATCATTGCGATCATAGAATACAAAAGATGGTTATTATATTTATCTGAAAATAGGCGCCAACGCCACCATGGATTCATTGTTAATGTGTTCTTGATCACAGAAAAAATTCAGCTACCAATCTTCGCAGTAACGACGGCCGCCATAATTATTTTTAACGTGATAACGCTGACCATCTTAACATCTTAAGGCGCAGGAGGACTTTTACTGGAGTCTAGTCTCCCACTCTGGGCCTTATCATGCAACAGGAAGACCACCCTGTGAGTAACCCTGTGAGTACCACGAGCATCTCTTATGACTCTCATGGGGCATTTAACGCTTTCCTTTTCGTCCTCTTGCATGTTGTGGACATGTTGCATGTTGTAATACCAACGGCGAGAGTGATTCAGTGAAAAGGCGTTTTGTACAACTCGGAGAGGCAAAAAACTACTACAGCGCGGTGCATATAAATTTCATTTTACCTTTAATGAGATTTTTCGACGTGTGAAAAATTTATTACTCAGTCCGATATTTGAAACCGTCCTACATTTATTGACCTCTTGCGTGACAACAAACTCGTCGAGTGATTTCCCTGTGAAACAAAATGGCGTCTGATCACGTCGTGGCTGGTTTCCCAACGATAAACTAAATCGTTTCGGGATACTTGGAGATGTTTTAAAGCTATTTCGTCGCTAGGGGATGGAGTAAATTTGAGATATGTCTGAAACAGAGGAACCTAAGAAAAAGCACGCGAGACTTGAAAATACTGAGGAGAACGACCAGGTTAGTAGTTCATGGTAAGGTACTGACGTGGATAATTTAAGGTGCTCCTCAGATTTCATGGGGTCCTGAGCGAGGGAATGTAATAGTGGAGCTAAGTAGAAAACTATGGGTAACGGGTAGGAGGGTGTTTAGTACGTGATTTGAGAAAGGGCCAACTGTTATTTATAGAGAATAAAGAATATGGAGGTGAGCTGCAGTTTCTGATCATGATATGCAACTACAATCGAATACTGAAAAATTTCAGACTTCAGCAGGACGCAAACCCGTGCACCGCCAGAACGTTTTCTGTTATTTCTTTGATTACATTTCATTTGCATCATCTGTAGATCAAAATTTGATTAATTCAATTTGATTGTATTGCAATCAGTTTCCTTAATGGGTGGCTTCTTAGCTCAAGCATGTGTTTTCCTGTAAAAGCCCAAATTTTTTTTCAGGCTCCCCAACGGCAGTTCTTTACTTGAAGCTCAACAATAAGTAATTTTCTCTACTTCAATATTTTTAAGCCTTCATGCAGATGCTTGGTCTCACTTTGAACTTTCTGAGCCTTTAGCCCTTTAACTCCCAGAAGTGATTAAAATGTAACTTCTCCCTATGATATTCATACATTATCCAGCAAACAGATAGTGAGAATACTCAAACTCATCAGGTACAAGATATTACCTTGATTGACCACCAAATTCTCATAACCAATTTACAAGAAAATGTCTAGCAGCTACAGGGAGAATTGACAATCACATCTGGAGTTAAAGGGCTAGCCCCATCTGTCCAGGAATGGACAAACCCATAACCCAAACCATAGATTTTCAGATCCTCATCCAATTTTTTAATCTTCCTTTTTTGCACTTTCACTAATTGCAGCTGCAACTGCAAGAATCATTTCTTTTCTTTTATGGAGTGTACAGTTCCTTGTGCTACATGGCAAAACAGCACCTGTTCAGAGGGTTGGGAAGGGGACACATTAGTTCTAAAACAGCATTTTTATTGAAGTTTTCTTTTTCAGGAATATGTAGAGAAAACATTACTAGAACAGATAAATCATTTACAAAAGGTTCTGACAACCATTTTAAATGAAGCACAGCAAAATGCTGAAGAATCAATGGAGGAGTTTGTTGCAGACAAAGTGCGTAAAATGGGGGCTATGATTGGACATTACTTTGATGCATTTCAAACACTGAACGTCATGTCAAGAAGAGATATAGATGAAGAAGTTGCCAAGGTCTGTCATGATAAATCTATTCGAGATGCAGCTGACAAACTCTTTCAGGCTGAGGACGAATGGAACTCTTTCCTAGAAGAAACAGATGCAAAGATAAATCCTTTATGTAAAGACAAGGCAAAAGAATTAGTAGAAGGCTCACATGGCCCTTGTGATCTGAAACTTATTGATGTTCATACAGAAAGGTTGGCAAAATGGTCAATATGATGTTTGCTTATAGTGATGTAATTATTTTAACTGTGTATTTGTCAGAAAGCCAGCATTTTTATGGAGGACATGAAAAATTATCCATTTAGGCACTAATAGTTTACTGAAGATGTTCTAAATATTTAAAAGATGTCTTAAAGATTTGGCTCAAATGTATCCAACGCTATGCCCTCCACAACTTAAGGTTTAAGATTATGATTTAGGATTATGATTTAGGATTATGATTTAGGATTATGATTTAGGATTATGATTTAGGATTATGATTTAGGATTATGATTTAGGATTAATGGTTTAGGATTTTGCATTATTTTATACAATTAAAAAACTTGGGTCTCTTATGCTGTCATGGCTGAAATGTCACAGTTGGATGTGAGAAATTGATTGGCACATGTGATTTGCCATGATGTCAGAGTTTTCAATCCACAAGCATGAGAGTTGGCAGTTACTTATAAATACCTTCCCAATCTTTTCATTGAATGGTTTTATATAGAGAGGTGTGCAAATTTTGTACCTGATTTAAAGTTGAATTATCAAAGTAAGTGTAGCATGGTAGAGTAGCTTCATTTCAACATGTCTAATAATTGTAGCACATCCTGGATATGTTGTACAAAAAGACTTTTTGAGATACTTTCAAATGCTTGCTGGAACAATTTTATACCTTACATAGCTATGAGGACATGAATGTTTTACTTTTCTTCCCATTGTTAGGGAATTCTCCATTCAGGATTTGCTAACATCCACATCTACAGTTTTTATACTTTTGCGCCACTTTGCATGACTGCCATGACGTGACCATGTGGCCCAAGTTGAGTCACAAAAGACAAAATTGGAGGCCTTGAATGGAGAAGTCCTTATTATAAGCTTTGGAAATTTGGTGAGTACATGGAAATCTTGCGCTACTATCTTCTTGGTTCTGCAGTTATCTGTAGTAATCAACCCACCAGAAGGGTTGCCTAGTAGTTTTGGCTTGGGATTTTACAAAGTTTGGATTTGCTTTCCTTTTTTTTTTTATGATAAAATACAAAATATTTTTCGTAGAATCCAAAGGCAGAGGAAATTACATTATTAGGGCCAGGCACTATGAAAACAGGCCATCAGGGCAACTCATTGTCTTTATGTAAGACCAAGTTTTTGGAATGGGATACAAAAAAATATATGCAAACAGTTTGCATGAAAAAAAAATTTTTTTTAAATTGTTGAATTTCTACGTAAATATTGAGGTGCAAGTTCGAGGCTAGTACAAGGATCACCCATGGAGAAAGCATTTGGAGTCAAAAGGATGCATACCAGCATGTGTCTCCCTTCCACAGCTTGTGTTGTGATTGCCTTTGCTCCCTGAAAAACAGTAATTGTCATCTCCCATGTTTCAGGAAGGAGCAAAAAAATGGCTTCAAGATACAAACTGCGAGTTCAGGATGTTTGTTGACCCAGAACGTCAGCTGTACAATGCGCTTGGTCTGAAACGCTCTGTGGCTAAAGTTTGGAGTATCTCTGCCCTAGTTTACTATGCAGAGCAGAAGCGTGCTGGCAGGAAACTTGTGGCCATGTTTGATGAAGATGACCCCACCCAGATGGGTGGAGACTTTGTGTTCGATAAAAATGGTAAACTTGCACTAATCCATCGCAGCAAGGTCTCCACAGACAGACCCTCAGTGGAGAACCTTCTGAAGTGTGTTAGGGATCTTAGTGTGCTTAAGGATAAAGAGAACAGTTAAAGTGGCTCTGTCACCTTGCCGTTGAAATATAATTTTGCTTGTTTCTGCTAACCAAGAGCCCTGAATAGGCCACACTGCAGCTGTCAGTAGATCCATTCTCATGGTAATTTAGTGTGTTGTTAGTGGCATTTTTCACCGTGTTGACTGCTTCATAAGGAAGCTTTCGTGAACTTTTGTTCAATTGACTGCAGCACTGTTTATTTGCTTAGTATATTATAGATGTGAAAATATCGCGGCTAAAAGCACATACAGTTCATGAGTACATAGAAGCTGAAAATGATAGCTTTGACTGAAACAGTCAATGAAGTCACTGCTGGAAGGAGAAGCTTCATATATGAGCTGTTAAGCTAAAAAAGTAGGAAGAGGATTATTGTTTTGATGTGCATTCATCTTTTACAAGGTTTTTAGCGATGTGTAAGAATAAAGAAATAGATAGTGTTAGTAAAGTATTGTACTCGCTGTATTGTGAGTAATTTGAAATTCTGTTCTGTGAGTTTTTTAAAAACAGAAACTGCTAGCATCGAAAGTACCATGCTGATTTTAACGACTTTTTATGCGTGTTCTGTTTTGCTCTTCAACCGTTCCTGCGAAGGATTGGACGAAAGCACTGCACTAAGGAAGTCCGGACCCTTCGCATCTGTCCAAGCATACCCCGCGGCCTTCACGATGACAGCTTTCCCCGAAATAAGGTCATCCATCGCATCTTAAGTAACACTTATTAGTGAGACACGAGAAGAACTCGTAGGCAAACAATGTGGACACATTACTCGTCGGTTCGGTTTTGTTAAAAAAAAAAAGAAGACATGGAAAAGTCAACGATGCAATAAAGGACGACACACACAAGCTGTGGGTTTATTATCCTCTTCAATTTAATGTGTAGTCCATATCTTGTAGATGACAGGTAGGCTTGTGAGAGAAGAATTCATTCCCAGTGTTCTCCCTTATTTCAAGCATGACAGGTAAAATAAATTTTCAAACCGGCAAAGCAATCCTTTTACCTGTTGAATTTCAAAAATTCCAAGCCATTTTAAACGGTAATAAGGGGTACTCCAGGCGGTAAATGTTATCGGTTACCGCCCGAAAAGGAGAACACTGGAATCATTCCACTTTGGACTCGAAGCTTCTAACCCAGGTAATAACAGAATAGATATGGACAATGAAGGAGCTTGCAGTTGTGAACAAAGAAAGACGAAAAAAAAAATTAAAGCTACTTTTCTCATCTTGTTTTTCCCAAATCGTGGCAAAAGCTGAACGATGAGCAGGAGTTAACATGTATTGAACAGAAAATCTGTGTAACTTCTAGGATTTTCTGGTCGTAAAAACACCTCACTCTGTGAAATGCAAAAATTCCCAGCGCACCAAACAGAGTGCAAAACTTATCAACAATGAGTCGTAATCTGTTTTTAAACTCGTGAATCAGCAATTTTTTACGTCGGAATTAAAAGCACTCCTTGTTCTTTACCCGACCCGACCCGACCCAGACCTCTCTAGCTTTTTCGTTTATCTGCTACTATCGCGCTACTGTTTCGCTCCGTTTTACTAACTGAATTCCTGGAATAAGCTACAATTTATTGGTAAAAACGGTTGATAAAACCATTTTACGAGCATTTTTCTTGTATATTTAAGACAAGATGGCTAATCATCTATTCTTACTTACAGTATTTACGATGCCGCAGTGCATCTGTTGCAAAAAATACAGCCAATTGGATGCTTCTCCAAAGAAGCACTTAAAGATGTTGTCATGAACGATCTTATCAGAAACTAGGCTCATATCATGAACTCATTATAGAACTTTTTCACAATTATACTACTGAGTTTGAACATCTTGTGCAAACTGACACCTTTTGCAGCAATTGTATGTCGGCGCAAAACTGAAATATTTCGTGCAACTTCAGGGCGACGGAGATCCTTTACTCTGTGTGTGTTCCTTGCAAAGAGTTTCTATAGAAGTGAAGTAAATTTTTATTCAAACTACTTATTAACATCTTGAGGTGAGTGAGAGCAGCCAAGTTGTTTCTCGAGTTGAAAAACAAACTGACGTTAATTTTTGCTACCAGATGCGTCAAATATGAAGACTTTTATTCTTTCTCTTACACACAACTCAAACACACCGTTATCATCTCAGTTTTATACCTCGCATTAGGCATTATGATGCAGGTAAGACTCGAAATTACGGAATTCAGAATAAATTTGTTCATGTCTAATGCATACATGCAGACCGACAGCGAAGGAAATTTATTGCAAAATATATGACTGCGCTGATGCAGTCCTGCAAGTTTTGTCTTGCGATTGAATCTTCTTTCAATTTTGTGAACTTTAGTTAAGGGATATTAGTTCGATAGTCTTCTAAATATTATGAAGGTTTTCGTATTGCAACTTACACATACGTAAAAGTGATACCAGAAGCTGTCTCAGGTTAAAATATGATCTCATCTTCAGCCAAGATCGGCCTCTAATATATAAAAAAATTCAAAACTAGTTCTGTTGGACAGAATACGAACTCGAATGGGTCAATGATTCACTGTTCAAAGTTATCATCTCGTTTCAGACAAAATCCACACTTTCTTGGTGACTGGAAAAACAATCCATGTTTCTTAAAACGGCAAAAGTTGTCTTAGTGAAACTTTTTAAAAATCCTTAGAACCATTGAAAAATAGAGAAACAGAAAATCGATACGAGCAGCTGCTATTGATTCGAGGAATAAAATGATCTCGTTTGATGTTTATACTTCTAGTTTTTATAATCATTTTTCGATTGGGTATACGAAATTTTAAGACGCCTTCAAGTGTGACAAAATGTTCTCTAGAATATTTCCAGATAAACTTTTCAAGGATCTATCAGATACATTGAATATTCAAAACTCAGGAAAATTATGCGTGTTATTTATCTTAAAGAACCAGCTGTCCATAGATATTAACAGGAAGAAAAATTAATCAAGGTATATAAGGCGTATAGTTAAAGTGCACATTAAAAAATACGTTACATTGGGTGCATAATCTTCATTTTGTATTCAGCTTAAATTTCGCCCAAAATGCTTGAAATTAAAAACAAATTTAGATACCTGTGACTGTATGCACTAGACTGGCTTTCATTAATATTGCCAAGTTTCGAACTGCCTATAAATAGAAATAAAAACTGACACCACTTATATTTGTTAGAGAATCGATATAAGCCGAAGAGGGCTATCAATATTGCAGGCTCTCGCGTATTCCTACTTCACTGAACGAACAATTTTATTTCTTTCAATTCCGACTCGAATCTTTACCGAAGCTTGGTTTAACTAAGATGGAGATAACATCTTCAAGGAACATCTGGTTCAATCCTAGTGTCAGTTCATTGAGTAGTACTCCTCTTTCCTCCAATTCTTTAGGAAAATGAAGACTGAAGGGAACATGATCTTGATTTTTGTGAGTATCGAGTTGAATCTGGAAATTTTATTGGTTCAAGACATAACTCATAGAAAAACAGAAGAGGAGAGTTCTCTCTTACTCAAAGAGGATCATGACTCAGCCCGTAGCGGCAAGCTTTATGCAGGGAATCACTCAGGCTCTCTCTCCTCTCCATGAACTTGTGGTGACTCAGGGCAGCTTATGTATTTATCACCAGCCAACTAGGTGACAAAAGGATGTTTCTGTTGTCTTACATGTTTTCTCTTGTAACGTCCGAGCAATACTAACATATGACGTCATTTCTTCTTCTTCAGCTGATTGGCACAATATGTACTGACATGGTATTTACTCATGAACCAGGAAGAGGCCACCATGGCCGTCATCGTCCCCAGGGAGGGGGAGGTAAGAAATGTTTTCTTCTAAATTAAAGTGGCTAGGACATGCGCAGAGCTGAGTCATCGTTATAACATCATTGATTTTTAATTCTTTATTATGTAATTCACAAAGGTAAGTGGAGCTGCACAATTTTTACATTTTTTTATGCTGTGTATAGTTAAACCAAAGGGATGGAAGTCTGATAATAACATTTGGCATCGATCTAAGCAAGCTGCTGATACATTGCTCCATGAAAAAAATATGCTTCCATCAATCTGTATCAAGAAACGTAACACAACTTCCACGAAAGATGATAAACTTTCAGTTAATTAATCTCGAGATTTTGAACAAAGAATTATGAACAATTAAGCAACAATCGACTGCAGTTTGTATTCAAATATTTCGTATGTAATTATTTATGTAAAAGTTGGCAACACTTAAAAGTTGCTTGAGAGAGGAAATTATTTCTTAGGCAATTAAAAAAAGGAGTTTTCCAGTCATTAAGAAAATAACTTGGTTTCTGCTACGAAAGTGATGCATTATAACTTTGCGAGAGTTAAGTGATAAGAATTAATATCAGCATTAGTGTATCAGCTAGAAAGTTACAATTATAAACTATACAAGCATTTCGCATAAGAACAGCTTTAGATCGTCGTAGTTATCAACACCTGATACATATTTGGTTATTAGTTAGTTATTAGTGATTGATATATTAATAATAACTGAAAAGTATCAGTATGAGCTTGCATGTTATCAATTGATATTAAAAATGTAAGTTGTGTTGCGACATTTTTTTTTCAAGTTTCTTGCCGGAGGGGGGTGCCATTTACGTTTTTATGCATCAGTAGTATTAAGATAAGAATTAGGTTTAAAGTAATAACACCAAAATATCAACAACGATTGAACAGTATTAGAAGATATGTATAAGTAGGCATGATTGGTATGTGATAACCTCTTAGTTATAAACATCAATGAAATACCGAGTGAGCTTTCGCGCGAAAACTTGATATCTTCACACGTGAAGATAACATGTTATCTTCACACATGAAAATAGAACTGTTGCTATGGTAACATAAAAATCGCGCCTTTCGATGCAGTGCCTTTGATTTAGAATTTCATTGGTGTTCATAAAAAATATTTTTTAAACACTCGAAGAGGAATTTCGTACATCCGCGCGACCATGTAATATCCTTTATATTAGTTTACAAATTGATTTAATAATGGTTACACGATTGATATTCTTGATCTTCTTTGATATATTTTGTATGTTATCATTATTATCATTATTATCAATGTTATGTTAATTTATAAAGCATTTTTCAACTTCCAATTTTTGTTAGCTTTATTGACGGTACCATGTTCAGTTCAGGGGTGGATCCAGGATTTTGAGTGAGTAGTTTCCACCCGAGGACCCACTCCTGCTAGGGGGGTTCGGGGGCATGCCCCCCCGAGAAAATTTGAAATTTGGAGCTCTCTAAAGGCCATTTCATGCATTTTTAGAAAATTTAATTGCCCCCAAAAGACTAAAAAAGCATGTAATCAAAAAGGCAAAAAACATTTATTTTTCTTGAAAGTACTACAGGAAACACTCTGATCTACAAATATTCCACCTTTAGCTACTGTGCAAACCAGTGTATATAGTGTTTTCAGGAAGGCCAAGTCATCACCAAGACTTTTCACACTGGAAAACATCACCTCCCAGTCAGGAAAATCAAGATGTGGAGAAAAAAAAACCAACCAAGTGTTAGTGTTTTTGATAACAAAAGAAAAACAAGCACAATTGATGATATAGTTTAAAGATTGATAATAAAAATCTACTTGCCTTTTTCATCCTTGGGACCACAGGCTTACCATCCATAAAGCCCTTCTCTCTCTCAAATTTCTTCTGTGTTGTGCTCCTATAATGAATGAAATGAATGAAAGCCAGGCTCAATAAATCCAAATGTTTAGCAACACTAAAAACAACACTTCCTGAGCTGGCTTTTATTCATTTCATTTATAGGAGCACAACACAGAAAAGAATTTGAGAGAGAGAGAAGGGCTTTATGGATGGTTAGCCTGTGTTGGGAGCTGGAATTCAAAAAATAAAACAATTATTAGAAAAATATAAATTATAAGAATCATAAAATGATATACAAATTGAAGTAAAATAATAATTTGAAATAATACTAGCCTTTCTTCATCCTTGGGAATTGCTGTGAAGCTGGTTGAGTTCAGTGAAAATGTTTGTTAACCATTTAAGCTTAACATGAAAACCCAATGTCAATGTCAATGGAAAATCATCACAAGTAAAACAAAATAGAAAATAACCTTGAAATGAGTTGAAAAAAGTTATACAGTCACCAGTTTGAGCTTCTGTACTGTTCTCCATCAGTTTAAGGATTATGAGACTTAAAGGCCATAACCCAGACAGAACATAACTCACAAGTACTCTAGAAACAGCTGGTGCAAAAAATTATTACAAAATGTTTGCCATTCTCATTCTCCTAGGATGTAACTCAGCAAATAAATCTATTATACGTTCAAGGTCAAAATCCATGTCTCTGTGGGCATGCATCAGTGCCAATCCATTCAGTCTGTCCTGGGTCATTGTATTTCTCAAATAGTTCTTAAGATTCCGAAGGGATGATATAGATCTCTCACAAGATGCAGATGAAATTGGAATTGTGATCAGGACTTTCAGCATGGAATAGATGTTGACATATGCATCTTTGTCATTATCCTTCAGTGTAGCCTCCAAACTGTCAGGAATAATATCTCCTCTGTTATCCCTCCCCTTCCACAATCTCTCCCATAACAAAAGCTCTGCCTGTAATCCTGCATAATTTGGTATGTCCTGTCTGTAATGGTTACAAAATTCCAAAACATTGGCCTTCCAGGCAGGGTCAGTAGCTAGTAAAACAGAGGGAATAATCGAAATACCTTTATAGCAAACAAATACATCATCCTGGAATCTGGTGTTTAGTTGCTGGAGTACATGGTTAAGAAAAACTCTAGTGAGATTGATCTTGAAATATCCCTCAGGAGTTGCAGCAGGAGCATTATTTCTATGCATTTGTCTCTGGGCTATCCTTGGCATTTCTGGCTGGACTGCTACTTGTCTTGCAATGGTCACTGCTTCCTGGTGGAGATTATGATGTCTGTTATCAATGTCAGTGCTCATGTCTTTAGCGTTTCGCCCACACTGAACTCCAAAACAAACACAAGCTAAACAAAATGCTCCATCGAAATATTTGGAGTAAGCTAGCCATGGAAATCTTTTCAGCCAGCCCGAGACAAACTTACGAGATTTTCCATTTTCCATTGACACGGGGAAATAAAAAAGCTCACCTGGTTTCCACACGTTTTCGACGAACTCCAGCTTCTGATGCGGCGAGTAGTTGTGGATCTCGTCGAAAACTAGGCCAATGTCGAAGGGAGAACAATCCTCCCTCCGACAAACAGGATCTCCGCGAGTCATAACACTAGTATTTTTTAAACGTTTAACAGTAAATTCCGTCGTTAACCCCTGAGCAAGTTCAAAAGTACTTGTATTGTAGGAGCAACGAAAGAGACCCGCTGGGGGAGGAACTGCCCTTTTTATACTTTGTCAGTAGTTTCCAAGCTAGTTTCCAAACACAACTAGCCAATCAGAAGAGTGTTTTGAGTGAGTTCCGATGACGAAATCTTTGCTAGCCAATCGTGAGGGGTTTTGACTGTGTTCCGCCTGTTATTGTCACCAAATAACAAGGACTTACACCCACCGGTTGCGTAAAGATTGGCTCCACGAACATTTTCCGACGGCTTTCGACGGTTTCCGAGGTGTAATCGAAGCTCGAAAGGCCAGCGCGTGATCCGGAGCGCTCCCGAACGCCTCATGACCGCAATTATAACGAAATTAGTCATTCTAAACCTATTTTCTTTAATAAATAAGTTTAAAACAGGAAGATGGTTTATTTCTGGAAGACGTTTAGTGATTTCCACAAAAGTATCAGTAGTTTCCAAAGGGAAATTAGAGTGTTTTCCAAAAGTACTTTTATCAACATTTAACTAGGTCGGAAAAAATTTGAGTGAGTTCCGGAAATCAGGTAAACTACCCTGGATCCACCCCTGCAGTTAGTATCAAAATTAAGCCATGAAGCTAAATATGAAATCGGAACTGGTTACAAAATGTTATTGAAATCGATGATGGCGTTTGTCTCTTGTCTTAGGATGATGATTATTGTTTTATTAATTCCAAAATCAGCAGCATCTACCATTAGATCACATTCTTTAATCAAAAATAGAACTGTTTAGTACATTACTTAGGTGACTGTCACAGTCACACTGTCAACACTCTCAAAAGCTTTAGCATGAAATTAACGTTTTCTCAAAGATTAGTCGGTACTTTTTATTATTATTGTCAATTAGCTTGGTTTTTAGCTTCTTACGGGTTTCTTCATCATTAACATTCTTATGATCATTAGTAATTAGCATTTATAATGTATGCTTTGCTTTATGAATTGCAATCAAAGAACTATTCGAGGATATCATGAAAATGTTAAAAAGTGATGTGTGCGTTAGTATTATCACAAATGAAGTACCTGTTATTTCAGTAGTGGGATATGACAACGTGACTCATAAATGTTAAGATTAGAGCATTGAAAATAATCCCATTATTTCTCGTCAAATATTATCACAAATGAAGTACCCCTTATTTTAGTAGTGGAATGTGATAACTTGATTCAAACATGTTAAGATTATAGCATTGAATGAATCTTATTACTTCTCTTGTGAGAATAGGACTAGGTGTCGTTCAGTATCGCATACAATTATTGTGACAATGACAAGGTTGATAGCCTTGCAGCAATGTGAGGATGCAAAATGTTTTCGAATAGACGTCGTGTCAGGCATTTTATTAAGAAAGCATTTCCTAAATAGTGATGTTAGAATTAATGATGTTATTTCTAGATATAAATCACTACCGCTTTTAAAATAAGCATCGCGTCACGTGAAATCCAATGAGCCAATGATAATTAAAGTAAACGAGCTGAAGCGCGGGAAAAGTTAGCACCATGTCAATTTCATTATACTTTTGCATATGATTGGTTGAGAGGATCGCGCGAGTTTTCAAGAACAATCATAAAGAAAAGGGTAGCAAATGCGATGAGATCTTGGGTAATGTTTGGCAACTTTGCATTAAATTAGTTTTCAGATAAAGAATTAGTATCGCAGTTAAAATGGCTGTTAGTATTAGCATGGAAACGTAAGCGTTAGAAGCAAGGCTGTTAGCACCAGTATCAGAATTAAGAGGTGGAGTCATGCTAGTAAATCAATTGTTAGTAGCACAAGCATTAATATCGGAGTTACTGTCAGAGTCGAACTTTGTTATTAGATATGGAATTAGCAATTGCAGCTAGAAGAAATAGAGCGGAGCAAGAGTATAGCGTTTAAAAAATTGTTACGTTTCAGAATTAAAGCAAAATTATTCAAGTTAGTCAGGCTAAGTAATATTATGATTAGGGTTAGTCTTGAAACATCTGATTGTAAGGTGCTGATATTACATATGTATCGACATTAAGCTTTGCCTTTCATTTGTAGACAACTTGGATTACTCTGTGTCGATATGATTGGTATTACTGTGGTGTTAAGTTCAGCGGTATTAAAAGCTTTCTTTAGTTTTTGTCTTATTGACTGGTTGAGCAGTATTCCAGTAAGCATTAGTAGCATTTTAGATCCTGACATGATATTAGCTAAATGAGGGATACCAAGATTAGAAAACGTGGATGAAAGTAATTAGGAATATTTGGTTTCAAATTAATGACTAAAGACAAACTTGTCTTTCTGGTGCAAAGCTTTCAAAGAAGTGAATGTTAGCTCCCGAGTAATTTCGAGTATTCCTACTTTTAAAAGCACGTCTGCCTACATGAATGACGCATATTGAATTACGCTTGGTAATCATGTGGACTCCTATCTATGTGAATGACATGTCACAGAGCATTTACTTATTAGACTCGCGAAGAAAATCAGATATTGCCAGATAATAGTTTGAAGTATCAAAACTCCTTATGGCAAGCTCGTTAGTATTGGTTTCCTCAGCTGAATTCAAATCTGAAAATGAAGCAACATTATTTCTAAATGCATGGTCGAATTTGAGCAAAATCATTACTGATTGTGTTATGAGGCACTTGGTACGAAATACTTAGCAATTTTGTGCTATGGAGTTAGATGAGTTTGGATATCAGCATGTAATTAAGTGTAATGTGCCCGCAGTTATTTGGAAGTTTACATGGAATGTGTGCCCATGTTAAAAAACAAAGTGTTAGTACAACTTGTTATGGTTATTTGTGATGCTTAATTGTTGATTTTGCGACATCTGCAGTGTTAGTGGCGAACATCTGAGTTATCCTTTCTGGTACGTGATCAGGTAATTTGTGAAGAACCGTGTTAGTCTGTGATTTGGTAGCAGGAAAAGTGGTTTAGATTTAGCTTCTCTCATGTGATTATTGAGTGTGCTCAGCCAGCTACTCTTTGGGTCATGTCATGTTCAGTAAAGAGCCCTTGATTACTGTCGCAGGCAGAGGTTGAGTGTGTTGTCAAGTTATCATTAGTAAACAAGTTGTTGCCCATCTTTTCAAACCATTCTTAGAGCTTGGCGAGGCTATGAGCCAGTAAAGAGCTTTTCGATTGAATGTCGTGAGACCAGGACCAGAGAAATCACATCGATCAGTCAGAATAAAGGATAATATCCCAATTAGCCAATAGCAACCCAAACCAAAACCATGGAAACTGCTTCAAACGCGGGAAAACGCTAATGACCAAGTCGGGATTGGTTTTAGTTTTTCATCCGATTGGTTGGAAATTGGGCGCGAGTTTTTTTTAGCCCAATCACAGAGCGTAGTGAGGTAAACCAAAACAATTCATAATTACTTCCAACACACAATCGAAATTGCTCTGAGATGCAGGTATCGTTACGTTTACTCTGAAATGTGAACTGAAGTCCTCTTCTTAGCACTGCATGGACATGATATCTTGCTCTGTCAATTCCAGTTGTGAAATAGCGTTGAGGTTTTTCTATCAAAAATAAGTGTAACAGACTCAAAAGGTAAATCATTATTTAAATGAATAGAGGAATAAGAATCCCTTATAACTATAAGGGAATGATTAGAAATTATAAAGTTGAAAAGTAATCATAGCCTAAACTTTTGAATTCTCTCGAGTTATTCTTATGACAGAAAAACTCGTAAAAATGCTGCACTGATTTGTGTCCTTTTTTTTTTTTGGTGTGTGGACGCCATTTGTTGAATTGTGAATGGAGTGGTTTTTGAGATTGATGAAACTAATCTATTGGCATTAAACGAGAAGATGTATCATACAATAGAATGCTTTTTGATTGAGTATTGTCAAGGTAAAGCCAAAGTAATCCCTAAAGCCAAACAAGGAAAGGAAAATACCTTGCAGAGCCAATCAGAACTCAAAGTAAAGCAAGCAAACTACCTAAAGCGCGAGGGAAACGCGGGAGACAAAGTCGTGATTGATTTTAGTTTTGCATCTGATTTGATGAAAGAATGACGCGAATCTTTCCGAAAAAATCACATAGCGAAGTAAAGCCAAACCAAAGCAATCAGGGATTACTTTTGAGTCATAAAAAAGGACTCGCCCTATATAAAATCTTCATCATTTTTGATTTGTTAATTTTAATTACAAACCCTCAAAGAGTGTAAACATATTCACTGATGTTAGTGTTGCGATGTTATATTTCATCGGGCTAATATTTTATTTCGAGCTTTCTTTGGAAAGGTTCTTTTAAAGAAATGATTTGGGTTTTATGCTGTTGTGTTACGCAAGACGTGTGTGACGGTTAGATGTCTTTGTACTAACTGAGGTCTAAGTGCTTTTTTAGGACAACCCAACTGCGAAGTTTGATGCTTCTTCAACGCCAACATGAATAAAATTCAACTAAAATTTCATTGTACCTTCTTAAAAGGCATCAGCTCGTGATTTTTATATACCACTCACCTTTTGATGAACGCATCATATGTCAAACAAGGATTCTAGCTTGTGAACCTTCACCTGCTGTTTGAGTTTAACGCCTTGTTAACTGCCAACAAAGTGTCACAGCATTTTTGAATTCCCCTCCGGTGGTTGCCCATTGTAGTTTTACTCGTTGTTTAACAATAAGCCGATGAACATAAAGATTTACTTCGTACAGTTTTTCAGGCTTGCCTCACACACACTGGGACAGGCTTTGCTGAGTGATATCATACTTATGGTACAGCTTTATCGATCTTTCTTTCTCTCATTTTCGGTCGTGGCTCCACTGTGCTCTGTTGAAGTTCACTTATTGTACATTTGAATAAAACGGAAAATTTGTTCTTATCCGCCATTGCCGCTTTTTTGGCTAAAACAGAATGAGTCTTCCTGCTTCTTCAGAGGAAATATGAACCCTCTTCTTCTCTGCTTGATATTGTTAGGCAGACAAAACCGTCTCTGAAATGAGCAATCTGCGCGCAGTAAACAAGGAAAATTAGAAGAGATTGAAATTAACCTACCTAACCCTAAGCAATTTTATGATAATAAATGATATAATTATGTAATTGTCAAAGGTAGAAAAATATCACATTTCACAAACCTGGTTTTAGGTTGATATTGGTCGAGACCGGCCCTTGCTGGCACAGCATGAACGCTTGGTGGAAGAATGACACACTCACCGCAATGTCAATTGATTTTACGGAAAAGTTAAAATAGCGTGAGACCGGATGAAATCATTTTCGTTGCTGCGTTTTGATTGGCTAGAATTTCGAGTTGTTGATGTAATAAACTATTCATGCATGGTTTTATGGATGACTCGGTTGAAATGGCAGCGACCTATTAAGACAAACATAACAGGTCATTCAGCTCTGTGGGTACCGACGCAATCCCGGTACCTGTTTTTGTTAAGTGGCTGTGTCGCAAAAATACACTGGAAATTTTTTATGTGTGACAATACTCTGACTCTTGCCAATCATTAAAAACAGAGGGCAGTGTGTTCTATCAATTATCTTTTCTTCCGCGCGGATTTCTGAAACACTTGTGTGGGATAGCTATTTCGCAGCAGGTGTGGAGCATGGAGTGGTTGGTTTACTTGACACATGCTAACGCAAACAACTGACTGAACAAAATAAATATCTGGATGTAAAGCCTGGAATTCAAAACAAAACCTATTTGTAATTTTTCTTACAGGTAAAATCAAATATCACAAGTTTACAGTCTATTTTTTCCAAGAAATTTATAAGAAAATTTGTCCACAGAAATGGACTGAAGTGTTTGGCAAATGAATGACCTAAGACTTCTCAAGGGCCATTAGATATCATAAGCCACTTATGTTTAGGCGGCTTATTTGAAAATATGTGTTCACCCCGGAAGTGTAAACATTGGATACAATGATGCCATTCTTTTTTTAAAGATGGCACAAATAATTTTGTTTTCTATAGTTGGAAATTAAGCACTTATGGAAAATAACCGGAAACATTATCAGTAAGACTTAAATTGCCTTTGGACAAGAGTCAATCTTCTCAGCGGATAGAGGACGAGATCGTCAGAATACATATTTGAAGGCTTAAAGAAGCTAATCTTACGGAAAATTCCGTTCATCCAAAATATCTTTTTATTTCAAATTCATAGCCTAAGGATTGATCTAATTTCGTTAAAACTACGTTCTTCTTATAGATTTCGGTCTTTGTACTGATCTTAGCAAAGAGAATTGATCGGTTCATTATAATTTTAAAAAATATTCAACAGTTAACAATTTCCTTTAGGACTTAACGCGTCACAAGTCTCTTTGAGTAGATAATGTGAAAAGAATGAAATTATGATCGTAATAACGCTAAAGCGTCAGCTTTTTTCTACTCGTTTTATCTTATTACTTAATCCTATTAGAAATGCGAAAAAGGTACCTTGTCGACTCGTTTATTAAGAAGTAGCTTTTTTTCATGTTATTGTGATTGAAAATTCATAATCCCCACCCTTATGAACCTCCCATCGCCTCAAAGAACCGGGCCTTATTTTCACTTCTGTTCACGCTACTGTGATCAATACTGCAAAGTTGCCTTTAATATTCACATATATGATCTTCATATATCCACAATCAGTTACTCATAAAACAACATAAACTCTCTTTGGTCCACTCTAGGGAGACCTCATCACAGGCCCCCCAGTGAGAGGCCCTCAGGGCCCTCAGGGAATCTCATAAAGAGAGGAACCGGTGAGTAACTTAAGCCTATCTTGAGTGTTTTTGTAAACAAACCAGCGAGGGCATTTTTTTTTTAGGCACCAGTCATTTTTATCGCCTGAGGGGGAGGGTCCAAGGACTTTAGGGGATCGCATGGTTTTGATTCCGAGGGGGAATCAGTCATCACCAACAAAGTATAAAGGGAGACTGTAGAAAGTTGACTGCCAATTAACTGCCAAGAAAGAGGGGGGGGGGAAGTGAGCAAATGAATGTTACAGAGCCTTGTGGGGATCACGTACATCTTATCATAACCCACCAAAATCATTCGACCCTCCCCCCCCCCCCCACCTCCCTCTGGGCGATTAACAATGACCGATCCCTATGTGTGTTTATTCAACGACTATCGAGATCACTGTCCTTTATCAAACGAGGTGTGTATTTTGTTTACACCTAATATACATCTTTTAAAAGTGCTAACTGTAACCGATCGCTACAGTAAGCGCCCATGCAGCTTCCTATTTATCTGCCTTGCTTTATTTGGAGAGTTGATACCTCAAAAATTGCATGGTCCTCGTTTATCAACACCGTTTGTTACAACATGACCAATGCTCACGATGAGTCCATCTTGCCGTGGACATGTTGGTTTTTTTTCATATTCCAGAAGGAGAAATTCCCAGGTGTCTTCTGGAAGATGCATCATCCATTCTAAGTGCCCGATTAAGCGCAAAAGCCAATGTTTCCAGAAAAAGCAACTTCGCTGCGTTCTTTGCTCGCTGCAAAAGGGACGGAAGTTTCAAGTGTTATCAGGAGTGGCCGGCAGTTGGTTTATCATGGCAATCAGATCATCAAGGCCGCGTAATGGAGAACACCTTGACAAGGGGAAAGAGTAATTGTTCGCGCGAACAAGGTATTACTGATTTGCCAACGTTTCGGATGTTTAGACCCGAGCCAACCTCATTAACCCTATAACCCCTAAGAGTGACCAGCATCTAATTTCTCCTTACAATATCACCCCTGAATCAAACATTAAGGTTAGGAGAATAAAGGAAATGATCACCAACTAAAGAAGCTCTTGATTGTTGAACAAATTCTCCTTGTCAGCACGAAAGCAAGTGGACAAAATGTTAAAACTGGATTTATTTAGATTTCAGGTTAGCCTTGGTGTGTACTCATGGCTCTAGAATGTTGCGATGCAGGCGAGGAACCATTCTTTACTTTATGGACATCAAAGCAAATCACGTCCAAGCCCCCAACCATAAGTGTAGTCGTCATAGAGAAAACCATGGCAACAACACAGTGGCACGTAATCGTCTTTGTAACGTGACGAAGATGATCGAAGAATTACGCAGCCGTTGCCAAGGGAGAAAGGATTGCTGGATAAAACTAAGTAGAAGCCTCATTGGGAAAGCTTGCACAAGGGAGGTGGCATTCTTACGGGTGAACTACACTTGTGAACAAAGTAAGGATCCTATAAGTCTTGTCTTAAGTTGGCTCGATACCGTTTTCGCCTGTTGAAAGGTTAGATGACTTTTTCCATTGGAATTCTCATCTAATCAGTATCTTCCTCCATCATTTGAGTAGTTTCAAAATTGAGTGTCGAAAATAATCCTGCGTTGCTTTGGTTTCGCTTTACCTCGCTGATTGGTCCAGAAACCTCGCTCCCTGATTGGTCCAGAAAACTCGCGCTACTCTCTCAACAGTCAAAATGGAAAACTAAAATCAATCATGCCTTGGTCACCCGCGTTTTCCCGCGCTTTAGGAAGTTTGGTCATTTTCATTTTGATTTTCATTGTATCTTAAGGTATTTTCTTTTCTTAAGTGTCGGGTTTAAAAACACCAAAATATGAGACTATTAATTATTAATTTTCGTGATTACTTTGGTTTTGATTTTACGACGCCCAATCGAAATGTGCTCTAATTATTCGTCTCCCATTTTAATGCTTTTAAATCCTTTTTAAACCAGCCAAAATTATGGAAAAGACTTCTAAAAATAAAATGTTGGGTGAAAAATCGAGAATTTAATCTTATGTTAACATGGATGATTTTGACTTTGGTAACTAACAAGCCCTATCATGTGACTTCATTGTATCGAATTTTAGACATAAATCTGGGAGCTTATAGTAGTTCACCCAACATGTATACGAACCAGTGCAATATCTTATTTTCTCTACATTTGCTATAAAGGAGTAAATGATTTGGTTGAAAATCCTGAGAGACCAGACCATCTAACGTATTCGGATCACCTTGACAAGCTGTGCCCTGAGACTCATGACGAAGAAACAGATGATGTCAGTGGTGATGATGATAGTAACGCATATGATGACTACGTTAATGATGTTGATGATGGCTGGAGTGATAATGATGACGATGAGAACTACCCCACTGGATATGACGAAGACATTCATGATATTCTTGACGATGAGATGGCTCAGATCAACGGTTTCCTGTTCAAGCTGTTTGAGCACAAGAGCGGAAAAGATCACCGCCCGCGGTATAACTGGATCAAACAACCTGACTTGTACAACGAATTCAAATTTAATTTTTCTTCAGGTAAGACCAGTTTACAACTTTAACATAACGTAAACTTGGAGGAAGACGTTTGTCGTCTTGCTACTAACGTGGGACAAGGAAAAAATTCTGAGTCCCTATGTGGAATCGAACTTCAGACCTTTGGATTCCGCGCTGCAATGCTTTACCACTGAGCCACAGAGACTCTATGGTGAGCGAGGTCTATTAGGAAATCGAAGTCCATATGACACGCGTCCTACATACTGCTAGGATCAACTATGTCGATAGCGTCATGTCCTCACGGGGAATTGGAATTTTTTTTTTGTCCCACGCTCGTGACAAGACGAGAAAAAAAATTTCTTTATTTCTTTACCGGGCTCAAAACTTACTATCTTTCCTATTCTATTTATAACACAAACGTGCATATCAACATTTCAGTAAAGGGTTAGTTTAGGCCAAAATTTATAAAGAAATTTCACCCTTTATAGCTTCTGTTACTTACATTACGGAGAGGGAATATAAGAGGGAAAGTACCCGGCTCACCTCAGCGAAAATCTGTTAATCAAACAAGAGAGGTCTGAAAATGAAAAGCGGTATCTGCAAAAATATTTATCAAAGAATTTGAGCATATTAATGATGGAATGCTTTTTCCTTTGCTTTCATGTCTGAGGGAAAAAACCTATCCGAAGATTTTATTACTATTGTATATCTTTTTAATTTATATCTTTGTGGTATTTACCTACTTTTTATTCATTTATTTACTCATGTTATTTTTCAGTTTGCCCGGAGAATCAACCACTGCTGTCGAATTGCAACCAGAGACTGTGCAAGGATGTGAGGTGTGACAATCGGAGGAATGTAAGGTGCAGGGTAAACCCATGTGGTACTTGCAGACCCGAGTGTTACGACGTGGAAGGAAACAAAGTGCAGACTCCTCGAGGTAAGAATGAAAAGTGATTTAATTCTTAATAATCTTCAGTCAGGAGCTTGAGGTGTTATCCAGCTCTTTATTGGGAAATTTACGAAAAAAATTCGCCCAGCTTTCAATTAGTTGATGTATGAATACCCAGAAATTAGGTTTATCTACAATGTCACGATTTGCTCATGCGCAAGAAGAGGTCTGAAGATTTCAATTTCTGGTTAACACTGAAATTACCAAAAGCTGTTGTGCTATATATCATCCTTGTTAGAATGTTGTTTTTTTTTTTTTACAGCCTTAACAAAGTGCGAGTATCAGCGTAAAGAGATGCGCCACCAAAGTTTTCGTGGCCACGTTCCGAGATGCAAAGAAGACGGAAGCTTTGCTGAAATTCAGTGCTATCACGAGGTCAAGATATGTTGGTGTGTTGATAAAGAAGGAAGAGAGAGGAATGGTACGAGACAGAAAGGGGCCCCCTCAAACTGTAGCGCAGGGGGCCAAGGTGAGAGAAACAAAATCACTCTGTCTTTGAGTTTAGAAGGAAATTCCTAAAGCCACCGTCGTTATGTCATTTTGACAGATTGGCTTTTTAACTAAGGCTCGTTATCTTTGGACGCAGGCCAAGTAACAAGTACCAGGTCTATCGCGAAACGGGCTCAAGTTCGTCTCTTCGCCAGCCTCGACTTGATTTCCTCAAACCAGGTTTCCTGGCGGTTGTTTAAATATACTGAGCCAGTTCAAGATCTAACGAACATACCTGCCTCTCATATACTAGAGTGCTAACCCATCTCCTCCGAGAGTATGAGAAAGGTTAACGAAATTTATAAAGTGCATATATTCAGCTTAACAAAACAGAATTTCGAAGAAAAGTTTTAAGAATGTAGGCGCTTCGTCGGTGGAATAGATTTAACCGAACTGTAGCGCGTTCTACAGGTTTTCGTTTTACGAGTGAACGAAATATGTATGTATACCTGCGATCGAGTACGCAGAAGAATTAAAACTTAGCGCGATCATGCTATTTAGAGTGATCTGTTGTACTGCTGTATCGTTCTAGTCTTGTCACCTTGTCAAACAGCCCAGCTCAGCAACAGAGACCTCAAAAAACATCTCCGTGTGATGTCTAAGAGGTACGAAAGGACCGCAAAGACTTTAAGACTTAGAGCACAAAATGCGACCCAAAGGAGGCAGCAAAGGAATGAAAGCTGGCAAAATATTAGGCAGTGGTCGCAACGGGCAAGAACCTGCCGCAAGTTTGCGCGGGTAACTCGCCGGCACGCGGTGAATACAACTGTTCCGAACTGTGCTGCAGACGGAAGTTATGACAGCAAACAGTGTGCATGGTCTAGAAAATTCTGTTGGTGCGTTGACGAAAATGGGGGGCCAAGGGGAAAAAAGCAATTAAAGCGATATGAAAAACTCAACTGTTCCAGGACTGCAGCTGGTAAGAATGAGATAATTTACGATCGTTAGGTAGGGCTGAGTCTGCTTTTGAGCTGCCGGGATAGTACAGAGACCAATTTTTTCGATTGAAAACTACGTAGACAAAGGATGAAATAACATCTTTTTAGCTAGAATTCACAGTTTTCGTCTAAAACGAAAAAACACTCCGAGTAGAATCGACTATTCTATGCCAAAGTCTGGATGTTCCCTCACTGTTTCCACATTTTCTCATGAAATAAAGGCTCTCAAATTCGTTTGTCACTGACTTGAATTACTGGAATTCCCCTCTTTCAATTACTTGCGGAAATCAATTATCGTTCCTTATCATCCGTTGGTTGAATATGATTTCCCTTTTTCAATCCAAACATATTATAATTTTGGTGATATAAATTTGGTGTGAGAACAGAACCCCCGGCTGACATTTGTCGTAATTTTTTTACCCAAAGAGTAATTTCTTTTTGATCGAGTTTGTAAGCGGCTAAATTGGATCGATTCAAAGCCAGCCTTTTCTGTTATAGACAAACCAGGTATGTGCCCTGTTATGCCAACGTCCGCCGCCTACAGGTGTAAATCCCAATGTGCGACTGACGCGGACTGTGAAGGGGAACACAAATGCTGCATGATGGGATGTGGGAGGAGGTGTGTTCCTCCGAACGAACCAGGTAAGAAACAGGCACGGTGGTGTATCTTTTAATTTTTATCATTTTCAGTTTCCTTCGCAAATGAAAGAAAGAAGAAGCTAAAATGACAGCAACAAGGTTCAAACCCCAAACTGGACTATTACTCAGGGTCATAAAATAACTGGGAAGAATTTGCTGCCATTGCTTTGAAATCGACAAATGAATAGACATTCTGGTCTTCTCGGAATGTAGGCCCCCGTCTCCTGTCCCTTCTCCGTACTAGTTAACAAGGGACGTTAAAAAAGAACCCACATACTTCCCGTAAAGAGTAGGGAACATGGCTCCCGGTGTTGTGATCTGGCCTCGTTATTGTTTAATTTAGTCCGCCATTTAAACCAGCATTGAGCTGAATTGGAGCAGCCTATCTAAATATCCCAAATACATACATGTAACAAACGAAGTGAGGAACCCCACCCTCATACTTGAAGCCCCCAAAAAATTATTACAATTATAATTACATCGATCTAATAAGAGAGACAAAAATTTTCTTTGTTTAATTGCAGTGTGCCCTAAGGACAAGCCTTTCAAACTGTGCATCTATGACAAATGCCTCTCATCCCCAGGCTGTTTCAATCATCCCACAGCTTATTGTCGAATGAATTATTGTGGAGGATGTGTCGCTGAATATTTTGATAAACAAAATCGAAAAGTAGACTGCAGTAATGGTAAAGAAAGGTCTTTAATACTTCAAATTATTTTGATGCATATCACGATTCTCCATGACTTTACAGTCCTCATCATAATGATGATAATTCCAGCCATCTTTTCAGATGGTGTGACATATTTACTTTAGACATTGCCAATCGAGCGAGTGGCTTAATGGCTCAGTTGATGGTACCACTCGACCATCATCGGAAAAGTTCCAAACTTTTCGAAGCTTGAGTTTTCTTGGGCTTTATATTCTGCCTTTTCTGCAATTGCAGACCAAAATGCTTCTTAAAATTTTTTCGTTTAGACAAAATTGAACTGGAATTCGACCGTTATCAAATTTACGATCATCAAAATTGACTGATGTCCCTGACGGTACTCAAAACAGAATATTATAATAATTCCTGAGTGAGGTATTTGTACACGTATGTTCGTAGGAACTCAGTGCCAAATTCAGCGACATTCGGCCTCAGAAGTGTACAAGAAGAAGTTTTTCGGAGTCTTTGGTACTCTGCCAGTGGTCATTCCAGGATCTCAAGTTGAAGATTACGGTCCAGGTAGCGTAGGAGGACAGGATGAAAATGGTGGTAGCCAAACCGGCATTAATGTTGGCAACCCAGGTATACAGAATGGATTTCGAAATGGCGCCTTGGGATCAAGTGGATCACGTGGTTCACGTGGTCCATGTGGATTCAGTGGTTCAAGTGGATCTAGTGGAAGTAGAAGATTCAGAACCCGAAGAAGAGGGAAAGGATCCATCAATGGATTTCGCAAAGGAGATCAATCTGGACAGGAAAGACGTACAAGCAATAACAACGAAAACAATGGAAGGTAAATCTCCAGGACTCTACTGAAATCTTCCAACGATTTGATTGATGAGTCTCTATCGTTAATGCGCTGCCTTCGATGTCTTCTATCTCAAATGCAAATTGAAGTCCAGTACTTAATTCAACTAGAAAATGATGAGCTTTAGTCTTTATAGCCCAGAAGGCTGATACTTTCAGAGCTCATCCCAGTTTGCTCTTAGAAATTAAAGGATACACCTTAAGTCCATTGCAAGGGAAATCCTTGGCAATTCCTCAAGTCTCATTGACCTTTTGGTGGTGTCCCATTTATAAATGAGAGTAAAAGATGTTGTATGAGAACGCAATATAGTGATCCTGCCAGGCATCGAACCTGAAACTCTCTATCTCCAGTGTAGTTTGCTAACTATAGAACTTATTAGCAATTATCACTAGGTCATCGAATCTATCACAAAACACACAACAGACATGTAGAATCAGTAGCAGTGCCATAACTAACTATGGCCACTAACTGAGTTTGATTGAATGACCGATTGTCTCCTGCAGGGAGGAAGACCTTGGTGTGTTCATCCCTGTGTGTGATTCAAAGGATGGAGCGTTCATAACAGAACAGTGTAACACCACGGCTGGTGTATGTTGGTGTGTGGACGGAAATGGTCGAGAAATACTTAACACGCGCGAAAAGGTGGAAAGAGGAAAGAGAAACTGTGCAGCAGCTGTTATCAAGTTCAAAAGCGATGAAAAGAAAGGTGGTAAGTCTAGATCATTACCAGATAATGAATGGACAGATATCACAGTTCTTGGGTCGCCAACAGAGTATAGAGGAGGGGTAATTGTTCATGTTTGTTAGAACACCGCTATCTGTCTTTGATAGAGAAAGTGGTAAAGCTTATTCCGGCATTTAATTCTGATAGAGGTAGCATTTGTTGAGTCTAGTGCAATCTCAAGGTTCGAACTGTCTTAGAAATTTGTGATTCAAGTTATGACGTTTTAGTCACATGGTACCAAAAACTGTTTATAATGTTGGCGGTTTATCGGCTAATTTATTCCCAAAAATCCTACTCAAAAATATGACATATTACATGATACATTAAGCCAAGAGAATAAAAACTGAGTAAATTCTCTTGATTAAGCTCAATTTTTTATCTGTAGACACTTAAGAATGATCACTTTCAAGACTTCAGGGTATATGCTGGTCTCTGGAGAGTGGAGACATTTAAAAGATTGAAAAATACTTGCTATCTTAGCTCTGTATGTTTGAACTGAAATGAAATGCATTTCCGCTTGAATTCTAACGGTTTTTTTATCATGTTGTTAAGTCAAACGTGGAGAAGGAAAGAAGGGGCAGAATGAATTGAGGTAAATATTACAATCTTGATACAGACATTTCTCGTGTCGGGATGGAAAGAGGAGAGCGATATTCTTTGATAGTTAAGATAATCTCCTTCATTTTACATGACTATCTGGCGCAAATATGTCTGCGTTCACAGGGTAACCACAGAAAGCAAACCTCCAAAAACGTTGGTAGATTTTTGTAAACAAGCCCAAGAAATAACCCCGTAACAATGTCGATGCTGTAGACCCACACAGTATGTTTTATCACGAAAAATTTTGTAAGGGTGGACTTCATGAGGGCGGAATTTGATTGGGTAAACAACGTTATTCCCTTACTGTAAGGCTGTGAGCAAAATACAGGTTTTGATAGCGTGCATTATTTCATTGCGGTTTCCAAATTTATCACTCTTGATAAAGAATCCTTCAGAGATTCCGTAGGCTGTCAGGACTCTACGACTTAGAAAGGCCATTATCACGAATAATGTAAACCAAGGATTTCACAACAGGTTTGAATTGACAGCGTGATCATGGAATTTGATAGGGAGGTCCTTTAACACTTGTGCATGTTTGTATTCTTCACAGGGTGGCAAGAGTGACTTTAAGACTGGCGGGAGACTATGATGAAGTCGCTGCGAACAAAGAACGTTTTATCAGGTGCGGGCATTTAAAAACAAGCATACCAAATCAAAGCAAATGCAATCTCAGACAACTCTCCACACTTGCTTGAGAATTTTTTTTTAAGCGTCAGGGCTTGTAGAGTAAATGGGTGGAGCCCTTTTGATTAAAAGTGGTAGGTACCCATTCGTTCTGACGAAGGGCTAACGCTCGAAACGTCAGCTTTGAAACTCTTTGCGGTTGCCTATTTACGTTATAAGCTCAGTTGATGATAATAAATGACCCTGTTATACTCTCCCACCGAGACAGCACCACAGTTTCTTCAGAAACTCACCCCCTCTACGTAAGTCAAACTTCAATCATCATCTACATCTAGCCCTCAACGTAACTAGAAAGGATCTATTCTATACAAGATGTTTATTTGCATCTTGTTTTCCTGACCTTCCCTAGGTACGTAGAGGATGAAATTGTCAAGAAGTCTAATAATAGGATCAAGAAGAAGCAAATTCGGAATATCAAGGTAACTGAAATAACTACAATAACAATAGATAGCTTCAGCGTAAACTTAATGGAATTCTGAACGAATTCCCAGTTGTCTTCCTACAATCACAGAACGACACATGTTGCCATTCAGAAGTGTTTTACTTGGAGTTAGTAGTCTAAGCCACTATTAATTGGCCAGCATGAAAGCCACTGGGTCACCAAATTCCCTGGGCCGAGTTGTTCAAAGCACGATTAAGCTAACCGGGGATTAGTAACAATTCTTGATTTAGTTTTGAAACTGTACAGACAGTTTTAAAGTTTATATTTTTCCCTTCATTTTTGTATCACACCAAGGTAAAACCCTTCAAAACGTAAGCCCTAATATACACTTTATCGCACGAGAAATCAAGGACAAGTTAAAACCTCGATCCAAGGTTATCACTAACCGGGCACCTCTCGAAGAACTGGGCCCAATTCTTTGGGGATATTGAACTGAAGAGTGACAATCCCAAGGCCTTTATTACAGTAGCGTACTACATAAGAATAAATAAAAACAAACAAACAAACGATTTTAAAAAAAGAACAAATAAATAGAACAGAACAAAACACAATAAAAACGAAAGAAAGTAAATCTCAATATTTATGTCATTCATTAACTTCCTGACCAAAACAGAATTTTCCTACGGTATTAAAATACTTTCAAGCAGAAAGGTACTAAAAAGGGAAGATGGTTATCAATCAAACGGTATTGTTTGAATGCACAAGAACCTCCCTTAGCAAAGATTATGCGAAATTTAATGCCGAAAGTCGGGAAAAATGATGTTTAGACGTTGGGGGTGAAATGCGCTGAAATGGGGAAGTGATACCTTACGAGAGAGAATAAGACATTATTGAATATGCCTGAGTTACCAGAATGCTAATGTCAATTTTTTCGCTCGGGCGGTCAGCTCGAAAGGGGAGGCATCAAAGTGACATTCGAGATCGTCGAAGATAGTGAGTCTACGGCTACGCTGGATGAAATCTTGGCAACGTTGGAAAGTCATGTGAGTCAGTTTTAATCATCAGGCCATCACTTTCCTTGGTCTGTCTTTGCTTATTCTGTGGCTGCAACCTGATTCAGATTGATCAGTGATTTACGTTTCCTTGTTTCATGCCCCACTATCTATCCTGTTTGCTTTACTTTTCGACTTTCTCTTTGGAAACGTGAGCCAACTTTGGTTGCGATTCACCATGGCTATGACTAGGAGCTGTCATTGGCTTTATTACCAAGCTGCTTGCACATGGCGATTTTCATAGGCGATTACCTGTAAGTCCTAACGTTGCAACTTCGTTTTCTGTAAACCAGATTAGATCCAAGAATTTTGTGGTCAAGATGCAAGACAAAGAATACCCTTCGGATGGAGCCTTTCATGTTTCGTTGCATGTTCAGCGTGATGACGACCGAAAAGAGTCTGAACCCAAACGTTTGCTGGCGATGATAGACGCAGCTACTATCGGGGCCTTTAGTGGGATTATCCTTTTTGGAGCAGTGTTGTTCGTTTTGAAGCTCTGCGTAAGTATTGACCAGGACTCAGTTGTTCGAAGGCCGATTGGCGTTAACCTAGGGTTAAAATTTAATCCAGGTTTCTTTAAAAGCCTTTGAAGGGAAAATTTTCCCTATTGTTTTTAAAGATCCAATGATCAAATTACAAGAAAAAAGATTTAGACTGAATTTTATTTTAAAGTTTTCAGACCTGAAATCAAATTTCACACTAACCTGGGTTACCTTAACCTAGCTTTGAACATCACGGGCCAGGCGGTTAGTACTAATCCAGGAAAATTCGAGCTCTGTTTTGATTTTTAGTACAAAAGAGCGTATCCAAGGGCCGGATTTTGATGGTTGTATCTTGCTTCAAGGTGAAATTGATTGGAAAAAAAACACATAGGTAACAGACCTGTTTTGAAAGCTGCAAAGCCAAGTAAAAAATTTGCAAATCGCATAAGTTTGCATGTGGAGGCTCAGAACCGTTTCGTTATTTCCTACCACAATTTTTCTATCGCTCGATACTTCCACTAATTTCATTTCCTTGAAAAGAGTGTCAAGTTCCTTCGTGTCAGGGATTCGTTTATCCCGGCCTAGCAGATGGTGGAGAATTATGGCTAGTGATGCTCTTCTGAAGCTGTAATCTATTTCAGCTGATTGCGCCGCACTTTATCAGCTTTAATCTTAAAAGGAGTGTCAATTTTTGTTCCTTTTAATGACTGAATTTTATCTCTCATGAGATCTAGCTCCGAAGGAAGAAGAAAGACCCTGAGAACTGGCAAGACAAGGTTGAGGAGAAGCCTCCGGTGGAACAGTACGTCATGCCGGGGCCCGAGGCAGTGACGAATCTGCCTCCTAAGACTGGGCCTGAGCTGGAGACAGGGCTATCATCAAAGCCTGACTCTCAGGATCATGTTTGAACTAAGATGTCGAATTTTTCCTTTTGTAGCTTGCAACAGTAAAATGCAATGACTTTACTTGGTAAACAATTGAAGGCGTAGTGCTTTTCATAAGGCTTCGCATTAATGAGAAAGTTAAAGTTAGAATAGTTTAGAAAATTTCTAGCCATCTCGCCTGTGAGAGAGTTAAGGGAAGGAGAAGGGCCCTTCAGTATTGAGCTCCCTTCTGAAGGAAGAGTGGAGAGCGAGTTTTTTAAGCCGTTGTAGTTTTACCATTTACGCATGTAACCATTTGTTGATCACTCTGCTGATTAATAATAAACCTTTGATCGAAAGGAACTGTGTATTTTTTCAGGATTTCTTTTGTCTCCGT
Source organism: Pocillopora damicornis (assembly GCF_964200805.1). Taxonomy (NCBI): domain Eukaryota; kingdom Metazoa; phylum Cnidaria; class Anthozoa; order Scleractinia; family Pocilloporidae; genus Pocillopora; species Pocillopora damicornis. Next base: position 6,993,013 of record NC_142676.1, read on the forward strand.
ACATTCTATAAGTTTTCATTATTTTTTTTCAACTTTCTCTGAATTTTTCTAAGGGTTAGGTATCAGCCTTTTTAGGGTACCTGTAAAAGATATTTTCCGTTTATACTTCTGCAGATCTTTCTTTTGAAAGCCTATCAGAGCAATACCTACGTCTGTGGATTATCGAACGGAGGAAATTTGGGCCACTTTCTCTACCATTCATACTAAACCTGACGTAACTTGGTCAATCACGTTTTTCGGCCTGTTTATTAAGTACGAATCATTTTTCCACTTTTAGTTCTTATTGGCTCGTTTTAATATTTACCTTTGGGCTGATTGGCCATCGTGATTATTTAGGTCTAGTGATATGACAGTCATCGAAATACTACACCATACAATTTACAGTTACATACATTCAATCACGAGTGCATTGATAAAGTTTGACTAGTGCAAGTTAGAAACTCATCGATCACTACACTCTCCGAAAATAAAGGCTTTCGTGTTGAATATATTTTTCTTTATTTGCGAAATATTAAGAAAAAAATCAAATTTTTAAAGGCTTAAAAAAACTAAAAAAATTTAAGCACTTTGATAGCCCTATTAGACCCACTTAAATACAAAGTGGCACCAAGAAGTGATTTTGTTCAGAAGCTGAAGCTAAATGAAAATTCCTACCAACTGCTTATTCAATTCGTTATTTTTGACCACTTGGGACCTCTTTTCCGTGAAAACTTATGTAACATTATGAGTGAGTATAAATCCAAAAATGTACCCATGTCACCTTAATTTGCCTTACACAGATCGGCATTAAGAGAGAGTCAGTTCATGGAGGTTCCTTTGTGCCTTTAACTGCACAGCGCTGCAACGAGAACACCTGATAGCATTACAAGGCCACTCAAACCAGCCCGTGAGGCTGCGTTGCACATGTCTTCTTCACAGCAAGATATTTTACAATCTGACGCACCAAGATGAACTTTGCAAACGGGATTTGCAGTCTTTGTGCAATAGGTTTTAGGTCCACAGGACTTCGCAAACACTTGGATAGTTTTGTCCTCAGTAGAGTAGTGAACCTTATAGCATGTAACGTCATTTCTGGCGCACGTCACTTTGCTTGACTTTTTATCGTCGCATTCTTCCCAAGATTTTGTGCTTGAACATTTGTGACAATCCAGGCCAAAGGCTAAGATAAAAGAAACAGTATATTAATTTATCGTGAGAATTACCATCGGAAATGATTTGACTCTTGCCCTTTTGCCTATTTCAACGGCGAATTTAGACAGGAAAATCCATGACGGTAATTTTGAGGAAGCAGTCGTTGAAGTCCTAAATGTAATAACTGTCCTAAATGTAATAAAGTCCTAAATGTAATAAAGTCCTAAATGTCATAAAGTCCTAAATGTAATAACATTTGGTCCTAAATGTAATAAAGCCCTAAATGTAATAACGTTCGGTCCTAAATGTAATAAGCCTCCTATGCAATCGTTTCACTGCGCTAACATTGAGATGTTAATTAACAGCTGTTGCACCAAAGAACCCTCTGACCAATATTTATGGAATATTGCGGGCTCACTGATATTAATCAGCGGCTTTTTATTTGTTAAAGACGTAGGTTGAGAAGCATTGGCTACAAAACCTTATTCTAATACTGATGTGCTTTTGGCATCAAATTGACGGACGCAGAAGCAACGAGAACGTTGACTAATAGCTCTCTCTATATCATTGGCTCAGACTCTTAAGTGTAACAGATTTTGACGAAATACTTCTGTCCTCAGTGCTGAAGTTAACACTTGATGAACCAAATTACAAGGAAAAAGAAGTCCACCGACTTATGCGTTAGACAAATTCTGGGCTCAGAAGGGCATTTTTTGTACTGTCTTCCCTTGCCAGATTTGTATGGGTTTGCATAAAATATATTCATATGCGTTATTGACCGAACGTGAGGTCAAAATGGCTATATATTGGCCGAGTTCTTTTTTTTTTTTTTTGCGTTTTTATGGACTGAGACGAAGTCACGGTCCATAAAAAAGTAGAAAAAGAACGAGGCTAATATCCAGTAATCTTGACCATACAAGAGATGTGCAAAATTTCAATAACGCTACTGATAATAATAATTTTCTTTTGGATTAACATGTGACACAGCGAAATCATTCAAACTGCTCTAAAATGGTGCATCACTTCTAAAGACTTTAACACGAACGATAACATCAACAATAGCATGCTAGTTCATCATCAATTGTAGTAAATTTCTTTTCCAAAAAGTCTTAATGGTTACGTACCAATCGATTCCATCCTATTGAGCTTCCAGCCAAGCACTTGCCCACTTTGGGCTGGAAATGATTTTCTTCAACTCGATCAATAAACCGCTATAAGGACCATACTTCGACTGCTGATATTTCTTATGTCTAGCAAGTAAAAAGACGCTGATTGATATCAGCGGGCCCATAATGTGACATGTATACTGGTCAGCGGTTTTTTTGGAGCAACAGCTGTCACTAACATATCAATGTGGATGTCCGCCATAACAACAATGCACTGCAGGAGTTAAACGATTGCATTAGAGGCTTATTATATTTAGGACTAAATGTTATTACATTTAGGACTTTATTACATTTAGGACCAAATGTTATTACATTTAGGACTTCAACAGAAGTATGGTCAAGTAGAGAGCGCGTTGGATTCTCCAGCCGGAGATCCTGGATCCGTGAGACGCAGGACATAACGGGCAAGCAGACAATGACTGAAGGAAATGGATAGCTTTGTTTCTGTCACTGACGTCAAAGCGTCACACATATAGAAAGATTTTGAAATAGAGGGAGGAGGGGGTATTTGGTTATTATTTGGAAAATCGGGAGGAATAATATACGGGGAACAAAATCCACTTTGTGAATGAAAGTGATCCTCGCAGTGATATGCACTACTTAGGCAGTAGTGAAAATAAGGCCTGAAAAAAATTCAGGCCTGTACGGGATTTGAACCCATGACCTTTGCGATACCGGTGCAGCGCTCTACCAACTGAGCTAACAAGCCAACTGGGAGCTAGTCATGATGGTGGTTCTAAATAAACCCGTGAAGTGATGAATATACGGTTAAGAATATATGAAAGTCATATATTTGAACTGCGGATAAAGACATGAATGAAAGTGATCCTCGCAGTGATATGCACTACTTAGGCAGTAGTGAAAATAAGGCCTGAAAAAAATTCATTCAAATTTTTTTTTTTTTTTTTTTTTTTCAGGCCTTATTTTCACTACTGCCTAAGTAGTGCATATCACTGCGAGGATCACTTTCATTCATGTCTTTATCCGCAGTTCAAATATATGACTTTCATATATTCTTAACCGTATATTCATCACTTCACGGGTTTATTTAGAACCACCATCATGACTAGCTCCCAGTTGGCTTGTTAGCTCAGTTGGTAGAGCGCTGCACCGGTATCGCAGAGGTCATGGGTTCAAATCCCGTACAGGCCTGAATTTTTTTCAGGCCTTATTTTCACTACTGCCTAAGTAGTGCATATCACTGCGAGGATCACTTTCATTCATGTCTTTATCCGCAGTTCAAATATATGACTTTCATATATTCTTAACCGTAAAATCCACTTTGTTCGGCCCCAAATGGAGGCGTATCAACGACATCCTTTATAGATGAGGGCTTTCTTTAAGTGACTTCGTGCTTGCGACAAATTCTATACAAAACTATCATTGCATGACAAAAACTAGACGATATATTGTTTACTTTAGCACAAAAGTTATAAAATAAATAGAAGCTGGATATACTAATCAGACTTCAATAACCTCAAATGTAGCACATTTGCACTGTAAATTTTGCGATGAAATTGACACTCTGTTTGAGGGGATCACTCCTTTCATGGATATTTGAAATAATGGTTGTACATGCAAATCGTTCGATATTGTTCAGAATGCAAACAGCAGAACTGACAAAAAATTACAAAACCCAATTCGCTTAAACAAAGTTTATCCTTGGTACGGGTAATTTCCTCCATATTGAAGAGCAGAAAATATTCCGGCTTTATTTGGTGACAAGTTCAATTCGGAAGTGAAGATTTAAAATAATTATCACTTACAACGAAGAAAAGGCAAGCAACTCCACTGATATCACGTCAGATCCGAAACGCAACAAAGGGCAGTCAAACCGCCTTTGAATGTCTGAGCTACAAGTAATATCAAAATCTCAATTTATTGTCACAATAGTCAGCCAAAGTATCGCTTCTTTACGGTTGTTGGGTCTTATGAGAAACACGACACTTTAGGTTTAATAAAGAATTTGCCTACACTGTCAGGCGAATAGTCAAAATGCCCCTTAACAAGAATCGGTAAACAAGGGCGCTAGCTCGAGCAAAAAACCAACACAAAATCCTAGACCTTGTGAGGAGTCCAATCTCAGACCTCATAATTTTGTGATCGAATATTTTACCAACTAAGATATAGAATACTCGAAGGCGAACTAAGCGTTATAAAGTGTTTCTGCATGCAAATAATAAGTCTTTATTAAAACATTCGCTTCTTCCGCAAAGTGACACAATTCCGCGCCTAAATCTAGCAGTATTTGTTATAATTCCTTACCAGCATAGGGGATAGCGAGAAGTACAATAATCACCACCTTGAGCTTTAGATTCATGTCGTTCCCCTTGCTTCTCAGCTCGCAGCTTTCTCTTGTTTCAGTGGAACAGCAACTCAGACGGTTTCCTTGCGATGGATGATTGAGCAGAATATGAAAACTATTCGCATAAATTTAATTTGCTGCATGATATGGATCTTTCATCCTGATACACATGCTGTTATTAAGTTAAATGACGCGATCAACCACAAATCTTTAAATAGTCCTTTCTGGGGCTGCACTTCAGACTGAATTCAATAGAAGCGTTCTGAAAGTAAATTCTCGTAAGCGCAACCTCAGCCTTCAACTGCGTAAAATCCGCCCGATGCAATTTCTGTATTCTTGCATTATAATTCGCAGTTTGTTTTAAAACGCGAGTAAGCGGGCATTGTTTATCCTATGTATTTTTATCTTTTTTCTCCCCTTCTTCATTTGCCGAAGGTTGAGAACACTTGTTGTCCTTTTAAACCTTCCGGGAAATTCCTGAAGACTTCCTCGGAATTCCCTTTAAGTACCACTTAGTTATAGAGACTCTAGCCTCCTTCGAAGTCATTGTTTGGTCAGGCATCACCTCCCCTACCAAAATCAACGGTTACGAACCTGGAGACTTCCTATACCACGAATGGCTCCTTTTGAGTATCATCCCCGTTGAAACAGCGAGCTCCAGTGATGAGCTATTCTTACGCAGCCTAATGGTTTCCGCTTATGGAAGCTTCAACCGAGTATTTAGTAAATAAACCCCTTCAGGCGGTAGTATGTCGGCTGATAATGTTCAGTCGCGGCCGAGAGATTGCCCAAAAAATTATATTTGGCCGAGAGGGGAAGCTTCAGAGGCAAATAAGAAATTTTGAGGGCAACCTCTCTCGGCCAAGGTTGTTATCAGCCGATATACCAGCAAGCCAGACCTGGGTTTATTCAGTTTATAGTCCTTCCATTAATTTCATATCGCGTGTCGACAGAAAACTTTGTTTTCTTTATTTTTTGTACATTCCGAGCAGCATTTGAGACCAGTTTCGTTCTGCCTTTAATCATAACTATTACAATTTCCTCAAATGTGATTGGTGCATCAGCTGCTTCATTTTTCATTAATCATTCTGAACAGTTGTAATCGGACAGTGTAATCGGACAGTTGGCTGTAATCGGACATCTGTAATTGGACAGTTGAGGTAGTCAATCATACCAGGTCCACTCAGCTAAATCCACCAATCAGAGCATTGGTCACAATAACCATAGCGACAACCACTTATCCAAAGAAAAACAAGGCAATTTCCAAAAAGGAGGAATATTTAACTAAAGATATTGTCTACACTGGAGATATTTGTTCTAGGTGTATTTGTTTGTTTCGGACATTGAAATGGTTATGATTAATTGGTAACAGGATTTCTTGTCGTCCAATTCTGTCAGTAATCATACTCATGATAAACAAATCGGACTCCCGCTTCGCGGTCGTCCAATTTTGTTAATCACTCGTGTCATTGCAGACCGAATTGGACTCCACTCGGTCCTTTTACCATTATTAATACTAGCCTCTACAAAACCAATTCGTTTTCCTTCTATGTGAAGCTGAATTTTAGTTCCTCGTGACGTAAAGTAGTCGATTGAATCGCGCGAGAATTAAGGGTGAGTTATAATCGCATCTAAATGCGTATGCGAACTTTTACTTGACTTTTATTCACGTATCTTCAACAAATCTTACAACTGTGATACTCTGACGGACGAACTACTCGAAAGGATAATTTTTTATTCCGATGATTCTCGCTCTTTCCAAGATTTGCTCTTAGCACATACCTTCCATAATTAATCGCGACCCTAAAATTACATCATAGCGCCCAGGCAGATCTTTCTTCATGCACGGAACTCTCGTTTGTGCGACATTCTGATAATTGATGCATAAAAAATGATGTTTAACATGAAAGCATTCAGAGGTTCGTATCTATTTCGTGTTCACTATACGTTACTTTCGTAATTTTTAAGTTAGAATACTTCACTGAAAGTAACCGTTCACAAAGGTGAGTTTACTCAGCTCGAAAGAATACACTGAAGTTATTTTCCGACACCAGAACAGCCACTGACACCAGAGCGCATGCGGCCAGCAGCATCCCGCTAGTTATGGCATATGATCCAATATTGCACAGATCATGTTCACAACAGTAACTTTCGCATGTGGCATTCTGTGTCGTGGCCGCAAGGCATATTGGGTGATTTCCCTCGATGCATTCATCTTCTTTTGCGCAGAATTTTGTGAACGTTTTCCTCATGTGTAGCTTGTGATGATACATGGCTTTGTGGCACCTCTCGTTGTGTACATCGGGACAAGTGTGTTCTGTACGTTTTTTCTCGCAGTCTTTCCAAGAACTCCAGCTGTCACATTTATAGCACTTGAGACCTAACGCTGCAGGGGGAAATATCAGATTTGTTGAACCGTTGTTGAGTTAGACCGTACACTTGTTTTATGTGTGACAAACGTTATTCATGCATATTCCTAAGTTCTGTTCAAAGTTTTCCATCAAAGCCGAAGTACCGGGAAATTTTTCGAGAATGATGCATGATCAAAATGGCAGGAGCAAAATGATGAAGGTTTGCAATAGAACAAAAGAGACCGAACCTCCTCCGTATTCGGCACAAGAAACGAAAGCCAAATTTCAAAAAGGGGAAAAATTACAGCCAAAATTGACAAAAACAAAGGAAAACAGATAATTTAGAACGTAAAAACCAAAGAAGCGATTTTGAAAATGAAAAAAAGAGGGGGGAAATGGGAAAAGCTTTAGACGCCGCTTGAATTGGTCATGGGAACATGAAAAATTCATAACCTACAGTGTGATAAATAAGATCCGAATACTGAGGTAGACTAAGTGTGTACAAAATAGAAAATTGTCAGAATTTGTTAAAAGTCAGAGCACAGATGAAATATATCTTTTTGTTGGTTCCGTTCTTGATAGTAACGTTTTTAAGGTAGATTATTACTTTTTAAAGTAAAGCTGGCTTGAAGAAAATAATTTACAGCCTGCTTGTCCATCTCACATATTGAGCGCCATGATGGATAACATAGGTTTACTAATCATTTGAATTTCGGCGGAAATGACACAAAAATATATTCAATGGAAGGCTAAAATTTTTTGATAATGCTGCGGGCATTCTCTATTCGAGAAGTGAATATATCGAAAAGACCGACGTCATGAGAATTTTTAAGAATTCAACCATCGATGGAATAACTCATTCTTTCCATCTGTTAACCAAAAGCTTACTGATAGAACTAAGTGGATCTTAAAAATATCAATATCTGAATTTCGAAAGACTTTATCATTTAAACACTTCGCTAAGAACAGTTTTCACTCAATGGACCATTGTAAGGAACCTAAGGCTGAAATAGCTTGAGACCGTTACCCGAAATAAAAATAAAACCTACCCATGCTATAACTGTTGTTGTACGTGTGGTTAAGATAAACAATTTCAACAATCGATAGGAGATCGAAAAGAATCATTAAAAACTGGCTTTTTTTCCACTTACCCGACGGGATAAAGGAGAATAGAGCCGAGATAACACAAATTTGTCGAACGTGGGTAAACATGGCGATTGCTCTTTAAACAGCTACGACTTCCAGATGGAGAACACCTTTGCTATGTACGTGTTGATTGCAAATGTCATGGGGGAGGAGTGGGTGACAAAGGGAAAACGAAGATTTGGCTGGGAGAGAGTAGAGAGGCAGACACGGATGCGAGTAGGGATTTTCTTACTGGAAATCTTCAATTTATTCAGTCTCAATGTTTAAATGCAGACTATTTCTACCTATTTAAAACGGCATTATGTTATAAACGCAATCTGGTTGCAGAGTCTAGATTGACACCGGAAATAAATCAGGTCGTCTGCTTACTTTGTTACAGGTCGACATTGAGGAGTGTTTCATTTTCTTTCCCTATCTCTGGTTAGCTGACTATACTCTATAACATGACAATATTCTATGTTAAACATCTTGCTTAAATTCACACTTTTAGCCCTTGAGTCTTATCTTGGGAATCGAGAGAGCATTACATCGTGATCTCTTGAGACATTACATTTCGACAGACAAGCATAAACAAATCTTGTTTAAAGCCTTCTCTAACCAGCCACCTTAGTGCAGTTCTTTACGGGACCAAAGCGTGAAAGGAACACCTTTGACAAGATTTCTAAAAGCCAACACTGCTACTGCGCATACCAGCATCGTCATACCGTTGGCATGAGGTTTTGAGCCCCCGTTGCACAGATTACCTTCACAACAATCAATTTTACATTCACTGGCGCCTGCGACCTTCTCAGCGTTGCAAGTTGGGTTGGCCTTTTTTTCACAATGTCCTACTATGCCACAATACTTCTTGTACATTTCTGCATCACTGTGTTCGAGGTAAACTTTTATGCAGCGATCGCTTAATTTTGGGCAAGTCATATTTCTGTGTTCACAGTCATCCCAGGAAGAAGTGCTGGCACAAATGTAGCAATTCAGGCCCATCGCTAAGGAAAAATTAGTTGTAATTTTATCATTCAAAAGATTTTAAGTCTGTCTTATGGATTAAGGCCGTATCTACACTTTTCTGTATGAATTAAAGACACAGTTTAGATTTATCTACGAGCGCTACCCTAGTAATAATTCTTGTACGGATGGAAAACATTTGATCAGTTTGCAGTATGAACGGGATTTGTTATCATTATTATTATTTCTAGTTCATACAGATTGAAAATGCCGTTTTCAAAATCATTATGGGTAGTTAGGAAGGGGTCTTGTATTTTTATTAAAATTAAAACTCCGATACCAGAAATGAACAGCAGTAGCTGGATTCCAACTCCTTCAGTCGCCCTGGATCCAAAAGGTGTCATGAGCGCGTAAATGCGGGCAAAAATATTTCTACATTTACCAAAAGAATTTAAACTGTACAACAGGTCTTGCCATCATATTTTCGTCAATAGATTTCTATAGCTACAGCTGAAGACAGAAATCAATTCCTTTTTCCCTTAATAATGGCATCTTCCTCAACAAAACATTAATGTTTCCCCTCGCTAACACTTACCTAATGAAATGAAAACACCTAGGAACACAGCAGTGATGAACACACTCATAGATTTCATACTCGGGATCAGAGCTCGCGATCCTGAGGTTGATTATAGACTGATGCGGTACACTCATCAGTATCGACACTTATGCAAACTCATTGGGTGCTTCTTGGAAAAACATTACTAAAATGTAAATATAATTTGACTAGTACCCAATCAGGCGTTTGGGAAAACTAAGGGAAAATCGTAGCAAACGGGGTGTTTATCAAATTTTCAAACAAGATTTGATCGGGCGCGACCTTGTAAACTGTCCACGATGATAAACTTTTTCATTTTGACACTCGCCGGTGTCCAATTTGATGTCTTCAAACATTCAATCGAATTCACATAACAGACCTGAAAATCACTTTGTGGATAGTTTGGATAGTGTGCCATGACAAACATGAAGCGATCTTGAGCTTAGTATCGACGGTAACCTGCAATTGTGAGGAAGTTAGAGCCGGCCTCTTTGAAAGAAGCAATTAGCGGTGAGTATGAATGAAAACGATTGAAAATTCCTCTCAATGACCACAAGAGTCTTTCCTACTTGCTAATGAATCAGCTTTTAGTTCTTTTTGTCAAATTGATTTCAAATGGCGATAAAAATTACTAGCTAGCCGAGCAAATTATGAACCTCATTTATTTCGACTAAATCTCCCAATCCCCAATTTCAGGGAATTGAATAAGGTTCTCGAAAACCAATTGGTTATGATTGGGCGTAGTTAATTGTTGTGGTTGAATTTTTTTTGTTTAAGAGGATGGCACGAGTTTTCAAGACCAATCTCAGTGTGAATAAAAAAAAAACAAAACTAATAAAAGCAATTATGGACTAATTTTGATACTGAATGGAAAATCACTCTAATAAAATTCATCGAAATGTCTTTGGCAAAAAGCTAAGTGTGCGCCGTAACCCTTTCCGCGTCCTTCTTCTCCAAACATTTTTGTTCTCATAAAACCCACACTTACATAAATCTATGAGCTGCATGATGGACCTCCAGTTTTTGTTTTCTTTTTAATTTATATCAATATGGATCGGGATCAAAGTATTGACGACTCAGTTACTTATTCCTTCGTTCTATAAAGTTACATGGAGTGATGAAGGAACGCTTACAGCTCAGTTTTGGTAACTAAAGATTTAGAAATCTCAGATACAACGAAGTATTACATTATAATCACTCTGTATTAAAAAACAATTTAAGCAGAGGCTGGATGCCAATAATCCTTAGGACTTCGCTATTCACCGCATCCATAAAACAGAGTGTAATCCGTCCACGGGATTTTGATGAGACTGATTCATCTGTAAGATGCCGTTATCCAGAGATTGCAAACGAGCGCATGACTACGATTCAAAAGTTCTATATTTTTGTGCAGAAACTTCGCCTGTGAAACACTTTATAGAAACTAAACATTAATTGTCAACTTAGCTGCAAAGACTAATAAGGGAAAATATATAAAAAAGTGCATTCACATCATAGAAATGGCCAAGGACAGAATGGGCCCTTGTCTCTCCTTCTACTTTTGCAATTTAGCGCCACCTTGAAGCAAGCCTTTACTGAGGGTAGCTAAAGGGAGTCTAGATGTTGTTTCACGCATGACTTTTAGACAAATTTACGAGTCACATATGTTTTAAACAGAATTTCGAGCGGCACGAATTGAAAAGGGAGACTTCAAATCAGTTTTCCTATAAGCAAGGTGTCAGAGAAATCTTGAAATTCTCCCGAAATGAAAGACAAAATTCCGATGACGGGTCACGAATGCCTCAGGAGGCAAATTACGCCTCACGCTGCTTTGTAAATTCACGAATCACGCTCGCTACTCTGTAAAATTCACGCGTCACATATTAATTTTGGCGATAATCGCGCGTCACGTATAACTCCTTTGCCACCCTCTTTAGACTTGTTTTGGAGATATATTCAAAATTGTGCGTGTCTGAAAAAAAATATTTATAGCCAATTCTACGATTCCACGGTCAAAGTCTATGTTCTTTAATATACGATGGCTAAGGGAGTCGTCTTCATGCTATCTCGCTTGAACCTAAAAAATCAAAAAAAATTCCAGGCTACACCAGCTATCAAGACGAAGAAAAAAATCGGTAAAATATAAGCCATAATTTGGAAAATAAATGAATTCATTCAGGAGCTAATTTAGAGGTAGGGGGTGGCCAAGGGTAAACTCTTTTGTCGAGGGAGGGGAAGGGAGGTTGTCACGACCACACTTTTCAGTGTTACTTTGTGGGTTATTGCTCTGCACAAGCCCCGCCCCGTACCGCCCCGCCCCGTACCGCCCCGCCCCGTCATACTGTCAGGTTTCCCTCATAACTTCCTGGTACCAATTTTATAATCCTGAGTGGAATAGAGAGAGGCACTTGGAGAGTAAAGTGTGTTACCCATAAACGCAAAAAAAAAAAAAAAAAAAAAAAAGACCCCAGTCTGGCTAGACCCTGGACTAGACTCGACTCTTGGATCTTTGCGATCCGACGTGTTTATCAGATAAGGCTATAGGTTCAGTTAAAAGGTTAACCTTACTAAAAAAAAGATTATTTAAGTCACTACCTACCTGTGAGCCAGACAAATGCAAAACTTAATACCAGAGGGTCACGAGCCCGGAAACTGAGATCCACAAGGTAACCAACCAACCGATGAAAGAAATCTTTCGCTGTAGCGGCTTCAGCGTGGTGGCGTCGGACGTTGGGGCTTCGGTTGCTTTTAAAGATAACAGACCCAGTCGTTAGATAGGAAGAGAGAAACCTGTATTTTTATTTGTTGTAAATTTTTTTGCAATTCATTTTTAAGCGAACAGTAAGTTGGAGAACTTTGACTGAATGAAATCCAACCACTGTTTCTAATTCCAGTCCAATTCAAGCAGGGCGCGTAAAACATACAATCTTAGAATGTGGATTTGACCCTAGGTGCTCAAGATTTCTGGGAGCTATGATAGATTGTAATGCGTTCAATAGTCATGATGAGACTGTTGAGATACTGTAAGGCTGGGCTAATCACAAAGCGAAGTGAAACAAAAGCAAATCTAACTGTGGATGACTTCAACAATCAATTGTACAATGCAGTGTTCATAATTAGAGCAATTTTCGACTAATTGTCGCAAAACCGAAACCAAAACAATCACCATAGTCAATCCTCGGTAAGAACTCGAAGTGAGAAAACAACAAACAGCAAACAAACTACCTGAAGCGCGAGAAAAAGCCGGAGACCAAGGCACGATTGACTTTAATTTAAAAACTGATTGGCTGAGAAAGTAGTGCGAGTTTTCTAGATCAAGTAAAAAAAACCAAGGAATACCGGTTTTCTTTCGTCACCCATTTGAAAATTGCTCTATAGCAAATAACGATAACAAAAATTTGGAGAGGACACTCACTGGTAGCTGGAAGTTCAATCCTTATGTCGCCCACTGTTTCTCTTCTGTCATATTTGCAGTTGATTGGAAAGAACATGTCCATCTTATAAGAAATCCCAACACCAGTTATGCGACGGATAATCTCGTTGGTGTACTGTATGTAACTATCATTCAGAAGGATTCTCTCTGTCCCGCAGTTCCGCAGAGGAATATTGAAGAGAATGTGAGTGGCATTTTCGTCATCTGCCAAGCAGCTTGTATTTTTCAGATGCATTCCTTCAGCTTCAAGACCTGGGTAATGCGCTTTCTTGAATTCGGCGATGATGTATTGTGGCGTACATGTCACCTTGGGACCTGAAAAGAAAGATGTATGAACATTAAGGACCAGTAATTTTTTATCGTCTAAAGGGGGCAGGAAGGGGTGGGGGGGGGGGGGCGGCTTTGTATGATTCTAATCATCCCCCTCGTTGGCAGTTAAATTTCTATAGTCTCCCTCTATAGGAACGACTGATTACCCCACCGTTCCCCTTACCTAACCTTCCCCTTCCCCTTCCCCCTCCCCCCCTCGTGATCGATAATGACTGACCCTAACCGCTACTTGATGTCTGTAGTTCAATTTCGGTACAGAATCGGTGTGGCGGTTATTTGATTAACAAACAACTTAACAGTAATAAACTATGGCTAGTTTTTGAAAATGATAAAAAAGAAATCGATTACATTCTTGTTCGTTAAAGGGAGAACACATTTAAGAATCTATCGTTGGTTTTTTTTTCATACATGAGAAGGCGTTTTTATGATTCGATGTCTATTTTTGGAGATTTCATTTCTGCTTTAATGGTTTTCCTTTTTTCTCTGCTGCTATTAAAAGGTTTTTATGTCGCTCTCACTTCGAGAATTATGGACATTATTCACTAACTAAAACACCAGACCATGTATTATTATAAGAAGTAAATTTAAACTTAAAAGGCTAACAATATAACACCGATGTCTTCGGGGCCGTTTCTGGGTTTCAATGTATGTTTTTTATTTGTTCAATACCTGGAAAACCGTATAGGTCCAGTCGGGCACACAGAAAGTTTCGGATTTTTCGGGGATATAAACGAACATATCTTCCAACTGGATATGGCCCCAGAGGGTGAAACTCAGCCTCTTCTTCCTGCTGGTTAACTCTGACCAAAGTCTAAACACAACAAAAATCATAAGTCTGAATCTTTTTCAAATCACTTCAGAAAGAATCAGGCCAACATAGTAATGCATTGTAGGGTTTCTTTATTTTTTGGGTAATGATGCGTTGTGTTTAAGTACTTTGGTATGGCGCAAATTATTATAGTGCAGTGGAAGGCAGTGTAGTGCAGTTAAGTGTAATTTAGTCAGCGTTGTCAGTAATGTACAGAGCCGCAACTTGTCACACCGTGTCGTGTCGACTGTGCCGTGTCGTGCCGTACCGTGCCGTACCGTGCCGTACCGTGCCGTGCCGTGCCGTGCCGTGCCGTGCCGTGCCGTGCCGTGTCGTGCCGTTGGATGTGATGTGGTGTGGTGAACACAACGGTCAAACGTAAGGCATGCGTGAGAGGATTAGTTTTAGGCACCCGTGCGCCAATTTCCAGCGCAAAATTTCTATGAAAAACATAAGAAACAACCGCTGTCTAGCAGAATATGCGAAAGAAAATTGAAGCATTGATGTAAATCTGTAACAATACACAAAAGTAGGGAAAAGGAGTTCTCGAAACTTAAAGCTTATTCAAGTATGAGTATCTTGTTCATTTACCATTCTGTTTTGAGTTTTACCAAAAGGGTTATACGCTTTTAAAAATCGTGACTAACTGACTTGTGTGGTCGTTTGTAACTTGTGTGTGACAACTTGATTCTGACAGTCTATAGAAGCACTCCATCTAGTCGTTAAAACTTTCACACGTGCGTAGACTTTTTACCAATGTGTTAGGTCGGCGTAGTGTTGAGTAAAAAAACAGTGAAGAATTTTCTTTGCCAATACGAATTGAAGAAACTCGACCGGGAACTTGCCCATAAACTGAAATAAGTGTTCCTCACCTTAGAATATGGACTAAAAAAACTGCCATCAGTAGAGAATTCCAGGTCGAATGAGTCGACGTTCCCGTGAATTCCACCCTGTACTATAACACCACACACGACATAATCTCTTCTCAAATCAACCTGGAGATACTCATCATTTCTGCTTTCCTGGGCGCACCATCCCTCACCTTCCGTATCGCCTATGCGGGCGTGAAAAGGGGCTGTCTCGGGACTTAAGAAAGATGAAGCTGTGAATTGGTCGTCTGAAATCTTACTTCGGTCATTTAATCCTATGTTGAATTTCTGGCACTGTTGACCTTGAAAAGAATAAAGAGGCATACAAATTTGGTTTTGTGTAAGAATCTCTCCGATGATGAATTGCACGGTCTGGTAAATGATAAAAAAGAGCTTACTTCACACCTAAAAGAATGTTCGTGTAACTGACTGTTGACTGAATTTCTGACTGCTTCAACTGAAGAATGTCTGACTGACGGATTGATTGTGAGGGGGACTTCTAGACCGATTAACTGACTGATTCAAGGAATCAGTGAGTAAATGATTGTCTGAACATCTTTTTTTCATTTCTGTATTTTTCTTCAACATTATTATTTTGTCATTTAAAGGCGTTTGTGTGGGGAAATGAGCAGTGCCCTCCTCCTTTATCTCTGGCTTCTCGATATAATTCATAGTTACTGTGAAAGTTCTTGCATGTGGTGGTTTTTCTGACCACCTTAAACCACGCTCTGGACAGACTTTTTCAGACCTCTTCTCTTTAAATGGTTCTTTTCTCTATGCTGCCTATTAGGTCTAATCTGAATGTGAAAATGCTTGATTACAAGTTTAAATCACAACATCATTACTTTCTCTTCTGCAGATTTCACGTGGGAAAAACAAACCGCTTGTCACTACCTCTTGTCACTGCGTACTCAGCGCAGTGTAAGCAAAATATTATATTTTTGTTGTGGAAGAAAACTTTTCGTCCTACCTTCAGCACAACGCCAACCAAAAAACAGAAGCTCCAATATTACCAACCAAGATAATTGTCGCATTTTTGCTGCTGTCTTCAGAACTCTTAGCTTCAAAACAAACAGAGCAGATCAGCTTAAAAGCAGGCTCTCAAGCACCGATAATACTGCATGTATTTGTATCAAATAGACCGGACTTACACTCTGGGTCTTAAACTGATAACTGAAAAGAATGTGCTGCCTTTACTATGGCAAATGCTTAGACATTCTAGTCTTCTTTAAGGACGATGAACCTAAAGTCCCATCTCCTGCATCTTCTCTGTACTTGTTAGCAGGGAACGTTAAAGAATCCACGCATCACTCGCAAAGAGTAGGGAACCAGTAGCCCCCGATGTTGTGATCTGACCTTAACTGTTACTGTTTATCCAGGCTCACATTTAAACCAGCTGAACTGGGCCGGCCTGTCTAATTATCGTAAATAAATAACTAATAAAATAAATAGTTTATTATAAATTATTTGAGCAAGTTCTGTATTTCTACAAACAGTGACGTCTATGTTAAATTTAGGGTTAGAATCAGTAGTCTTGTCAGAAGCTGCTCACCGGGTGTAGAATTTCCATTTCTTATGAGCCAGCAGTTTTTTTTCAGTTTTTTTATGAACCAGCAGTTTTTGATCGTTAAAATGTGATAATTAATTCAAGCTAGGGCACGCAAGATTCATTGCCTTGCAAACAAGATTTACGAACAGTTTCTAGTTGTAATAGTGTTGTTTGATCGTCCGGGTGAGTGTAGTCCTGAGAAGTACTGCCGAGGGTAATGGTGACTGACGTTTCGACAACCTGAGCTGAAGTCATCGTCGGAGTCAAATATTCAGGTTTATGGTTGCTCTGAAGGAGCAAACCAAAACCAAACCAAAACCAACCAAACCAAATATATCTCGAGCAGAATTTTCTCTAGTAATTCTGTTAAATTATCTTGACTAAAATATCTTTTAATCCAGCAAAATCTTGAAGTTTATGTAAACTTCTCTGTTTGTTAAGACATTTCTAAACAACGTCACCGAAGGAAGATTCACATTCTTTTCATGCCGTTACGATCTCCTTAGTAGGCACAAAATCTCTCGGTGGAATTTAAGCCAATACAAGCAATCCAGGATGTAGAGAATGAAAAAAATGTGAGGCCGTGTTAATCTTGTTCAACCTAGGTAATAACAACGGATTTTATCAAAGTTTCCAAAATTGCTTCAGTGGGTTCAACGGACCGTGAAAACAAGCTTAGAACACTCTGGAAATACAAATAACTTTCTTCGCTTTCGTCTCATTCATAATATTGGAAGTTCTTTATGGCAAAAAATCTTCTATTTAATCCTAAACACACTTAAACTGCATTATTTTGCATGTATCCTTCGTGTTTTCCGCTCATTGTTACTAAGTCATAATATTGATAGCCTGAGAAAGGCTCGAGACATTTTGAATGACTTTCAAAACAACACAACCACAAAGAGTTTCGAAACTTGCCGAGTTCTTGCCTTAAGCTTTTGAATAATCTTGATCCTTACTGCTAAAAATTTAAACTAGTTACCAAGTACTTAAATCGTATTCATCATTACGAAATAGCTTGTGTTGCTAACAAAAATAAACAAATGTCTAACTTACAGCATCCCAAGCTCGATGGTTTAATTTACTGATCCTCCACGCGGTAAGAATTCCACGATTATTGCGAAGGGAAGGTTGTGCTGTTAGTGGTTTCCTCAAGACTTATTCGCTTTTTGACTTCGGGAATTTATTCCACACAGATGTGAGCTCTGTTGAGCTTTTACTACGCTTGCGTGATGCTTGCCAAGCTTGCGGCAATTTGATCATTGTGTTGGAGAACAAAAATGAATAGACCACGAATTTATTAGTTTGGGTTACTTACTATCATTGGTAGTTGATTACGTCTCCGGCAAAGGCGAAGTATTATGCATTCATTTACTCAGTGAACCGGTACATACCTTAACGGCAGTCAATAAGTTATTTTCCTACTGGTCTTCCAAAAAGCATAATTCTCATGTTTGTTATATTTTTCGATGTCGCGAAAAATTATCTTATAGCGAAGGTTGTTCAGTTGTTTAAAATCTTTCCCACAGTGGTTCAGGGAAAGTCATTAAAGTATTAACTTCGCTCTAGAGGTAGAGTTGGACTCGTTCGACTGCAGTTGTCATAGGAAGCCTTAAACAGAAATCAAAACAAACGATCTTTCTCGATTTCACAGGAATTAATTCAATCAACAAACTTTTTCTTTCCTTATTGAATGTAGAATGGTTTTGATTGGTTCGGTGCTATTCCAGCTGTTTAGCGATGATAGTTAAGACAGTACAGCCTTCATTTATGATACTCTTGATATTAGCAAGAGTATCCCGTAAATAGAGGTGTTCCTTCAATGAAGCATTTTTAAATTAAAATTTCTCTCAACAGTGTCTACCATAAATGATTGAGAATAAAGAAATTGATCGCGAACTTAAGAAGCTAATAATTGTTAGACAAATTCTCTTTGCAAGTTCCATAGGTAACGTACAGAGAAGGGGCCTTGCACATTAATGTTAGCGTGTAAAGGGTTTGTTTTTGATGGTTCCTTTGACACAGATTACACTCTCTTAACAATTAACCAAATCCACTTTTGGGAAAATGAGTTGCACCAGCCGTTGACACTTTCGAGCAAGCAAAGAACGCTTCCTCGTTTGCGTGTACAAATAACCCCTTCCTGGATTAGGGATGGAGAGCAGTAACGGACAGTCACAATGATTTAAAGTGTGACTTTGCATACGTACTAGTAACGAATCAACACCTGCTCCTTATCGTTGATATAAAGTAGGTATCGCTTATAATTTGAACGCGATTATTAACGTTCTAGTCACGGTTTAAAAGTTCGCAAAGTGTGAGAGATTTAGGTGACGCGAAAGTTACATGTGCAGTTGCCAATTTCGAGTTCTTTGAAGAAAAGTTCATAATAGTCATACCTCGTTTCCGTGATTAAGTCGTATACGTTTAACGAGCCCCTTTCCCACCCCCCCCCCCCTTAAAATTAAAATACATAATAATAAAAATGGTTCAAAGGTTTCAACTTTTCGACTCACTTCACTCCAGTTCTCAGTAACGTCATCAAGTGAGACAGACAACACTACTACTTAGCTCAGGTCGGAAAGTATACCTTTAATCAAAAACAGTATTTTCATCATCAACAAAATAATTTTCCGTTTTATTTTTTATTAAGTCTTCAAATGGTCCACTTTCAAAACGGTTGCCCGCGAGTCAGAGAGACTGGATCTAGCAGACGAAGTGAACTTCCAGGAAAAAAATGAATATAAAACGACATTTATCACTTTTCTATCCCTTTTCAAAAATGCCTTTTTCCCAGAGAAAATCTTCTTAAATACATGTTTAGCTGAAAGTTTGAAGAAAAGGGAAAGACAAGAAGAGAAACAAACCGAACTACCAAAAAAAAATTTCGCCGCTTTTCAGTCACTCTTCCTCAGAAAACACGAGGATGACTCTTCTTCATATGCTCAACCCAGGCCTCTTGGCTCTCGCACAAAGATATTGAACCTGGACTATTGAGTTTCAACAGGAGCACCGTGGCTCAAATTTTGCTTAATGTGGTGACTTAACTAACAACCATGATACGCATGAGTAAGTAGAGTCCCATTTAATCAAACTTATACTTTTCCCATACTTCGTCAAAAAGCGGTTTGCAGTTGATTGAGGCAGCAAGTTTGGCACACAGTAAAAACGAACCCGACATCTTCCGATGGAGGGAGTATGTTTCCTCGGGGGGTGGGGACAGGCGATGACGCAGCATGACCGGTATGAGTTCCTTGATGCGACTGGTTGTGTCCTGGGCCTGAAAGTCGAACGGCTCGTTCTTGGAGAATGGCTCTCCAAGGATCATTACTGCGTCTGCGTGTGCGTTGATCATCACCTGTACCATAGGGAGAACAAGAAATCCGTCAAATGGATTAAAAACAGATCCCATCTGGTACGCATTCAAACGACTTGTCCACCATACCATTGACAGGGAGCCGAAATGACCCTGGACTCGACATCAAGAAAAACATTTTGAATAATCACCTTCGACTCGTATCCAGTAAGAAATCCAAGACCAATAGAGTTTTCAATCACCATGTCTCGGTCTCCAATGGCTGCACCTCGGATTATCTAGGAGAGAAAAGGTAGACACGTACAGTTTACAGAGACGTGTTTAGAAATGGTATGAAACGTGGTTTGCAGATCATTGGAGGATGGAGGAAGTTACCTCGTTTGATACAGTGCAGAGGAGAGAAATTCTGGGAATGAAAACGTACAGGAAAGTAATCTGAATCAATGATTTCTGAACGAGTCAGTGAGGGTATATGCCCGTAAGTAAGCCACGATGGGCACCTCCACATCCTTGAGGAGAGATATCACTGCCTAAATAATCTGCGATGACAGAGCAAATACAATACTTCAAATGGTACTGTGCTGAAACACAGATTAATGTTGTTATTTGGTTCATTTTCTTTATCTTCTATTTATTGCTGAGATTCTGAGCTACTTACCCAAAAAAATTTAAAATGTCTGATTTTGATGAAGGAAGAGGAGGGGGAGGGGAGGTCGTTATAATTGCTGCAACCCACCCTACCCCTCCAGTGTCTAACAGTGGAGGAACACAGGGGCAAGGTATGCCCTTTTTTAGCACATAAAGGAAAAAAAGAAATACACCCTTACCTTAATATACTTATCTACAAATGTCTTGCCATACGTCCGAGAGGCACCAAAATCAAGGAGACAGATCTGAAAAGACGAAAATGAACGTTTATCAAAACATCGCCCTTTGTCAAGTTGTAGCAAATTCAACTGATTTGGCATTCAATTAGCTGAAAAAATAATAGCAAATTTATTTGGTTAGAGTTGTAAACTCATAATGGAAAGATGTCATAGCTCATAAAATGCAATAGAAAGGTACAGATTGTTTAGGAATAACTTTGCATAGGTTGGATTGTCATATTGTGTTTTGTTTCATTTTAAATGCAATACTGCTGCAAATTATCACCTTGTATAAGGACGTGGCAGAAAAAAGCCTAGTTACACCACAATTGAAAAAGCTCTCATCTCCAATAACATTAAAGTAGCCTAGGGTTTTCATATTTCCTGTACTATCTGTTGGATATTTATTTTATGCTCAGCAAACCTGTCCAGTGGTCGGATTGTAGAAAAAATTTGACCAGTTAGGATCTGTCTGCATAAATCTGAACTCAAACAGCTCTTTCAGACAAAGTCGTAGGATGTCCAGGCACACCTGTAAACAAATACAAAGCAAAATGAGGTGGATGATTTAGATCATAATTGGAACAATTTTCATGCTCATCTCAAAATTACCCAATATGTCTCAAATTAAATATACTAGGAAATTCATCCCTGTTTCTTTTCTGGTCAAGACACAGCCATTAAACACCATTATGGGTCTGATAATTTGAAGTTTCTACCTTAAAAAAGTATGGCAACCTTTGAAGCCAAAGTTTCAAGCTTGCCTGAAGGAACATGACAGCTAAATTTGTTCACATACTAGCAGTACCTTATTAATGGTATCTTGGTCAACATTTTCAATTTTGTCCAGTGATGTTCCGTCTATCAGCTCTGTAGTAAGCACTTGTTTGGATGTGAGATCTTCAATAACCTCTGGTACATAGAATTCTGGCATATCCTTCAGTAATTCCCTTAGAGGAAAGATCACATAATAAGTAAAAATCTTAGGCAGTATGTAAAGGGTCGACGTTCAAGCTGTGGCTATTAATTTTTCTCACTCCCAAAATCTCAGTAGTAATTCTCCTTTCTGTCTGCCACACAGTTCTTATGATGTTAGTGTGGAGAATTTGGTATTGGATCAATTTATACATCTAATCCCCTAATTCGTATTTTTCTTTATTCCCGTCAATTTTCTGAAGAAAATACAGCATTGGTCTTCCTTCCGTGTGAGATACACGCCATTGCAGATGACCTATTTGGACAGGTCTCTCTGTGTAAATTTACACTGTGAGAGTGAAGGGGCCTGTCTGAAAAACAATGTAAAAGCAGCTTCCACCTTAAATGATCAGAAATTGAGTTAGTTCTGAACTCACAATTAAGATTTCTCTCAAACTTTGGAGAAATAATAATTACTTGATAACACAAAATGGGAATCACCAACCCTGATTACATGCACATTAAGAGTGTTTTAAGAGGCTGTGGTGTTAATTTGGCAACTTATTTTGTCAAGAAAAAAATAAAAATTATTATAAACATAAGTGACCCTAAGACCTACCTAAACTGCTGTGAATTCTTGGCTTCTCTGAGGTAATCTACCTCCCAAGCCATTTCTCGCCGAGCCACATCAATGGCGTTCTCTGCATACAAGCCTGGAGTATCACAAAAAAGCCCAAAAAATTGAGTAGGTTGAGGAATTCATTACAAAAGAATTAATTCCAAAACTAAATAGAAAATTAAGCGTGCATAATTGAGTTAACTAAAGTTACTTGAGTTAACAAAAGCTCAGAACCTTGCCAGGTGTGGACTGAATGGAAAAGGAATCAATTCACAAGAATTGAGTTTAAAGGGTTTTGTTGAAAGTGATCCTCCAAATACTACATCTCTCAGTAATATGAATCATAGACTTTGTCACTGAATGATGTGACTCACCTTCAGGTAAAAGATTACCAACTTTCAATACAGTCATCAAATTGTTAATATCACTGTCAATGCTCTCACCAACACCAGGATACTGGTAAGTAATAAATCACAATCAAAATTAAACATTGAAAATAACATGTCCTGGCAGCTTAATGACAGTCAAATTCTCTCCATTTCTCTAGAGCAGATAGAAATCTTCTGTGCTGGATTTAGGTGCAAATAGTTCTCCCTTCTCTTAGTTCTGCTGAATTCAACACACAGGGTACTTTTTCATGATCATTACATACTCCAGGCCTAATTTTCACTACTCTCTAGAATACAACCTTCCTTCCCCTTCAAACCAGGAGCCAGTTATCAATCCTAAATATTTTTATTTTGATGCTATTAGCATGCATATGGGAATCTGAAGGCAAAGAGATTTACAAGGTTCAACCATCCAGTGATTCAGGATGAAAAATTAACTGACTTGAATACCTGAATCTTAATGGCCACAGATCTCCCATCATTTAACACTCCTCTGTGGACCTGCCCAATGGATGCTGCAGCAAATGGTGTCATATCAAACTCTGAGAGTTTGTCACGCCAATTGGCCCCCAGCTCCTTCACAAGCACTTTCTGTGGGAAGAAAAAAATTGTCTTCTGCTAAAACACAATATAGAAACAGTGCAACACTTGGTTGTACTCCAGTTAGCTAAATGTACAATCATGTGCATTCACTGAGCCCTTAAATGCTACAATATACATGTAGGACATCATTTATAGCAATATATTCTGCATTTAACTTTTAGCTTACCTCCAGTTGCCAACGTGGCATGAAGTCTGCACTGTCACGCACCCTGTCAAATACTCTCTGTAGCTCAGGTGAAATAAATGAGTTGTCTGAAAAGGAGAAAAGTCATTTTCAACTTGGTTTACAATCACAATGTTTTATTTGAAGAGTCTTTTTTTCTCATTCTCTGTAAAGAAGTTGTAATAACCCTTGCTTACAATCTTTGAAATTCAACTGCTGATAAACATTTTTCCACACAAGGAATTAATTGCTGATGAATGTAACTGTTTTAATAGTTACTGAGTGACTGATTTACCTTGAATGCTCAGCATCTGACCTAACTTTAAAGCGGCTCCCCTCATTTTACACAGTGTAGTCACAATCCTTTCTGCATTTGCTTCTGACAGAAAAGCGCTTCCAGTAAGGTCTGTTTTACTAGATCCTGTGATGTAATTCATAAGTGGAGTAAAAAGAATAAAAAGAAATGAGCACCTGCAATGGTCAATCTAATTTTAAAGATTGTTGATAATTTTTTGTGCATTTCTCTACTTGCAGTTCAACTGCGAGCTAGGATAATTTTGTTCCTTGATATCATCCCCAAATATAAATATGATCGACTACATTAAATAAGTTATATTAATATTAAATTTCCCAGACAAGGTCATTCAGTGCATGATAAAGCAAAACTCTAAAAAATCAAGTTAACCCTTTCACACGCGAGACCTCATTAATTAGTAATTCTCCTTATTGTCTGCCACACAATTCTTGTGCTGTTTGATTGGAGAATTTGGTATTGGATCAACTAAAAATCTCCTAATGAACATTTTTCTATATTCTCATCACTTTCCTGCTTGATGTTGTCATGATATTGTGAGGAGAAATTCCTTTGTGGTCACATTTGAGAGTATAAGGGTTCACAAGATTCTTAAGTACCTGTTTTGCCAAGACCAAGCTGTCTTTTCGCTACCTCTGCGAGAGTACCAAGACCTAATCCAGCAACAAGACCTATAAATCATAGAGAGATCCATGAAGAGAGTAACCAATGCAATTTGCATATCATAGAAATTAAATAACACAAATCAGAGAAGTATGACTTGCACTGCATCAATTCTGACTGTCAAAGTATAGCCCTATTAAAGAAACCAGTTGTCTGAGAGACAATGCTGATGACATGATTGCAATTTACACTTATAGAGACAGAGGAACCTCTTTTTGTAATTGATTGGGAGGAATGCCCATATAGAGGGACATCCTTGGGACCAAGAAAAGTGTCCCCTAAATAGGGGTTTCCCTTCAAAGAACATAATCAATAAATACATGTAAGTTATATGCACAACTTTAAGCCTGGATCAAAGATAGCACTCCTTGCCAAATGGGCAGAGGTATGACCTATGCCTCTTAAGGCAGTATCCCAAATTAAAGGTTCAACTCTCTTATAAATTTTAAATTGATCAGTTTTGTACAAATCTTTATTTATTTTATTGTGTACTATCTAAAATGAGGGTGACAAGTTCTATAAGTCAAAGATGTACCTACCACTGTAGTTCATTAAACGTCCTACTCTGGAAGAGGGGACAGCCTTTTCCTTTGATCTTCCACTCAGCTGATGGAAAATAATTTGTATCAAAGGTAAAACGTAGTTATCATCCATTGCCTAACTCTAGTATGTGGCCATACCCTGGCCCAAAGAGGTTCATTTGAAATTCCAAAAGGGTTAAAAAGCATTAATCCAAGCTAGAAAGTTTAGAGAGTTATATCTGGGTGCTGAAACCAAAAACAGTGGTATGGATATTTTTACATAAAATGTACTCAAATATTTTCATGTTGCTATCATTAACATCACTTGAACTATAGTCACTATGATAACGATGATTATTACGAACATAGTCATCATCATCATCATCATCATTATAAATATGATTACACCCAAAACTATAACAAAATGATTGAACATGATTGGTTGTTATTTGTAATGATAATAGGACTGATTGAAGTCCAATTTGGTCTTTCATAATACATGTGCTTGACAAAATTAAACAACTTCTAAGGTGGGGTCCAATTTTTTTCATGATAAGTGTGACTACAGGGAGAATTGTACAACATGGAGTCCTGTAGCAAATTAATCAAACCTGTGAAAAATTTTAGAAACAAACTAGCCATCGTATGAAATATGCCACAACAACCTGTACATATGATGTGTAATGTTTAATTACATAGTCATGATGCCTACACTGTCCAATCACAAGCATAACACACACACTATCCTATTAGCACTTACATTGGGTTGATGATAACCAAGCAGGTTCAAGAATTTTGCTATAGTTTTGATTATAGCACTAATAGGACAGTGTACACCTCACTATTGTAATAAGACAGGGTATGTGTCATGTGTATGTGCCGTTGTCCCACATTTCACCAAGTTAAATGTTGTTCTTTAGGAAAAAGTATAACCAATAATTAATAGCTACTTTGAATATGCGAGTGATCTTTTGCTATGATGGCTACTTTGTTTCTGAAATTTTGTCATGGTTTTGATTAATTGGTGGCAGCACTACCAATATAGCCTTCAATTATATCTGTAATCAAACTTGTAAGTAACAATTTAGGCTTCTGCTTCACGTTCATGTGATTTTGTTCGTCACTTGCATGATTCCAGACAAAAACTGGACTCTTCTCAGTCCTATCATTATCATTAATTATAACTATTATTTTACACAGAATAATTAAATGATATTTAGTAAATGGTTGACATAGGCCTTAAAATAACAATAAATGTCACTGTTATGAGGAAGAATTTTTCTGGTGACCATGGCAGGAGTTTTGACAGCCTGCGTAGAAGTCAAAACTACAATTTATAGATCTAATGGCTAACAGTGAATCAAACACACGTGTATCTTGGTATTACGTAACAGTGCAAAGGCGATCCCAGTCAAACAAGTGCCGTACCTTTTGATTTGTGGTAGCACGTGGAGCAATGTTTGGGTTTTGCGATGAAGGCTTCCTCTTTGTTTTACTTTGTAAATCTACCGTTTTTTTATTGGTTGGGGCAGTATGAGTGACTGCAAGGTTAGACGCTGATGTAAACAATAAACGCTTTGGGTGTTGTTGATAAACATTAGATGGCTGGGATGATCCTCTTTTGGACGATTTCAGCCTTCCCGTGTCACCTTGATAAGCACAATTTCCTTGGTAAGTTTGTACGTGTTCATAACTTGTTTTACTCGATGGAGCAGTGGTTCCTGAATATGATCTCGAAAGACGTGTATCCGATGTAGAAATCGCTCCTTGCTCTCCGGAGATATGTTTCGAAACGCTTATCAATCTCTTCCAAATATGAAAATGCCTTTCTCGCAGCATGATTAGTCTCTTGCAGATTGCATGAACTAGGAGCTCTGAGATAGCACGGAAAAATAATCTTGATCAGAAAACGCTTGCAGCAAATCGTTCGAAAATACCCGTAGACATAAACATTTGACCAACGATACACGACTTCACGCTTTGTTTTCTTGAACTCCCGCGGTGTTTGTGAACAGCAGATAATGTTGTGTAAGCGTCAAGGAGTGTCCCCAAAAAGTGCTAAGGTTTAAGAGTGCATAATGAGTCAAAAAGTTTGTTATTTTGCAACAATTCATCCTGTCCGTTACATTTTTAGGCCATTTAATTACATTGTAGATTTCACTTATTCTATGTGCCGGTGGGATCGAAGGTCAGAATCCACCAGAGTGATTAAAGAAACGTTTTTCCCCCGAAAAAACGCTCTCGTTATCTTGATTTCGATTCTCTGTGAAAATCAAAAGAAAATATTTTCAATTCATGAGGTTTTGTTTGCTCTCAAAACGCAATGGTGCAAATAATTGCGAATAATTGGTTCTAAGCCGTTTTGCGGTCACGGTGGTTTTTTTTAACTCTGTGATCTGATTGGTCAGTGACAGATGACTTCACTCATCTACCTCTTGTGTTCGAATGTGGTTAAAGCCGTGTAATTTACGCTGTAAACTTCAGACGTGAGGTCTTTCCTGGATGAAATACACATTACTTTGCTGTGGTTTGCATTTTTTACTCTAAAGGAGGATATCAGGAGGATCCAAAACAATTCCGCCATGAGTGCGGCGGACAGGCAAGGGAGAGATTACTTCGTTTCGAGAGAAGACTACCACAAGATGGTCGAAAAAGTAAAACAATGCGAGGCCGAGAAACTCCAGGTTATGACAGATCAGGGAAGTTTAATGAGAGAGTTTAACAAGAGAATGCAAGTTCATTTAGAAGAAATACGTTTGCTAAAAGACGTAAATCAGAAACTTCAAGCAGATCTTCAAGAATTGCGGGATCTGACTTGCTATTTGGACGATGATAGGCAGAAGTGCCGAAAACTTGCTCGCGAGTGGCAACGATTTGGACGTTATACGGCATCAGTTATGCGAAATGAAGTAGCAAATTATCAAGAGAAATTGAAAGTTTTAGAGGATAAACAAAGTGATCTTTCACAAGACAATGCAGAGTTAAAAGAACTTTGTCTCTACCTTGATCGAAAGCGGGAATCCGTCGCTTTAGAAAACCGAACTTTCTGCACTAACTGCTCACAGCGTGTTGCGAGTAACCCGAGTTTGTCTCCAACCAAACAAAACAATACAGGTATCTGAATTGATTTTGCATCTGTACTCTTTCGGATATGTCTAGTCTGAAGCACGTTTCTTTCAATCCTGTTGCAACTATCGTCGGTAGAAGGAATAATACGCGGTCGGTGATAATCTATTTCTTTCAAAGTAGGAATTGGAGATAAAACTTCAATGGTTTCCGATTTAGTTTTGCTCAAAGTGGATTTCGTTTAGAAACTCTTCATACCATTGTCACACATGCACACTTTTTTCGTTTTTAGGAAATGTCGTCGATGATCGTAGAAATTCTTTTTCTGAGAGACTTGAAGCGAAGTTAACGGATATTCAGGAAGGAACAAATCATGAGCGATCGCCTTCAGAAAGGGTAAGTGTAACGATAAGGAAGTTGAGAGGCGAAATTTACAATTTTCTTGATTTCTAAGCTGGAGACTTGACGATTTTTTTTCCGATTCTTGGAAAACATTGTTATAACTTGGTGCTAAAATTCTAATCTTATCAAACGATACTGGAATTTGCAAGGGTCTTAAAACAATCTACACACTCGAATGCGTAATTTACATACAAACATCCAGTCCAAGTGTTACTTTGTTGACATGTATCGAGTATCTGGGCAAGTGAACTCACGGCGATGAAAGATCGATCGTCTCCTACTTCAATGTGCAATCGCCCTATTATGAGTTAATTATCTTTACAAAACGACTTCTTTGATATAAACGCATGTCTTTTTTGTTTTTGGGATTGGGCAGCGTTCCGCGCCATTTACTCCGCATTACACCAATGGGTGTTTGGTATTCAGGATCGTGTCGAGTAATCTCGGCGTCGTAAAATATTGTACTTCGTAGCCAGACTAAATGTCATCTCTTGAATTTGATCTAAGGAGATATCGTCCGCCTCACATAAGGCCGATGTCGCAAAGAAGAGAGTTTCTTTTACCTTTCCCGGAGACGTAGACACAGTAAGTTTATCAAGTAAATTTTCTTCCGATTTTTATGTTTAAAAGCGATTGTAACTCTACGGATTATCCATCTACGCCCGGGATTTAAAAAAAGGCTATCCTATCAAATATTTGGAGAAGTTTCATAAGAAGATT
This sequence comes from Pocillopora damicornis, assembly GCF_964200805.1. Classification (NCBI taxonomy): domain Eukaryota; kingdom Metazoa; phylum Cnidaria; class Anthozoa; order Scleractinia; family Pocilloporidae; genus Pocillopora; species Pocillopora damicornis. The sequence goes on from NC_142676.1 coordinate 7,022,173, forward strand.
TATATTATCTTACTTATCATTATCTTTTTTATCCTAAACAGAGCAGTTTTTTGTGGTTTACAATGCACTTAATTAATATGTGATACGTGTTCAGATATATATTGGTATGGGAGGGGCAGGAAGGAATCATGTTCTAGTCAACCCGTCTGGCTGTGATAGAGGGCAAAGTCTCTATTAATCACCACTGTGACATGAAACATTGATTTTAAAAGGAGCAGAGATTGGTCCTCCTAAAGTAGAGACTATTCTTGCCAATATATTGAGTCAATAGTTTCTTTGACAGGTCTCTCCAATTTGTGAGTCTGACACCATCTTGATTCTGCTTGCAGGGTTTAAAAACCACAGTGAATTCATGAATGGAAAATAGTAGATTATATAGTTGCAGAAAAAAATTCTTAAGATGTGTCATATCTCACAAACTCTCTCCAGCACCAATACCAGAAACATGCGGACATTATGTTTTTTTAAGAGGCACTGAAAATACTTCAATTTCAACTCAAATATCCTTCAGGTCATGATCAATTAAAATATACAATAAATTAGGATTGGGACTTGGCACCCTTAGTACTCTTCAGTGTTTTATATGAATGATACCTTTTATGATTTACTTGTTGTCTTTGTTAAAAAAATGGGTGTAGATGTGTAAGGTCTGATCACTTTTTATCATCAATGGATTATCAAATATGACTCACTGGTCCTTAATTAAACCACCTTTTACTGAGTAAATTATACCACACAAGTAAATAGTGCTTTTTGCACATGCCTATTGGCTAGTTTGAAAGTAAATAGAAAATACTATTCACCTCTGAGCAGTTGATGAGACAAAATAGCATGCCAACAGTTTAATTTCGAAATATTTTTCAGTATATTAGAATAAATTAACTAATTAGTTTTTCATATCAATATGAGTGAAAGTGGTGGATATTTACATCACAGCTTCATGGCTTGGTAAATAACCACCACTATTCACCTCCACTATAGTGGATAATTGTTAATTATATTTTTGTAGGATACCGATAGTGTTCCAAGTGACACCCCACCAAGAATTCCCAGGAGTAATGGAATTAAAAGTAAGTTTCAGTCAAATTTCAAAAACTCAGCTTATTTTGATCTTAGAGCTTTGATATAGGTCTAAGCTAATTCAGGATAAATAGTTTAATTTGTAACTTGCAGCAAATGACCTAAGAATTGATTCAAAAGGATATGTTTGAGTTTCAAATAACTTACTTTGTTATAACAACTTCCAGCTTAAATCAATTAACCCCTTAAACCCTAAGAGTGACCAGCATCAAATTTCTCCTTACAATATCACCCCTGGATCTCACATGAAGGTCATGAGAATAAAGGAAATGATTACCAACGAAAGAAGTTTTTGATTGGTAAACAAATTCTCCTTGTCAGCACCATAGGAAATGTATAAAGAACTGTATGGAGAATATGTATACTGATTTAAGGGTGTAAAGGGTTAACTCATCAAGTATTCTTGTGGGAGCTGCAGTGTCCTAATGGTCAGTACACCGAAGAGGTCTGAGTTCAAGATCTGGTCAGGTTAATGTGTTGTGTTCTTAGGCAAGACACTTTCCTCCCTCAGAGTCTCTCTCCACCCAGGAGGGGAAGGTCACCTTGCAAGGGCTGAGCATCCCATTCAGGAGGGGGTAGATATATTCCTAGTCACTTCATGCCACTTGGAAACTGGGAGAAGCCTCAACTTGGCAAGCCAAGAGGCTTGAGTACAGACTTTGCCTTTACCTTTATTCCAGTACACTTGTTTGCATATTTTGCTTACTTTTGCAACACAAGGACTGCAGTTCAGATGCATGTGGGTGTTCAGCAGAGTTACCATTCAGGGCTGGGTTGTTCAAAGCTGGGTTAAGATAACCCAGGGTTTATGTGAATTTGATTTCAGATCTGAGGGCTTTAACCCTTTAACTCCCATGAGTGACCAAGACATAATTTCTTCTTACAATATCAATACAATATCAACCAGATAGGTGATGAAAATAAAGAGAAATATCAATTTGGGGATAATTAGTTGATCCAATACTAAATTCTCTGAACTAACATTATAAGGAATTTTATGGTTGACAGTAAGGAGAATTACAAATTTGATCTGGGAGTTAAAGGGTTAAGAGAAAATGTAATTTGATTCTTTTTGTTTACAAGTTGATGACTGAATGTTCCATAGAAAATTGGGAAAATTATCCTAAAACAGCTTTTAAACAGAGAAATATAGAAAACTGGATTAAAAATTTAACCCTGGATTAGCACTTATTGGCCTTTGGAACAACTGGGCCCAGGTGTATTTTTACATCTGCTTTTTGGAGTAGTGCTTTCTATTTTGTGACTAAATCATACACTTTGCAATGTAAATAATTTATATGTGTGTTTTGAATTTATTTATGTTTGCAATATAGATGGAAATCAGCCAGGAATTTTGAGAAATGGCATGAAACCACTTCCCAGACAGGTACTTTGAATATCCTTGAAAAGATACACAAACTCTTATCAATACTTTTTTATCATTTGCAAAATAACATTAAAGTTATATGTAACTGATCTTGATCATTTGATGATAGATCTGATCTCAACTTGAAGTTTATAATAACAATTGTTGAATCAAAGTTGACTAGATGTGTTCTTGATTTCACTCCAATTCTCTCTACCCTTTGGCCCCTAAGAGTGACTAACACCTAACTTCTCCTTACATCATCACCCCTGAATCATATATCAATGTCAACAAACAAATTCTCCTTGTCAGCACCTCAAGAAAGGTATAGAGAACAATATGGAAAATATGCATACTGATGATGGGTGTAAGGGGTTAATTTTAATGGTAATTCGCATGTTTGAAAGATGTACTTTCAATTAATGATTCAATTTAAGGCCTGAGGCACTTAGTTACTTTTGGTACCTCAAGGGAGAGGGCCTATGCAAGCTAGGGCCCTTTTTAGGGGACAGGGTGCCTATTTCAGAATGTGTGAAACAAAGCTTAGATGTTTCGTTGAAAAGGATTAAGAAGACTTGGAAATGGACTTGTTGTCCCTGGATCCTTCCTTGCTAGAATGATCAGCTGTGCAATGGCCATGAAATTTTGAGATAGTTCATTCATAAGAAGGAATTGTGCACTCATGTGGACATAATAGTTGAGAGACTGAGATGTAGACCACTGTTTTTGTAATGAGGCTTAAAGTGAGAAATTAAAGGAAGATGAACCATGGTTGAACTCAATTTACATGTGCTCTAGCAGTTCCATCACTGAAACAGAATAGGGGTGCTTATTAGAACGAGATTGCTTACTCAATAGGGCCTTTTATTATAATAGGGGTGCTCATCAGCAAAAACCTGTTTCGAGGGGGTTCTTCTTGAAGAGGGGACACTTATTGGAAGGAGGGTGCTGAATTTAATCATTACAGTAATTTATCTAGAGTTTAAAGAATTACAATTTTTATGTATTAAACTTTTTGCAGGGTGACCTTCCCTTTCCTTCACCTCAACACATGACACCAGAAGCAGTTGCTCAGGCAATGAAAGTTTTAGAAATACATGAGAAGTTAGAGCATCCTGATAACCCAGGTGATTCTGATGAACCAGCAGACAGACTGGGTGACAATGAGGTGGAAGTTCTCAAAGAAATGTGTAATGTAAGTGTATATTGTGTCCCTCCTTGTGCATGTTGGTTCCCAGCCAGGTAAACTGGGTGTGGTGTGCACATGAAGTTGAGGTTTAACCCTTTGACCCCCTACGAGTGATAAACTTCTAATTTCTCCTCACAACATCACTCTTGAATCACACATTAAGATCAGAAGAATAAAGGAAGTGATCTCCAACTAAAGAAGCTCTTGATTGTTAAATAAATTCTCCTTGCCAATATCTTAGGAAATGTATAGAGAACAGTATGGAGAATATGCATACTGATTTTAGGGTAGAAAGGATTCATGTTAAATGCACCACATCTTTTTTAGCTTCATATTTCTCATTTACATTTTTCTGAAATTCATGGATTTTAGGTTGTGTGGAGAAAGTTATCAGACGAGCCAGAACAGATACAAAATGGTACCAATGGGCATGAGGAAGAAGAAATCCTTGAAGATTTGTTGTAGACTCTGTTACAGTAGTTGCATTAAATCTCTGTCTTGTTGACATTCTTTCTCTATATCAGTAGCAAAGCAGATTGATATTTATTATTTAATTGTGATCAGATAAAGTACAGTCAAACCTTTCCATAATGAACATCTTTGGACAGAAGGCAGTAGCCATTGTAGGGAGTTGGCCTTTATGTAGAGGCTTTACCTGCAAGCATGTCTTCATCATTAATGCTTTGACACAAGCAATTCTTTGCCTTCTAGAAAGTATGAGGCCTCTAGCATTGGGGGAAGGGTTGTGGCATGACAGCTCAATCTGATGTTCTTAAAGGCTTGAATATTGTTTTATTTCTGCTTTAGCTAGTTTTGGCACATATGCAGAGTGGCGGCCATGTAAAGAGGTTGAAATAAAATGTTTTGCTGGGAAAAATGATAACACTGCTGTGGCACAACGAGTAGGTTCCTCTGTAATACCTTCTATTAACCTTCAACTCCCAGAAGTGATATAAATTTCATTTCTTGCTATAATATCCATGTTTTCCTGTAAACAGGTAATGAGAATACTCAAACTTATCAGGTAGAAGGTGTTACCTAAATCTAACACCAAATTCTTGTAACTTATTCACAAGGAACTCTGTAGCAGCTAGAGGGGAGAATTAATAATCAGATCTTGGGAGTTTAAGGGTTAAATCTAATACGGATTCATAATTTATTGGTGGTGTTTTTAAGTGCAGTGAAATTGTTGTGTATATAGAAGTATCTATTATCTGCACCACACTTTATATAACTTGATTTTACCCATCACACTGGGGTATTCGATATTTTTTGTGGTACAAATAATAGTTGGACCTTTTTAAATTATTTGCCATGATCATGAACTGCAAGGTAAAATCTCTTCACTTTATTCTTGAATAAGTTGAAGTCTTGTGTAGAGTATAAGTAAGAGTATATGGCCTTTAGTCAACTTCTTATATTTTCATGGCCTCAGAAAACCTTTTACTGTTTTCAAGTAGTCCAGCTCTCTAGTGGCAAGTTATTTCCATCCCAGGGTTTCAATATTACAGTGGTTCTGAAAGCAAAGGGAGTTTTGGAGGTCTTTGCAAGTCTCAAAATTTGGAATTTGTACCAAGGACTTTGTTGGATGAAGGGTCTATTTTGGTCTGTGTTGGTGAATTTTTCCAGTGGTTTCCTAATCTTTAACCATTGGGTGAAGTTTTTTTGATAAGTAAATAACCATGTTTGAAAGGTAGTTAATTTGATCAAGCTGTATAGTATTACAAAAGATTTTGCAAAAGCTAACCTTTGGAAATGTAAAAAGACCAGAGAACATTTATGCAGTTTTTACCTTTCATGACAGAATTATGCATAATATTTATTTGATATTTAAATGCTTTAGCAAGGTTTTATGATTTTTGTTATACATGGAAAGGAAAACTGTCACCTGAGAAGGAAATGCTGTTAAAAAAATATTTACCAAGTTTTGTAAACAGAAGAGTAATTTATCTATGAATAAAAATATTTGATTGAAATATGAAGTTTCAAATAGAAGATATAAATGTTTTTGCTCTTGTTATTAGCATTTCTTTGACCTTTGAGTTGGCAAGAAGTCTGAAAGGGGTCTGGCATTGATAGACCCTGGTAAACCTCTTCCCGACTCATCTCAAATCTTTGTGGGGGTAGAGAAAGGTGCATCTTGATCGAAATGAGGGCCTAATTGCCAGCTATGGTATTCCCTGTCCTAGAATTTGTATATAAGAGGTCCAGATTGTTGGTCATGGTGTATTGACTGAGAGGCCTTGCTCTCCATTTGGTACAATTATGTTATTTACAATACTTGTAATTAAAATAAATATGTTGCTTGTGGAGACCAGGATATATCAATTCAAAGTAGAAGCAGTAAACTGGAGACAACAACATTTATTGTCAATATTTTATAAATAAAATTTTAAAAATAACAAACTACAATGGAGGACCCTTCAATCAGGTTGGCTCTGCACGTAGTCTTGAAAGTTAACTTAATCTACTTTAATAACTTTAATTGTTGTCAAGAACACAGATATTATTGAGGTTACTTCCGGACTTATAATTTTCTATACAACTATCATCTTTTATCATCTCATCCAACCTCCCATCTGTTGGTTCTGTGATGGAGGAACACCAAACTGTCTTGGCCATTGATAATCTTTTGAGCCAACCTGAGGAATTGGTGGCATTTGTCCGCTGTGCAATGGTGGAAGGGGAGGAGGAGGGAGTGACATAGGAGGGTGAGGTGGTCTGCCTTGAGGAGGTGGTACCCCATATGCTGCAGATGTCTGCAGGGTACTGACACCGCTTGGAGGTGGAGGGTATACTGCACTGCTGGGCATGGGGGGAAGGGGTGGAGGAGGAACATTGGGGAAACCAGCAGGGGTAGCAAAGTGAGAATATCCTTGAGTTGGTGGCAAATACGACTGGTTTTGAAACTGAGCAGGTAAGTGAAATGAAGGCACAGAACCAAGAGTTCCACTTCCTAATGTAGGCTGAAATGAAGCATTTGTTGTCAGTGTTGCAATTCCTGCCGGCTGTACTGTCTGTTGGTAAATGTTCATAGCGTAGGCTTGATCTGAATTGTAAGATGATGTAGCCCCAGCAAAAGAAGTCAAAGTAGGTTGCAAAGCAGCAGGTGCCACTGCTGCTGATGTTTCAATTATTTGCTTTCCTGTTTGAGCTGATGCAAATGTAGTGTCAACAGTTTGGGTGACCTTGGGTGGTTCAGTTGTGACTGTTGCAATCGGAGGCTGCTGCTGCTGCTGTGTGGAAACTGGTGCAGGACTGACATTCTCCACTTGTATTTGAGATGACGTCAAGGCTGGAGGCAGTGGCTTCAGTGGCTCTGTAAGGACCTGACTTGAAGCAGTAGGAGTATCTGATGAAAGAAAAAAATCCTTTGAAAAATTTTATCTACTTTTACAATTTAGTCTGCAGCAAGAGACAGACAGAGTCAAAAAGAAAGCAATCCATTCATCTTGAACAACATATTTTTAACTTTTTTTTCTTCCCAGGTCACTTATTCTCAGGGTACAGCAGCAAACAGTGCTGCATTGCTGGGGTTTATAACAAGATCATTTGTTTTTTTTTTCAACAGAGTTGATAAATAAATGTAAATTGGCCACTGCAGGGAGTTTCTATGAGTAAATGACGATACAACTAACCCTTGAAATTTCAGCCCTAGAAACTCTTTACAGTGGCAAATTTAAATTATTAACAAAGTTGGAAAAAACCAAATTGTCACAATATATCGTCTAAAGCACCACAGTTTCTCTAGAAACTCACCCCCATTGTTTCCTTGTGACTTTGCAGCTTGTTTTTGCAATTTTCAGTACACAATACTTCAAGTGCCCTCAAAACTGCCAACCATGCAGGTCAAATTAAGATACTATTATTATAAACTTGTTCATACCTGGAGCCACCGTCTGGGATTTGACCTCTGAAGATGTACTTGTGTGTTTCTGACAGGAGAAATAGTTATTTTTAAATGTCAGTTTGTCAAGACCTCACTCACAAATACAAAATAGATCTACAGTCAGCCTCAAAAAAAGTTGACACATCATGTTTGAACAGTCCAATTTATTTTATGTGTAGATTAACACTCCTGTGACTACCCCACTCTTAATCACTAAACCCCCCCTCCCCCCCTTCGCTGATTCAATGTTGCCTGTACATGGCTAAAAGTTCCTGGAATCACCATACAACACTGCATATTTTTGGGGGGGAGGGGTGGGGAAGGGGCAAATGGATTAGCTTAACATAGGCAAAAGATATCAAATTGAAGTCATAGGGGGTTGAAAAGGTCAATGTGTCAACAATTTTGCCGCCGATTGTTATTCATCATTTATTGACAAGAAAAACTCACTCTCTTCTTGGCAGCTGGTGGACTGGGGTTTATCATTGGACTGGAATGGTTTGATGAGCTTCCTTCATCACTGGCTTCAGTTTTTCCCTTCTTTTTTTCACCACCATAGAGTTCCAGCATCAGATCACAAATATCTGCAATCAAAAGATTTAATGCAAAATTGTTTGTTCACAAAAGAACACCACTATACAAGATACTATATTGAATGAAGATTATATAGAGCTTCACGAGGTGAAAAAGATATATTGTGAGATCCAGGGTTGTTCTTGCCAAACAATAAAATAAGATAATAAAGGGGTAAGTTTCTAAAGAAACTGTGGTGCTGCGTTGGTGGGAGAGTATAGCAGGTAATTTAGTGTTAACAACTGAGTTGAAAACATAAATTAGCCACCGGAAAAGGTGAAAAAGCTGACATTTCGAGTGTTAGCCCTTCGTCTGAGTGATTGATGAAGGGCTGAATTGTCAATCGTCAGAGCGATTGATGAAGGGCTGAAGCTGAAGGGTTGAATAATAACTGAACTGTGACGCTCTGATGAAGGGCTAATGCTCGAAACGTCAGCTTTTTTACCCTTTGCGGTGGCTAATTTACGTTTTCAACTCAGATGTTAACACTAAATTACCTGCAATAAAATAAGATATTTAAGCTTCGGGCTAAATTTCAAATCCATCTCTTTTCAGAGGAGGGCATTCTGATTCAAAACACCAAATGACCTTTGAAGCCCCCAAAACTTACTGCAGTGTTACCATTTCCTTTGGACCAGTCAAAACTCACCTTCAATCACAGACTCTGTAGCCCCCTTAGTGAATGAGTGGTACCAGGTTTTTCCAGGAGCACTAGAGGTGGCTTGTAAGTCATGATTGTTAAACTTTGCTGCTAAAGCTATCATGGCAACTGAGATGACTTCAGGTTTGTATCTCAAACACAGAGGAGTAGACAAGCTGAAAGGTTTTGAATAACAGCAATGACACCAATCATATTTAATTTAATAAAAAAATCTTAAAAAGTCATCACCATAGCCTTGCTTGTTAAAATTAATTCTGTCCAACTGCAGCTTGGTGCACCTGGCCAGAATTGAAAGGAGTAATTTTTCCCAAAACAGAAAGCAAAATATTTAATGCAAACCTCCCATACAGAGTTCTAAATAAACCTTTGAGAATGGTGGATTTTACCCTTTAAATCTCTAGGTCACAGTTCCAAAAGGTTACGTGTGAGAAAACAAACCTGTCATTTAAGAAAGTCCAAGCCATTTGAACCAGCTTGTTTATCTTTGCACGGTCACCTGGTAAGATTAAGTGATTTTTCATAATTAAATTCCTCTCTCTCTCTCTCTCTCTCTCTCTCTCTCTCTCTCTCTCTCTTGTGATCTGTCTGATAATTAACCCTTCTAGCTGCCATTAGAACATAAGAGGTAAACACACCACACAAGCCAAAGAGGCCCATGACAACAGAGCTTTTCCCCAGTTCCATAACATATAGCGACAAGGAGAATTGCTACTCCTCCTGGATTGGATGCTTTTACTAAAGTACATTACAAACTACTCCTAGCATTTCAAGAGATTTTCGAATTCCCCTTGCTGGTAACCATTTAACCCTTAAACTCTCATAAGAGATTAGATTTTGGGAGTTAAAGAGTTAATATACTCCTGGTTAGGGAAGGGCTCTGTGAGAGATTAGTATCTCTCCCCTTATAAATCTGTTCATGAGAGGTAAGAAATTTTGCATTGACCAGCAAGGCCTCTTAGGAAGATGCTTGGTAAAAAAAATACTATTCACTATACAAAGGCAAATAACTCATAATCCTAAAAGAACAAAGTAAAAATTTCAAAACAGACTGAACCTTTTAGTGCTTTGCCAAACTTGAGCAGACTTGGGTATGGGTGTTCCACTTGTAAATCAAACTTGATTGTTTGTAGTAAAACTCTTTCATACATCATCACTTCTTCCTGCAAATACAGAAAACAATGCAACACTTATCCACTGAAGTTGCATATCATATTCTGATACAACTTTGAGGAAAAACAAGCTTCGGACTTGTTTCACTGTAATTTTAATCTAAAACGTAATATCACCCTCAGCTGACAGTGATGTAACCCTTTAACTCCCATGATCTCAATAGTAATTCTCCTTACTGTCTGCCATACAATTCTAATGATGTCAATTTGGAGAATTTGGTATTGGATCAACTAATAATCCTCTAATAGATATTTTACTTTATTCTCATTACTTCGACGCTTGATATTGTATTGATATTGTAAAGAGAAATTCTGCCTTGGTCACTCCTGGGAGTTAAAGGGTTAAGAATGCTGCACCTTCCAAAAATTCTCAGATTCTAATAAATAAAATAACAGGTTTATATGACAAAGATCATTTTCTTAAAATTAATGCAAAAATTAACCCTTTACACCCTAACATCAGGATGAATGTTCTCGTCACTATTCTATACCAATACTATTTTCTATAAATTTCCTCTGGTGCTGACAAGGAGAATTTGTTTAACAATCTAAAGCTTCTTCAGTTGGTGATCATTTCCTTTATTCTCATGACCTTTATGTGTGATTCAGGTGTGATATTGAAGGGAGAAATTAGATGCTAGTCACTCGCAAGGTCAAAAGGTTAAATAGGGACTACTTCATGATAGCTGTAACACCTTTTAAAATCCTGAAACACTGGCATAGCTAAAACAGTATTAACCTTTTAACTCCAAAGATCTGATTGTTAATTCTCCCCTCTAGCTTCTATATATATCCTTGTAAATTAGTTATGAGAACTTGGTGCTGGATCAAGATGGCAGCTTCTACCTGATAAGTTTGAATATTCTCATTATCTGTTTGCTGAATAATGTATGGATATTATGGGGAGAAGTTTCATGTTAATCACTACTATAAGTTAAAGGGTTAAAGACTGTTACCTTTGGATCCTCACCAAATGTTTCAAATTGATTATCATGCAAAAGGCTTTTGGCTGTTTTAATAATATCACGGCATTTCTTAGGTGTTTCTTCAACCTTCCCAGCAAGAAATAAACATGCTGCACCAGTAACCTAACATATGAAAAAAAGTAAAACAAACAAACAAACAAATAAATTTCTTTTTATCATTGGTCATTGCCAGTTGTAACTGCAAAATGAGGAGAGAGCTTGAAACAAGAATACTGCTGTTATTAGCAGAGGAATAAGTTTGTGTCAACAAGCAGGCTTCTCTGTGGGGTCTCTCTTGTTTCTACCCCTTGTAGTGAGAGAGAAGAGAGACTGAGAAAATGATAACAAGTGGAAAGCCCTAACCTAAAAAAGACCCAAAATAAAATATTTAAAATAAAGAGTCTTAATGACAAAACAAAAAACCTCAAGTGGTTGTAGATCTGTTAAAAGTAAATGTGTACACTAAATTCATTGGTGGGGTTAACTCTCAAGAATTTTTCAGTTCACTTTAAATCAAACATACCCATCGTGGAAAGTTCTTGAATGACTGCACCATGTAGAACCTATGAAAGTAAACTGCTCCTGTAGCCATGGTGTCATAACGTCTAAAGTTCACTTAGTCAAGATGAAACATTTGTGCATTTTAGCCACTAATCACAAGTGCAAATAAACATGCAAAATATTTCCATTTTACTGCAGCTTTTTTCAGCTTAGCTGAAGTGTCGGAAAATCTCTAAATAACCCTTTTTTTTTTCATTTCTTTCACCTGTTTCATCTCTGTAACCACAGTGTGAAACAAAGGAAAAATAAAAATTTAAGTGGCTGGAGAATTTACACAACATGTACATTTGTATGTACATAGTGAGCTTCAAAAAAAGTAGTCGATATGGCAAGGTATTCAGCGGCTGAACCGCTAAAATGTCTCACGGGAAAACTCTGACGAGTACATTTTTGAAAACAGAATATAAGGATACAATCTCATTCGATTCCCACAGTTCATAATGAAGCGGGTTCCCTCTCTTCTGTAGCGTATTTCAGTCATGTAATCAATGCCATCAAGCCTGGAAGGCGTTCGTAACAACCCCTCTTTACTAAAGTACCAGTTAGGCATGATTGATCCGGTTCCACGAGGAAATTAACAGCTTAGGAATATTTCCACGCTACATCCTTCTAGTCCGCCATTTTGAACCTCGATGTAACATTTGGCCCGGCTACCAAGCTTGTCTTTGAAGTAGGACCCAGCTCCTGTTGATTGTCCTCTTTTTCTTCGATAACAATATGGCTGCCGGTGTAAGTGTGTAGTAATAGAATCCTCTTTGCTTTATGGCAATCACTCGGTTTTTTATGATTCCAGTACTTGTTGCTTGTCTGGAGAAAATTAATAGTTCCTCTTGTCGTGTTATTTTTATTTAATTTTACAGGCCTTGTACACTTACCCAGACAACTTTCGGGCCTACAAAATCCTTATCGCTGCTGAGTACAGCGGTGCGAAGGTTACTCTTCCATCCTTCAAGTTTGGCGAGACGAACCAATCGGCGGAATTCCTGAAAAAATTCCCCCTTGGCAAGGTACCTTAGACCTTGGTTAAAAATAATCCAAAGTTAATTGACAAAATATTTAAGGTATAATCTTGACTGATATTTCCAATTTGAACAGAATTTTGTACATTAGGTAGTATAACAATAAATGCCCTTACCTAAGCTCCGTTCAAACGGTCAGGATAGCTGATGATAGTTTAAACTATGACGCGCATTTGAACATGAACTATCACTGACTAATATCGACCATCATCAACTATCATGTAGTTTGGACATGTTAAAATTCGACATGATAGTCGCTGATAGTTTCTGCTATTCAAACGAGTGGATGATAGTGAGTGATAGTTATTGGGTCAGCAGTTTAGCCAAAAGCAAGCTCAAACCGAAATGGCAAATAGTAAAATGACTAAAGTAGCTGCCAAAATTCTGCAGAATGTCACGGAATTTATTCTTATCATATCCTGGTAGACTTCAGTATCTTCAACTTGCAACTCCTTGACTAAAATCTCAAGATGCCAACAAAATTACAGACCTCAGCATGCACAATATTTGATTAGAAGTATGCCATCTTGTTGCATGATTTTTTCAACTATCATCAACTTTCTTGAACCATTTTAATACAAATATTGTAGTCAATGATAGTGAATGAATGTTGAAACTATCATCATCTATCATGACTGTTTGAACTGGGTTTTATTACTTAATTAATTTTTAGAGAAATCTAAGCAATGTATGTCCTTTGAGTGAGACTAACTTTAAAATTTTAATAAATTAACTCATTTATCTTCATCTATTCCAATCCATTACCAGTTTTATTTTTTTTATCACAAGTGTGTGGTCAAGGAAAGACCCGCTTCAATTAACCCTTTAACCCCTAGAAGTGATGAACATGCAACTTCTTCCTAATATAGTTGTTATAAAAATAACTAATTTATATGGAAATGTGTTACAGTTAAAGGAAAGAATTGACCATCAGATCTTGAGAGTTAAAGGTGTAACATCTACCAGCTGCAATAAAGATTGATCAGTCAATGGTTCAATCAATCATCAATCAAACAATCAATTCGTCAACAATCAATAGTATTTACAATAACATTACAAACAGTTATTTCATTAATAGCAGCTAGTAATTTGATGTGGCAATGTAATTTGAAAATAAAAGCAATTTATTTGTAATAGTGTAACAAAACTGGCCTTAAGTAAGAGTGGTCTGAATTTTGCCCTAATGTTTCTTTGTCTCGTGTTTTTTCATAGGTTCCTGCATTTGAGACTCCGGATGGAAAGTGCATTTATGAGAGCAATGCTATCGCTTACTATGGTAATTTTTCTTTAATGTTTGTGTTTATTAACATGGCTGAATTAAAATTTTTTTGTGGGTGGATAAAGAAAGTGTTGGAAGCAGTCTCTCTTCAGCTGACATAATATGTAGATTTAGCCAAGCCTAAAAGCAGAGCCCGCACATCTCAAGGGCACAATGCCTTGCCCTGGCCAGGACTAGAACCCAGGTCATCCGACTCGGAGCCCAGTACACTGACCACTGGACTACTGGACAAAGCCGTGGCATTGGCGTGCCCGCAGTACAGTTGACCACACATGTTTAAAGTAGCACCTTGTACGGTGGTATGGTCATACAACCAAATTTTTTCGGCTTGATGGGTTACTACTATTTTGTATAATTATGGGGCTACGCTCTGTGAGCTCCGCCATGATAAATTCTCTCTTTTCCTTGGTAATTGAGAGGGTAGATACCCAAACTGAGCATTATGTGGTATTTTTATTAACATCACAATATCCTCATTTTCATTCAGTGTCCAGTGATCAACTGCATGGTAATTTTTCTTTGATGTTTGTGTTTTGTTGGCATGGCTGAATAAAAATTTTGGGTGGGTGGATTAGGCAAGTGTTGGAAGCAATCTCTCTTTGGCTGACACATAATCAAATCTCTCTTTTTCTCGGTAATTGAAGGGGTAGATACCTTAACTGAGCATTATATAGTATTTTTATTAACATCACAATATCCTCAATTTCATTTAGTGTCCAATGATCAACTGCGAGGGAAGACACCCCTGGAAGGAGCATTAATCCAACAGTATGTGAACTTTGCTGACCAAGAAATCTTGCCTGCTGTTGTCACTTGGGTCTTTCCAACCCTTGGTTTGATGCAGTTTAACAAACAGGTGTGTAAGTTTTTCTTTTCAGGCAAGCCTTATATCTTGAAGTGTTGTCATCTAGGTCCTGAAATATAATGAATTCTTTTCATTGACAGTGCCTTGCCTGAAGTTAGTTTTGAACCTCTTTTACAGGCCACTGATAAAGCCATGGAAGATGCGAAGAAGGCTTTGACAGTGCTGAACACTGCTCTCTTAACAAGGACATTCCTTGTGGGTGAGCGTGTGACACTTGCTGACATTGCAGTTGGTTGTAACCTTCTTATGCTGTACAAACAGGTTAGTCCCAACAAGAGTAAAGGGGGTATGTTTCAAAAGAAACTGGTGTGGGTGGCATTAATTTGGTTGGGTGGGGGGGGGGGTGGGGTATTATAAGATACAATTAAATTTGGTTTTATCAACTGAGTTGATAATGTAAATGAGCTATTTAGAAGAGTTTCTAAAGCTGATGTTTTTAGTGTTAGCCCTTCCTTTTGATGAGTGTTGCTTTATTGATGGGCCAATGCTTGGAATTTGAGTTGTAGAAACTCTCTACCATGGCCAATGGTTGATTAAGCCAAATTGTCAAGTCACAGAAATTTTTCTTGTACTGTGGATTGTGTGGTCTGCATACAAGCCTTTCAGGGTGGCTCTACAAGGCTTTCTAAAACCTCAAATGAACAGCTTACAACCCTTTGTAGGAATTCAAGAGGTGTTGTGGCCCTGCTTTTAGAGCAGTGAACTCTGGATCAAGAGATCAAGACTTGAGCCAATAATGTGTCATTTTACTTTGTTCATGGGCAAAATACTTTACTATCAGGATGTTCTTTGCATAATTCCTTTCTCTTCTCAGGAGCCTGAAAGAGTAACAGGAATGGGGGGGAAATCTCACGAACTGCTGGGAGTAACCTTGAAAAGACTGGCATGTAGCCTTTTTGCTCACCCAAGAAGGGCCGTGAAAATAGCACCAAATGAAATTATATGAAATAGCATGAACAAAAAATGTGATTCTCAGAGGGATGGGGTGTTCAAAAAAGAGCACTTAAGTGGGTGGGGTGTAGACATTTTTTCCGCAAACAACACATTAAAATGGTAAATATGATTTGCCTTACAGGTGATGGAGCCAAGCTTCAGAGCACAATTTGGTAATGTGAACCGGTGGTTTCTCACCATTGTGAATCAGCCTCAGTTCAAGAAGATCCTTGGTGAAGTGAAACTTTGTGAAACCATGGCTAAATTTGATGGTAGGCCCTGGTTTCTCTCTGTGGTGAACTAAAACAGGCCCAATAGTCCATTTTACAGTTGTTTGCATGGTTGTCAAGCCTTTGAACAGGGGTGACCTTGTTGTGATACAAACTTTGCTGTTTTTCAAATGCAAATTACAAAATGCATGTTATCATGCTAACTAGATATTGGTCTCTATCACCACAAGGTCACCTTCAGCCTCACTCCAAATCAAAAGCTTGGCTACTAAGTACACAACTGTAAAATTGCCTATTACAAGATTTGATCTGTTTAACCCTAAGAGGGACCAGCATCTAATTCCTCTTTACAGTAATACTGCTAAATCATTCATTAACATCTTTAGAATTAAGGAAATGATCACCAACCAAAGGAACTCTGATTGTTAAAAAATTCTCCTTTTGAGGGACATAGGAAATGCTTGGAGAGGAGTATAGAGGATATGGTTGCTGATGTTAGGGTGTAAAGGGTTAACCTTGTACACCGTAATATCAGGTCGTGAAATTGTGCCTAATACAGGCGCCAATGCGCCTAAATTTTTCACTTTGGCGACAAAATCCTGAAAGTTAGTCGCCAAATTGGCAACCAGAATGTTTCATCATAACCTTACCAAGATATAGTGAATTAAAAAGATTTGCAAAGATAAATCCGCGACAAACTTCCTCGTTAAGTTTGTTTCCAAAACGTAGCACATGCATCTCGAGCGATAACTAGACACCATCTTGGATTTAGATGAGCCTGAACTTTGTATATCATCCATCCTAGTGTCCTCTTTGTAGCACATTAAAGATCTTTTCCCTAACTTAATTTTGGAGGGTCTATCTAGAACACTGACAGCGTAAAGAAAGATTTTGTTTGTCTTTGAAAATGGCGACCAACTTTTTTTGAATTGGCTACCACTTTGAAGAATTTAGGAACCAGGTGGCTATCAGAAAAAAAAATTAATTTCACGCCCTGAATATCAGTATGCACATTCTCCATACTGTTCTTTGTACAATCCCCAAGGTGCTGACTGGAGAATTAGTTTAAAAATCGAGAGAATCTTTAGCTGGTGATCACTTCCTTTATTCTCATGACCTTAATGTGTGATTCAGGGAAGGAGTTGTAAGGAGAAATTAGATGCTAGTCACTCTTAGGGGTTAAAGGCTTAATGAATTTTGATCAACTCACAGAAGGTAAATTTACTTCTGGGGCCTGGGTCTGGCCTTAGGAAGCTACCTCAGTGTCTGAAAGAAGGCTGGGATTAGCACTAGGAAGGATTAAAGAAAGGAAAGGCTCATAGATTTACATTTTTTTCAAGCCTCAGAGTGTACTCCTTTTTTTGACCCAGCTTTGGGGTACAGTACAGCTCAGAGGTAGATGGCCAACACACATGCACACCCTCACATATTTTGCATGGTCTGCTTGCAACAAAGTGCACATCAAAACGCATTTCTTGAGTGCATTTTTGCTTTTGTTACTCAACCCAGTCAACTTACATTGTTCTGCATTGTTTCAGAAAATATAAGATCCCTGTTTCAAAATGCCTCTGTCAAAGCAACAAATTAACATTAGCATATCTCAGTACCTAAAGGATGCAATGGCTGCTGTTTCAATGAAACATTGAAATGAGTTGTCATGATGCCACTAGCATTTTGTAAAATATGTTTGTGTTCAGATATGAATTACAAACTTGATACACCATAAGCTCTTTATTATTCCCTTTATTAGAAAATGTTCAGCATATCTTTGTTAGGTAATAGAATCTACATCCTGGCCAGTAAAGGAATGTAAAACAAACAGTCAGGGTAAAAAATAAGCTGATGGGGAGTTAAACATTAAAGTCAATTTATTTTTCTTTACCTCTACAGGGAAGAAATTTGCTGAACTCCATCCAAAGAAAGATGAGAAGAAGGATAAGAAAGCCAAATCACCCAAAGAGGAGAAGCCAAAACAAGAACAGCCCAAGAAAGAAAAGAAGGAAAAACCCAAGAAAGAAGAGGATGATGAGGTGGATGACGTACCAAAGGAACCAAAATCTAAGGATCCATATGCTGGCCTACCAAAGAGGTTAGGAGAATTCTACCTTCCAAAGCTACAGACAGGGTTTTCATTAACTTTTGAAGTAGAAGGGCACTGCCTCATGAATAGGCGGGTACCCTGTAAAATTAAGGGCCAAAGGCCTGAACCTCTGGGGGGTAGGGGGGCATGTTCCCCCGGGAAATTTTTAGAACGCAAGTCTCCCAGAAGTGTATTTTCCTGCAATCTGGAAAAGGAATCTTGCTATGATGCATACTTATTCTAATTATAGTAAAAAAGAATGATACTCTGGGAGAATTTGTTTATTTCATTGTACAGCTATAGTTACATCAGAACACTGTTGTTGTTCTCAGAGCCTCCTTTTTTTTTACAGTAACAAGCTGACTTAAACTTGTCAACTGATAAAGAGTGTAACTGGCAAATTTTCAGCATCGGTACAGACCAAAGCGGATTCTCACATTTTAGATTTTTGATATGTTTTTGAATGCATTTCTTGGCTTAATCTTAAAAGAAAATTAAATTGGAAAAAAGTTTTGTCAAAGTTTCTTTGGATCTGATTTTTCAAGATCATTTCATCAATTAATATTACAATACTTCAGGTTATTTATAAAAGATGCTACTGTTCTTCACGTGAACATCTGATAAAGTCAGTGTTTATCGTTAAAAGCCATAAAAGTCCTTGCTATCGCTATCTCCAAAGAGATTCTCATAGCTTTCTGGGTCAATTTCTGCTTCTTGCTGTTCGAAACTATCGGCGTAAAGCAAGTCCACATCTGTGCCAGCAAATGGATCAGAATTGTAGTCATCTTCCCACATTAGTTGTTTGAGTAAAGGGAAAATTAATCGCTTGAAAGAATCTTGGAGAGCAAGATTCGACGATAAACACTCAAAGACACAAACGGCTCCTTTAGGAGCCACCACTCAATGAAAAAGTCAATGAACTACAGCAACATGCTCTCGGTTTCTTTTATGTTTATTTCTTGGCATCTTATGAAGTTTTATGAATATAAATTAGGTTTTTGAGAACTCCAAACACAGATGTATCTGTGGATAAGCCGCACCCTTGATTTTTGGCTTCAATTTTGTGAAAAGAAGTGCAGCTTATACATGGACATTTACGGTAGTTAATCAAGCACTTCAGGAAGAACACGATTGTCGCACAGTGCCTTCTCGTCAAAGTAAATTTAATTTCCATGATCTGATGGCAAGTTATTGGTAAATTCGTGCTGAAAAATGGTTTTAAACTTACAGGGAAGGGTTAATATTTAGTGAGGTTGATAATTTTTTTCTTGACGATTTTTTTTTTTAAATTTCGTACTTTGAGTAGCTGGGTACTCTGTTTAAAGAAGACGGGTGCTGGTACCCGGGACGCGGCTCCTATTAAAAACCCTGTGTTACAGGGTGTAGGATCCAAGAATAAATTCTGCAAATTGAGGACTTTGCATTCCTTTATGGGCTGTTCCTGAGAATTGTTTGCCACATCATGACAATTTGTCTTATGGTGAATGAAAATTTCAAAACTCCTTGGAGTCCAAATTATACACTGGGAGAATGTATGCAACAAAAATTTCCAGCAAACATATGCAAAAATACAAATATGATGGAGATGAGGCAACATATCACATTTATTTGTGTGCAATGATCACCTCTGATACTCACTATTAATTGTTGCCTTTGTGTTTTTCCTCAGCTCATTTGACATGGACGCTTTTAAACGTGTGTACTCCAACAAAGACACTGTTACTGAAGCCATCCCATACTTTTGGGAACATTTTAACAAGGAAGACTATTCCATTTGGTTGGCAGAGTACATGTATGATGATGAACTGAAGAGAATCTTTATGTCCTGTAACTTGGTCAGTGGAATGTTTCAGCGCATAGAGAAACTTCGCAAGACAGCATTTGCCAGTGTAATTATATTTGGAGAGGATGGAAATATCTCTATTTCAGGTGTTTGGATCTGCCGCACGCAAAAGCTTGCCTTTGATGTAGGTTTTAAAATTTCTTTCCACTATATTTGTTTTGTTTTGTTTTTTAGAACAGTTTGTATAAATCCTGCCTGCTGTTTAACATTGATGCCTGACTACCCTCCCAGAGCTTGTATTTAAATGCACAGGAGGTCAAATTTTGAATGGCTAGACTTGTGAAATACTTGCTAATGGATTTCACTGATAAGCAGGGACTGCCCTTAGTATAAATTGGCCTTGGAAACAGGGAGTGAAAAGCAATTTCAGGAATTTTTCATTGCTTGATATTGAACTGAAAAAAATTGTTATTCATAGGCTGCATTGCATCCAAGTAAAAAGCCCCAATGATTATTTGTATTGTAGAGTAGTGGACTGAACAATTGTGTGGAAATCTATTTAATACTTGTATGAGGGGCACCATGTAGGGAAACTTGTAGTAAGGTAATTGCTTTTAGTTGTATTCCACAACTGTCTGTACCATAGTTTCCCATAAAATGTTTGACCCTTCCTCCTTCCATTTACCAAAATTTAATGTTTTTCTTTTGTAGCTGAATGATGACTGGGCAGTTGACTCTCCATCATACAAGTTTACCAAATTGGATGCAGATAATCCAGAACACAAGAAGCTTGTTAATGAGTACATGGCGTGGGAAGGAGATTTTGGCGGAAAGAAAGTCAACCAGGGAAAGATCTTTAAATAGATTGTTACATTTGTAACAAAAATTTAAATGAATAAATGAATTGTCCCAGAGCAGTCTTGATTATAGTTTTTGGCCATTTTTGCTACACTGCACTACTGCGGCCTGTGTACAGCCACCCCCCCCCCCCCCCCCCACTTCTTGATTTTCTTTGAGAGGGTTGGGGGCGGCTGTACACAGGTCACACTGTAGTTGGGGATTAAGCTTGTGTAGTAAGGTGTGAGTGTGACTGGTTCGACAAGAATGACACCAAATTTCTTGCAAGTTTGGTGATGCAATTTTAACACCAGGGAAAATTTAAGCAAAACTTACGCTCGTCGATCTCCATTTTGCCGCGTGAGGCTAATCTCCACGTGCTCGAGAAACTTGAGTCTGCGATTTTGTCCGAATTGTTGTTAGGTAACGTGCTCTAAAGAAATTCGTAAAATTACGTCATGTGGTGTCCAGAAATTGGAAACCGTTTCAACGTTAACCAAAGAGTAAGAGAAAGGTGTACACACCTTGATCATTTGCAAAATCACAGTTTAATAAAAGCAAACGAACATATTACTCAGTCTGCAATCTACGTCTTATCATCAGGGACCTTAAGCAGTCAGGACGGCAACACCAAGGAAGACTACGATTAAAAAATGAATTTCTGCCTTTAATTAGAATTTAAAAAATGACTGCATGTGTTTACCGTCGCACAGGGCGCCACAACTCAACTTCAGCATAACGTATAAACGAAGCTTTGAGTTCCAAATGGAAATTAATATAATATGCCGTCACGGTTTCGGTTCGCAGACGACGCAAATTGTAGTGATTTCACGTGTTGTTTTGCATAGGACGGCTAAGAAATGTACAAAGTTTTAAAACGCACGTGCTGAGCTATTGTTCTACCAACTAGATCTTTTGTTTTTCCATGTCCTCGTTGCCGTCGCCGTCGGGGTTTGCTTAAGGTCCCTAACAATTGAGGCGTCCAGCGGTACTGGTGCGATAACATTAGGATTTAAATAAGCAACAGTAATCTATCAACAGAAGTCAAATATTTGAGCAAAGGGATAGATTGCCTATTACGCCATAAAAACAATTTCTTCCTTTTTGCCCGAAACATTGGCTTGTGAACTGCAACTCCAAACGCCATGCAGTTCGTGTTGTCATGTTTTTTCTCCACAGGTACGTGACAAGCGTATTACATAAACCATTTACAGCCTGCCTCGTGCGCAAGATGGCGGACATTGTAAGTGTAGATATATGTGCAACGGTAACTACCGGTTTGGAGTCCGTGGCCGCAGAGGAGTGCGAAGAAAAGCTAGGATGCAAGTCTGTAAGGAAAGGAAGGGGACGTATATACTTTGATATTCCAACGAATTCGTTTACACAGTTGAAGTCCTTACGGTCTGTTGAGCACTTGTTTGTCGTAGTCAAGGAATTTCAAGAAGACAGTAGCGAAGGCTTTGATTGCCACAGTCCAGATATTCTTGAAAGGCTTTACAAACTACCGCAAGCTCTTGACTGGAAATCGAGTATTTTCATGTGGAAGCAATTTAAAGGATATTCGGGGGCAATTTTTAAAAACGAAAACGATGATTTGAATTGCAGTCGCGATGGTTTTGTAACTGTAAAGAATGGTGGAGGAAGCTCGAAAGAAAGTGACGAGTCTGTGGCCGAGGAGATGGAGGATGAAAGTGAAGCTCCAGTGAAAAGAATGAAACACGGAAATGAAAATTCTGGAGAGCCGACGGCAATTGAGGAGGATGGTTCTGAAGAAACTGTTTTGCCCTCAAGTGTTGATCTTGAGGTAGCATCGACATCTACAAACGCTAAACCTCTAGAGGTTTCAGATCAGCTGGTTTTACCGCGATTCCGTGTCACATGTACACGCACTGGCAATAACCATAGCTTTTCGTCCCAAGAGGCTGCAGCTAAATTTGGTGGTGGAATAAACGATGGGTTTGGCTGGCGAGTAGACCTTAGCCATCCAGACATCGAAGTACTTCTACACATTGTCGACAACAGTGTTGTCATTGGTATCGCCCTGACTAAGGAAAGTAGAGGAAAACGGAATATTGCTCACTTTGGTCCAACGAACTTAAAGTCATCAATAGCCTATTGTATGCTTTCACTGGCAAATATTAGGCCAGGTAGGGAACATCTCTTTATTAATCACCTTTGACTTTTTTAACACATGAGCTTAAAACATGTTAATTGTAGCATGCAGCAGTGAGAGGTTATCACTCTCGCGATCAATTTTAGGAATTAGGAATTAATTTTGCCTCTCCATATTTCATTCTAACCAATGGACATACTTACAACTTGTTAACCCTTTAACTCCCATGAGTGACCAAGACAGAATTTCTCATTACTGTATCAATACAATATCAACTAGATAAGTGATGAGAACAAAGAAAAATATCAATTTGGGGATAATTAGTTGATCAAATACTAAATTCTCTGAACTAACATTATAAGAATTGTATGGTTGACAGTAAGGAGAATTACAAATTTGTTCTGGGAGGTAAAGGGTTAAGAGTAGTTACTAAAGTACCAAGGTCCTCTTGGAATTTAGGAGCACACTTGAGTCAGGGACACCTGTGCCCTTTGCCTGAACAAATTAATTTACAGGGCTAACACTGGAAATGTCAACCTTAGAAACTCTGGATCAATATCAGTATCTGGGCAACTGCCCACCTACCCCTCCCCTAACCCAACATTAACCTTAACTTGTTGTCAATTGACTGTTGTTGAGGAGAGAGGTAGGTGGGCAGTTGCCCAGATACTGATATTGATCCAAAACTCTATACAGTTGCCAATTCACAATAACTGTGAGAAACTTGAGTTGATTGCTGTTTCTTAATGTAGGTGATGTGGTATGTGATCCAATGTGTGGAGGAGGTTCCATTCCTATAGAGGCTTCCCTCAATTGGCTCACATCTTTTCACCTGTGTGGAGACCATCATGAATTAGCTCCTGCCAGGACCTTGGCTAATGTACAGAATGTGGTTGAACTACAGTTGGAAAAAAAGTAAGTACTTCAGCTGTACAGACTGTGTACTTCAAGGCTGCCAGACAATTGAGAATGGTTATAATTAAATAATTAATTATAGATTGAAAATATAAGGAATATTAGGCTATTACCAATAATAATCCTTTCCCTTGAAAAAAATATTTTCAAAGATAGTTGTTGAAAATGGTGAAAAAAGATTCTGACAGAGACAGAATTTCTCCTTACAATATCTATACAGTGTTAAGTGATGAGAAGAAAGAAAGTTATCAACTAGGGAATTGTTAGTTGATTCAATACGAAATTCTTAGAAATAACATCATAAGAATTGTATAGCAGATGGAAAGGAGAATTTCCAATGAGATCTTGAGAGAAAAAGGGGTAGGGAATGTTGCCAGGTTGTTTGTGATCAGTATGCGCTACTTGAGATTAATAGAGTTTCCGCAACTTTTTAATGCAGGAAGACTCTTCCCCTGGATATTTTTCAATGGGATGTGTGCAATCTTCCCTTGAAGGCCAACAGCATTGATGTATTCATCTCTGATTTGCCTTTTGGGAAGAGAAGTGGTTCCAAGCATGAAAACTGGAAACTGTATCCCAAAGCTCTGGAGGAAATGGCCAGGGTGTGTTCAGTAGGAAGTGGAAGGGCTGTACTTCTGACTCAGGATAAGAAGGTGATGTGGAAAGCAGTGAACAGTTCAAGACAGTGGAAGAAAGATTTGACTTTGTGGATCAACATAGGAGGTCTCAAAGCAGGAATATATGTTCTTACCAGGACTAAATAGCGAGATTTTGATGTACTGTGGCTGGTTAACAATTTTTGCATTACATGAAGTTGAATCCTGAGGGTATCTTTGGCAAATGGGTTGTTTTTATTTCAGGAGAACTGTTCTGGTACAACAGAAAAGTCTTAATACAATGGAGGAGTATTACTTATCAATCCACTATAAATTGTTCAAGATCTCACCTTTCTTAGTTCTCCAGAAATGATAAACACATAGATGTAGGATCTCACACTTTCAATACATTACTAAGAAAGTGGGTGATGAGAATGGACAGACATATTGGTCAGGGAGAGTTCTCTTCACAGAGTAACAATACTGTAACTGATACCAAGGGAGGATTGGAGTGATCAGGACCTTCCACCCCAACAGACAAGTGGGTTTTGTTTTTCTTGTGTGGCATTAAAATTCTGGCAACTACAGGGTTACTTATTACTTCTTAACTGGTTGTTGTGTGTGTTTGTGTGTGCATGTGATCTGCCCCTGCAATACTACAGTTTATCTATTGTGCAAAGGAAAACATGGAAGTGAAGAGGAGATATAAATATCTCAAATCTTGAAGAATAGGAGTGAATGGAGCACTAGTTAGCTTGTTAGAGTTGTGGAAAACAACTAAGCCATTTTTTACACCTAAATGAGATGTAAAAATGACAATTGGTTGTTTCCGATGAAATGACATGAAACCACATATTACTTTGTCCACATCAAATACCAGGGTTTTCTTTAAGGTTTTTAGTAGCTGGAGCTTTTTTAAAGGTAAAGAGTAAATGGTATTTATATCTTGAAATCCAATATGGTGGACAAAATGTCATATTGTTCGTACTTTCCTGCCACCACAGCAAGATTTGTCAAAAAGACAGTCCCCATCAGAATGTTGTTTAAACTAACCTTGAGTCAGAAGTCTTTTTATGTTTTCAGAAAAGATAGGCAGTGCAAATTTATATTTTTATTGAGCCCAAGTTTAGACCTGATAAACATCATCTCTGTACAGGCTCTCAAAGCAATGAAAGTAGCCAGTGAAACCTTGCAAAGAAGCCGGTGTAATTCGCCAGCTGCTGGCTCTTATCTACAACCCTGAAATACCATTTAACATCTTAATATTCTGGGCCACCACCAAAAGAATTTGCCTTTTGTTCAAGATCTATATCATTTCTCATTGTAAGCCTACCTGAACCGAGTTTAACATCACCATAAAGGTGAAGGCCAAGCTAACAATAATTTATTCATAGGGTAAATTGAAATAAAGTGATAAATGTTTTTACTCTAAATGGTTCTTAGTGGTCATACACTCTATGTAAATTGTATCTGATATTTCTTAATTGCACACTTAGTCTAGTTGACCAAGGGTAACAGCTTTCTATCTTGCTCTTTTTTTTTTTTCAACTCTATATTCTGACTTTGTATAATAATTATATGAAAGTTCAATAAAGTCATTGGGAGATAAAAAGCTACAAAGGACTCATTCCATCAATAGTCATTTTGCAATAGGTGGAGGGTGAGCAGATTCCCTAGAAAAGGCCAACTGTCTCCCGTTAGAGGAATGACGATTTGCAGAAAGCACCTTCCATCCTTATCTTTGAAGATAGTACTTCAAGATAAATAATTATAATCCAGTTACCACAAAGGTAAAATAAATAACAGTTTTTTGCACTGCATAAAATGGTGACGTACTTCCCTGACTTCAGAGTCTTTGTAAAAAGTTATCAGTCTTAAGAGTAATTGCACCTAACCCGTGAAATAGTTATTAAGCAATTAGACATTGTTGATTATAAATGGGGTTCAGTGGCCACTGCTTTCAAACCCCTTATTAGTGGTCTTACTGCAAATCTGAAATTTTTGTTGTAATATTTGTATAAGCCTGGTTGTGGTCATAGCCACCTGTTCTATCATTCATGGCAACATAAAAAAATTTAAGAAAACTAGTCATCCCATTGTTTTCTCTTTTTATCTTTGACTGTTAAGCACTTAAATGGAAGAACAAATGTCTTTTGACCTAAACTTACGCGGAATAATTATTTTTTTCAGTCAAAACCACAGTCAAAACTTCCTCCTGAAGACCATGAATGGTCAGATCCCCACCCCCCAAAGCCATGATGCCCAATCCCTCCTACAGTATGACCCAGCATATAACCCATTGCCGCTCCACCAACAACACCAGCAGCAGCTCCCATCATCATTTTGTTCCTTCCGCTGTGATGCTGCTGAGGAGGCTGTTGAACATAGACAGTCTGTGGCTTGCCACCCTGCACGTATGTTGTGCCTTGGGAGGGATAGTACGCCTGCTGTGGATAGTGACCAGGAGGAGGGGTTGGGTGGTAAGGTCCAGGGGCTTGCTGTGGGTAGGGATGGGGCTGTGTTGGATAACCTGGCTGTTGTGGGGCATTAGCAGGAGGGTAAGAGGGAGGTCCATATCCTGCTCCTGGTGGCCCTTGGGGATAAGGAGGTGGCTGGCTATATGCTGCTTGGGGCTGTGGAGGGCCCTGAGAATATGGCGGAGGGGGACCAGCTGTTGACAGAAATGAATCAAGAGATAAAAACAATGAAATGAATGTGCTACTTCACAGACATGTCAACCCCTTATAATAGAAAGTCTGGAAAAATCTGGAAATTTTATAAGAAAAGGTGAGAGTCTCTGTTTCAGATAAAGATTAATTTAAAAAGGTATAATTAGCACTCCAGCCCCAGGACCAACACAACCAGAGCTTGTTCCATTATTTTGTATTATTGCACGACTAGGAAGTATCCCTACCCCCTCTGGATGGGATGCTACTCTTTTGCAAGCTATTCCCCAGAATTTGCTCAATTCACCAAGACAGTTTGACACTACCCATTTATAATCCTGGATAGAGAGAGGTATCGTGAGAGTTATATGCCTTGCTTGCCTTGTCACACAACATACTGGCCTTTCAAAGACTCAAACCTGAACCTCTCAACTTCCACTAAGTTAATATTTGAGTAATAAAATCTTACATGGTGCTGCTCCTTGAACAACTGAAGGATTAAAACCAATTGGTGGAGGGTGTGATGCTGTACCATACCCAGCGGGAGGCATTGCTGCACCATACCCTGCAGAAGGTCCTGTTGCTCCATAACCAGGAGGTGCTGTTGTTCCATATCCAGCAGTGCTAGGAGCACTGTATGGAGAGTAGGAACCAGCCATAGGAGGGTTCTGTTGACCACCATACATAAGCTGATGAGGCAACAGAGAAAAAGTGTTCCTAAAAGATATAAGAAATCCTCCAAAAATAATTGTTTTCTGGCAGTAATCATCCAGGGGCATTTAAGATTGCAAAAAGGCAAGCCTAAAAAAGTTAAGCTAAGAGCCCTGATCAACTATCTGAATTTTTGCTGAGTAGATAAAAAAAGAAGCATATTCTGAACTATGACACTGGCTGTTGATTCTTACACCTAATTAAATCTACAGTGTGGCATGTGTAGTGATATACTCTGCTTAGCACAAAACATTGGTGCAGTTCAGTTAACTAGAGTCACAAATAAGCTGTACTTACTGGAACCCTAGCTTGTTCTAAGACTGAAATCCAATCTCTGGAACAAAAATAATCAACAATTAATTCAGACAGAGAAAAAGATAATATTTTTAATACATGAAATAAAACATAAGCGGAAAAAAAGTGGTTTCCTTTCCTATCAGTGAAACATCCGCTTTCGTTTGTCTTATGAATGCAAGTAAATTATTCTACACGGAATAAACTTTGAGGAAAGGGAATCAAAAAATTTGTAGCAAACATGGAGTGGAGGACAAATTTTAAGACCGAGGGCGATATCATTTTATACTGACTAGATCACTTGTAGGATTCTAACGTGACTGAATATATATATTATTTACCCAAACCATACCCCTTTGATTCCTAAAAAGACAATTAATCCTAAATGTGAACACCGAGTTTCATGTAATTAAGCTATGAAGGGCGGAATTAACAAATATAAAAAATAGCTGTTTGACCGATCTGATGTCACGTCTGAATGTAAGTCAAACAACTGCTTTACTGAAAAAACTACTTAGATGTAATGATCACCCAGAGAAGTTTAGATCAATGATAAAAACGCCCCAAATCTTGTCAAAGTTACTGGCGAGGTATTCACCTTGCTTCCCTCTCGCTCTCTGCGTAGAGATACCACGTCCGCTCGGGCGAAGAAACACAGAACATGGCATTTAAATCATTGTCCTTAGGAGGCTTTACTCCTTCTCCAACCGCTTGGCCAACGTTTATTCGTCGGCATTCTGTTTTCATGTGGATTTTACCGTCACATTCCTTATCCTTTGAGTCTTGGTAATAACAGAATACGCCATCTTGGTACAGAACGAAGTACCTTCTCTTCCAAGAATTCTTGAAGAAACCGCCTAAGAATGAGAAGAATTTGTGTTTCTATTGACTTCAGCTACTTCTTAGAATTCTCATTTGAGAGAAACTTACTTAGTTTGTTGAGATAACCGGCCTTTACGGTCCCCATGGCGTTTTACTTCGAATCTCTCGCTCGTCAACTAGGTGACTGACGTAAACATGTCGAGTTATGAATCGTCCGTGACCGTTGATTGTTTGCGTGATTCTTCGACAAAACTTGCGTGACAGGCAATGTATGTTACATCGGCTAAACGAGTCATTGTCTCCAAAATAAGAGGGGATTTTCTTATCACAATTCGGTAAGAAAAGCTAAAAGATTCGATAGATATATATTTTTTGCACCATCTGTTGTCCTGTTATTTTTATTTTACCATATCAGTGCTTTTACAAGAATTTTGCAATAATATTGCTTTTAGGTCATGCACTTTTCATTCAGGAATCACAGTTGGTTGGAAATTGAAGTTAAAGAGGACTTTAAAATAATATTCCAAACAATCACACAGTTGATATTCGCCTTGACATGGTAATCAGTTCATGAAAAAGCACCAATTGCTAACCACTTGAATGTTGCAGAGTATGCAACTCATCTTTATGAGGATGAACGTTATATTACAATAATGCAATCATAGTACTTTAACCTTAGAATCTAAGTCAAGCATAAATGCCAGATGCTATAGATTTCACTGGAAAGATTTTTTCACTGCAAGACTTGCCTTGGCTTTCATTATTTAAATCACTGTCATCAATAAGAAAGTCAAAGTTTCTCAACTTGCTAAATTCAGTCTAATATACCTTTTATAAAACTCCTTTTCTTATTCCATATTGTAAGTTACAGACCAATTTTTCCCTCTAATTTAAAGTTCAAGCACAAAGTTTGCATGCAAAAATATCTAAACAAAAAAGTTGATGTTCCTTAGTTTGCAGTAGGGAACAACAAAACTAGGTTAGCAGGATATCTATCATATCTCAGGTTTCAAATAACAAGGGGAAGATTTTAATTCAAACAGACTTGAATTTAGCACACTATGCAGTGATAAACAGCCCAATAAATTGACCAATCATGGTACATGTACCAACTGAGAGATACAATAAGTAAATTTATTCCTTCACATCAGTTGCATCTGGATGGGGAACTTTCCCACTTTGTATTGAAACATAGAAGTACACCCAAAATGAGACGGTTCCTATTTACAAAGTAATGTAATACTGTGTTCAATACAGTCTTTTTTCCAGTATTTGTGATCACTAATTCACTTTACACAACATTCCTCTGCTGAATTGTACTCTCACCTCTTACAAACATTAATCACTGATCTTACAGTCCTCAATCTCCCTAGTTGAAGGCCAGTACACTTTAAAAGCAAACTCGTTCCTTGCAAAGGAGCTGGGATTTGTACTGACACATTCTAAACTAGAACAGGTGTATGGATCATACTTGTCGGCTAAAATCATCAGATCTGGAACAGGATACACCCTGAGAGAGTGATCCTGAGTCCAGTAAATTGGCCTGACATGGGGTGGGATAGGGCAAATGTGGGCCTGTGCCAAGATTGTCTTCGTTAACTGAACAGGGATGTCTTTCAAGTCTGATGACAGATTGATTGAGTTGCGGCACATTTTGTTCACAAGGTCTTCTCTGAAAACAATGATCTCCTGGGTACAGTACTGGATTCTGGAAGGGTTGGAAGTGAATACACTCATAGGGATTTTTTCAGTGATGGCTGACGTGAAAACCATAGGGATTGGGGGTCTTGGAAGAATGTTTCCAGGTCCTGGATCTTGTGGCCCAGGTATGAACACAAAACGGCTATTCTCTGTCAGTGGTGGAAACTCTGCCACCAACTTGGCAAAAGCCTGGAATGACGCTTTAAGAGTGTGATAGTGTTTAGGACCGTATGGCTCAGAGGTGAAGTTTCCACACAGAATGAACATGGCTGGTGGCATGGTTGAATATCCTGAAAATAATGCTCGGAGCTTTTCCATAACCTTTGGCTGGTCCAGCCATACATCTGACAAGATCACAAACATTGCATTGTGGTTCTCTCTTTCTATGGCCTTAAGCTTTGCTGATGCTTTTAAACTGGTGGAAGAAGGGCCGCCGAAAAAATTAACATTACCAAAATGATTTCTGGTCACTTTTCCTGGCTCTGCTGGGGGAAAACCTAAGGCTTTGATGCGGAATACACCATCTTCGTAAGTTCCTTCAGCAAGCACGAAGCAATTCTCTGTGTACAGACCAGTGTGGTAATTGGCTTGACGCATATCGAGTTCCACAACACCAGAAGGATCTTCCAGATAATATTTGCCCTCTTTGATTTGTGTCAGCATTCCCAGCACAATTATCTGTCCCAGGTTTGCAGTACTCCCTAGTAGGAATTCTACGGGCTTGAGAGCAAACTTCTCCGCCACTTGACTCTGATTAGCTCCCTCTACAACCGGCGAGAATAATTCATGCCTCATGGTTCGTTGATGAAGTACTCTGTACCTCTCTCGGAACACCATGGATTTGGCGTTCGGGTTATGCGCGTGAAGAGAACTGACATCGTTATGCGGTAGAAACTTTTTTCTGTCAGGGTTAAACGAGAATATTGGCACGCTGAAAGCATCAATGAAGGTAAACGCGTGATCGCTGTCGTCTTCAGCGGTGTGACTACATTCTTGAACGGCCTGTTCGACTACATCACGGTCGACAAGTGAAGTGGTTAGTGGTTGTTTTTGGACTCCCTCCACAATTTTATCCAGCCAATCTTCTAACTCAACCTCAGTCAAGGAACCTAAAACCTCTGCGAGGAATTTAGATGCGTCTATTTTGAGCGAAAGGCCATGTAATTTGAACGTTGAAACTATTTTCCCTCTAATCGTAGCAGCCATGTTGGTTTGTTCGACAAAAAATGGCGCTAAAATTCTCTAGTTCCAATCTTTACGCAGTTTTGATGGCAGGTAAAGACTGGAGACACTAAAAAAACAACGAAGTCAGCGGAGATCATAGCCAGAGCTCAGAGGGTATCCACTAGCTGAACAGGAGACCTCAAATGAAAACCTATCTGGTCCAAAACGGGAAATGTCTATAGGACGAAGGATTCAACAAGAACAAGGATAAAACCCGTAAGTACTAAGTAATAAGAAGGAATAGAACTTAGTGTGGTAGAGGAAAAGGCTTGGCAGAGGGGGTGTAAGGGGGCTGTGATGCATAGCGGAACGCCTAGCAACCAAATAAAGAGAGAAATATTGAAGACACACGTTCGGGGAAAGGTAAAACGGTGCTTTCATCTTGTAAACACAAATCCTCCTAAAAATTGCAGAGGCTCAGAGGTAAATGAACTTCTTTGTGTCTCATATGATCGATGGATGTTCAAGGCGAATGCCACTTCTCAATCCTACATTAATAATTATATGTCATTCGATCTTGAATTTCCGGACTTGTGCATTAAAAAAAGGGAGAATTGCAAACCGTGTACTTTTTCAAATAACGTTTTATTCTGTACATATTATTTTCTCAAATTGTTTGGAACAGGTGAAAGAAAGCATGAAAACGGACCGTGAAAGAAAGAAGGAAAACAGAAATGAAGAGAGCGCTGACTTTTCCTTCCTTTCTCTAGTTCTCAGTTCCTCTCAAGTAAGAAAATTCAGACAAGAAAATACAACTCGAGAATACACTCCTTTACTTTTCTTAACCAACCGGGTTTGCTTAACTGAGCATTTCAACCGAAAGTTTACAACTTAAAAAGAGCATTTTCTTTGTTGTTCATACCACCGTCACGCAGTTGAATAGATTCTTTGCAAAAGCAAGGAAAGGAACTAGCTTTGGGCTTGCAGTCTCAGCATTGCAGTTAATGTCAGTGGCAGATCTTCTGAACCCTGCAGCATCTCTGCTAGACTGGGAACATTGCCTGTGGAAGCAAAACCGACAATATTCTGGTTCAGTTACGTGAAATGCAACCAAGCCTTTAAACGGCAGCGAGACTAGAAGTGACTTTACAATGATAGAGGAAAGGAACTCAAATAATAACAAAGGGATTTTTATTTGAAGTCATGATGTTTATATCAAGATGGAGTTAGCTTTAACCTCACTTCTATTCAACGGCTTGGCGTGGAAGCACACAGCAGTTACAGTAAATTTTACATTGAACCTAAATGAACTAAAGGGGTAGTTTAGCCCATCAAAACCGCTGAAACAGGAGGAAACGTAACCTCGTCTCAGAAAGATGCTAGGACGTACGGACGGTGCGTTGTAACGCGGAAAGTCTCCACACACGCAGCCGCCTACTATCCAGTTATTGAGGAAAACGCAGAATTTTTTCTTTTTCCACCGCCCACTGGTTTACAATGGCGCTCCCACTGCCTTTTTAGCGCTTAAAACGGGTTGATAACAATCAAAATTGTTCCACAACTGTGTTACCGTCCTCACTAAAGGAGAAATGTGAAACATTTACGGAACACTTTTAAACAACATAGTTGCTTCAGGGGTTACTCACATCAAAACCAAACTTGGATTCAAGCTAGGCGAGAAAATTAATTGAAGGAGAAAAAATTCATGAAGAAACGAACTAGGAAGGTATATATGAAAAACGAATTACAAACGTCACCTTGCTGGAGTAAAGACGGTAAACTGCGCGGCAACGGGACGTCGTGATATACGGCAAAACAACACACTGCTGGACAGAATTTTCGCTTTTGTTCCTCAGCACTATAACAGTCTTTTGCTAATATTGAATCTTTAAAACAAAAACAGCAATGTTTCAGCTTACCTATATTTCCTTTTTTCACCCATTCCCCTCTAAAAATATCAAAATTAGAGCGCTTTTTCTTGTAGTGTCGTTCAGCCAAAACCAAGGTAATCAAAACGGCCAACAGAAGAAAGATAAATACCCTTCAACCTGTTTTAAGCGACACCGTATTAAGCGGTCACCCTGTGTTGAATAATCCCAAATTTGTTGCCCTTTAAACACTGTAATTTTACCCATTCAAACGGTCACATCTTTTGAGCAGGCGTGGTCACCTTTGAGTGAATCCCAACGGCACGTTTTTACTGTCTTCACCTGTATTGAACGGTCACGTAAAGCTAAACCATTCAAATAAAATTAAGAATAATATTTCAAGTAAAATTTAATCCATATTCCTCTTCCGAAATCAATGTTAGCAGTATTTTTGAGCGACGTGTTTTTTTCTTTACATTAAGTAGCGTTTTTTATCTTTTTTAGTATTGCTCCTATTCTACGATACCTATATTAAACGGCCACCTTGCCTTTCCCCGTCGCTGACCGCTTAATACAGGTTTGACTGTATTACAAAGAACCAACGTTACTCAAAGACGTAGATTTATACACGTAAACAGCTGTGCGCCAAAAAATGTGAGTAATCACTACAAGATGATAGATTTTGGGTCTAATTTGACCTCGTTCAACAATCACTTGAGGTAAAATCTTTCTTTGTTCGCACTCAAAACTGGGTGAAGAGGAAACGTAACTTACTTTTATTCATAAGGCGGTCGATGGATTCTTCTAAAAGGAACTTATATTCTTCAATGAAGTCCCCACTAATTAGAGGCTAGAATTGGAGAAAAAAAAGACAGTTTTTGGCAACTTATTAACGGTTTTGGGCAAAAGGGTATCAACTCTGATTTCACCCACTTCTACACGCGGTTCATGTAAATTCTATTAACAATATCAACTCATTTCCCAAGAAAAGAGTTATGAGAATACACACTCTCACCATTTAGCGAGAAATCTTGATACGAGAGCAAATTCTCTCAAATAATTTGCGAGCAAAGGCGAGGCAACAAGACGAGACAAGTATAAATCAAATCCTTGAAGTTGAATTGTTAATAACACATAGCACCATTCCTAAAATCGCACCAGGCGAAAACATATTTCGTAATTTTACTAAATAGTAAATTGTGGAGTAAAGTAAGAGTTCACTAGACTTCTAGAGTACCGACAACTATAAAATTAGTTTCTTTATTAATAGTGGACAATCTGCGATGACAATGGGACAGATGTAGATTACTTCTTGTTGAGAGTTCACTCCCTTGTTACACGGAGCATACCTTCCTGCGCATGCGCATAGACATTCTTGAGAACACTTTCTTGTAGAATGTTACGGCCAGCTTCATCTGCCAGACAGAGCCTGGGTCGGGTTCATACTCCAAATTATGAACAATCTACAATCGAAACACACAACAATCACTCATTAACAACACAAACGATATTTAACCACGAGAAAAGAAAGCTAAGCTTAGATATTGAATTCCCCAGAAACCGTGACGCATCCCGCCCCCTGTAGCGGTCTACAATACCTGCCACATGCGCAACAGTATCTGCAAAACTTCGGGTTTTTCCTCTGTAACAGTTTCCACTAGCGTCGATGCAATGAACGAACATAACCTCCTCTCCTGCAAAAGAGTAAATACATACGATAATCATGAGTAATTATACACAACCAAAAGGCATAAAAAGAAGGCGACGTAGAGGAATTGAAAACCCTTCAAAACTGACGAAAGGCCTGACGAAAGTTGGTTCAATTACATAGCGTACATAACTCAATAAGGAGAAATGTTGGCTCTACGGGGAACGCTCTGAACACTTTGTAAACAGATCCGGGGTAGAAAAGGGGTGTCAAAAACTGTTGCCATAAGCGGCTGCTGATGATGTAATAGGCGGCTGAGCCGTAAGGTGACGCACAAACACAAGAGCTTACTGGAAAGCAGTGGTGAGAGGTTTTCAGGGGCGGCGGTAAACCGTCTTAAACCTGCTTTTCTGGAAACCCCCAGGTAAAGCCTTGGTCAGTCTTTAAGTTCCCTTCTTCGACAAAATACTTTGCTCACAGTGCTAATTAACCCAGGAGTAGAAACGGGTAACAGCAAACCGAAATTTAAGGGCATCAAAACGAAAGACTGGCTATGGAGGGGGGAGGGGGGAGAATTTTTTCAAACTTCTTAAAATGTGGCGTTGTTGATGGTTCTGTTGAAACTACAGAGTGCCTCGCTCACCCTTTCGTTTGAGGGATCTTTGTCACCAAACAACTCCACCAGCGCTATGAGATTCGGATCTGATGAAAAGCTTCGTACCACTTCTATCTGGCATATAAGAAGAAAAAAATCAAAACATAATTTCTTGTTTTGCAAATTTGAGTACCCAAGACGGAGGGTACAGTGTACATCACCATCAAATACGATGCCGTAATATAAAGATTTTTGAAGCCCAGTTCCATTAAAATATTACAACAGACCTTAGTTTAGCTGGATACTATCATGAAAAGCAATACAACAAGCGACTTAGTATGAATAATTCTAAAGTGCCTTTTAAAATGAACAAGCTTTAAATTATACTCTTAAGATTTCAACGAGAAGGAGACCAAGCAAACAGGTTTCAGAAAAGTGGGAGCTACACAGCTTAACGTGTGAGCCATCAATAGTTTTGTTTCAACGAAGCGGTTTCTTACCTGGTCTGTTTGGGCAGAAAATGTCTTGGCAAGAATGTTTCGATAACCCTGGAAAGAGGACAGCAATGTTTCAGCAAAGTTAATTCTCCAGACACGTTTGCTGTTTATCATTAATTCTAGAGAATTCAAGACGCTTGCACAATAAAGCTTTCCACAAATTTTAAAATTCATCTGAAATTTTCAAGTCGATGAAGCTCAGATCATGTCAGATACGACATTGCTCATAGCTGAGACGCTTGTACGAATGGGACCATTAATATATCTCCAGTCGGGCTTTTTTTCAAATTTCAAATTACACCTGGCTGGATGAAACTTTGTAAGATAACGAAATACAGAATGCCTGTTGAGGACATACTTCAATTAAGAGTCATTTTATGCACTAAGTACCTGTGGATCGTCGGCATAAGATAAAAAACCCGTTCTTCTTTTAACGAATAAAGTTCCTTGACTGGCAGTTAGTAGACTGAAAAAAAAAATAATAACAACTACAACAAACAGTTAAAAAACAGGAAACAGCAAAAATGAAAAAGAGAATTTGAACATCCACAGATTAGTACTTCGTCTACTTACTAAAACTATTAAAGCAAGGATGAGAGCAAACAACAAACTCTATTCCAACATCTTTTCAGTTGACTAAGGGACAAGTCCTTATTCATCAAGGAAGGAGGAGGGGAGGGGGTGGGGAAGGTATTGGGGAGGGTATTGGGGGAGATCTACTGGTTCTCAGGGAGAACAGAACGGGAATCAGGGGGGAATGTGGATAATTGGCTCTGGCCAATGGAAAGGGGATAAAAAGAATATTATAGCCTCATAGGGGGGATCAGGTAAATCGTGACACAACCAAATTCCTCCAACTCCTGTAAATGACTAATCAGAGAGCTTTTCACAGTTTTACTCTGAAAAAAGTCTTACCTAAAAGAGTCGTTGCTTTCCGTCAAATCGATTGTGATTGGCCAATAACGCAACCCCGAAACACATATCTAGAAAAAGAGGCAAAAACGTCAAATGAGTATAAAATTGTTGCGACTCTAACTGAGGAATAGCCTTAAAAAGTAACGTCAGTTTAACAAGGAAATAGAGTGGATTTTTTTCTTTGCAAAGCTATTCCCGGTCAAAGATCTAAGCAAAGCCCAGTTTCGAAATCAAAGATACCCTGAAGGGTTCCCCTAAAATAAGTGACGCTCCCCGAGAACGCTTCAAGTTCTTTTAGCTTTGACCTTGAAGACGTAAGAGAATGTACACGCCTTCTATAGGCTCAGTGTGACTTGTCAAGACTAGTAGCCTTAACAAACAAGTTGTGTGTTCAAGTGTGTGTTTGCCGGCCTACCTTTCTGATAAGCTGCAGTTCTGGTAGAATGCAAGGCGCGGTGAGTTTTAAAACTGTCTCTGGGTAAAACTGCGTTTCCTGAAAAAAAGTTAAGATGGTGAGCTTAGAATCTCTGGGAATTTTAATATGAATAAAATTGAGGAAGACATGAAAAGGACAAAATAAGAACTAAAAAACCATGGATGGAAAAGTGTTGTCAAAATTAGATGCCATGTTATCCTGACACAATATGATACAAACATATTTTAGATACATTTTATGCGGTTGTATTTCCCATACGAAAACCATGAGATTCCCCCAAAAATACTATGACCCATCCCCTCCCTGGACGGTATATGACTGGTTCCTAACTATTCGAAAATATGTTTGATATCGAAGGTGACAGGAAACAAAGGAAACTAGAAAAGAAACAGGAAAAGCCTGTCTATTCGTCCCCTTCGTTTCGATACCCAAACCCTCGCCATTGCAGCTAAATTTTAATAGATCGAAGGTGGTTTAAGTAAAGGCCTCGCCTTGAGCGTGACTTCAAGAGGAACATGACAGGCTTTGTTTGTGTCCACTTCACGAGGAACAAGGACTCGAGGCTCGGCTGCAAGTACGTACAAATGTCTGAACGCCTGCAGGTGGTACCTACAAAAATCAGAACAGTTTTCGACCATTTAAGTTTGGTATTTCTGTGTGCTCCTTGCTAAGAACCAAGAGAAAAGATAATTACTCTGGGAAGTAGATAAAGAGGACATAAAACTAACTGCAACTTTACTCCTTCCTAGTGGCCAGTACCCTAATCGAGAGGTCTGGGTTTGGACTGACCTGGTCAGTGTGTTGTGTCCTTAGACAACCCAAGTTTATTAACACATAATATCTGTTATTGCATCAGCTTGAAAATGTTGGTCCACAGAATCCTCCAGTAGCTAGATCCTACCCTTCATGCAGTGGCCTTCCCACAGTTGGATATAATGCTACAATGCCTCCTGCAGGGTAGGGTGGAGCGTCACACCCTGCTCCCCCTACGTGTTTCAACTCCTCTGTTGTTCAAGGAATAGCACCACACGAGATGTCTTTCAAAAATGTTAACTTACTGAAGGTCGAGAGGTGCGGATTTGAGCTCTGGCCAGGGTATTTTGGTGTGTTCTTGGGCCATACACTCGCTATCGCGATGCCTCTCTTAGGATCATAACTGGGTACCGACAAAACTGTCAAAGAAGAGGCTGACGAAATGAGTCCATCTCAGGAGGACTGGCCACACCCCTGACCACTTTATGATACAAAAAGCGAAATAAACTACAGCGATGCAGGTCATAGGGCTCCTCAGCATAAATCTAGTCTCTCAAGCATTACCAGTGCTTATAGTATTTTTAACTTGCCTGTTATCAGTGCTTGAGATTGGAAATCTGGGATAGAAGGCGCATATCAACGCAGCAATGGAAGGTCCATCGGTACTCAGAGTGAACCTGTATAACAAAAATGAATGAACTTTACAGCGCTTTTTTAACTAAGTTTAAAAAAAAAAAACCAAAGTACACAGTGGCCAATGAGAACAAAGATACACAATACAACATGCCAAGGAGAGCGCAAATTGAACGCTTTTCACCAGCATGAGGCTTGAGGAAACGCCAACTATCAAATCACGGCTGGATTTAGCTTTGCATCTGACTGATCGAGGAGGTGGCGCGAGTCTTCTAGACCAATCAGTGGTAGCGAAGTAAAATGTACAATCTCGAGTTTCTTTTAACAATAAATTGACAATTGCTCAGTTTTGCAAATACGTTGCGGTAAAGTTCTTGAGGTAAACTGAATAATAAGCAAGTAGTTCAGTTGATACCTTCCTGCACCCAAGAACAAAAGACCGATTGCCATATGAACAGCCATGTGACTCCCATACGGAACATCCGGGGAATGCCTTTTACGCAGCTGTCGAGCGATCCTAAGCACATCGAGATTACCAGTTCCCGCCATCACCTGCGAGCCGAGAGAAAAATTTTGAACCAAAATAAGAAAATGCTATTTGACGAAGGGCTAGAATCAACCTTCAGTGGTCAATTCACATCCTCAACTCGGTTGGTACAACTAAATTTTTCTGTTATACCCCACCAACGCAGCACCACAATTTCTTTTAAAACCTACACCCCTGACTTACTTAGCGTTCGAGTCTTTTTATACCAGAATACCCCAAGAATTTGGGGGCACGCAGCTAGTGTATGTTGACACACTGAACTCAGGATTGAAGGGTCCAGGTTCGAGCCCTGACCAAAGCCTGGATGCATATTTCCGAAGTCTACCGAGACGATCACGTGGCTATGTTTCTATGCAACTTTTACAAAACTTACCATAGCCAGCGATAAGAGGATTGTGTTGAGGCACGTTTCAACTGTAGGCTTCCCAGCCTAAAAGTACAAATCACACGGTAGTAATTTTAACAATTATAAAAACAAGTTTAATTCAGTAAGGCTGTAGAAGGAATCCTCTCAAGACTCCCAAGACATAGGCCACGTAAAATTCGGCTAAATTGAAAGGGAGACACAGAGACCCTGCACCTATGCCAGCTGGGATTTCTTCGCGTTACTGATGGAGGGCTGTGTCACGTCTTTCCATGACAAGTTCCTGGCGGCAGGGAGTTAAATTTTTACCGTTTCCCATTTTAAGAGAATTAACATTACAACAGTTGTTATATTGATCTTGGAATTGGGAATAAGCACCTGTTCCACTGCACTGTTGCTCAACAAATCTTTACAGTATTTAGTGTAATGCATCTGAAAAATAAACCATAACACAAAACTTGAAAATAATCTGCAACTGAGCTTTATCGAGATATGTCTCATCGTTTTAGACCACATAAATAACTTGATCGTGTATAAGCGTTTGGCATGAAAAGGAAACATGATGGCTTTGAGAGATAAAGTGAATGAAGATCTACTGGGCAAGGGCTGTTTGCCAGTTTCCATGATGACCTCCTTATTATAAAGGAGATTGCTGCCCTCCTCTCGCAACATTTACGGACTTCCGTCCAAAACTGTTGCACAAAAGAACAAAACTTGACAGATCCTGGTAGATGTAGTCAAATAACAGCATCGTGCAAATGACCGATGGTAAGTTCCTTTCCTACACATACCAAACAGTTGAAGGCTTCCTGATTAGCGGAACCAGCAAATCTTAATCCCATGGCCATGCAGCAACCGGCAATGATATTGATCTTCGCCTGACTAGATGAAACGAAAAAAACGAAAGCGTTTTTATTTTTACGAAACGCGTCGCATAATTCGTCAAAGTAATTGGCCTGGCTCAGTAGAAAAGGTATATCGTGTGGTGTGATCTTCCTTAAAAAACACCGTTCCTGACAGTGATTGACATTTCATTTCGATAGAGCGATTTTCGATTCAATGTCGTAAAACCAAAACCAAAACCAAAGTTATCATAACGTCCAATCAGGAGAGAGGAAAGTAAAACTAAACTATCTAAAGCGCGGGAAAACGCGGGTGACCGAGCCGTGATTTAGGTTTGCATCTGATTTGTCGCGAGAGTGGCGCGAGATTTCTTGACAAATCACAGAGCGAAGTGAAAATCAATGCAGTCTCGGATTACCATCGATGTCATTATCAGAGTCTAGAGGAGTTCAGATGTCACTATCAGAGTCTAAGGAGTCGAATGTTGTAAGTCGCTCAGGAAATTCATTTGCCACCACTGCCATGATGTTACCTGTCATAACAATACTGAAAAACTGACTAATCATTTTTCACGTACTGAAAAATGATTGCATTGTTCACATGGTACATTTTCCACACCTCTTAGCAATGAACTTGTTTTTTAAATCGGGAGGAATAAAGTGCTTACACAAGCGATCGAATAAGTAACCTTATTTCCCATTTGGCCTGTCTC
Organism: Pocillopora damicornis; assembly: GCF_964200805.1. Lineage (NCBI taxonomy): Eukaryota > Metazoa > Cnidaria > Anthozoa > Scleractinia > Pocilloporidae > Pocillopora > Pocillopora damicornis. The sequence continues at coordinate 7,063,445 of NC_142676.1, forward strand.
GAATCAAAATTATATTAATTACGCGACCGATAAGTTGATATAGCAGAGACTTAACGCTTCTGAAAGGACAAAAAATACCACCACCTTGGCTCAAAAGACAATGTACGAGGTCAGCATCCGTCGGCTATCGAAAAAAGAGCAGTTGGCGTTATTGTGAATTTTTCTTGCGACTTGTGTGTAGTATCACAACCTAACTGGGCAAGAACTTTTAAAGTGGACTGCATCTTAAGGAATATTGCAGCAGTTAATGAAAGATTTAAGAATAAAGATTACAGCACAAAATACATCTGGATTTAAAGCTCGAGCATTTTTCATGGTGGACCGTGCTATTCGCCTAAGTCATAAACTTTAGCAACTCAAGTTTCACGCATATCTCGCTAGAGGAAAAAAATCTCGCGAAAACACAGCACAGTAATAAGTAAGAGATAATTACCTCAGACTTTCCATGTCGATGTCTGAGTTCGCTGCTTCACTTTCAGCCGAAGTGGTATCGCACTGATGAACAATCTAGCAAAAATAAATAAATAAATATACCTCATGAGCTAAAACAGCAAATCATGTGACCTGAGACCAGGTTCAAACGGCGAACTCTACATGTGCAAACGATCTACCTATTTGGGTCCACCCAAATGATTACTTCGGCAGCTGATGCAAATGTTAGACTATTTCACATGTCAAACCACGAAATTATAATCTTTTGCTCAAACTTAATTTGCGGCAAGATCAGAACGATATTTTCCAGCAGCATACCTTGTGGGAAGAATACGTACGAAGAATACGAATACGAATACGAATATGAATGGTTAGCAAACAATTTCTTTGCTGTGATAAAAATTTGAACAGTTTTTGAAGTGTCCACCACTCTTGCTCTCTTCTCATTCTAAATTCAATTAATGCCTTTTAGCTTCTGTTCGAGTTCTTGCATCCGTACATAAATTCGAGGAAGAAACATGGGTATATGCTCTTTATACAAGCTGTCATGACGTTTAAACCTCTGTACCGTGAGACCTGCCGAAGTGATCCCAAACCTACCGCAGGAATGTGGCTTTCCACCCAGTTTGTAGAGGGATGAATGCTATCCCACATGATCAGACCTCGACTAAGAAGCTGAAGAATTAATAAATATTGTTACCACAAGAAAGAAACCACAAAGACCACTGACAAGATTTCAAAATTGTTATAAGCGTCAATGGTGAAATAAGAAGATAAAACTCTTTTTCTGTCTGTAGCTGAGAGGGCATTAACCTTGGGGATTTAATTTCCTTCCTTTTCCCATTACAAAGCTATTTTCTTTCATTTTCGTATTCGGCGAATCGAGGAAGTAACTGATCCTTTGTCGAGCATTTTGCACAAGAGTTATTTGTTTTTCATCAAAACATTCCAGGAACCTCTAAAACACACTACTTCCGGGAGACAATATAGCTTGAGTCTGAAAATAACTTAAGAGATTACCTTTATAATAAGGTATATGCGAAGTGTCAGTCTCTTGGCTTTATCATCTCGTAGTATAACTTAAAGCAACTCCTAATAAATCTGAACCTATTTTCCTCATCATCATAACAATCGTCGGTAGATAAAGCTTAAGGATTTAACACATCGAAACATTCTCCATAGAAATGCTAACGATCACAGCAACAGTGATCCCAGCGATCACTAGGAAATCAAGCTTTAGGGTTTTCAGACTTTACAACTGTGTTGGCGAGCTTAATGGTGAAAGGTACAATGCAGTTGGCCGTGCGTGCTAAAGGTAGTACCTTGAGCGTAAGATCGCACGGTCGAACACTATCAAATTTTAGCGGATTTATGGGTTACTGACATTTTTTATATGTATAGGGATTCGCCGCGCGCGCTTCATACACAGCGAGCTCTGCTATTGCACCTTACCCGGAGCAAGAGGAAATCTGGACGAATAAAATCCAACAGGACCTGAGTGTCGGGAGCGTCAAACCATGCTGCGACAGATCTAAGAGAGAAGTGTCTCTCATTAACCGAGATATGGAATCTTGTTACGATATTTGTACATCTTGGAGTTTAAGCACTGACAAAACAAGTTAATCCCCAGCTGACCATAGCGATTAAAATTCAGTTCTAGGACAAATTGGCGACCAGCTGGTCGAAACTTTTGGAACCTTTTTTCTAGATTTAACACCAAATTCTTAGCACTAATTGATAAAAAATATACGGTATTCTTTTCAGAGAAATAGCTTTTAGATAGCAACTTACGTGTTTTTCGTCTTCATAAACATCAGTCCTAGAGCAAGAGTAGCACCAGGTCCCGTCACATTGATATTCACGCTATCACCTTCCTACGTGACAAAAAACAAAAAAGACTTACTTCATAGACAACAGAACGTTTTTCTTATGAGTATCCTGAAACTGAAATCAAAACCAAAACCAAAACCAAAACCAAAACCAAACTGATTGCAGCGGTCACTCAGGACGAAGAAAAATATTATAAAGAGTTAGAAATTTGAAGTTTTAAACGAGGGCTTATCAGAGAAGGAAGCTCCTATAAGAGCGTTCACGATAGATGCAAATCCCTCCGCTAGGTCTGAAAAATTTTGCCCTGCCTTTTACCTAATTCATGATATCTTTGCAAAAAGAAAACATTGAATTATGTGCAATCACCTTGATTTGATAGCTTGGAGACTTGAACTTCTCTTTTTGCGTTCCAGTCTTCAGAGAGAAAAGAAATTGAAGTGAATATCTGCGTTTAATAGATGTAAAAAACAAACAACAAACAAACCCAATGACAACTACAAAAAGAGATACAACTTTCTAAAGTAAAACTGGAAAGGTACACTGAAATCTTGATTACATAACAGGAGGTTGTCAAGTATTCATAAATTAATATGTTTAAAAAACAAAAGTAAGCTAAATTCATAACAAAATCAGTCTAACCCATTTATTTACAACAATAGGTATCATTTTACTAAGCTGACCTGAGGTTTGGTTTGTCCACCAACCATGTAGTGATACAACTGGTCAGCAATCTTGAGGTCCACCACACTGGCTGCTTCGTTCCCGTGCTGAAGACACACACAAACATTTCAAATATTAAGAAATATGTGCGCTTTCGTCTTATCACGAGTATGGGACAAAGAAAAAATTCTGAATCCCTACAAGGCTCGCACCTCAGAAGTTCTGATTTGGTCTTATCAACTGAGTTGATAATGTAAATTTACCACCTTAAAGAGTTTCTAAAGCTACCAACCTAGTTGATAAAACCAAATTATCCTGAATAACAAGTGGATTGGGTATAAGTTAAAACCAACAACCAGACAAACACTTTACACAACTTCCTCCTCAAATCACATAACTTAATTAAGTAGAAAGCAGAAGAAATACCTCCAACATGACAAGTCCCAGAGCCAGACCAGCAGCAAGAGAATAAGATTCTCTATTCACAGCATTTTCCATTTCAGGACCGGGTGGTCTCCCTTTGGAGCGAGATTTTGTTAAAAGCAAATCAAAAATTGACTAAAGGAAAATATATTATATACTTATTGACAGAGTGAGAGGACCGAACAGGATAACATTTAGCTTTGGGTCATGACGCGCGGACCGAGCACAGCATGATACGTGCCTCATGACTGAGAGCCAAATTTTTTCCCATCCGACACGACCTAACTAAGTAAACATGCATTTCATCATATGAACGTCGCCCTCATTTATCTAAGGAACAGACTTCACCATTGAATTGAAAAAATGAGTAAAATCCATCAGTTCGTCACCTATCTCAGAAAGAAGCACCTCTGCCATTCGCCTCTGTGCAGTGCCTTGGTATAACAGACCCACTCCTAATATGGCGGCTACCTGTGCTGAATGATGCAGATCAAGTTCTGCTGACGTTGGAGGCAGAAGGGCGTCGATATGAATGCTCAGCATTTTAGTAATGGTCACGTCCATTGTTCCTCGCCTGCAGGTCAAATATAACATTCATTAAACTACGCACAGGTTTCGAAATAGTTTGCAGTAGAATGGACTACTTACTTAGCAGCTGCCGTGCCAAGCAAAAGCGCGACGGTTGTAAGTTCGTGTCCCTAGTGGAGAAAAGAAAGTACATATTAAATAACAAAACCAGCCACAATTTTTCTATTATAGTAAATGGTTTGAATGAACCCGTATAGTGTCATCGCCCAGATTAGGGCAGTCTTGGGAAGAATTTCTAGCCAGGTAGGGTAATAAGTAACTTGCACATTTGACTGGCAGACGATCTCGCGCATAATCTGGTGACGACGTCTATTCGATGATATCTCGTTGCATCATGTTCTATTTGTAATTCTATTTGGAAAGATGCCTATGAATTTGGAGTTTTCCCTTTAGATCCTTGCTCATTAAACAAATGAGGCGCGCGTCGAGGTCTGTCATTTCGGTGCCATTTGAAATTTTCAGTCAAAAGTTGCGATTTAAAGATACTGAAGCCTACCAGGAGAGGATGAGAATGAACTACGTGACATTCTGTGAAATTTTGACCGCTACTTTAGTCATTTTACCGTTTGGCATTTTGGTTTGAACCCGTTGTTGGCCAAACTGCTGACCGAAAAATTATCACCCACTATCATCCGCTCGTTCAAACGGCAAAAACTATCATCAAGTATCATGTCGAATTTGAACTTGTCCAAACTACATGATAGTTTTACATTATCGAGTTTTCCCTCGACATCGGTGCTGTTGTCAAGTTTTACTTTCAAATGTATCGGCGAACGATTTGAGTCTTACCTAACAATTACTTTTGCCAAAGCAAATGTGCGAGCAACGTTGCGGCCTAACGAGACAATCGAAAAAAGGCTCGAATAAAATTGAAAAGTCATTGATGTATACAACGAAAAAAAAACCATCTTTAGAGATTTTTGAAAAAACCTTTTTTATTTATAACTGAATCTGTCTGAATCTAATCTTAACATTTAAATAAACTGTCAGCGTTTTTCTTTGCTTTCAATGAACCAAAATGTAACCAATGGAAGTTCGTGTTCAAACGCGCGTGATAGTTGAAACTATCACCAACAATCATGACCGTTTGGACGAGGCTTTAAAGTCTGTCTGCTAATCTGCGCTCCATTCTCGAAATTCATAAAGAGAGGGCTTAATACGGACATTCTGTCTGGCAATCGCAGTACCTGCATTTGTCGCAGGACAGCAATTTGTGTCTTTACCTGTTGGGCCTTACCAGGTCTTACCTTTCACAAGCAGTCCAGTAGGTTTATTGTGTGTGACACGAAGTGATGTTGTTACCGACAGTATCTTATAAGTTCTCACCTTACACAAATAGTCATGTAGGTTCATGTGAGACAAATTTTTAAGGTGGCCATTGAGTCCAAGAGCCATAAGGAAACCAGCATGTTCTTCTGATTGTTGATTGGTTTTCGGTTTGTTGTAAACGATCCAGGTACTGTCGATCTGTTAAAGCGCATAAAGAATCAAAAGGACTTGAACAAATTTCCTTCATCAAGAATTTGGAATGTGGTTGAATTGGATATCTGTATATCCCGGAAGAAGTGAAGGCAACAGCTACTTATACGAAACTTTTCTGAGGGAATTCAGTAACGACGATTCAAGTAATTGTAGTAAATTGTGACAGCAAATCTATTCTCCCCCTGACCCGTTTGAATCAAGCCTCCTCTTGGCTGTAATGGGTCCAATAAGAGTAAGGTCGACGCAAAAGATATGCAAAATAATTCTCAGAATTTCCGACTCTTATTTCACGATCTTGTTAACTCGTACGACACTGACGCATTGTTTCAATTTTGAAACATAATACCAGATCTGGGTCGCTATTTTGTATTTTTGAGCAAGAGATTTCATTTTACAAATCCAAATGCATCCTCTTCATGAGGATGTAAAAGTGCACTAACAAACTGTGACGCGGTCAAATATCCCCGAGCAGGAGACGCAGTACTGCCTTTAACCCTTAGTAGCCTAACATCAGTATCCATATTCTCTATACTCTTCTCTATACATTTTATTTGAGACTGACAAGGAGAATTCACTTAACAATCAAAAGCTTCTTAGGTTGCTGATCATTTCCTCGTTATCGCGATCTCAATGACTGATTAAGCAGTGGCGCTGTATGGAGAAATTAAATACTGGTCACTTTTAGGGTTAGCTATATGCTAAGAGGTCAGGCTTAATTCTGGAAGAATGAACCAGTTACGTATCACCTGCTCTTCCAATTGGCACACTGATCCGTCCTGTTCGAACCAAATAAAGACAACTACTGTTGGTCTTCACACCTGTGATATTCCTTGGGCAATCCTGAGTCCCGTAGCTACTCCGTTATGGAATAGCGGCCACATCTTCATGTCTGCTGGAGTTTCCACGTGTTCCAAACCAACCGTGGTATTCCTAGAATTTATAATGATAATTGAACTGAGTGGAGTGCAATTTGGTCTTTGATAACCCTAAGCAATTGCTGAAATAATTCGAGTGATTTCAAAACCGAACGAGCGCATAGCGTGAGTTTGATTTGAAATCACAACTGTGATCTTAGACTGAAATTACACGACACGAAGTGCAGTTATCACTAACTAATACAAGACAGCTCACCTAGGCGGGGCCCGTCCTGTCAAATCCAGTGGTGGAATTGGAATAGTTTCGGTCAGTACTGGTCGAGAGGTGGCCATTGTAAACATCCCTCTTCAAAAGAAAACAGATTTCATGTGAACACAACGATCCTACGGCGATACCTCCGAATTCTAACGCACTAAACATTACGTCACCGCTTTTTTCACAAATAACTCAACGCAGGTCACAGATAAGACAAAATACGAAGAGCAAAAATTTGTCCACACCTTCCGACGGGTAACGCCATGGTTCTCTTGCACATCAAAAGTAAACGATTTTCTTGCTCCTGAATAAAATCATGGTCACTGAAAATGAAATTGAATCGTGTCACTATTAGTGTATTTGACTGAGGCTGTGGTCTCTTACCCAGTCCTAAGATAAGTGCCATGTTTAGCGATCTATTTTGCGTTCAGCTCTTCATAGTTAAAACAAAATTAAGCGGAAAAAAACAGGAAATCTGGCACATCCAACATAAAAAGACCTCCACACGAGATGAAATTGAAACCTGGCAACACGACACGGGAATATGTTGTGATAACAGTGCGACGTGGAGCCGGGATTCTTGAGAGAATCTTTCTCCTGAGTCTCTGGAATAAGAAGCAATTTGAATTTGAGCGTACGATTGCAGAGACCAAATGAGACACTGACTTGTTTAAGAAGAAATACGAATGAAGCAGTTTGTCGTGAAGATTAATGCCCAGTAGCCTGCGGGGAAGGCACTCCGCGAGAACGACAGTAAAACACGCGCGAGAGATCAAACACCCGGGAAAAATCTCTCTCTGAACTTTGCGCGCCTGACTTCTCTCTCGCACGTATCAGTTAAATCACTCGCATCAGGTTAAATAGAGGGTCTGCTGTGAGGGCTAAATTACCAAGAGAGTCTACACCGTCAAAGATAAATAGCAGAACGAAATTAGCAGAGCCACACCGGACAGAGGAAAACGGCTTTTCAACTCTATATTACAAATACAAAAGTCATATTGGACAGGCAAGTGTGGAACTGGCACACAGCACTCATAGTGTCGCGACTGTGACATCTGAAAATGACACAAGGCAGCCAGAGTGATACATGAAAGTTTAATATGACATTGAAAATCGAGAGTTATGTTGATATGTGACAATTATACATACCTGACATCAGGCTTCTGTAGAACATTCACTGTGACAGGTTTGGAAGACTGGAGCAGTCTTTTCATCTCCTGGACTCTCAAGTCTTTACCAAAGCGCAAGCGGAGTATCTGAAAAACAAGGCCAGTCGAATTCAAATATAGAAAACATTATGTAAGTCTGTACTGGAGCCAAGTGACTCACCGAGCCGGAGTTTATCCCAGTTTCTGCAGCATAAAGCGACTAGAATTATAACCACTCCCCCTACATGGGATGCTGGTCCATCGCAAGGTTACCCCTCTGAGAGTAAAGTCTTTTGCCCAAGAACACAGCACAGCAACTCGGCTTCGTCTCAACTGGAACCAGGACGTTTTGACCCGAAGTTCAGCGCGTTAACCGCTAGGCCAGCGCGTCTTCGCACATGATTTACGAGAAACATAAAAATACCAGAGATTATAGCTAAACATAACATCCTCACCTCGTCATCTATATTAAATCCGTCATCTATTTCTCCATCTTTCAGTGTTGCTTTCTACATGACAAAAAGACAGAATTTACTGTAGCACTTAAGTATGACACTACCTCTCTCTTAAAGCGAGGAATTTGCAAGAAAAAGTAACTTGAGGACAAAATTAACTCAAAGAAGCTGAGTCAAAGAATTTTAAGGAAATTGTTAAGTGAAGAACTTTCAATGTTACCTTCTGATTAAGGGAAACTACAGAAAATTAGCATGATAGACAGAGGAACACCAAAGAGGCAACAACAAGCCAAAAAGAAAAATTCAAATTCAGTTAAAATTGCGACTTAAAGCTCAATGACTATGGAAAAATCGAAAGTTACTGCAGCAATTGGTCTAAAAATGTCCAGATACCTTCAGAGGGATGTAAGTATTTAGTTTTTTTGCATCTGTCATTAGCATGGAGGCAAGATCTTCACGGCCTAAAGTAGGAAAAAATAATTAATGAAATCTTCACTCGCTGAAAAACATGTAACAACTTTCATTCGCCACCCCTAAAAACGAATTTAAGGGCGTGACTCTATCACCCCACATAGAAAGCACTTGTTGACATAATTATTTACCAATGAGCTGGTAAGCACCAGCTGGAAGAGTTAGAGGTGGGTCGTCTGCGGACTGGTGGAGAGCTTCTCTGATTGGCAGAGCGACTCCGAACGGCAAACAGTCGATGTCCTTACGGGTCAAACCTGACAGTAGATGGAAGAATATGGAAGTAACACATCAAACCACAATATGATAAAGGCGGATAAAAGATTCTATAGAATACAGTGGTTACGTTATCCACCAAGCAACACCATGATAAAAAGTGAAATCCGCACTCGCGCTAATTGGCCCACTCAGACGAAGCATAAAGCAAATAGGAGTATTACCACTCCCCTCTAGTGGGATTTTGGTCCATCACAGTGTAAACCCCCCCCCCCCCCAGCATTCAGGCTTCCCTAGCAATTTGCCATTTGTTTCGGCCAGATCTCGAACCCAGACCTCTTCACCCGCACGTCACCGCGTCTTGCACATGGTAACGGAAGATGAAAGAAATGTAACAAAAACAGTGGTTACCTTACCCATCAAAATAAACTATAGTAAAAGGCCATAAAATAATTCTCAAAATTAGGGATGGTTTCCTTACCACTGCTCGCGAGGAATGCGACCACTTTATCAGCATCAGAATCAAAACTAAAAAATAAAGGTTCTCATAACTAACTCCCCCTTTTGGTTGTTATACGTTTCTTTCTTCTGAAGCTAAGAGAATTTGGTGTTTCATCAAAATAAAACCCTGTAATGATGATATGGTCTACCTTCAACACCTGTTTATTAGATAATGTGCTACCAATATTCGAAGTTAATGATAATAATTACAATAATAGTAATAGTAATGATAGTGATAATAATGATAATAATATTAATATTTATAATAATAATAAAAGGAATAGAGCAGTGGACATTGCATAAGCTGGCTCTTCTTCTCCTTCAATTGCTTCCTAAAGTTAGGGTTTTAAAAAACAAAACCCAAGAAAAGTTACTCGTCAATCTTACTGCACCTTTGCACGTGCAATAAAATTCTGCCTGTAATAAGCAAAGATCGCATTTTAATCTTACCACCTAAGCTTCTCCTGTGTGGTTACAAATGATTCCTTGAAAGTGGCGATCACCTCCTCTACAGGAAGGAAGGTCAAAAGTTGTAAATTTTAACATCCTCATCTATCCAAGTAGATGGTCAATTAATGGGCGATGAAATTGTGTCAAAGCCTACACTTTTAAAGTTATCCTTTCAAAAGTAAAGATCAAGGCCCATTTGCGAAAGTGAAATCAAACCGTGATGCGCGTTCTACCGGATAGAGATTTATCGAGTGCATAGCGTTCTTCTCGCCGTTAAAACAAATATTTTAGTTATGCTACAATAACGAAATTGTAAGAAGATACCTGAATAGCTGATACATTTGAACAATTTGTCTGCATCATCTTCAAGGTTGTTTTTGTCTTCTATGTTGTTGAAAAGTGAGTACAGCTTTGACATAAATAAAGCAAAACAAATAACAACATTAGGGGGCAAAAAAAAACTGCGCAAAAAATTATATGAAATGAATACAGTATACGGTAGATAGTTAGATGAAAGTAAAGCTTGAGATTAAATCAAGCTTGAATTGGATATAGTCTAAGATCTTCCTGTGGAAACAGTGCAGTGGGTGCATTGCTAAAGATAAATGAGTTATTGGATCCTGTTCAAAGTTATGTAAGCTTTTATCAGGTAGCTATGATGATCATTCGTCCATTAAAGAAGAGATCAACCATCCTCACCATAATGATATTATACGTGTGCTTGGTAGTTCTTGGTAGCACAGGAAAAGGTTCAACCTGGTGTTTGAAGCAGAAGAACGTCAGTTTCATTTTCAATTGTCTTGTCCGTAAGAACGAAAGATTCATTCCACAACGTTTCGGTGTCATCTCTCTCTTACCGGGTGTCCATTAAGAAAGTTATACAGCCATTGGATTATACTGGGAGGCTTCTCACACAGAGGAAGAAACATCTCACTCTGCTGGTCTGTACCAATACCATAAAAAAAATTCAGCGTTTGGAATAAAAGAATTCTCAATCATATAAGTTGGGATGGCCACACACATCTCATCTCAAGATAGCGGAACTCATGGCGCGCACGGCGAAGCACCATACCTCTAACGATGTGGTAACCCATCAAGTCGAGAAAATTTAGTTATGCTTCACCTAACGTTTGTCCATAGGCCCGTTCGCGCAAGAAGCAATTGTTATAATGCGACTCAACAACCCTCTCTTTAACTGATTATTTCAATGATGACTTGGTTACACGTTTCAACGCTTTCCTCCATTGATGAGAAATCGCACTAATCTAACATAACTTTTGATGGTATCCTGAGCAAGTCGTAAACCTGTGAGATTTCGACTACGTCATCAAAGTTAGTTGTGCACATTCATCAAAGATGCAAGATGGCCCAGTATGTTGTTACGTTATCACATTAAAGTGCAGATATGTGCTATGTTGCTTTTTGATATTTTTCCCAACACTATCTGTTATCGTGCATGTTACACAAACCTATGAATATTATTTCATAATTTCTCTAAGTATGAAACACTATTCGCAGGCTCGTGAAGCGTTTTACCTCTTGTCATATGGGCAGGACTATCCCGTGAACCAAGGAAAAGAGAAGGAAAGTCCCTGCAGTAATATTCAACATAAGCATGCCAACCAAGAGCTCTGCAATATCAAGTACACGTAAAGCTTATCACCACAAATGTTCCTACAGGTTTCTTGATTGAAAGAACAACACGTTAAGGTCAGAAATCATCTTTGTGTATCTCCCGACTGTTACTTTTCCAGTTAACCATAATTGAAGAATAAAACTCTACCACATTAATTATTTCATTTGGATGTGACGGGCCACAGGCTCACTTCTTAGGTGAAAGTAACGGCTAAGTTGAAATTGATTGCCACTGGCATTAGCATTAGGCAATTGATAGATTGTCCTTAGACCACCCTCCAGTCAGTCCCGTGCAAAACTAGCAAATTCATTTTGGCTGCTTTTGAGAGGGCAGAAATAGAAAATGAAAATCGAAATTAAAAGGACTTAAATTAATGTTTGATTAGGACTAATAACTCACAATGCAAGGTCACAAAGAAACTGAGCCATAGGACACAGGGAATCCTTCCCCAGAATATTTAATTTGAGGTCCTACAAAGTGAGGAAAAATTTTAAAAGTAAATTTTAGGCAATGATAAAATATCAATGTAAATTCCAAGTCTAACAAGTCAAAAATACCTCATAAATCAAATGCCACGCAAACAATATGGAGGAAATGTGGTTCTGAAGAAGGGCATCTTTTTTAATTCTAAGTAGGTAGAAATAAACATGTTTATTTATTTAATCTGAACAGATGTTCCTTCACTGATTTGTGAAAAAAACAAAATATATATCATTTAAGTTTGTCTCCAGTCAGTATTTACAAAGTTACAAAATACTACGGTCCAACTGATACAATGTGCTTCTGAAACAGGCCATCAAGGATTTCCCCAACTTTCTCTTTGCTCAACACGTTAATCCAATAGATACCAATACCTGCTCATCAATATATACTAATACACATACTAATACACATACTAATCAAATAGATCTTGTGGGAACTTCATGCTTAACCTAGACGTGATCTTTTAGTTTCAAATGAGCAAATTGAGACCTTTTACTGCACAAACTTTATGAATTTGTGGCTCACGGGCAGTCTGGGTGCAGTGTACTTAAATAATATATATGAAAAACGTATCACAGAGAGTCAAGCTGGACGAAATTTTGCCAGCGCACGCCCGCGTTTGGTAATTTGCACTCGTGTTACAACTTTGCACTCGAGTTTCACGAGAAATGCACTCGTTTCCAGCCAAACACACGAGCGTAATTTTTTTCACGTATATCGATAGGTGACACGTTGTTGTGTTTTTGTCTTTGTTGGGCACAAGGTTAGCTGTTACAAGCAAAATCCCTGGCTTAGAAGAACTGTCTAAAGTTGTATGGTCACTCACTGCATAGGAAAGGAATGCTTCTCCTCCCCTGGGGTCTCTTTGTTTAACAATGGTGGCAGTCCAATGCCTTGCCTTGACATGTTTTGATGAAAGTCACTCATTGTCAACATTTCCCAAGCCTACAATTTAATGCACATGAAATGCAAAGATTTCATCATGAGAGAGTGTACTAATATCTTTATGCTAGAAGGAATCTTCCATTACGGCAAGAAGTTGCCAGGACCAAAATGAACCAACACTGGATACAAACACAAGAAATATTGATGTGCTGCATTCCTCAGTAAGCACGATTTTGAATTCTATGATGTCATAAAGTTTCCATTATTACGATCAAACAATAGATCTTTTTTTTCAAAGAGTACTGAAAGTATTATGCAGACAAAAAGGACAACCATGAAGTGTCATTTCATCTTCCATGGTGGCAGGTTCAAAATTTAAGTTTCAAAAGAACTACCGGAATTATTTGTTTCAACTTTCTCTGATACTGAACACTTTATTCCCATTAATGCTCTCAAATTTTACTTTAAGAATAATTTTTCATAAGTTAAGGACACTTTGTTCCAGAAGTGGGGGCATGAGTCAGAGTAAAAGTAACAGTGTTAGATAGACACAAATGATGTCATTCTAAGAAGGGTTTACATGATTACACATAAAGCAGATTGGTACACTTAAGAGGTACCTATTAACCTCTGCCCATCAGAGAAGAGAACTTTAGTAACACTTTAACTATACGTTTTCCTTGTACCTGGTCCTCTTCCTGGGTTTTTGATTTTTTAGCTGCAGGCAATTCTGGTGAGTCACTCTGAAAAAAAAAAAAATAAATAATAATAATAATATTTTTAAAATTACTAGGCAAAGACAAACTGGTAGTTCTAAGGTCAACAGTAAAGTTTACCTCAAATTCTCCCTAATTCACCTTTTCAGGTATTGACTACTTTCAAAGGCAGCTAACAAGTTGTAATTTCTTATGAAAACTCTAGATATGTAGATATGGAAGCTTAATGGTTGATGTGTCAGGCTCGTAGTCAAGGTCTTGCTTTCCTGGCCAGGTCATTATTATTATTATTTTCTTGGCAAGACTCTCTACTCTCACAGTACCTCTTTCACCCAGAAGAAAAAATGGCTTAACTTTTAGAGAAACATGGTTTTGGAAGAAGTAGCCATACTTCTTAATACTTCATGCTAGAGCAACTGAGATTAGCCCCAGAGCCTTATGGATGCCCCCACAATATGGCAATTAACTACCTTAAATTTGTCCTCAGTTTGAAACCCCATTAACTCCAAGACACACTTTGTAAACCACTTCCATTCTTGTTCACTATCTTGCAAATGAGGGACTTGGGCCACTGCATAACAGGCCAGTTGAGCCTGAATCACCAACAACCCAGGAAGAATGTACTTCAAAGCTTTTAAACAAGCTGTAACTGAGCATACAAAAGAAGCATTTACAAGAAGTCAAATGCAACACAGTAGATTTGGTGCATACTTTGACAAAAAATTTTGTGTACTAACCTGCCAAGTTTTGGGACAATATTGGAAGTTTAATTCTGTATATTGATCCATCTGACAATACCTACAAAAGGTGAAAATTTTTCTTTATTTGATTATTTAATCAGGTATATTTGAGAGCTCAGGAATGTTACTCTATGTAATTGAAAGATGAGGTTCTCAAAAATTTATCACTCATGAGTTTGGCTTTAGTAGCCAAACAATGGTACAATTTTTGCAACTATACCCTTGCCATTTACCAATGGCAACTAATTCCTCATTGTTGTCTAAAGTTCAGACTGGTAGAGCATCAAACTAGAAAATCAAGTCAGACTCTATGGTTTGAATTCTTATAGAGGATTGAGGTAATTGCCAGTGGTGTAAGTAACCAGTATTGTAAATACTGTAAGTAATGTATGTAATTAGCCATAAGTGATATAGTGTATTGTCATTAATGCAAGTAAGCAGCATTGAAAGTAATGTATTGTATTACATTGTACTCTTGAGTACTGTAAAATTTATTAGTATTATTATTAAAAAAAAATAGAGGATTTAGACTCTTTCTCTTCTCCCGCATTCAAACTAATTGCTAAATGTCTGTCTCCTCTTTTTCTTCCAAACTATCATTTCAATTCTGTGGTTAAAGCATCAAAAATCAATATAATAATGTGATTAATTACCAGATTACAAGTATCAGACACTGGATCTCTCAGTGATAAAATTTTCACATCCTGTAATGCATTTCCCAGTGATGGTTTACCTTCTGCATCTATGACAATAAAAAGGCAAACAAGATCATTTAATTCTGTACTTATAGGCAATATCAAAAGTCATCAGAACCAATGTACATATTTCTGTTAACTCACCATCCATGTTAACTTCATTGTTGCTCAGCTTAATTGATGAAAATGACAAAACCTGTTGAGATGGTGAAACATTCACTGACATAGAATCAAGAAAATGTGAATCAAATATTCTCTGAACAAGAAAATGTGAATCAAACAAAGGATGATTATCTCAAAAAGTTGCAAAATGACCAAAAGGCAAAATAGAAGGGCTGGAAAAACTTAAAGAACCACATACTGAACAAGGCTTTGACATTGGGGTACAAGTACACATGCCCTTGCTCTCATTGCCTCCCAGCTTAAAAAGAGTGGACAAATCATATCCAAAACAGTGAAACTTGCTTCCAGATGACAGAGCAATTAAGTGTCAAAAGTAATCCAGGATTGCTTTGGATTTGCTTCTTTTTTTTTTTTTGTTCCATAGTTTTTCAGAAACTTGTGCCACTTTAAGATTCAAAACCAAAACTAACTGCTTCAAAACTTAGTCACCTGCTCTTTCCCACACTTGGGGCAGTTTGCTTGTTTTTACTGCGAGTTATAACAATATTCCAATATTGTCATTTTTATGGTTGGCTGTTGTGATTGCTTTGGTTTTGATTTCATGACACTCAGTCATAAAGTGCATTACTACACTAGTATAGAGATATAAAGGTACAGCAGCATCCAAGAATTCTTGCCCCCAACTCCTTAATAATTGTCCTTTCCTTTAGAGTCCATATAAGTATCTCAAAATCCCTGACATTGAAAAAACTAAAAAGCAATCAATGGTCTCTTTACCTTCTCAGATGTATTGAAATGCAATGATTGATCAACTTCCAACAATGGCAAAATTGGCAAATTTACTTGACAACCCTATGGGTTTTACAAAATGTATCTGTCAGTTTTGTCAATATTATCAATAATCTAAATGACTAAAGAAATGCAGATCTTAATGAACAAATGAGCAAACATGGACAATTTATGTCTGCCCCCAATTCAAATGGGAGTGAAAGGGAGGGAGGTCCTTCACAGTATCAGCCATTCACCTCTGGAATAAGATCCCCAGCGAGATCAGAAACAAACAGAATCTTATAGGCTTCAAGAAATCCATGTTAGAACATTTTGTAAATAGTTATAAAGACTTTTGTCATGTAATTTTAAATCATGTCGTTTCATTTTAAATTTCATATTTTATTAACTGGCCTTATCTTTGCTGTTTTAATATACAAGATAGTTTAAATTTTAACTTTTATATTATAGTTGTATTTTAATAACTCCTTACATGGTTAGTCTTTGATGCTTTCATGTAATGTTAATAGTTTTTAAATTTGTACTATTTATTGAGGGCCACTGGTTCTTCAGTATATTTACTGCTTTGCGTAACCCTCGTTAGATAAAGTTGATTATTATTATTATTATCATTATTATTATTATTATTATTATTATCATTATTATTATTATTATTATCATTATTATTATTATTATTATTATAAAGGGGGTGAGTTTCTAGAGAAGCTGTGGTGCTGTGTCAGTGGGAGAGTATAATGGGGTAATTTGGTATTATCAACTGAGTTTATATCATAAATTGACCACCGTCAAGAGTTGAAAAGCTGAAGTTTCGAGCATTAACCCTGTGTCTTTTGCCCTGACAAAGGGCTAACACTCAAAACGCCAGCTTTCAAACTCTTTACTATGGCCAAATTACATATTGGCTCAGTTGATAACACCAAATTACGTCACTTATCTAAAATTCAACAAACCACTCTTTCAGTACCTTAATCATTCCACTGTAAATGACTAGTGAATAATTTGGCTCCAGAACAAGCATCACATTTAATTTCTATAAATGAGAAACAAAATTCCACTGATAAACTTTAGAAAGTTAAACATAACAGAGGGTACTATCACTTGTTTTACAACATCACCACATGTAATGTAGGTGATAAACTGAATTATAGACCTATTATGATTGGTTCTTACCTTATAACTTATTAATAGTACAGTGAGTAAGGACTCAACTGTTTGCTGTTTAGTGCTAAATTGACGGCAGACATGCAAGAAGGAAAATGTGAACAATCCCATTTACTTTACACTGTTACCTCAACTGGAACAGCATCCTTAGCAGGAATCTCAAATGTATTGTTCAAATCTACACAGTCCCTCTCCTGAATAACCTGAACCCCTCTGCAAAAGTGGGCACAAAAATGATTTAAACTAAAGTATGAACATACTGATGAAAATGCTGATGAAAATGACTTGGATCAGTGATTTCATCACCTTTAAGTTTAATTTGACACAGGAAGCCACTTTTAACTGAACTTCAGAAGACATTGAATAGGTTATGGTCAGACATTTTTCAGTTCTGCATATTTAGCTGAAACACATACCTGTAATATTGATCTTAACTTTTGTAGATTCATGTATTTATTAAAATTCCAAATTCTGCATTAGAGTGTGTAAATAAGCGATAAGTTTCACTGAACAAGAGCCATTACCTTAATTTTTCTAACTGCCCAAGAAGGTAACAAAGAAATGTGGCACCAGATTTGTCTTTTGTTAAGAATGCTTTGGAAGCTTTCCCTTTTGTACCATATCTAGAATTAAAAAAAAGGATAAGGTAAAATTGGCATTCACAAAATAACTTTAAATCTCTCTTTAATTGGGGCACAATTTTCAGACTTATACATGAATAAAAGTATAACAATTGAAAACAGATTAATATTGACACACAGTCAGTGGACTCTGCACCAGATGCATGAAACCTATTGAAAAGTCCCAATGCTTTCCTTTTGAGATCACTCGCTGCTCCCAAAAAAGCACAACTTACTGATTCAAATCCCAATCCAAAAAGAGTATATTAAGAGTATTATACCTGACAGCCACTTGTGTTTCTTGCCAAACCTGGGTGAGGCAGACATCTGGGGACAATGGCTGAAAGCTGTCCCAGGATGATTCTTCTTTGCTTGAAAAGAATGACATGGGTGGGGAAAAGAAAGGAGCAGGTGACCTCAGTCCTACCCTTACTGGAGAATCTACAAAACAAAAGTTTAAGTTAAGTCTTTCAAGTCTGCTTGCCTTTTACCATCCAAGGTTGCTTTACTTTCTTCTGCATGAATGGTTAGCATGCTTGCCTGTGGGTTGAGAAGTCTAAGCTTGTGTCCTAGCCACAACATTTGTTTTGTTCAAAACACTCAATCTACTCTGACAGTGCTTTCCTCCACCGCAGAGTATAAATGGCTATTGGCAAACTGTTGAGAAAGTCTGTCGAAATGCTAGGGGGTAAGTCTTGATGGACTTGCATCCCACCCATGGGGGAGTAGCCATACTCCCTTACCCTGGGGATAAGCTTGGGCTGGATGGGCCATTCAGCTTAAGTAAATAACAGACTTTCAAAAAAAAAAGAAAAATTCAGTACTTGAGCCCAGTGGCCCACCCAGCAAGAGCTTATCCCTGCCAGTTACCTTAACATGAAGTGACTAAGAGTATAACTACTACTCCCCCTAAATTACAAGGCTATCCCCTTCCCTCCCCCCCCTCACCAATTTCTCTTTTTTTCTAAATGTTCACTCATACCCATTTTAATTCCTGTGCTACTCACTCAAGGTGTGAGCAGTTTCAGGTATCAAGGATTGAGTTTAAAGTCTTGTTTATCCAAGATTCAAGAACCACATTTCTAGTTTTGATTTTGGAGGGTAAGGTTTCAAGAAGCTTGAAGAATTATTCAAAGCATGAATGCTGAAAAAAACAAGACAGATGATCATAACTTACCAACTGCAGGAGATATTGTCATGTTTAAAGATCTCTGACTCCAAGCAGATGATAACAAATGAGCTGGTGCAGGAGACTGGACACGAGAATGAGCTTTGACAGCTGATGTCGGAGTGAAAGGGTTGAATGGAGAGAAGGACTGGGTAGGAGTGGCTACAGATAATCGAGAGTGAGCACCAGCTGATAGCAATGGAGTAGGATGATGAAAAATGTTGCTAAAATGTAATTCTGAAGGGTGCTCTACATGTGTTGGAGATTCTGGGCAGTCCTATAAAAATAGCAAAGCGTTATTGTTTAGTTCGGAAAAACATGCATTGCCAGAGATTTATAGAGATTGTTTCCTCAAAAAGTTGGTTGGCACATTATGCTTAAAATGAAATCTGTGGAAGGAGGCAAGAGAAAAGTAAGCATGAAACTGACAGTTCAAGATCCTATATCAATAGTTTTTTTTTAAACTAAGGCTACACAAAAGGCAAGTTCGACAACTCCTAAATAACAGATAACAAAGAGTGAGAAGTTGCCTTCACTTCCCTTTGCAATGTTTGTAGGAGGGGAGAAGGACAAAAAAATATCATAGACATTGCTCTGGAGAAGTGTCCCAAGTTCACTTTGAGGAAGGTCTAATGCTCAAAACCTCAGCTTTGCAACTCTTTATGGTGGCCAATCAACATTTAATCAACTCAGTTGATAGAACCCAAATTATCTATTCATACTCCCCTACTGATGCAGCACCACAGTTTCTTCAGAAACTTTCCCCCCCCCCCTTAATTACATTGCTTATCTGGGAATGTAGGTCACTTTCATTTGAAGGTTTTTCTTCTGCAGTAGTCATTATTAACACACTTATCACAGGTTTGAAGGAGCAGTGGTACAAATGAAAATCAGGACAAAGTAAATGGGTCTCTAAAGCCAAAGGAAGTGTTCAAAATCATACAGAAAAATCCAAACTTTGGTGAAACAGATGGAGCTGTTAATAATGAAATGTAGCCTCACTTGAGCTGTTGCTTTGGTCACATGCCATACTGAATGTAAACCAATGACAAAGTCATATGTCATGACTAGTGGAGGATCACTGCATGAAAACACCACGCTAACCGCTGGGTCACAGATGTAGAAGATCTTTCCTATGTAAGGAAAAATAAGACCATTATATTTATATCAGAAATAAGTATATACCACACATGTAAATAGTGCTTTTCATGCTCACTGATTGGTTCATTCAGAAGTGAATAGCAGGTACTATTCACCTCCTAGCAGCAGACAAGACAAAATTGCCGCTTCATGGCTTGGTAAATATCCACCATTATTCACCTCCAATTTGGTTGAGTAATTGTTAATTACTGACACTATTGTGAAGTTTTATATGAAATAATTCATATCTGTACTGCGGTTGTAGATGAAAGTGAAATGTGATCATCGCAGTAAATTTTCCAATTTAAGCAATTGGAAAGAAGAAGCCTGAAAAAAATCAGGGCTTCAACGGGATTCGAACCCGTGACCTCCGCGATACCGGTGCGATGCTCTACCAACTGAGCTATGAAGCCACACATTGGGAGCGAGGTCAATTTATTGAGTTCATATCTTCTCGTGCAGTGAAATGATGTGAAGTTTTATATGAAATAATTCATATTTGTACTACTCCTGGGAGGGGAGTTTCCACTTTAAAGATGCTCTGCACAAGAACATAATGAACACAAACAGAGGCTTTTTTATTGCAAATTGAGTGCACTGAACATTAAGCTATTTTGAAAGTATTTTCTATTGCAAGTACAATTTACATGCACAAAAGTACCTTCCACTTTAGATGTGATAGGTCTTGGTTCATCCAAAGGATGCAGGACACTAAACATTGTAGGGACATCCCTAGAAAAAATAAAACATCCTCAATCAGTGACATAATTAGCTATCCAGGTAAAAAAATTGTAATTTTGTCACTATCACATCACTTTAAGTAAATATTCAGTTCCTCTCAATTACCTCCTCTGCCCAGTGATTTCTCCTGGTGCTGTTGCTCTCTCAAGCAACAATCCCTCTTGCAAAGCAACCACTTGTTTCACCTGGACAGAGAATTCAAGACATGTGGGTCATTCAGTCCCAAAATGAAGACACAAAGCTGATTAAATAGTGTCATGTTTTACAGCAAAAATCTCTACTATTGTTTTGTTTTAAGAATTTTAATGTGGAAAAATTGAATATGAGAGGCAATTTCATCTGATTTTCTAAAGTTCACCACTGACATAGAAATTTGCAATTCCATTGATTTTTTTTATAATGAATTCATTGACAACAGAGTGACTTTTTAAATCAACCCTTTAACTCCCTAGATCTAATTGTTAATTTTCCCCTCTACCTGCCACATATTTCCTTGTAAATAAATTAAGAGAATTTGGTGTTAGATCAAGATAACAACTTCTACTTAATATACATAAGTATTCTCATTACCTGTTTGCTGGATAGTGTATGGATATTGTAGGGAGAAGTTACTTGTTAATCACTTTTGAGAGTTGAACGTTTAAGGCAATTTTTTAGCTAGCAAGAGCCTGAGAAGATTCAGTTTTCAAGGATCACTGGTAATAATGCTTTAATCTATCCTGATTTGAATTTTATCATTGCAAATCAATATTGTACATCATCCATAGCAAACTATGCCCTAATGTGCTTTCAAAACTCCTTTCAGAGACTTTGGTCAGACTGCATTGAATCATTTAACACTAATTGAATGGTTTGTCCTGTTTTAGTGATTTGCGAAGTCACAAGTTAAACAATATTTTTCCTGAAACAACATTTCTAGTACTATTAATTACTTACTGGAAATGGAAGGGTTATGGTAAATAGAGCTCCATCCTCAGTCAGTACATCAATACAGTCATTCTGGACGACACAAAGGCTATGTAATGTTTCCCCTAGAAATTGTAAAATATCATAGAGCAGATTAACAACAAAACAGGAATGTGGGAATGTTCTACTCTGGGGTGGAGAGGCACAGTGAGTGAATGCAATGATCCAGGCAGGTCTGCAGGACCTCTTGACTGGGAGTCCAGCAAACCAACATTCAGGCTGCAGTGCCTGCCACAATTAATGTGCAATAATGCATTTCCAATTTCATTAGGTGTGTCATTTGCATGATTAAAAAACATATTAAATGCCTCTCGTATTTTTTAACCCTTTAATTCCCATGAGTGATCAGGAGAGAATTTCTCCTTTTAATATCAACAAAGAATCAAGCCGACCAGTGGGGAGAATAAAGATGAAAACTCAATAAGGGGACTACAAGTTGATCCAATACCAAATTCTCCAAATTTAAATCATAAGTATTTTAAGGCAGACAGTAGGGAGAATTACTAATGAGGTCTTGGAAGTTAAACGGTTAAACCCCCCATAAGCAGCAAAAACAATCTGAAATCATGCAGGCTGTCCAAGAAATTAACCCTCTATACCCTAACATCAGTATGCATATTCTCACCACTGCTCTCTGTATATTTCTGTGGTTTTGATAAGGAGAATTCATTTATTAGTCAAGAGCCTCTTTAGTTGGTGACCATTTCCTTTATTTTTATGACCTTAACCCTTAAATCCCTATGAGTGAGAAGGTTCTAATTTCTCTTTACATTCTATCCCTTGAATCAAATGTTAAAGTCATGAGAATAACAGCAATGATCAGCAACTAACATGGCTCTTGATGGTTTTACAAATTCTCCTTGTTAAAATTAACTGCTGGTTACTCACTCTGAGAGGTTAACCCTTTCACTCCCTCAGGTGACCAAGACAGAATTTCTCCTTACAATATCAATACAATATCAAGCAGGCAAGTGATGAGAATAGAGAAGAATATTAATCATGGGATTATTAGTTGATCTAATACCAAATTCTCTGAACTAACATAATACGAATTGTATGGCAGATAGTAAGGAGAATTACTAATCAGATCTTGGGAGTGAAAGGGTTAAGGGTAAAATACATGTGCCAAAAAATTCATTTACAATCCATGTTCAAAACAATTTCAACAGCATGACAGCAAAAGAAATAAAATAATGAACAAACCAGATGAAACTTGATTCTCTCCTCTGTTGCAATATTCAGATGGAAGGCTAAATGTGCACCACAAACAATCTACTATCAGAGACATGGCTGAATAACATTTCTGCACTGTTCTCACTGTCTGAGACTTTCCAACACTCCAAACAACGGTGTTACCTTGCATAAATAACTGAAATCAAAGCAACAACAAAAATTTCCTCTACATAATTGAGAAAAATTATGATAATACTTTCCTCTTATCGTTAATCAATAACATGCCTGTTTGCTATATCCTAGCCAGAACAATGACTTAAGGTTCTAGTTGTAATAACTTATTATACTTAGAAACTTCCATAGTATAAAAAATTAATATAGGGACCATTCCACTATCAAGAGCCTTCTCAATCATAAATGAGTCCCCCTTCATAATTTGTACCCTATCTTAACCCTTTAACTCCCAGAAGTGATTAACATAAAACTTCTCCCTACAATATCCATACATTATTCAGCAAACAGGTAATGAGAATATTCAAACTTATCAGGTAGAAGCTGTTATCTTGATCTAGCACCAAGTTCTCATAACTAATTTACAAGGAAATGTGTAGCAGCAAGAGGGGAGAATTAATAATCAGATCTTGGGAGTTAACCTTTTAACTCCCAAGATCTGATTGTTAATTCTCTCCTCCAGCTGCTAAACATTTTCTTGTAAATTAATAGTGAGAATTTGGTGTTAGATCAGGATAACACCTTCTACCTAATAAGTTTTAGTTTCTTATTACCTGTTTGCTAGATAATGCAAGGATATTATGAGAAGTTTCATACTAATCACTTCTGACATTAATTGACGTACAGCAATCATAATGTAAACAGAACAGATACTGTGTACCTTTTTTGTAAAGTACTTCAGGAAATTATAAGTAGGCAAGTGAGCTTAACTAGTGAATTGCGAGTTTTGTATTGTAATGTACTGTAAGTCATGTTCTGTTTAGTAATGTAATGTAAGTAACACTACACTGTACTGTTAGTAAGTGACTGTTAGTATAGGTAAGAAATAAGCACTAGTGATTAATCCAATAAGTACAGTAATGTAATAGAGTGATGTCCAGAAATGTAAGTAGAGTAATGTAATGTAAGTTTAGTTCTGGACAAATGTTTCTTCAATAAATGTTTATTGAATTTAAAAAAAATAAAATATATATATATATATATAGTGTACCTCCTCATAGCACTCTGGGTGATCTTTTGTGGACCTCAAAACCCATTTGCAAGTCTGGTGAAAAAGAGTGATGATATTACAACAGATGATTTTAGGATTCAAAAAACACACCCTGCAACAAGTTTTACTTGTCAAAAAAGAGAGAGAGTGGTATGCACTTTGTCATGAAATAAATCAAGTGATAAACAATTATATTAAGCAAAAGTAGGACACATCTATTGAGTGATATTGTCCAATTTAAAGCAAAGAGAACTGAGTGGTATGCACTTTGTCATGAAATAAATCAAGTGATAAACAATTATATTAAGCAAAAGTAGGACACATCTATTGAGTGATATTGTCCAATTTAAAGCATAGTATACACCCTGTCCTGCTGGTGATTAAATTGGGCCGCTAATAACTGATCCTGTTGAAAAATTCCCCCCTCCCCCCACTCCTCAGTTTGATCAAATGCTTAATGCTTGCATCTTGAATACAGTCCCTTGCAAGATTATCAAAGGAATAGTCTCATACATACTCCTTAATAATTAAGATTTCTTGTTGGAGAGGTGGGGTGGGGGAAGGGGGGGGGGCACTGCCATTGACGGGACATGGGTAAAATAAACAGAATGAATAATAGTTGGGGGCCGTTGCAATAATAAACATCTCACGATTTAAAATCTCTTCAGGTTGAAATCTCTATAAATTCGACATCTGGAGAGGATTTCATTTATAAGACTGACATATGCACCAATTTGTCGAGGAAAAACTTTAATACCCTTAAAGAAGTCACCTCTCTTTACTCAATAGGCCATTTTACAGTTGTGTACTTAGTTGCCAAGCCTTTGATTTGGAGTGAGGCTGAAGGTGACCTTGTTGTGTTAGAGACCAGAATCTAGTTAGCATGATAACAAATTAATTTGCATTTCAAAAGCAGCAAGGTTTGTATCATAACAAGGTCACCCTTAGCCTCACTCCTGTTCAAAGGCTTCGCAACCAAGCACACAACTGTAAAATGGACTATTGCGTAAGCGATCACAAATGATCATGACAGACAAAATTTCGTACCATGGAAACTATAAGTGCACTTACACACAGGAAAAGTTACCCACATAAACCGAATCGATAAAAGAATAAAAAACAGCTCGTGTTCTAGGGGGAAGGGGAAACTTACAATGTACATACACATGATTGAGCGAGGATGTCATCAATTGCAAGAAGCTAATCAATTTCAGGTGAACTTGTCGATCATTTACTGGGTTGATCTCCAAGCTAAGGAGCCACACCATCTCAAACCATCGTTCATTTCTCTTTTTAAAAGTCGTTCAATAGGTGCTTTTGGCGATATAGGCTGACTTACCGGTTCGATTTCGCTCTCAAGGATCGATCGTTTATTGCTAGTCTTGGGAAGAGACGCAAATGGATGCCGGGAACAGAAAGCTTTACCGAAAGGCTCAAACTTCTCTACTTTGACAGAACTGATCATCATAAGAACTTCTTTATCTTTCTGACACAGATCTAATTTTCTATTGTCGATTATAAGTCCCTTTCCACAATTTCAAACACCACCATTCTCGCGCCAAATTCATTTTCGCCTTCCATGATGGTTAAAATTAATGTCCTAGTCACCAGTCTTTCACGTTACCACACGACCGTGGTACACACCGCACGAGATCCACGCTTGGTGTGTTCACCCCTAAAGTCAAACCGCGGTAAGTAATTTTGTGGTAAGAGGTTAGAAGTTTCGAGACTTTCAGCTTTTTAGATCGACGTTGGCTTTCACCTGAAAAAAAATCTACATTAGAGCCGCCATCTTGAATTACACAGAGGATGGAGGTCCCTCATTTTAAACCCAAAATGTGGCTATAAGATTGGTTTATTAGCGTCCCCAAAGGATTGGTTATAAAGAAAAGACTTCACCTCACATATATTTAAAGGACATACGTGAGAAATTTCGAACAGGAAGAAAAAAGTGTCGAGGGAGTTGTAGTACCTGAAAACGTGGACGGCAAACGGCGAATGTGACCGCTGGAGTCTGGTCACGTTACTCCTAGAAGTTTGCGGTCACAAGTACACAGAAACAAACGTGTATCTAAAACTCCCTACTAACAAACGCGATCTCCTCCCCTACTGAAGAATTATCTTAGTGTAATTCTTCATCACAAGTGACCGGGGTGAACTTGAAAACTGTTCATGAGATAAATTTAATCCAAAATGGCGGCGGAGAAAGGCAAGAGTTTAGACGATCTTATCGAAGAAGCGGAAGCTTTTTCGGCGAGATGAGAGCCTCCCTAAAAGAAGAATAAAAGCAAAGCGAATTTGATTTTTATACTGACTCAGTAACTGGGCATCGTACTTAGAGACACAAGTACCGTCCTTGCCTTTCTCACTTTAAAAAAACACCCGTTCGTTCAGCTTCTTGTAGCCGAGTTGAAGGTGTGTGTACTTGTTGAGTGACTTTTTTCGCTACAAAATTGGTTGTGATGATTCTATGACGATACAAAGGTCGTCGATTTTCATTTTAAGTGACATGTCTAAAGATATTGACGCTTATTCAGTATTATTCGTAATCCACTGACCCATGATCAGGAATACAGTGCACATTTACGTAATTTGAATATGTCTTAGTCGAATGACTTTTACTTTACAGTTTAAGTTGAAGTGTTTACTGAATTGATAGTCCCAAGTATTAATTATTCAATATTCGTTTCCTGGTGATGCTTTTAACTTTCAGGAATACATGAAGATTTTGAAATTCCTGAAGAAATAGGAGAAATTCCTAGTTTTGGTGCACAGGGTGGGTATATTATTTGACCTGGCAACCACTTTAAAGCTGACTATTGCCAGATTGAAATAAGATGTGTTTGATTCTAGTTGCATAGGATTTGAAACCTTTTATCATTGCTAGTGACTGATTTTGTTTCTTTTTTTCCCTCAAATAAACCATCCAAGTCTCTGGAGATCATCGCCCAGAATTCAGCGACATATCCGGGACTTTCATTAAGACGCTGGCGCTAAATTTAAAAGCTAATTAGAAAATGATTGTCAAACAATAAAGGAAAAGGGCTGAAAATGTCGAGGAAGGCTTACGTTCTCTTCGTTTACGGATAAACTACTTTTCAAATGCTACTTTTACCATATGGCTTTTAAAGAAGAAAGTTTAATTGAATAGTGTATCATTCTCACCTTGTTCTTGCGCTTTCAGAAGAGGTCGCAAATTTGCCTTGAAAATTGACTATGTTAGCATCCTGCTTGTATGAGAAGTCGATCTCAGCGCACTTTCAGGCGTAATTTATCTTCACTCAATTGCTAGATTTCTCTTTTACCATATGGTTATTTTTATTTGACATTCTAGAAAGCGTCATAGAAATTTTCAAGGGATTCCAAACTTTGGAAGTAGTCGCAAAACGCGAATTTCGAAAACGTTTGCTAAGCATCGTAGTGTTCTATCCAAATTTGTCCTTTGGAGACCCCCACGAGAATACAAGTGACCTATTTTAAACTTCCCGCGAGAATATCAAGGTATGTTAAGCTCCGCCTCCGCAAACAATCGCGCACACGCCGCCTAATTAGTATTGAAATTGAGGTGGTAACTAGACAATGCTTAAAAAACTATAAAAGCTTTTAAGATATGATCGCTGAGATCGCTGCAGAAATATTCAGCAATCGTTACTATCATATGGAAACCACATTCCTATTATTGTCGCAAGATAGACTCTAGTTCTATCTCGACGATCGTCGCACTCACAAGCCGGTTGTCGGAAGCATCGCTCATATTTTTCTCTACCGATTGAAGCGATTTTAACGAAGTAGATTCTTCATGATACTTTTTTTCTAAATTTTTCTTTTTTCTATTTTCTATTTTCATGATACTAATTTTTATAATTCCGATAACATTTTGACCAACGGGAGTCTGTCAGTCCATATAAGAATTCGCTGCAAACGAATTTGCTAAACGCTTTGTTAAGAGCGTGGCTATTGTTAATTATTGCTATTGTTCACTTTATGTCACCTTGGGATTTACTTTACGCATGCAACCGTTTGATTGACAGCAGCTGAAATCTACAAAGAGACTCATGTATTCCCAAAGCTTTACCTACTGACCAATCACAACCGACTAGTTCAGGATATGCAAATTATTATGCTGCCCGCTGATTAAATGGGCACTGCAAGTACATGTCGCGAAAGACAATAGCATTCTGGGCGATGTAATAAGCTAGAAATGCCCGACTGACTTAACCAAACGAGAGAAGCGTGGTCGGAGCAAGACTGTGCGAGGTCATAAGTCTTTTAGGGTACAGGAAGGCAAAAAAAAATTATAACGATAATAACAGTTATATAAAATGTAAATTAAAGGGCACATACAAAAGGTATATTTAGACTCGGACACTTTAGAATGAAACGACCTTTGAAACCAATTCCCCTTTACCAACGTTTGTAAAAATGTAGTCATCGTCTCCCTTTCCTTTATTTCACATCCTAACGATGTTCGATAACGTTTTTCTCAAAATAGCTCTCCATTGAAATAGGTCTCCATTTCCATAAAAATCGGTATATTTTTCTACCCCATATGCAAGTATACAAGATGTAATAGTGTAGTTTGATCGTTCGGGTGAGTGTAGTCCTGAGAAGGACTGTTGTCGGTAGTGGTGACTGACGTTTCGACAACCTGAGCGGAAGTCATCATCAGAGTCAAGATGATGACTCTGCCCATACACACAAAATGATCACTTTTTGTAATATAGTTTAGTTTATAATAATAGTAATAGTTTATATATATTATATATCGCTGAGTTGTATCAACATGGTATCGTCTACTCGTAGGTATGACCAGACTAAATACAAAACTTCTATTTTTTCACTCCTCTCTTATTAGCAATAGTTCTTTTCAAGGATTCCTTTTTTAACTTATGTATCACGACAGATTTTTGAATGAACTGTTTTAATGTCTTGATCAGGTGTTGAGTGGTTTCAGAACTATTTGGGCCGCAACTGAATCAGCAAATTTTACCCTTGTCGAGTTTTTCCTGGGAATGTAGATGAGAATAAAAGACAAAAGCCGAAAAGTGAATGAAGGTTATAGAAAAAGAAGTCTCCCGACTACGATATTTGCAGGAGCAGATGACCTTCAAGGAAATTTTAAAGGGCTCGGGGAAAATTATACCTCAGCCATCTCCTTGACAATTGTTGTTTTTAAGGGTTCTTTGTTAATGTCTTCATAACTCAGATGTGTCTTTAAATATTAATAACTCTCTGTTTTACTGGTTACTGTACATTTTTTGTCATGTAAATCTCCTGGCGAGTAGGTCTGTGCCGCCGTTTGTAACCACGATGACGATGACCTTTCGGCCGACTTTTCTTAGTTCTCTTTCTCCTTTCTTCCTCTTTTTGCCAGATGTCTTCGAGGTAGCTACCAAGAGAAAAGAAATATGACGAGGTTCGATTGTCACAGTTCAATGATTCTCCTTCCTCATCCAGCCAATGAACAGCTTTTTTCGGGGTTTTTTCGTACAACGATGAATTACTGACAGCCGAAGTGAGTGACGTCACGGATTGGCGCATTTCACGGCCAATCTGAAGAATCGCTTCCTTAAGGTCACTGAGCGATACACTTTCACACATTAAGTCTGACAGGTTCTCCCTGGAACCAGTCTTGACAAGATGATCTGCTTCTCCACCATTCCTATCATCGTCACCTCCAATATCATCCATAGAATCTAGAGAGGCAAGTTTGGCTTCTTCACTCTGAGACTCTTCTGGTCGGCTCTGCAAGGGAGCCTCGTCTTCAGACTGTTTTCTGTCTCCACGAATAAAGCTTATGATTCCGTTAATTGTTTCCTCTATAAGTTCCAAAGTGTCATCTTTTACTCTGTGATATTTGTCCTTCATGTAATCTGCCACGAATGCCCCCAGCTCGGCGTCGGCAAACGTTTCTCCATCATCCATGTTCTTGACCTCGTAGTAAGACTCATTTAGGATGGCAAGAAACATATTTAAGAGAACCATCGCCATGGAAAACAGATATCCGAAGATAAACAACGGAGCAATGAATCTGCTTGTAGATCGTAATTCATCCAAACGCATTTCGCCTCCAAAAAGCAATAGCAACATGGCTCGTAAACAGCTGTAAAATGATCTGTACGCATCGACGTCGGATGAAAATACCAAAAATCCAACTTGAGTGTAAGCTAACAGAATTGTAACGAATACAATCATAAAGGAAAGCACATTGTTGGCTGCCTTCTGCATTGTTCCTAAAACTTGACAAACGTGGCTGTTAAACTTAATCAGCCTTAAGAACTTGATTGTCATTATGAAGATGACGAAAGAAAGTACATACGTTTCCATATCAGACATAAACTCAATCTTGTCAGGGCTTGACGTCTGGAAGGGATTTTCTTGAAGTTTTTTCACGTACTTGCTCGTTTGAGATTCTTTGATGAAGAAGAATACCAATGAGCAGATTGTGCTGGCGATCTGCAAAAGTTCCAACCAGTTCCATACTTGTTTAAAATAAGAGCATTTCTCACGACGCAGTTTTCCAATCTCCGCAAACAAAAAGACGATCAGAATTATCATTAACAGAAGTTGGCAAACTTGAAAGAGCGACCTGGAGTCAGGATTAGACGAGGCATACAGTGATAGAGTCTTAATTGATACCCTGGCACTGGATCCACCTGTCGGGAATCTTTCAAACAGAAGTTTTACAGTAGAAAAGAGTGAGCTGGACGGTTCAAAAATGGTAAATTCAGTGAAAACAGCCATGGTTAGGTCATCAATCCAGTTGTCTTCCTCTAAAACTCTGATAACTTTCAGTGCTGCACGAGAATTATACCCAAGATCCGCTACGTACCCTCCACCGACAAATGTAGCCATTTGGCCCCCAAAGGGTCTTACTTGAAGATCATCAGATTTGAGATACCGCCAAGGCTTAGGACACTGATTTTCGAGTTCGTACTCTGTGTAAAAGGCTGTGGCATTTCTTACAGGGATCCATCCTGGTCTGTTGAATTGGGATACGCTTTCCGTCTCGCTTGTGTAGAAAGGAACGCATCTAACAAACTGACGTGCCAGGGATGGTTCTTTCTTTGCTATGATGCAATTCTTTTCTGTTGAGAAATACAAAATAATGGAGATTAATGAAATGTAAGTAGATGCAGCAATCAGCCTCAGCTGCATGCAGTGCATAGCAAACAGGATAAAGTCTGCACTCTAGCCAATTGTCTACGCCAGTCGGAGCTTATTCCGGTTTCTATAGCATGAAGTGACTAGAAGCACTGTTACTCCCGCTGGCTGACACGCAAGTTCATCTGGGAATAGTTTGATAACTAAGAAAGATAATGAGAAAACTAACCATTGTCCTGCTTACCTGTTTTAATCCTTAACTGTCGCATTCTCGGCATACCGACTAAGTAAGCTGCTCGGTTACTGAGGAATCCTTCCCTGTACTCAAAGCTGCGGCTATTATACCAATCGACTTCATACAAGTTTGGCACGAGAAATTTCTTTGACCATTCCCAGAAAGTTGGGGTGTCTTTGACCTAAAAATCACATGCACAAATGTAATTTTAAATGGGAGAATAGAGCAATATTGAAAGACACCTAATCAATGGCTTCACGAAACGGAGATTACCAAAGCGTATTGCATGAGATATTTGCTGGAAAACCCCATATTTTATCTCAATCTTCTTCACAATATCCTGCCAGAAATTGTTGTTGATAATGATTTTAAAAAATCTTACCTTTATGGCAAATGTTTGAAAAAGGTTGTCCATCGACTGAGTAACCATGAATCGTTCAACACCCCTGTTGCCGTAGCACACCACCATCATAAGAAGTATAAATATTCCAAAAAGAGTAAATTCTACAACCTTGCGACCAATTTGAACGAGACTGCCTCTAAACTTTCGAGCCCTCTCAAGTTCTGACTTATTGGGAGTGATGACCTCTCCAGCCGCGTTCCTTTGAACTTCTGCACCCATTATTTTCTCCTGTTCTGGAGGTTTCTTCACCAAAACAGACAGTATGGATGCAACCAATAGAACTTTGAGTGGCTGCATGACTATGGCATCTTGAAAGAAAGACACCATTACTGACACAAGCCATTCATTGGATGTCTCTGCACCCCACATGAGACTGTAGAATACAATAAACGCAGCTGAAGTCAGGGTTGCCATGGTGCAGATAAACCAGGCAACGTAGACAAACCAATGAGGTAAGCATCCTCTGCGTTTTGCACCATCATCTTCGTCATTGCCTGTTTCCTTCGCTTTTAACTGTCTGAAGATGGTTACAACCAGTACGTTAACAGGGATAGCAACTATACTACTTTGGATGCCGATCTTAATCTGTGTAAGACTCACTTTGAGGGGACCGATCTGCACCGCGTCTCCAGGTGGTGTACCGAAATTGTAAAACATGGCATTGGTAACCATGGCAGCGAATAGAATAGAAATACAGCATGCCAGACGCTGAGCCCGAGTGAATGGATTATGTGGTGGTCGAGTGAAAATTGACAACCAGAGATGCTTGTCTCCAAGGCTTGTGGCTGTTCTCGAGTAGAATAAGTTTTTGAAACCTGAAATCTCGTTCTTCCCAGAGACTTTTAACTCAAGATTCAACTTCCCGTCTTCTTTTTCCACCGCAATCCATCTACAAACAAGAAAAAAGGTATATCGAAATATCCATCTGCATGCTGAATCAACGCCTAATATGTGGATTAAACTTCGTTTTCAGCTATATGAGTAGAAGGTCCTATTAGACAGGTCTGAAGAGTTCGTGCTCGTGCAGTTATTATGCACAACACCATTCTCCTCTCATTTAATTTTCCTCTCATTTTAATTTTTCTTATTTTTTTGAATAGAAGCATGCACCGAGTTAATAAAGTTGTAACCCGTACAGTTTTAACGTACTAATGATTAACACATGCAGCCCGAAAAGAGTAACAAATACTCGGTATTGAACGGACCGAGGTTGAAAGGATCTGAGGAGTGATTTACCTGTTCGCCACGAAATGTGCTTTTTCTCCTGTCGACATGTTCACAATGAGCACTTGCGTCAAGAACCAAGACGGATTATCTCCGCTGTTGTCGTGCCAGATACGGATCTTCTCTAGTGAACCAAGTGCCTCTGGTAGACTTAGAGTGAAATTGTTGATGCTGCCTCTAGAGAAGAAGATCTTCTCCGACTGAGAATCAGTCAGGGTGATATCCTCTGTATTTCCATCGCTGCCATGAATAGCCAAACCCACATTTGCGGTAGTTCCATTAGCTCTCCACATACCAGTCTGTATGGATATAAGGTATTTGTTGTCTCCTTGATTCTCGTTGATGCAAACGTTTGCTATCACCTGAAAAGAATAATGAGATCGAATTATCACTCATTAGTTAGGTCGTAATTCTTAACGATATTTTTTTTCTACCTTTAATTAGGCACAAGTTCTTGTATAGAAGGGAAGACTATTTCTCAGGATGAAAACGCCTCATAAGACGTTAACTTGCACAAATAAAGAGCTATAAAGCCATATTTGTTCTTCGCCGCTCATATTAAATTTCTCTGCTACCATTTCGTTAAAATATGCTAAAATTGTGGCAAAATTTACCCTGAGGAACATGTAACTAACATATATGGAACATGTAACTAAAAATATATACTTCGATGGCAATTTTACCGATGAAGATCAAAACACCAGTTGGTTTTCTTACCCTTAACTCATCGCGCTTGTCTTCTCTCCTGGCCAATATAAGACCGATTACATAGAGTCCAAGAAGGGCACAAACTGTGGATAGCACAACAAAGTTGCCTGTCTCAGCCAAGCTGCCAAATGCTGCAAAAACTTTGTCGAAGTCTATGGGGTTTGGTGCAACAAAGAAATCGCCACCAAATGCAGAGAGATGAGTACATAGGCAGTGTAGCTGTTTCGAGTTTGACTTCGGTCCAACCTGTATGGAATAAGATATCCAAACAGAGACACAATGCGTCAGCGAGGAAACAGAACGAAAGTTAAGTAACAGATGACGACTGTGTATGTCATTCATTTTGCCTTTGGGTAAAATCGATATCAGGAAGTGGCTACTCGACATTTCACCAAATGTAATCACCATAGTAATCCATAGCACGACTCCATTTGATAAATTTTAAAGATTTGAAATGATTAATAAAAGAACTGCAAATGAAATGAAAAATGCATGCAGTCTTGAAGGTGATGCTGACCATCGGTTATTATTACAACAAAACGTACTACATGAGCGCACATGACTGTTATTAACCTAACACCTCCACAGAATGAGTGGGAAAAAGTTATTATACAGTTTTTTCAGAGCAACAGCAGTTGTCAGCTTACAAACGCACCTTGCATCCTTCTCCCGTCCATTTCTCTTTCGTTTCTGACCAGTACAGGCAACCGCTTACAGAGATACTTAACGAGTAATTTACATCCGTAGAAGAGTCGTACTTTGGGACTATAATCATAGGTGTCGGGGGAGGTGTGGTAGGAGGGTCTTTGACATCTACGCATGACCTTTTCATACGTCCATGGATGAGACCACATGATCTTCTTTTTCGCTTAGAAGTGATGTTTGATTGGGCTTCACCATCTCTTTTTATATATCGAATGCCAAGAAAGTGAGGGCCAGTGTGACCAGATATTAAACTCGAAAATGTGAAAGTGTAAGGATCCGAGGAACAATTTAGCATGTCCGAAGATTTACCACTGTAGTTAGTACAGGAAGACCAATTTGGGATAGTGGTGTTAAAAATATTGCGACGAGGTGTTGGTTTCGTTCTGTAGTTGACGAAGACATCCACCCGTCTCCCTTTCTCGGGCTTTATTTGTATCGTTACTTGCACTTCGTGAGATGAAACCAAAAACCTGTGGTAGCGAAGATTTGACGTTCCATTACTTGGTTTAAAAAACAAGCTTTCGGCTGAGCTGTTGTCTTTATCGGAAGGACCTTCCTGGCTCGCTATGGGAATAAATAGCTCAACTGGTTCCTGAAGCCCTGAGATGTTTAACGCATCACCTCCTTTAGACTTGAGTTTGAAGTCAATAACTGAAGACTTAACCGTTTTTGCGCTCATATCCCATGTGAAGGGGTTATCCTTAAATGCCAACATCTAGTTCAGAGAAAAAACATGTAAAAGTTGCACATTACAAAACTTGCGACACGTGCACGTGTTTCATATCCATGCATCACAAGGTCCAATGCTTCCTGTTGGTGAATCTACAGACCTGATTTGAGTTTGTATCCAGGAAGAAATGATCCAACTTAGTTTAAGATCGAAAGGAAAAGCCAAGTTTTCGTTGATGAGACTTTTTCTAATTCCTTTTTTCGGAGAGAACACCCCTAGGCCAATTTTATTTGAGGTTGCAATACGACAGCGCTTCTTTTACGTCTATTATTTTCTGGATCCGAGCAAGGAAATGACCAGCACTAAAAAGAGGTACATGATTTGTTTAAAGTTAATTTTTCCGACAGCCATCTTTGATCTTTCCTTCAGTCAAACTAGATACTAGGACAAACAAGATTGTTCTTTTGTTGATCATCTATGTATCCTGAGATGACTTGTAAGCAGACTTGCGTTACAAATGCAGTGCCGAAAGGTGCATAATAATTCATACCTGTGAATCAACGGCGTCAGGCCCATTGTTACCAAAAAGAGAGTCTGCTGAGGGTAAAGCCACACCATTGGAGCCCTCGCCAAGCTTCTTGCCTCCCATATCGGAGCTTCTTTGACGATCTAGCACAACTCCCATGGACTTGGTCTTGAACACAGTGGGCTTTTCCCCCACAGCTTTTGTGGAAAGCAGGCTATCTCCCACTTGTGACACCAGATTTAAAGCATTTTGGGCCCTTTGCTTGCTCTGTATCACGAAAAACAAAAAACGTTGTGGTGGGGTACATTCTGTTATACTACAGTAGGATCAGTGCGTAGTCCTCAAGGCAAAGTACGTGGTCAGAGGAAGATGAAAGATTTACCTTTTCCTTCATTTCATCCGAGTCAACCTGGCCTTTGTCAGAATCTGTGTCTTCTTCATCTTCTCCTTCAGCATCATCACTCTCGGCCCCAGCCTCACCAGAGGCTACTCCAAGCACGTTTCCAATTCCACTAAAGAGACTGGTGCCTAAACTCTGTACCAATTCCGTGTCCATCGAACCATTTGACATTTGAGACGAAAGGAAGTCCACGGTGCTACCAAGCAAGTTCAAAGCCTTTTCCTATAAGTAAAATGATATTTTATGTTTCAAAAATTGTCCAGGGCATTAAATGCAAGAAGAAAATGCATGACAGGAAGAATTCGCTAAAGGTTGATTCGAAGAAATGTTGGGAAAGTCTTACATGCCAATTAATCTAGCAGTCTACGTCTGGCACCTATCCAAAGCAGGCTGGGGAAGTAGAATGATCTACCTTTTGTACATAGACAGCCTGAATTAGTATAAATATCTCAGAGCAGCTGCATAACAAATTTGTTAGCAGATACATTGTAGTTTTTACCTGAGAATCCCCTGATATTCCATCGTCATTATCTGTGGCCATAGCGAGAACTCCTACCACCATCGTCGCCTGCTCTACACTACCGACTTTGATATTTTCCATTTTGTCGATCAATGAGCTTTTGTACTATAGAACAAGGACTAAAGTAAGTAAAAATGGTACGTATGTAATATATATTTGAGAAAAGTACAGGAAAGTTTGGGATTGTTTGCTGCTATAGAATCATGCAATGGATTACTAGTAAGAAGCATCCTACTCATGTTAGTTTTCCACAATTCAATAAACTTACCGATTGAGCACCATCTGAATCACCAGCCGCAGAAAGCAGGGCAAAAGCCATCTGCATAGCTCTATCAATATCTCCGCTTGAAAATAGGTTATCCAGTTGACCTTGGGACTCCATCATATTTGAATGTTTAGGAGGTGTAACCTGAAGGAGAAAGATAAGCAACACCAACAGTTTTTTTTTTTGAGAAGATTTTCACCAAAATAGTCGGTAATTTGTGAAATGGTGTTTCATCATATATCAGCATAGAAGAACGCAACTATTCGATGCCTCATAGTCTGAATAAGAGAGTGGTTAAATTGCCTCATAAACTAATTTTTAGAGTCCTGGATTTTTCTGTTTCCTTTGAGATGGGGTTCACAGAACCTATTTTAGAGATGTTCGTCGACTGATTTAGTTGAACATGAAGATTGTTTCTGTTTGGTCTTAGAGAAGCTATGACAACCTTTTACGTTGGGAAGTTACCAAAGCGTTTTAATCTGTCATTGACAATCCGTTTGATATTAATACGGGTCAAAAACGAAGGAAAAAAGGTAGCAGAATCAATATCAAGTTACTTTTTCCGATCGTGAGGAAAAAGACAGATCCAAGTTTCTAGATGACACCTTTATGATAAGGATGCTATAAAATCGTTATTGTGAAATGCAACGAAGGATAATTTACCTGAACAGCTAAATACACAACGGAATAGTCACCGAGTGAATCTAAAATTTCCAACCGCAGGTCAAGGGAATAGTTTGTCAGTTTGTCTCCCATTGGTAGCTCCGTTGTCACGTTTGGTTGCCATCCTGTGTGAAAAGCTACAACGCCAAACTGAGTTTTGTAAGCAAATTGATAAGTGAGAGGCAAGTCAGAATCTGTCCAGTTGGCACATTCCACATGAAACTTTGTTGTGATTGCTTCTCCACTCGTAGGATCCACGAAACATCCAGTGTTGTCGCTTTGAGAATATGGTGGGACATTTGTATGAAAAACGTAACTATTTTCTGCGTAATTACCATCGTCCAACCAGGCAACCATGAGTAGTTTGTAAGTTTGGTTGGACAGCAGGGCACTTTTTCGGTAAAGTGCGTCTCCTTTTTCTATGATCAGACTTGGACCCGTCAAGGATGTCAGAGATATGTTTGCCAAGTTTCCCATCGCTCTCCACGATTCATTGGAGCTCTTGTTAGATTTGACGAAAAGAGACCATT
The DNA here is from genome assembly GCF_964200805.1 of Pocillopora damicornis. Lineage (NCBI taxonomy): Eukaryota > Metazoa > Cnidaria > Anthozoa > Scleractinia > Pocilloporidae > Pocillopora > Pocillopora damicornis. Next base: position 7,101,440 of record NC_142676.1, read on the forward strand.
GGTGGTGTCTGATAAAGGGACAAGACATCCCCGAGCAATGAGCTTCTAATGCAAATCTCTTCCTTGTGCTGACCTTCTCTTCACAGTTTGCAACACATCTAGTTGAAGATGACAGAAATGTTAGCTGACTCACTTGAGCTACTGGCATGGAAAGGTTTTTAGGGTATCTTTCATTATGAGCTAATCAGATGTGCAGCTCCATATTTAATAAAGGACGGAGCAAAGTTCTTTGAAAAGTGACCTATGTTTAGTTTGAATAAACTTCCATGAACTACCGTACGCTTTTTATATTTCTGGAGAATTTGGCTTTCACTTTTCTAGCTCGCTATTTCTAATCTGCGTTAAACTCCTTAATTTTATTTGCTGCTCCGCTATCTGAGTTTACTACTGTTTGAGGGGAATGTTCAGATTTAGGGTTTAATTTTCATGGTCTCATAAAAAGCGCATGCAACACAGACAAGGTAGAGGACATAATTAGATATGCTTGGAATGAGGCCACTCTCACCTGATTGCAAATGATAAGTTTGTGTCCACGAAGATTGTGTGAGATATTACGACAGATCTCTTTCCTTGCGTTACAAGTACTTGAAAAACATACGCTCGCTTAGCCACCATGAAGTCTGGATTTATTAACACACTTTGTGTGTTTGTAGAATGCGAAATTCCAGGATCATAAGCAAAGCATCCTTTAGCACTCGTGTAGTTGAAAAAACGAGACTCATAACCAGCCACAAAGGTTGCGTTAGACGTAGTTTCGTTGCGCTCTCTACAACTCCATAGATACTCCAAGTTAGGTGCCTCAATACCAAATGAGGTGCCCAGTACACCAGTAGTTACTACACTTAGCTCAATAGGACCACCGCCCTTAAAGGCCGTGTTTGGGCCGGAAACAAATGCTCTCAATTGAGGCAGAATTCTTATAAAACCAAACGTGTAAGAGATGGCTCCAATTATTGCTTTCGGTTTTGCAGACACACGAACATAGGTAAATCCCACGGGCAGGTCAGGAGTCACTGTTATGTTAGCTGCATTGTCAACGAGGCTGACGAAAGGAGAAAATTGTCCGGTATTTTCATCCACTGTGGAAAGTTCCCATTCGAAGTTTAACTGTGTATACATTGCCATGGTCGAATTTGATTCAGATGACGACAAAATTGCATGAATTCTGTATGAATGGCCTGGAAGTATTTCTTTTGCTCCCTCTAAGGTTGTGCTCAGGTTCAGGGAAATATTTACAAGAAGTTTTGTTTGGTCGGCTGTAATAAAAAAGAAAACAAGCTAAACATTAGTATGCGATATGTAAGGAAAACGTCTTTGGACAAAAAGAAAACTGCTAGTCTTGGTTGTGGAGTGGGGTTTGGGTGGTCCAAGTGAAAAGTGGGAACTAAAGTGTACATATGTCTAACAAGTAAGTGACGCCCACACGCGAGTGTGGGCGTCTGAGATAATTTGTGCTACCGAACGATTTTTTTTATAGTGGCACAAGTACGTTGTGGTTCTACATCCTCTTAATCCAGTTCAAATTTGCATCTGGTGTGCTGTCTTGTGTGTAGGGAGGGAGAAGAGAGAACCTTGGCAAAAACAGTCAGAGTGTGAGAATCGATAACAATAAACTCAACCCACTTGAGACACTAGGGGCTCGTTTCTCGAAGTCCCTGTTATTACTAATCCCGACAGGCTAATTTTTGTCGATTACGCGGTTCCATTCACGATCGGGATATCGATAGCATTAATATTCAAATATCAATGATATCAGGAAATGACTCGACCTTGAATTTTTAAGAATTTGCTACGCTCTATTGAGACAAATCTGGAAGAAGGCAACTCTTTCAATCAGTAACCTAGTACTTTTGCTGTCAAGTGAGAGACATTTATATATAATCCTACCTGTGTATTGGAGTTCCACGTAATCAATCTCTTCTTTTAGTTGTGCTATAATATGCGATTGGCCGGCTCGAAGGCATTCGATTTTTACCTCCGCTGTCATCACTGTGCCTTCTCCCTTCCTGGGAGACTCTCGTGGGCTAAAATGAAGAAATCAAGAAGATATGTGACAGTGTTCCCCGAAAAAGGAGGTTAAATGCTGAGTCATTTGGAAGTAAGGAAAAGGGAATTTGACGGGAAAGAACACTAGCTGTCTAGGAATGAAGTAAATGAAAAAAAAAATTCAAAACTGCAGACGCTCAAGCAGGTAACGAAAGCCATTTTTTTCATTGTTCCTAAGTTGTCACAGATGCACAACATTTGCCTTCCATCTCCACTCAGGACGCTGTTGATAAGGGTGATCCTAACAGTATGGAGACGCTTGTTATGAATGGTAATGGCTTATTGCTTAGGTCATTGACGAGTTCTCTTAGCCCTTGCACTCTCAAAGGTGACCGTAAAAGTACATTTTCCACGATATCAATGCAACATGATCATGAAGAAGAAATTTTTTGGAACCTTTTTTGGTCACCCTTGGGAGTGCATGGACCAAGAGAGCTCGTTGATGACCCAAGTAAAACATCACATGGAGGATATTTTTGGATTTTAAAAAAATTACAGAAACCAAAATTAGAAACAATGTTTGGCTGATAGAGTGGAGAGACGATTTTTAGATCCCAGCCATATAATATTCGGAAGAGTATCGTACTCGAACTTCGGGAGAGCGGAACCGGCAAACAACTAGGCAGAATCGCAGTGCTGATACAAAGGTTAAAGTTTCTTATTCAAATTCATTTCTTACTCAACGTACCTGAAGTGTAGAGCTTGGACACTTAAAAACCCCGGGGTATGGCTTAGTAGATCCCTCACCTAGTGTGTAGAAAAAGAGAAACAAAACTTGTCGCTACTTTGAAGCCAAAAGACTTTTAGAATATTTATACTACACCTTTGTAGTGAGAACAATTTGGTTCCATATGCGGACAAGACGACCTTACGGTCGATACATTGATGTCAAAATGCGTCGTGATTAGTTTTTTTTCCTTTTCCAGTTGCTGGTTGCTGTCCCTTCCATATTCCTGTACAATAACCGGAACATAACTGGTTTCTCTTTGAAATGTTTCCACTGAATCGCTCAGCCTCCATTAGACTGTTTGGAGTGAGTGCTTACACAATATTAAACCATGTAACAAATCGCTCAGTCCTACAGTAATAACAACTACCTCAAGCAATCAATGAGAATTAATATTAATGATACGTAATTGGCGCAATGAAAAGGAAAAACAAGTGGCCCAGCCATTGTTGGTTCAGTCCTCCAATTTATAAGCTTTATGTTTTTGTCTCTTTACCTGATCTTCCACATCTCCAAACATTTGAGCCAAATCATTGCCGTCAATCATTCTTGAAGCCAGGGAATCCACTGTATATGGCGTCTTACTCAACATCAACAAGGCCACAAGATAATAATCTGAGATATGAAAATGGAAGCACATTTAAGATAAACTGAAGCATTACTCGTGCACCAAAGAATTTGCAAAACTGATACTGATATGCAAAATGCAATGTGCAATGTGTAAAAAGTGATTTGCTGCTTGCAATGGATGATATCAGATGCTTACAAGTACATTTAATTTGATTACTTGTGACAATTGTTTGGGAAATATTAATCTTTTGGCCCTGAACAGTAAGAGGAAAACTGACCTGATTTGCAGCCATACAGCTCCAGTCGAAGGCCGACATTATCTTTGAAACCCATCGGCATCAGCGTGACTCCATTTGCTTTTACTGGAAGGATCATGCGATTTAACCTTATGGTGTTACTGTCGTTGTTTCCAACAAAAAACTGACAATAAAGGGACATAAAGGTCATCAGTATATACCACTTGAGTTAATAGTGCTTTTCGCGCGCGCTAATTGGCTAGTTTGGAAGTAAATAGCGAGTAGTATTCACATTTGGGCAGCCAATGAGATAAAGTCACGCGTCAAGAGTTTAATTTCCAACCATTTTTTGGAATATTGTAAGAAATAAAGTAATTTTTTTGGTATCTGTGTGGTATATACTAATTAACAATTATTGCATTGCCTAAGTATATCTCAACTGGCAATGATATTTTGATTTTCTGTATCGTATCCTTGCAATCACTGACTGGCATTTTGACAACAGGAGTGGAATTTATGATCAAAATCAAATGAAGAGTTGTTTGTCAGTCGAGTATTACGCTTCTAGTTCGTGCAAACGAATCAGCCATTTTTGCTGTGATGCTGCTGGCTGCAAGGCACAGGACCTGAAACTGGTAATGCTCAGGTTGTCGAAACTTCCATCTTTGTCATCTCAAACAGAATTTTTCAGAACTTCTCTCATACTGACGATCAGACAACATAATCAGCCCTTATTCCTTGGTTTGAACCATTTTGATTTATTGAGGCAACTATCTTGTTTTTTTCCAGCTTCACTGGTTCGCAACCTTCGTAATTCACCTTAAATAGTTTTCTTTTGTCTGAACAGGGTTGCTTAAATAATTAATCTGGTAGGGTTAAATAACCCCAGAGGCATTTTGAGACTAAAGCAATATCATGAAAAAGAATCTGGCAGTCCAGTGGTAGTACCATACCTAGCTAAACAGAGATAACAGTCACAACGAATAAAAATATTTGAAGCACACGCAGTTGAAGACAATAAACACCTAAAAACCGCAATTTTTATAACAATGAGAAAATTAAAAACATTCATGGAAGCAGTGTGCGGAAAACAATAAGCCTTCTGGTGAGAGTTTTACCATAAAACTGATACTGTGAATAGTTGAAGCAGAAAACGAACTTAGGAGAATTTTATGAAAGCAGAAGAAGAGTTAATACGCTAACCAATTTATCAAAGTATAATAAATCTTTTCAAACCACAACACCAGGTTCTCGAGTCCTACTGCGAGTTTCGAACAAACATTCGTGACATTTAGCGAAATTTATTTCTTTTCTTAGATTTAGAAGCGTTGTTGTTTAAAATCACGGAATTTCATCATAAACGATTGTTTATCTTAACGCCCTATATCGATGGAAATATTCCATTTTCTCTGTTTAATAGAAGTGTGGAACAAACGTACTGACATAAGTTGTTTTGTTGCGGTGGTTTTACAAAGTTGCCGATTACGGTGACAGAATATAAATTTCAAGGTATCTGTAGCAAATTAAATTGTTTTGGGCAATTCAATAAAATCAACAGCCTGGACTTGTCCAGAACTATTTTGAAGTTTTAAGCTGATGCATACTATTAGTGAAACGAAAAAAAAATGCTTGTCAAAAGAATGGTCATCGATTGAAAGAATTTTTTTTTCATAAAATTACTAAATTGGATCAGTTGGATTACTCGGATCAGTTGCTGCAATTTTAGTCTCTAAGTTGGCAAATAATGTGACATACAAAATCAGGAACTGGATACGGTAGTTTTCTTTTTAATTCATAGAACGTACGATCCTAGACTTCGTTCAGAAATCTGTTTCTTATGTTTTGACATTTTAATGTTTCAAAGTTATTAACTTCATCTCTAATTTTGTGTCAGATTATCCAAGCTTCTAAAAATGGATAGTCTTTAAAGTTTTCCAAACGTCGCTCAACAAAATTTGAATTTTTAAATCGTATCTCTTTTGCAAATAAGACACGATTCAATTTTGAGGAAAAGTGTATCTGCTTCCTCTTACCTGTGTTTCTCCATTAGTATCCTTAAAATTTACATAATCTGAGCCCTGGCTATACAGCAAAATATAGGCAGTAACCCATTCCTTAACTTCTGGATTGCCGTAACCTTGTGTTGCAATCGCTGTAACAACCACAGTATGCCCAAGGTCTACTTTCAACCAACTTTCACCGGCGTTTTCTGGTGCAGAACGATATCCTGTTCTATTGAGCCTCGCTCTGTGAGCACCGAAAGTCGTGAAATCGTTATCAAAAGCTGATGGAGCCGTAAATTGATTATCTTTGATTCTGCCATCGGAGATTCCCAACGGGTGAAGACATCCATCTGCCGATCATAACCAAACACTTGTTATCATACTTTGAAACTCGCCCAAAATGTTTCTCTTTAGATTTCAATTCAGAAAATAATCAATTATAACCTGAAACATCGTAGGCTTTCGTTGTTTCCTCCGAACAATGGCTGAGAAGGAAAAGATTTAAAAGACACAAGGTGAATATTTCTAACGCAGGCATCTTTTTTCGTTCGTATGTTAATGACTCGAGGAGTTAAACATGAATAATATAAGTATGAAACATCCACAGACCAGCTGGGACCCAAAATGGAATTGTTGATTTTTCTTGTTTTGACAAGTTTTGAATTGTTTTGTTTTCGATGGTCAATCTAATTTTGACGTCAATACGCGGGATTAATCATGGCGAACATTCAGAATGATTTTGTTGTATTATTTTTATTGTTTTTTTGGTGTTTGATATTTTCCAGAATGTTCTCAATATTTTTGTCACATATTTTAGCGAGGTCTCGCGCACATTGAGTACCACAATGAGATGAATAAAAAATGGTTTTACTAATTTTAGATTTACTGCTTTGACTACGTTCCACCAAAGTGTAAACGAATCAGTGCCTATTCAAACGACGAAAGAAAAGCAAAACGGCATTTTTAAGTGTAGCGATATTTAGTAAGCTACCTTCACCGATTTTCTTTAGTATCTTTCCATATACAACATGAAAGCGGCATAACTGAGATAGCAGTGTCTCATATTTTTTTGTCTCCTCTTTGTGTTTTAACAACGGAAGACCTGCTGGTATGTCTGTTTAAAAGACAAGCCCTTGTGTAGACATTACATCGAACATCGCAAAGCCAGGTAAAGAAAAGAGATCCCTTTTCACCGATTTTCATTAGTATCTTGCCATAAACAAGATTAATATGAAAGCAGCCATATGTGATAGCAATGTCAAAAATTTTCCTCTTCTTTGTGTTTAACAACTGAGGACATTTTGCTATGTCTAGGTAAAACACCTCAAGGAAGGACAAAAAACGTGATCCATTCCAAAAGAAACAAGGTCCGCCACGTGCATATGTGACATGTGACATTTGAACATGGACCTAAACTGGTGAGGTGTAAATGTGGTTGTGGTGATTCTAAGTTGCAAAAACAAATTTAGATCTGATGGTGCAGATTCCTTTAATGTAACCCTTCTGCTGGACAAGTTATTTTTACCTGTGGTGTGATATGGCTTAAAGCAAAGATTTGAAGACAGATGAGCATTGACTGTCTACCAAGCAAATCTGTACAACGATTTCGAATCCCGCTTTATTAATAAAACATGGCCGGGACAGATTTTAGCGACCACCTTTGTAGGTGTTTATTTGAAAGCAGAAAATGTACTCAGATTCATCTCATGTAGGTGAGGAAGGAAAACGTGTATTACAGGAATCTACAACGGTATTTTGAGAATAAAACTTTCTCTGCAGAACATTACCCTCTTAAAGAAGGCTAAATCATGTGCATGATATAAGCTTTAGACGAAAGACAATGGCGAAACTTCAAAAGAATGGTGATCATGTTCAACCATCACGAGCTCCACAAAAGATCGTTTTAGTTACATCTGTAAAGTACACATCTTTTAATTAACTTAAAATGAAAGTTTTAGGAACGAAAGTTGTTGAGATGAAACGAGGCACATGATTGACTTCACATCTACGCTGTGTAAACTCATTATTTTTTTTCCAATCAGGCCGTTTACCAATCCGGGCCACACAACCATCAACCGAGCAAGAGGCCACGCGTTGGGAGCAACTGCTCAAATTTTAGAATAAAACAAACAAAAAAAGGAGACAATGCGCCCATGAATGTAGTTCTTACGATGAACTTTATTCCTTCTTTCTTAAACAAGAATGTCTGACATGATGTATCTTGTAATTATTCACCTGTATAAAGAACCAACTAAAAGGCTCTAAACTTGGTGAGCTACATAAAAAGAGGGGAACGCTGGCATTTTGTATCGATGTCACATGTACGGGGCCGTGAGTACCAAGTCTATTTCTAAATAACGGGTTGATGTTTAATCTTCCTCGATTGCCTTCTCGCCTGACATCTTAAAAACGTAGTCCGCGTGTCTCGTGCTCCTCCTCCTCCTTATTTTGTTTCTTGTCTTGGTGTTTCTTGTCGTGTTTCTTCTTTCCCTTGGATGGTTTGTCCTTGCACGGATAACTGCCGCCACATGAGGACGGCTGCGGATAAGGATAAGGTGCCGGATAAGGCGCAGGGTAAGGTGCCGGATAAGGCGCAGGGAATGATATAGGGCACGGCTCGGGTGCTGGTACTGGTGTAACTGCTCCACCTTGGCAAGGAGCTCCACCTGCTCCGGCTGCTCCGCCTCCACTCATCAACGCCGTTAAAGCAGCTACCATCTGCCCGAGGCACACCGAGGGGTCGCCTTGTGCAGCACAGGCTTGGAAGTCAGCACAGGCTTTATTCTACGAATTGAAACAGCATGTAATTCATCTTTTCGGCAACAATAGAATTGAGAAACTTCATTTCTTTTCTTTCTTTAGAGAGAAGAAGAAACACAAAAACATTAATTGTAAGACAGCCCCTTTTTCCGCCGACTTAACCTCTAAAAAAGACAAGTGTAGTAGAGACGAAACAGAACGAGTAACTTAATACTGAAAACAGCGCGAATGAAAATGATATTATCCTTTGGTGACTAAAGTGAATGCTATCCTTGTCTTAAAAAGTAAAGACAACATACCCTTGGCAATTCACAGGAAGTTATCTGAAGTGTGCTCGGATCAGGATAATAATTGGCCTCCCAATGACTAACTGTGAGAGGTACAAATGTCTCCTCTATGAATTAAGAGTCTATGAAATTAAACCTAAGAAAGGATAAGCGAAAATACTCACAACTCCGTCAACAAGGGGATTTGGTGGAGGAGGGGGCCCTGCAGCAGGGGGAGGAGGAGGAGCACCTCCCGCTGGTGGCGTCGTTGCTCCTGCAGCAGGAGGAGGCGGGGTGGTTTCCTCTGCACTTCCACTCTCCTCTCCTCCTTCCTCTGGTTTAGCTTCTAAAAATGAAAATGATACAACACTTATAATTTCCTGTTATCTCTTTCGCTGGCCCCTTCTTGGCTTTGTTTGTATTCCTTGTTACTAAATATGCTATAAGTATACCAACGGCTACTAAGGCAATGGATAATGACTAGTCCTGTATATATGACTGTAAATATATGAAAATTATATATGTGAACTGCGGATAAAGAAATGGGATCGATATCAGTATCTGGGCAATTGCCCACCTACCCCTCCCCTAATCCAACAACAGTCTATTGATAACAAATTAGGGTTAATGTTGGGTTAGGGGAGGGGTAGGTGGGAAGTTGCCCAGATACTGATTTTGATCCAAGAAATGATCTTCGCAGTAATGAACACTACTTAAGCAGTAGTGAAAATAAGGCCTGAAAAAAATTCAGGCCTGTACGGGATTTGAACCCATGATCTTTATTATTCTATATTCGCGCTTTCTGGATACGAGATTGGTTATAGCCAACTCGGTGTTAGGCGCCTCGTTGGCTATTTACCATTTCATTTATCCAACAAGAGCGAATGGAATAATTGTTTCATTAAATCACATTAAATCCTGAACGTTTGGATATTTGGAGCTTTTGACAGCTCCGCAACAGTTGGTGTGACGCACTTCCATATTAGGTGACTCGGAATTTGAGCTGATAACCGGGGCTGAGTGAACCAATCAGGACGCTAGAAATGCGATATTTCTGAGTTAAAAATTTATAATTACTGTCATTTGTTTTAAGCTTTGATTGTCATCGGTGGTCTACTGACCTCATGTGAATTTTCCTGGGGAGACGCGCTAGATGCCTGGGCAGGAATATGTACTTCCCATTAGAGTTAGGAGTTTACGTATCATTAAAATTGTGAAATAAAAAGAAAGAAAAAAAAAACATCCTACCTTCTTCAGCGATGTAAGTGTCATCAAAGTCTTCTTCTTCAACTTCCCGCTCATCCTTGGAAATATAAGAAGAGAAATCATTCTTTAATCGGTCTTAAGGAAAGTTGAAGGGAGAGGGATTCATGTAAATTAACAATCTTTTATTTCTGTTCTATACTTGAGGCAGTCAGTTTGTGTGGAGATGGGCGGAAAAGCTGAGCAAGTGGGTAAGGGTAAGATAACTTAAAAATTCCGACCGATTTCTTTCCCTCGCTCGTAAATTTGTTCATCCAGTCCCAATTGACTGACAGCCCAGAGAAGTTTTATATTCAGTTAGCTTTCTAAGTTTTAAACATGCTTGAGTTGGTTGATCATGACAAAAAAAAATTTGTAATGAAGCTTTAAGTTACCAGCCACATCACGTGTTTTCTACGCTTTGGACATAACGGAAAAAAACGATGTCTGGAAAGTGTTCAATTTGAATGGGCTTTGAACTGAATTCATGCAGACTGGTAGGCAACCGGTATAAGTAGGAAAAAAAAGAGAAATATAAAAAAAATAGCCCATAAGTTGTTTTGAGCTATGCATCAGTTGTTTTGGGCCCATAGTTCGAAATTAAACAAGTGATTAATTCTCAAACGTGTCCTGTTGAAATGTTGCGTATATTGTGTTTTTCCGGTGAAATATTTCCGTGAAATCATAAGCCGGCGTCTTCTTTAAAGTCATCGTTTTAGTCATCATTTATCGTTGTCATGCTTGGATCGCATGCAGATACAGGCAAAAAACACAAAGGAATCAACAGGTATCAAGATCGAGGACATGTTCTCTTGCTTGCATCAGGGTAGTGATCGGCTTTAAAAGACCATTCTAAAAAATGGTGAATGAAATTATTGAAATTAGAGGAGAACGAAAGCTGTCGCAATAACAAGAAAGTTGAATAGTACACACTTAAGCTTTTATTGAACATTTCGAGTCAAAGCAATTTTTTTTCAGAGAAATAACGCTTTGCAATTTTGCACATTTACAGAGACGTGGAAACATAGAGGAGAAAATTTCTCAAATTTTTTACTTCATGTTTAAATCTACTTTTCTCGGCTGAGCATAACTAATTTCTTGTGCAGTTTAGTCAAAGCGGTTATAATGTTCAGAAACCATTTTAAAGATGAACAAAAGAAAAGTAACAAAATAAATCATTTTCTTGTTTCCCTCAAGGTAAGTAAACCCTTTCCTTCCCCTCCTAACAGTCTACATTTTCTCTTTGTTTCTTTTGAAGAATTATTTCATGGCTAAAATGTTCACTGATTTAAGCAGCTTCTACAGGCCATCAAGATTTAATAAGATGCTTTAACAAAGAGGATTGCTTCTGAACAACAAACTCGTCAAAAGATTAATGAGAAATAACTAAAAATCTTTTTAGAAGGACGCACAAGGAGATACTCTACAATTTGAAAGTAAATAAGCTAAATCTTTTAAACTTGGACACTCGATAACTCGAGCTGAAGCTCTTTAATTTTCATCGGGTCACAATCCTTACAACTGATTTTAGCCCTGATTTTTGAACGTGGTGACCTGAAACGTCGATGTCAACGGCACACCTCAAAAGCATAAATCTATGGAGAATCTGCTGATCATCTTTTAGTAAAGTAGTTGCTTCATAATTTACGACAGAGTTGTCTTCTCGACGCTCTAGGAACTAGCCGAAGCATGAAAACTTTGCCTTCTCTGGTCGGAGAAAATGAATGACAAAGAGAAGGCGAAAAATTTTTTAAGGTTCTAATTGGCGAAGAGATTGGAAAATTATTTGGTAGAAGAAAGGTAACGCTATTCCCAGAAAAAGCATGAGGTTTGCTTTTGAGGAAGTCTTTGCTCAGGTAAGTCTCCTTGCTTTAAAAGATATATCTATTCATCGTCTACCCAGGCCCACGTGTAATCTTGAAACAGTCGATTGAGGTGTTTAACCCTTCCTACAAACAAATGTGTCAGGCCATGCTGATTTTGGCTGTAATCATGCAAAAACTTCAAACCTTTATTGATAATAATTATAACTGGTCAATTTTTTGGCCGAGTTTTGTTTTACAAACATGACCAGAAGAGAAAATAATTCGTATGTAGGTGCGACAGGAAAAAAACCTCTTCTTTGATTTCGGATTTAACTCTTAAAAATTCAACCGAGATCGTCGAGATTCCACCATTCTACCTACTCACCTCGTTCGACGGCCTTGCATAGCCTGTAATAAGGAAAGCAGCCAAAAGAAGGAAAATCAAAACACGTTTAAGCTCCATAATTGTCTCGTTTGTGGCACTACTTGGAAGTCGGTCGCGACCATTTACTTAGACAAAATATATAACACATAAATTAATCATGTCTCGTTACTGGTAGCAGGTCACAATAGAGAACGGAGTAAATAAAAGTGACCATGGTCCACAGGTGTATATAAACAAATCAGACCGGTGCTTTCCAAGGGCTTTGTTAGTACTTAAATTGCAAGGACGATTTCTCTTATCAAATTGCAAATTTGGGTGAAGAAAAATGATGTTTTATTAAAAGGATAAGCTACTTAAAACTCAATATATTTGTGGTTAGACCAATTTACGGGAGACAAAGGAGCTCTGGAAGCAACCGGGGTTTATCCGTTTCCAGATTTGTAATTTTATCTGTTAAAAGCCTGTCTTTTATGGAACCAGTAAATTTAAAGCTATATCTTAAAAGCAGTAGTCCACACTTTCTATCGGCATACACTTGTGCGTACGTTTTCCCTTTTACCCATGGATGAATAACACTCTTAGGATGTTGGAAGAACGCTACAAAAGCTTTGAAAGCTCCCGTCTTTGGCTCGCGGTCTTTACCAATTCCTATCATGTTTTCCCTACCGGAAAGTCATTACGCTTGGTAAACTGATAAGAATTGCGGTTTAATACGCCATCTCAAAAGAGAAGTTTTGCATATGAACTCGTGGAACACTGACGATTCTGTGTGCTTGTGTTTGGGTAGGAGATGATCTCGAACCCAGATCCTACCGTGTAACTGTAACTTTCAACGCTTGAATGTGGAAGGTCTGAGTGCGAGGCTATGTATGGGTTGGAGGGAGGGGGGTGGACGTGGAAGGTGTATAAAACTGACACAGAACTTACGGAAGATGTCTGAGGAAAATGTTAACGAAGTGTTGAATATTTCAAATTCTAAAGACAAGATCATAAACCATAAATGGTTCTGAGTGGATTTGTGCTCCATCTTTCTCGTATTTCTATCAGTTTTGTCAACGTTATGGGAGGCTATTTTCAGTGTCTTTTGATGACGTGGAATCAATGGTGGTCATTTTAATAGGAACAACAGGAAGCTCTATATGCTCTCAGTAACCTGTTCAAACAACATGGATTCGAATATGTAATAATCCAACGTCGCTACACTGTAAAATTAAAAGAGCTGATTTGGCCCCAAAAATGGGGCCAAAACGAGTGAGTCCAGTTTGGCACTTGCTTAGGGTCAATTCAGCCCCATTGAAATGGGGCTGTTTTTGGCACCAATTTTGGGGCTGAATTGACCCCGTTGTAGGGGCCAAATTGGACCATGTGAAGGGTGAATTTGAAAAATACAGGGGCCACTTTGAAATTTATAGGGGCCAAAACAGCCCCCGAAATTTCAGCCCTCTCACAAATGGCCCCTTTAAAAAGAGCCAATTCAGCTCCATTGTGGGCCACTTCAGAAGTAGAGGGCTCTTTCCTCTCCATGCTGATTTTCCCCCTTACATTCAAATAATGAAAATACACCACATACTTTATCTTTCAAACACTCATTTATTAGCTTCTAGATATTGTTTCTGTAAAAACCTTTTATGCTACCTGATTTTACAGTTATTAAGAATCTTAATTGTGGTATAAAACAGACAAACTTTGAAACATCATGTGAAAGAATATAACATACATACATATTTAACATTAATTCAACCATTTTCTAAAATAGATCTCTTCCCTAAATCAGTATACTTCTTAACAGTGCAAGCATTGCAAGAAATTACACCCAAGAGACACTTGTGAGTAAAGCTTCCCTTTTCAATGACTTAGCAAATGTGGTAATGTAAAGCAGCTTATAATTAAGACTGATTTAAAGTACAGAAAATTATCAAAATAAGACAGAGGCAACAAATGGTCCAGTTCCTGCACAAGAATATAGACCTTGTTTGATTTGTGCATATGAAAAACAAAGAGCCTTAGAGCAGCAAAGAGTATTCTTCCAGTGGATGTGAGAATACATGCACTCATATTACTACTCTAGATATTATCAAAATATAAACTATCAGCAAGTACTACCGCAGGCATTTGCCAAGTCATTGAAAATAGAGGAAACAGTGACAAGAGTCTGCCTGTGCCCAATTTCAAGCAATGCTTGCTCTAAAAAAAGTCAAAATTGCCTTTGACCGATTGTAAGAAAATATAAATAAGCCAAGTAACCCAATGAGAGCATCAAGAATCTTTTCTTATGAGAAGTGACAAATTACACTTCCCTCTGTTACTATATTCAGGTGATTGATGTACTGAAGATCTCCAACAATTAAAATTTGTGCTGGACATAATCTCTGATTGCTGAATCAACATCAGCTACTCTATGCAATAAAAACAAGTTTTACAACCACATTAAAATCAAGCCAAAGTGCAAAAAGTGCCTGTAGCCAGAAAAAAAGAATATATATATATATATACACACTTAAGTTAAAGAATTAAAGAGGATGCATCAATTCTCTGTGACTGAGTTTTGTGCCTAAGTGCTTGTCAGACAGAAAAGTTCTGTCTGACAAGCGCTTAGGTGCGAAATTTTGAGTCACAGAGAATTGATGTGTCCTCTTTAATTCTTTAACTTATGTATACTTAGCTCTACTACCACAGCATTGAGCACTTTATGCCAAGGTAGACTCTACCCCCACATTTACATATATTTATATATATATATTGTTTTTCTAAAACTATAAGCTAAAACACCAGAAATGGAAGTGGAAGTTTAGCTCAATGTGTGTAATTTGTCTCCCATTCAAGACTTGAAAAACTAATGTATGACTCCCAAAATATCTGAAAAAAATCAGCTATTCTATGTCCAATATTTATCTAATGGTTTGACAACAGGAATATTTTAAAAAATTGCAAAATCAAAAAAACTAAACAAAAAGGCAAAATTAATACAACCCCAAAGTACTTGAACCTTTGTATCTGGACTTCATTGGCAAATGGGCTCAGAAATTTTACCTGTTCATCTTAGTACCAAAGTAGCAGTTTTTTGGACTTGTACCTCGAAAATGGTCACAACTTCATTAAATGCATGTGATGACAAACACACAAGAACAAAGGTCATGAACTTAAAAGGTGAGAGTGATTATTTTGCAACTTTTTATTTTAAGGCAAGAGATTCAGCATCACAAAATTGTCTCTCTTCACTGCAAGCAGAAGAGGTGAAGCAATAGATTTTTAGACCATACCAATCCATTCAGTTTCCAAGTCAACTTAGTCTAGTATCCTGCTAACCATACAAGGATACTCTGCAATAATTTTTTTTTGCAATCCACTGTTGCTCAGAGTACTGCTGATGAGATATCCCTTCTGGGTATCCAACTCTACTGAGGCAGAGAACTGTACAAAAAAACAAACAAATGAGCAAATTAATTTGTTGTCGGAGAACAGTAAATTTTTGCAACTACAAAGTTGCAAAATATTTGTAAGCAAACTGTGCATAAGAAGTAAAAACACAATAATGGTGATCATCAATGATGTATTTTCACCAAACTGTATATGTACTTATCAAGAAAAGAAATCATACATCTATGCACTTCAGTTTTAGTTCAGTATTCATGAATAAATAAGGATTGCTTGTAGACTTAAAAAACAAAACAAAGAAAAGTTTCTTACCCTCGATGGTAGTTGGAATTTCGAAAGCCATTCAGGAGGAACCTGTAGGTAAATATTTGTTTTCAAAAAAATTAAACTGTCTGATAACATCCTATCAATTCACTAATTTTTTAATTTACCAGATTTAAAAATTGGGTTTACTTTGTTTTATGTATGGTGCAAGTAAATACATATCTAATATATTTCAATAAAAATAAAGCAAATCTCGCCATTTTTGTAGGTGCAATCCCCGAGATTTGTCATCTTTAACTGACCAACTGGCACCTTGTGTGTTTTCCTTTAGGATATAATCGAAAGAAAGTAGTCGATAATGTACTCTTCACCATCCTGCTAAGTTTAATATACAAGAACTTACTTAGACAGTGCTCAGTTCTGTCGCCTCGTCCATAAAACAGAGATCCTTGAGCGATTTATAATATTGATATACCCATTTCTTTCGGTGCCAATGTCACCTCTAAATTGTCATAATCGCTGATGTTTTCTGAATCATCAATCGACGTTTGAACCGTCTTACTCGAAGGACTTGATTCTGCACGCTGAAAGAGTGATAGCCAAAAATCAGCTTAAGTGGATGCAAACAAAGACATAGACATAAAAATATCAGTTCATCTTTTCAAGAAAAAGATTAAGAATTCAGAGTGAGAGATCCTAAAATCTGAGAATCTTGAAATAAGTTAAATCCATCTTGTGCAAATGCAGTATTCGAACTGTAACCGTCTCTATCTCTCGGCGCCAAAATTTGATCACGTGACTTTAGTTGCGAAACCGCTGAGACTCAACAAGACTCGGGAGAAGAGGCGAACCATTCATGCGTCAAATTCTCTGGTGGGAAAATTAATTATCGTACCGACGAAGAACTCGTGTCATCTCTAGGTTCAGCGTTCATTGCAATCAATTTCTTGAGCTTTAGACGCTCTTTTATAATAGGGATGTAGTGCCTTGGTACGTCTGCATCTTGGGCGATCGCAAGGAGATCTTGGCCACCGCAACCGTCTTTTTCTGCAAGATAAGATACGAACAAAGATCAATGGAGCGGTCAAGTTTGTGAATGTGAAGTTGCAGTAAAAGACGTTGTTAAGAAATTTCTTTTGCCTACCTTTCCTTTCTTAAGTCTCATTCCATGCGACTGTAGCCAAGAAACAGCCTCTTCAGTGACGAATTCGCTGCTATAATTCATTATTGTTTCCGACGCACGTGGTCTAGGTTCGACTAATGCCATCACAGCCAGCTCACGCTCACGTCTCGAGAAAAAGCCAACGATTAATTCGTTGTGTGACTCGGTGTTCAGTTACGAGAGGAACCGTTGAAAATTTGAACACTTTATAAGGAATAGTATAGGGAACGAAATATGGTCGAAAAACGAAAATTATTTTCATATTTTCTTTTTTTTTCAAAAATTGCGCCTCGTTGGGGCCAAATTGGTCAATCCTACTTGGCTCTTGGAAGGGCCAAATTGAGAAAAAGTTCCAAAGTAGAATTCATAGGGGCCAATTCAGATTTTGGAGGGGTCGAAATGGTACTTGTCACGCCCGTTTTGGCTCAAATAGTCCAAAACGAACCTTGATGGGCCAAACTGGCCCTCGAGAAATTGGGGCCAATTTGGCTTTTGGGGTCAATTTGGCTCTTTTCATTTTACAGTGTAAGCCCACATAATTCGCCGCAATTCTTCTAAAAACTCATCTGTTTCCGAGTGCAAAGTCCTCAATGGGTAGAATCTTTGGATTCCACAATCGTAAGCATTCTGTCTTGGAGATTGGTGCGCGAGCAAGGCCCCATTATTAACAGCGCAAGTCACACATTTCTCCGCCAGCAGGAAGATTTGAGACAAGCCAACGGGGATTTGCCGGAGATCTGGCTTTAGGACTCTCTCAGACCTCTTGCCAGCTCGCGATTTTTAATGCTTCCTATTTTCTCTGGGAAAGGAAACGCTTGTGCCGAAGGGCTCATGACGAGGGCTTGCTCGTAGGCTTCTAGCAGATAAATTAAGGTTTTATTCCAATGCTATGGCTTTAAGGAATTAAGGTGCATGTCATGTGATCTAGAGATACAACTTTCAGTTCAGCAAGTTGTTGTGACTTGACATGTGGTATAATGCTGAGACTGAAAACGCGCCATACTTTCTTTATTTCCAGTTCTCTCCTGATGTTGAGGACGGCATTCTCCTTCTTCACTATGCATTTTGAAAATTCAGAGTCTCGACTTTATCTTAAACAGTCACTTAGAAGTTTGACAGCATAAACCCTCCATTCTACCAAGTTAGTGGGGGCTGCTGTACCCCCAAAATTTTCTTTTAGAGGGCTACAGTCCCTCTGCTCCGCCGCCAATAATAATAATAATAATAATGACAATCTTTAATGAGGAAACTTTTTCACTAAAAAGTGGTTTACAAAAAGGACCTCGAAAATTAAAAATTAAAAATTTACAATGAATAAAAATGCTAAAAGATGCTACTAAAAACTAATGTATCTTATGTGTAATACAAAACTTAAATCAATGAATTAAAAATCTGACCCTTCAAAATATTTACATTATCAGAGGCTCGTATAGTTTTGTCCAGCGAGTTAAAATCACTTACAGCATGATAGCCAGTTCTTTGTTTGCCCCAGTTTCTTTTAACGGATGGAATTTTGAGGTTTGCTTTATTTCTTGTGTTGTAACTATGCTGTTCTTGCTGAGTGACTAATGTTAGTTCGTGATGAGTGAGACCATTAAGACATTTATATACATGTACGCATCGGCGCTGGAAGCGCCTTTTTTCTAGTGTTAACCACTTCAGTGTAGTTAACGCATCAGACGCAGAGGAATACAGTGGTCGATCTAATATTATTTTAGCCGCCTTATTTTGAAGCACTTGCAAACTAGACATTAAAGTTACATTATGTTTATCTCCCCAAACTGAATCAGCATACTCGAATAAGGGCATAACAAGGCTTTTATAAAAAAGGATGCGCGCCTTAAACGGTAACAAATGCTTAATGCGTCTAAGTAGGCCAAGCCTTTGATTAACTTTCCCTGCCATGTATTCGACATGATTTGTCCACGAAAAATCAGACGATATTAAGATTCCAAGATATTTAAAACAAGTAACATTGTTTATACAATGATCAAAGATTGAAACAGTTAGAGCTATTTTCCTCTGTAACTTCTTGTTACTGCCTATAAGCATACATTTGGTTTTGTCCAGATTCAGTGTTAACTTATATTCATTCAGCCATTTCGCCACAGCCAGGAGGTCTTGGTTGAGCTTTTCAGTCAGCTCCTGAGAGGAAGACCCATAGCAGTAGATCACCGTGTCATCTGCATAAAGTGATGCTTGACAGGCATCTAGAACGCTTGGCAAATCGTTAATGTAGATGACAAATAGCAGAGGACCCAGAATACTTCCCTGAGGGACCCCATGGGTAACTGGCAATTCATCAGACAACTCATTCCCACAACATGTACGCTGTTTCCTGTCAGTAATGTAAGAGCGGAACCACTGAAGCGAGTTCTCACATAAACCAATTTTGGAGAGCTTGCGTAACAAAATCCGATGGTCCACAGTGTCGAAAGCCTTGGTTAAATCCAAAAACACGGCCCCACACAGTTTACCTTGTTCCATGTTCAATAAGACTTCATCAGCAAATGATGTCAAAGCAGATTCAGTAGAGAGCCCCTTCCTGAATCCAAACTGTTTCCTTGTGAGAAGGTTGTTAATAACCAAGTGCTGGTACAGCTGGGAATGCACGGCTTTCTCGAGAATTTTACTGAGTGTCGGTAAAATAGAGATAGGTCGATAGTTCGATGCATTTGACCGGTCGCCTGATTTAAACAAGGCTGTAATTTTTGAGCATTTCCATAATTTAGGAAATTTACCAGTAAGAATCGATCGATTCAACAGCTTAGTGATGGAGGGAGTGATTGTATTAGCAGAGCTCTTGAGTAGTCTAGCACTAATTTTGTCCAAACCTATTGCTTTATTTGTCTTCAAAGAGGTAAGCTGCTGAAGCACAAACGATTCCTCTAGTTCAGTTAACTGGAACTGAGACAACGGTTGTTCTAAAACCAAGTTGCAATTCGACCAGGTAGTCGTTATTTTGTCAGCTAGGCGCTTGCCTATGGATGCAAAGAAGCTATTCAAAGCAACAGCAATGGATTTGGAAGTGGTGTGCTGAATGCCATCGGAAATGATGCACTGAACCTTTTCTGAGGATGAATTACGATTGCAAGCTTCGTTTACAGCTTTCCACATTTTGCCGTGATCTCCTCTGGCTTCCTCGATCATTTCGCAGTAATATTTCGACTTAGCAGATTTTACTAAGCGGTTTACTTTGTTCCTCAGTTTCCTGTAAGTGTTCCAGTGCTTTTCTGAGTTCGATTTACGTGCTTTACGATGATACCAGTCTCGATCTCTCATTGATTCGCTAATTTTGCTATTCATCCAAGGAATAGGTGTTCCCTTCACACGTCGTCGTTTGACAGGTGCATGATCGTCTGCAACTTCTGAAAACAGTTTGTTCCAAGTTAATAAAGCGTCATCGATATTGTTTTCATTGTCAACGACGTGCCAAGGAACATTCCTAAGATCTTCGTTAAATGAATTCGCATCGAAATTCTTGTAAGAGCGATACTCAAACATTCTTGGATGTGCTTTTGTGTGCACACCAGTCTTTAGAATGCAAAACACCAGGTAATGGTCGCTCAATGGAAACGGAACAACACCAGATTTAACAATGCGATGTTCATTATTGACAAAAATCAGGTCAATCAAGGTCCGTGAGGTGTCAGATATTCGAGTAGGCTCTTTTATCAGCTGTGTGAAGTCAAAAGCGCGCGAGAAGTTGAGAAGTAGTTGTTTGTCTTTCTTGGGCAATTTTGAATTAGGCATCATGTTTGCGTTTAGATCTCCTAAAATGACCACATCCGATTTTTCAAGATCAACAGCAGGCATACTATCTCGCAGAGACGAAATAAAAGTGCGGAGATCGGCATCTGGTGCTCTATAAGCGCAACATAATAACGTTGGCTTACATTTATCTCGAATTAACTCAATCCATAAACATTCCTGTCCACCAGTATTGATATCATTCCGCAAACGAAACGCCAAATCTTCTCTTACATACATAGCAACTCCGCCATATCCCTCTTTATTGCCAGCGCGATCTAACCTTATGCACACAAATCCAGGGAGTTTTATTTCAGCATTACTTGTTGAGGAATCCAGCCAAGTCTCGGACAGAGTTAGCACGTCAAAAGTTTTGTTGTTAATTCCCTCAAGACGCAGAGAGTCGGTTTTGTTTGCGAGACTTCGTATATTCAAGTGAGCAATCTTGAGACCTCTAGTGGACTTGATATCAGCAAATGTCTGGTAGCCGGGATTAATCTCAATGTCACCAGCAAGAGCAATAAGAGTCAAAGCAAAACAGGCACGATGAAAAAGCTTACAAAGCATAACACTCTTCAGTCGTCCATTAGACTCTTGCCTCCGGGTCGGTTCGTTTCGATGAAATGAAGCACCAGCAACTTCAGCCCTGCAATTCATCTGGGAAACAAAATACGTCTCTCTATCGTTAAGCAAAGTGTTCTCATATACATCTGAGAACCTGAAGAACTCCAAAGTGATGTAAATACAGAGAAACACACATAAATTTGCGGAGAGCTTGAAGCCGCGTCCGAACGCCATGATAAAAGTATCAATAAAATAACCCTTTACATCTTAACATCAGTACGCATATTTTCTCCCAACTGTTCTCTCTATATTCCCTAGGTTTCTGAAAAGGAGAATTTGTTCAACAATCAAGAGCGTCTTGAAGTATCTATGACGTGAAATTTTTTTTGCGTAACTATCTAGCCTATAATATGTACAAACCAATTTCGATAGAAGGAAAATTCCAAAAAAACTTAAACTCGGTTTTTTCGGGTTCTAAAGCGCTCCTAGTTTGTCGTTAAAGTGTCCCGTGGACTGGTAACGAATTAGCCGGTGATGACGTAGAAAACAGTGAAAACTCTCAGTTGACACTTTCAAATCTCTCACACCTCTTGCAATTTTGTATCAGCCAGCATTAACATACTCTTGAAATAATGTGCGATGGCGATGTATACCTTCCCTCAGCACGCTCTACCGAGAGTAGTGATACATCGTACTCAAGTAGTAAAGGAGAAATGGAAGTTGCGAGTACGGCTCAGAGCTACGAAGGAGAACCGCGTGCACCAAACGAAGATGGCGACGAAGACTGACAAGGACGGTTCTCGACTGCGGTGTTCAGGTCAAGATTAGGACAAAAAACTCTTGTTACTGAATTTTTAGTTTGTTGCGTTTATGTTTTATTTCTTATGGCGAAATCTATGTTAAGAATACGTGGCTGTGTTCGTTTCTGTTGCCATAACATTTTATTCCGTCGCACTAATTGCGGCGAAGGTTTCCCTTGGTCAGTACTTTAGAGTTTCGTTGCCGTAAGGTAATTCCCTTAAGAAACCAAAAGCTATCTTTTGACGAAGGAATCAGCTGTATCACAAGGCGCGATGGTATTCGCTGAGAAGTCATTGGGCAGTTTCACAGCAAGGTGCTCCTTTCCTTAGAGATTGCAAAGGAAGAGGCTATCGTCGTCGAGTTAGTCAAACGGAAAAAGAGTGAGTTTTTCACCATCTGATTCAATTTAATCTCATAGAGGGATTTTAATGGAGAAAAACGTCTTTAATTGAAGTGCAGCGTTGCCACACGACCCATTTCGCTCAGTGGCAAATAACTGACATCAGTATTGTAAATGAATATTTAGTATGCATTCGGACTTTCACACAGCACCTAGATTCGCTACCATCTAGTTCAATAAAATATGTGTTTCTTTATTTATCTCGTTGCAATGCTATTATCACGATGACATTGCTGCTGTGGCTGCTCTTAGTTTCTTGAGGGCAGGGGGAAACTGATGACTCGTGGGATGGATTTTCGGAAACCTGGGTTAGGAGAATACATGGCCCCTTCGAGCTTGCTTTTATGCCAGTATCTGCAAGAGGTTTCGCACTGTTCACTTGACAGGATGGAATGGAAAAGCTCAGGAAAGGGCTTGCATTTTATTTCTGTTATGAAGATGCGATGGAAACTACAATTGTTACGATAATAAAAACAAGAATGTAGTCATATGGAAAGACAAGGAGTATGAGTACATCTCAAGCGTGAAATAAACAACAATAAGGATCTCACCATTCTTCGCTTGCGAAATGTCAGCCGAAAAGAACGTTGAACAATCGTGTAGGGTGTGGGAACAGGCCCCTTAATCAGCATTCTTTTTAGCTGAATTCAATGGTTATGTTCCCCTGATTTGACTAGTGGTATGTGTTTGTAACAGCCCTCTTAGAAGCCGGTACGGAGCATAACGCGGACGACATTGATGAGTAAAATATCCTCGATGTCGACGATCGAAACGCGTCCATGTTGGCCATACAGCTACATCCTTTGGAAAGTAGTGTATAGAAATACCCGGTGTATGTGTATTATTCTTGTAGCTAGCATTATTTGACGCTCCGGCCAAGCAATACGTTCGTCCTTTCTTCTAGATTTTTTCTCTCTGCACCATTGTTGCCGACGTGTCTTCACAGTTTTCTGTCACAGCTATGTTACATAATCGTTTCGGCCGCGCGTTTGATGGGATAATTTTTGGCCGCCGAATCGTTCTTTCAATGCACAAAAATGGTCAAGGAGAACTCGCTAGTTGCTAAGGTCAATCATTTTTAATGTTAAATACAGCTATCAACCAAAAAATAAAAAAAAAAATTCGTGGCATAGGCACTTAAAGTTGTCATTTCCTTTACCTCTGTGACCTTAATGCGTGATTCAGGCATGCTACTGTGAGAGATATTAGATGCTTGTCACTCTTAGGGGCAAAGGTTCAGGTGTAATTACCAATATATCCCTCTCACGAATAGACGGGACAACAAATAACAAATCAGCAACACTCGAGGACTGTGGATTTTGCAAACGTGTGCGTTCACCAACCTTGGAAAATTTTATTACTGAAGAAAGGGAGACCTGGAAACTTTAAACAAGTTCCCTTTTTTACATATAATATTTACAAATGATTAAACATAATTATTTTCTCTGGTTCAAGGAGTGTTTCCTTGAGACAAACGCCGCCCTCGCATAAGCATCATATCAGAACTGGAACGCCGCGAACATACTTCTAGAGTACCTTTCATCTATTACTGTAGCTTGAAAAGCAGAAACTTGTCAAAACGATTTCTGCATGTTCCTTGCAATTGCTTTCATAATGCAACAGAAGGACAATATTCACTGCTTAAGGCAAATATATGCAGTCATCGTACGGAGTTTTAAACTGCTCTGCCCATTTTGTAACTAGTTTTGTTCGTAAAATTGCCACAGTCTCTTCGCGTTTAAGAGGAAACCAAATTTTCTTAGTAAGTTTCCTTTTGATAGGATATGAACGTGATAATGCAGTTCCAGTTAAATAACCTTGCATAAAGCCCCATCAGTTTTGTTCAAATTGGTTAGAAAGGTCTGCGTCGAAGTCGAGTGTAGCCTTAGGCAGTATACCATGCCGACAAAATATACGCTGGAGCAACACGTCCAAAACGTGAAAACTATTGACGAACTTTATTCCTTGATACATAGTACCTTGATTAAAATATGACTCTGGGCATACTATAAACCAACTGACATTAAAGAAAATCATAAAAACCGTCCACTAAAAATTCGTGAGCGAAAAACGATCTCATCTGAATCAGGATGTTTAAACCGAGGTAGAACCTTTCCTTGGTAATTTTGATTGCATATCAAGAATTGAAGTCTTAAGATTAGACGTTGGACGAAAAGCAGCCTTACTAGCTACTTCGCGATAAAGGGAATTAACTGTTCCTCAAAGAACGAAGAATGCCAGAGGGGATAACAAGTGTAAAAGAAGTAAGCGAAGGCTTATTACAGGGAATCCAAACAGTGACTATTTGAATGTTGTTTTACGAAAGGGGGGCAAATCACTCAATTGACACATCATGCTTGATCGCTCGTGGTAATTTTTCTCAGTTTGCATCCAATATCCGCAAAAAGGTAATCAGCACCCAAGAAAGGAGGATATCGATGGAAAACCGCAAGTTCACAGCCAAGACGAAGTATCTTTGAAGCAGAAAACGTCTCTTTCCCCGTAGTTTAACAGAATTTTCGAGAAAACCGTAGAAAGACTTTTGAAGGAGGGTGGAGGGAAGTTGATGTCACCGTGTAAGATCAGGTGGAAAGCTAGCAGACACCGCAATCATTTCTCTAAATGAGCAGAAAAAACTCGTCAAAAACTGACGGCCTTTTGAATAGTGGTCATAACTGTCATGATGAACAATCGGATCAGACAGAGGTCGATTCTGATCATTGTAACTCAAAGGTCTGTTGACCTCTCTGAGTATTTTTGGCTCACAAACTAGCGAGAAGCACGAACACGTTGTCAGCTTTTAAAAAAGATCGATTACCTTCTCGAAAACAAAAGAAAATATTTCTAAGGATCAGTTTGCTAAGGCTTTCACCAAGTGATACTTATCCGATCTCCTTTCAGGTTGTACGCTATATCAAAATAGTAAACATTCCACGCTGCTGGAGAAAATTTTTCGCCGTTCGATTCCACGCAGAGTCTCTTTCATTTGTCACATCGGCAACAACACCGGTGCACGTAGTTAAGATTCCCACGCGTTTTATGCTCACTGAAACTAGACAAAGCAGCCATTGAATGTCTTTCCTTTCTTTTATGTTTTGAAAGTCTGAATTACGGAACGTAAACACTCGTCTGGGCTTACGAGGATTTGATAGAAAGCCATCAAAAAAGATACTCAAACGATAAATTTCCTCGAATATGCGTCATTAATTTAAAGAGAGTAAAATGAAACATTAGAGACAATATTACAGGCGATTTCTTCGATGCAAACTTATTTCGAGTGACTATTTATGTTTCTTCCGCGTGAGGGGCAAATCTATATACAAATCTAGTTTAAACAAGCCGAGAAGGAATGATCCGCTAAGCAAAATGCTGAAAGAAGGTTTCTGTCTTTATATATATTCATTCCTCGAGACATATACCAGCTCATTAGTCATAAGGAATTCTGATCGCTCTATCTCCTAATTGCAACTCTGTATTTAATTCGCTTGATACGAGTTGACCACGCACTTTTCTGTACACGAGAGAACAAAAAATACGATTAATTTTGGAATTATTTCTGTAACAGTGTTTTCAATGAGAAGGTGATGATAGCATCCTAATTTTTGAAGTCTTGAATGAAGCTACGTTTTTTTAAGATAGGCCAGAAAGTTCTGCTAGCCAGCAGGCTTTGCCCAGGCATGCTAACCATTTTAATGAACAGCATTGTTCAACAGGAGAGGTTTGTATGACTTGAGGTCCAAAGCCGTTCCAATGCAACAATTAGTCCCTGACATACCTCTGTATAGCTAGTGAACTCTAATTTAATTTTCATTTATCTACTCTGTTCGTCACTTCCATCATCGCTTGGCTGGTTTTTCCACAATATCGATCAATCAATCCTTTCTAGGATCGGATAAATCAAATCGTCCAATTTCTGGAACAACACCCGCTGAGTTATTTTATTTGCTTTTCCTGACGGCCCTTCGGGTGTCTTTTTGTGGTCATACACTCCTTTCCAAAAATGAACATAAACAAGTTAGAGACCGCGCATGGCGCCTTATTCGCTTATCGTTACTCGCCAACTGAGCGTTTTTCAATAATACGGCTGCCTCTTTCTCTATATTTTCTGTTTTCTGACCGAAACTAAGTTTTTAATACTAGGAATCCCGCATTGAGGCTGCTTGTGTATCAATGGGCGCAATATCAAGATTGTGAGGAGAGAGAAAGAAGTTTTCAATGGGAGTTTACATCTGATTTGCCGCCTAAACACATTAGTGCACCGCCCTTCAGTTACCTATAATCGTTTTAATATTTTTTTTGAAATAAGTTTGCAGAGAGGGATTAAAATGAAAGACATGATTACAACACACAACTAATGTGAATAACATTGTCCCACTCCCCCCAGATTTTTAATATCTACGACGTGAGATGTTTGTCTAAACGTATGAGCAGTGAAGCGGAGATGATTATCCTCCTGAATTATTCAAGATCGGCGTGTATGTTCTTGCTTGAAAGCATTAGTTTAGTTGAATAGCACTCAAGTATAACAGTTGGGTGAACTGCGTAGGTGGGATGAGTTACACTGTAATCCTGACGGGGAAAGAAAGCCTAACAAGAAGAGAAAGAAGAATCTTAGTGCTGGAGGAAAATCTCCTGGCAGACTGATTATCAAAGAGAAGCCTGAGAGCTGAACCCCTTACAAAAATGGCACGTCTGACAAATAACAGTGAGACAGAACTAGCAAATTTTCTTCGTACAGTTGTTAGCATGGAAAGAGAAAGGCGCTCACGCGAGAGTTTCGTTAGTAATGTGCTCTTCGGCGAGGAAAGAACTCCAGAAAATGGCAGAATGGACGGACAAGCTGAGCCTGGAAACGGCTTCGCTTTGGAGAGGGTATATTACTCCTTTCAAGACGATTCCATGCAAGGATCATGTGATATTTCAGGCATATCAAACATGCCTGAACAAAATACCCTTTCCTTGAGAGAAGATGGGGATAGATCTACCCAAGCGGTGCATATTGGAACGCCCGTTCATCCGTTCCTACAACCTCCCCTACAACAAGTGGTAACAGAGTCGAGCCCCTTTCATCGAAGAGCGAAAACTTCCATGGAAGACATCAGTCTAGATCAGCAGAACGCAGTGGAAGAGCTACAAAACTGTACAATTAGTGGAGGAGAAATCCAGAACAATGGCATGCACTATAAAGCACCTTATGTTGGCGACAGCTTTACTGACAAAACCACCACGTTTTTTAAAAGACGCTGTGCAAATAATAATTTCACACCGCAACAAATGGTGGGAAAAGGAAACGTTGAATTGTTTACGCCAGAAAGCAGAGCTTTTTTCTCTAGAACAGACGGCCAGTTTGTTTATGAACGTGTTTGTGGGCATAATGAAGATACCGACAATAGCCACTCAATGAGGACAATCGAGAAGGAACCTAATGAAGCATGGATGGCAGATGTTTGTCCTTCCCTTGCCGTGGAAATCATGAAAAATTCTGGAAAGGAATGCAAAGCTTCAAACAACTATTTCAACGACTGTTTTCCTGATTTTTTCAGAAGAAGTCAAGAGACAAATAATTTCACTGCTCAAAAAATGACTGGAAGAGGAAACTCAAAATTCTATAGCCCTAAGGGCAGAACCTGCTCTTCGAGAACAGACGGTCGCCGCTTTGTTTCTAAAAATATTTGCGGGTTCAGTGAAGATACAAACGACAGCCTCATGTTGAGGGCAATTGCGAAGATGCCCAGTGAAGTATGCTTTAGAGACGTCTGTCGCACACCTACCTTAGGAGTCGTGCACAAATTGGATGTAGGAGTTGATGCTACACACAACATTCGTGACAAAGGCACCTCGTTTTCGAGGAGAAATCAGAGGAACGTGCATTTTTATGCTCAACAAGTGGAGGATGAAGGAACCGCAAAACTGTGTCTCCCAGAGAGCAGAGCTTACTCGTCTAGAGCAAACAGTTGCTTTTTCTTCGATCATTTTAATGAAATTACCGACAATACCCTCTTGGTGGGAACGGACGAGGAGTTGCCCAGCGAAGCATGGATGAAAGACATTTCTCAAACCACTGCTGTGTTTCGAAAAAACCCGCAACCGAAATACTTTGTTCAACCGAACGGAATGGTCTCATCTGAACGTGCCACTCATCCTGATGTTCAAAATGCAAATGCAGATAACTTTAACGAGCAATCGAATCCAAAAGTGGGCTCATCTAAAAGCAGGAGTTATAATAAGTCAAGACCATCTCAGCTTGCATCTCATTGCCATGGCAATGCTCAGACGACAACCATGTCCAAGAGATCAGCAGAAGAGTATCATGCTTCGAAAAGCACAGAAATGAATAGAGCACGCACTCACGAAGAACATCCATTAACAAATGGTGAAAAATTTAAAATGTGCGACGAAATGATGGCGCTAAAACGTTGTAAGACCCACATAAACTATGCCACCGTGAAGGCGAGAAACCCAATCCATTCCATCTCAATGAGTGAGCCCCACCTGCCTCAGATCTCCTCTCAAACAAGCCAGACCCAAACTGTAGAGCGTCTAGTGGATATCTCCAACTGGCCCCTCGAGGATGGTCTGGTTCATCAAAATAGGCTGTCTGCTCCCAACCAAAATCTTACCTATGGGCAAACTGGAATCAACAGGAGAAGTAAGCCTCCTGAATGTGAAAGATTACATGAATTAAGCTTTGGAAAGTCACCAAACACTGAACTCTTGATTTGCAAATCAAAAGATAGCCTGGTCCTAAAGGAACTCCTCTGTTCTAAGAAGGTCTTTAGATGCGACATACCAGGTTGCTCTAAATCCTTTCCTAAACGATCTGCTCTAACAGACCACATGAGAATTCACACCGGAGAAAGACCTTTTACGTGCCCATGGAAGACATGTAAAATGAAATTTAGACGAAGTGACGAAAGAAAGCGCCATTTTCGAAAGCACACTGGGGAAAAACCATATCATTGTCCATACTGCGCCCGGTCTTTCTCTCGATCTGATCATCGGAATTCCCACGTGAAAAAGATTCACAATTACAAACTATCCGTATTTTTTACGAGATTAGAAGGGGTTCACAGAAAAGTGATGCCTAGTTTTCAGCATCCATCGCCACTTCATTGATACATTACTCTTTCTTATTTCTACAGCTCGGGAATCTTTTCCCCGAACTTAGTTCATGTTAGCTGTTTTTTATGTCACTTTTTTGCTAGTTGGTACTTTGTGATATATTTGTATATATTATTTTTGTATATATTATTTTTGAAAAGTAGGACCTCGTTAAGCTTCACAACAGCTTCTCGTATTTGAAGGAGAATACCCTTTGTTACCTTATCTAAAGCTCCTCATTATTATACCGCAATTTGCTCTATGCGTACACCTGTAGGGAAGGAAAACTACTTGAGAACTGATTCAATTTTTGCGAATTTCGGTTTGAAGCAATACACGTTTCTTAACATTTTTACCCATAGGAGTGACTAGCATGTAATATCACCCCTGAGTCAAACATTAATGTCAGGAAAATGAATGAAGTGATCACTAACTTAAGAAGCCCTCGATGTTTGAACAAATTATTCTTGTCGGCCTCTTAGGAAATGTATAAGGAACAATAAGAAGAATGTGCATACTGGTGTCAGCGTCTAAAGAGTTAAGGTCGGATTGTACGTCGAGAAAAATCTTGAAAATAGTTGCTGCTCATTATATGGTGATATTGCATCCGCTGTCTTCGTTAAATTTGAACTGTTTTGCATATTGCGTCTAATGATTATTCAGAGATTAGATCTGCATAGTATAAGCCAAATAAAAGCGGGTTTTGTAGATCGAAATATTATTGACCTGAAATTGCTAATTTCTGCATGAACTTATTGGTAATTTCGTAAATCATGTTCAAAGTTCTTGCAAGAATAAGTAAAACGGTTGCTTTCGACTCTGTTTAAGACAGACACCACTAGGAAAACTGAGGAAAAAAAGCTTTTTGTTCTTTAGAGGCCATCATCTTAAAGACGTCAGCAAATGTGACACTGATTATAAGGAGACCCTTAAGATGAACCGATATGCAAATGTATATACTTTATGTTTATGTTATCAAGTAGCTATGTTGACAAAATTGAAACAAGCTGAAAAAACAGTGTAAGGGAAGTCAAATAAATATTAGGTTTTCAAACAAGGCTGCGTCTTCGATTGTTTAAGAATATTGCTGTCCTAATTCTCCTCTTACAATTACGATTCTACGCATCACAAACTGATGGGAAAAAGGTGGGAAGCAACTACGGGAACTGGATTGAGTTGCTCGTCCACAAATGTATTTATTGATCATGAGAGAGAGTCGACTTCAAATACAGAACATGAAATTTTTTTTAATCGATAAAAAGAATAATGTGTTGGCAAGTTCTTGCTAACGTAAACATAAGTTACAAGGTCAAGAGGCAACACTGTACCGTACTGAGAATTTTGCACTGCGTTGTAAACCTCAATCCAAAGAGTAACACATCAGTAAAGATAAAGAACGCTTTCTTAACAATAATTTCCAATTTAAGAGATAACTTGCGGTTTTAAGGAGACTACTGTGCCTGGTAATTGTTTTGATGGCCTGCTTCACATCCGAAGCGAAGGATGTAATCCTTTTTTGTGTCTGCTCACTGATTTCGTGCATCGCGATTTCACGATTTGCATCGTTAGACGTTCGCTGGTGTTTTCGATTCAACATACCGTCACGTGCGAATCATGTCAAAGGAATCATGCCAGGTGCGTTCACATTAATCCTATTCTTAACCAAATTTCAATTAATAATGTCTCGAGGATGAAAACTACCCTTTCACTACCTAAAAACTTTTGAATTGTTTACAAATGCGACTCCTTTGTTGTGAATGAACAATCGGATCGGAGACTGAGGTCAGTTCTTCACAAAAGAAATAAAAGATTATCTAATCTCAATAAGTATTCTTGCGGCATAGCATGATCTAGAAACACGAACAATTCACCTTTAAGCTAGAGCTTTCTCGTGAACAAAAGGAAAATTTGTAGCCATCAGTATGTAGGGATATCTGAAAAATTCTTCACCAGTGGGAAAGGGGAAGGAATGTCCACTGCTTACGTATTGTTCGCCTTTAGGCCTACAATTTGTATCATTTTTAGAGCTCATAAGCTATCATAGAGCACGTAGAACCAATTTGAACAAGTTCCGTAGATAAATTGCAGATATCAAAGAGGGTTGACTCTAATCCAAAATAGCCTTAAAATTGATCATAAGAAGAGAAGTGTCGGTCGTTATCAAGAAAAACGAATAGTCTTTGGAAGAATACTCCTCCTCGTCGACGATAAACCCCCCATTAGAGTTTCATTGTGTGATAGGTACTGTGTACATGTGTATAAATTCCCGACATTTCCTCGTTCCCAATCTTCGCTCTTACTGTTATGTTGCGTGGACACATAGTCACTTCCTTCCGTAGAGACAGGACAGAATGGTGAGTGTGATAGAGGTGTATTTCACAGTCCGCATACCCATAAAAATTGAAAAAAATTGTATCAGTTGTCGTACAATGACCTTTAAATGCAAGCGTGGTTGAATATCCGAAAAAATTATGGCTGCTTTCGAGCAAATGAGATCACGCCAAGGTAATAGCTAAAATTTAATAGCGTCGAAAAGCTTTACGAATTTGAAACCTAAACAGTCAGCCTGATTGCAGCAAATTAAACTCTTTAAGCTCAAAAATCTATGAAAGCCTAGGGTGTAACTTTTATTTAATTTGGATCTTTTTCAGAGTGGGAATATAAAAGTCTGCGACATCGACCCGGTGGTCAAAGAAAAAGTAGAAAAATTTCGTCTTCGTAAAGAGAAAACCATAGCCGCCATTGTCCGTAAGTTTTTGACTAACATGATCTTTTTGTGGGGAATTCTATATAAACTAGGATTTGGTTTATTTCTCTTTTGTAAATATAATGTCAAAAATATACTCAGATGTCCGCTGTGTCCGAAAAGTAGGACTGTCGAATGCTGTGGATGGGGAATGTGGAGGAGGAGTGGGGTGACCCAGCTGTAATGGATTAATATTCCGTCTAGGGGGGAGGAGGGTTTTGAAAACCTCGTTGTTGCTTCATGCTCTGCTAACCAGGAGAAGTTTCAGTGATGTGGTACACTGGCTTGGGAGAAGACTTTTAAGGGATGCTCGTGCAATGAGGCTGCTCTTCACAAACTTCACCTTTTTTCCTCACTATTTTTCCACAGTACACTTATGTTTTCATCTTGCTCCTAGTGAAAGAACTTGATTGATTTGCATTCCATATCTGGAGAGGATTTCCTTTGCTTATCAATTGTCAATTACTGGAGAATGTTCGTTTAAAGCAAAAAGTATTGCAACTATCGCGACAGACCTCACCTTTACCTTGAATGTGAACTAGACTCAGGGACATGTACCACTCAGATTTAAGTAGACAATTTCAACTCCAATCTTGATCCTGGATTTTTGAAAGTTTCAAAAATCTAGTTGTGAGTTTCCAGTTTTGGGTTTTTTGAATCAAGAATCCTGTTTGGAGAAACAGAATTTGTCAAGGGAACAAGTTTATTCTTGAAAGAAGAACAGAGAAGCACAGCTTCCCTTATCCATGTTAGACACTTTGAATGGTACAGGTCAATAAATTAAAGGATATTTTTTATTTCCCTAAATTTCCCAGTACTATTTGTATATATCAGTGTGAAACTCTTAAACCTTTAACTCCCAAGATCTCATTAGTAATTCTTGTTACTCTCTGCCATACAGTTCTTGTGATGTTTGTGTGAAGAAACTGGTATTGGATCAACTTATAATCTGCTAATTGATATTTTTCTTCATTCTCATCACTTGTCTGCCTGATATTGTATTGATATTGTAAGGAGAAATTCTGTCTTGGTCACTCCTGGGAGTTAAAAGGGTTAAGTATTAAATTGTTTGTTTTTTTGCTACTTACTTTTTCTAGTCAAGATTGACCCTGACAAACACCTAGTAGTCATAGATGAGGAACATGAGGTGGGTTCATGTTGTGCTAAATTATAGGTACATGATAATTATTAAGATAGTTGCAAATATTTATTTAGCACTTAAAATTTGCAGACTTAAGAAATTTTGGGAATCTCATCAGTTGTTTTGAGCATATCCTGGAAGGGGTTTGATATACCTGTCAATTATCAAGGGTAACACAGTGGTCAACCATTGTGCATGTGCTTTTTTTCTGGCTGTCAGAGCAAGGTTCTCTCACATGAGTAACCAACAAGACAGCTGATGTTTCTTTTGTTTTCCTATGACATTTTGGCTCGTGGGGGAGGAGGGGCAAAATTGATCCCCTTCCACACAACAGACATTTGAGTGCTGTGTTGTCAAGCCTCGGGTGAGAGTCTCATGTGGTAATCTACTGACCATAATTTAGAATAAGCAGTTTTGCTGGCATTCGTTTTTGGGAGATTTACAAGACATCTCAAAGCTTGGTACTCTGGTAACTAAGAACAGAGAGGCAAATTTTTACAGAAAGAAATAATTGAGCGTGTCTTGAGGAGTATTTTTTTGAAAATTTTTTCAATTTTTGACTTCAGACCAAAACAATTAAGTTGTTTAATTGTTACAGCATGCTAGATGACTGCCAAAAACAATTTGTCAAAATTATTTCAAGCTTTCATAGTTTGAAGTGTTGATGGAAGGTCAATTTTGAGCATAATTTACTGAGTCATTAATTTGGTCAAGAGTAACAGCTTAATACAGGGGCAGCTTGGAAGGGGTTTTAATGTATTTATGGTGTTTATGGTTATCAGAGTTTAACTGACAAGCAGTTTGGTTTTGCAGGATATATCTATTGATGACTTAAGAGAGGAACTACCAGATCACCAGCCTCGGTATCCTTTTGGGAAATTAAGCGAATTTATTGTACTTTTTAGCAAAAAATAATTGCAGGGAACTACTTATTAAAAGCTTGAAAAGCCTAGAAGCTGTAAAAACTGTTCTAGGAACTTTTTATTTTATCAGTTGTAGAATATACATTGGTGATGGTCCAGTGAAGTTGTGATTGGCAATGAATGGTTGTAACAACTGCCACAAAACTGTTTGAAATTTCCCAGATTTAGCCATACCCAAATTGAAACATTCCACATTGATGTAAGATTGGCGTCTGATTGGAAGAGCTTGTCAAACTCATTGTGGATACTTTTGATAAATTATTAATATTTGTCAAAAACATACATATTTTCTTAACAATTTGCAGCTATGTGGTACTTAGTTATGTTTATAAACATGATGATGGAAGGGTTTCTTATCCCTTTTGTTTCATCTTCATTTCTCCCCAAGGTAAGCTCAGAGAAGTTTTCAACACCAGCTGCTTAGTGTAGCAGCACCAACTATTCAATTCAATCACTTATCCTTTTCCAATTTCTTACTGCAATTTTCCCTTTTGAATAGCAGTTAAGGATTATTCTATTTTGCCAGACGCTTAAGGCCAGTTATTTACACGAGGTCTAACCCAAACTACAGTTTTACTCAATCATTGGGCCTTGGGATTCCTCAACAAGAGGGTTGTTTTACTTAACCCTTTAACTCCTAAGATCTCATAAGTAATTCTCCTTACTGTCTGCCATGTAGTTCTTGTGTTGTTAGTTTGAAGAATTTGGTATTGGATCAACTAATTATCCCATAATTAATATTTTTCTTTATTCTCATCACCTTTCTGGTTGATATTGTACTGATATTGTAAGGAGAAACTCTGTCTTGGTCACTCATGGGAGTTTAAGGGTTAAATGAACGTCCTTCCACTGTTAGCTTATGGCCATCTTTACACTGGTTACAAAAATAAATGTTCAGATCAAAGGTTCAGCTAAACTGAGGATTGTTTAGGGGGGTATTTTTTAAACAAGGGCTAAACTTTATTCATAAAATAATCAGACCTTGAAAAGTTCTTTCAGGTTTTACTTAGGAGCATGTTCTTTGCATACTTCATTTTTTATCAGCCAAGAGTACCAATGATTTATAAAGTAGCTCATCCAGGAGACCAGGAAGGAATCTGATAAAATCTGTAGGGAAATAAATTTCATTTGACCTGCAGAGTGAAAATTAAATTATACCTGTTGTGACTTACGAATCCTTATGTACATTTAACTTTCTTAGGACTTTCAAATGCACTGAAGTAATTGATGCAATTGATGTGGTTAATGTGTGTTGTTTGACCAGGAAAGAATAAAAAATAACAGAAAGAACTTTCAAATGTTTCCTAGTGCTGATGGTTGATAGAACTTGATGAGACTTATTTTGATGGTTGAAAAGATAGCTTGATCTGCTTAGAGCACAAAAATGAATTGTTTCTGATATGCATGTTTCTGAGGAAACATGTGCTGATTATGCTAAGGGGTGGCACTTAATTTGCTAACAAGTATTTGAATTCTACACCTGGGCCTCCCAGATGGATTGATTGATTCCCTTTGCTACAAAGCCACACATTAGGAGTGGGGCAGCTAGCTTGTGAGGATCATGGCTTTACTCGAGTTTCAAGTGGCAGCTCAAATTTAATTTATTCAATTGCAAATTGTGAATGAAATTAGTTGGTTGTTAGAGGTT
Organism: Pocillopora damicornis; assembly: GCF_964200805.1. Classification (NCBI taxonomy): domain Eukaryota; kingdom Metazoa; phylum Cnidaria; class Anthozoa; order Scleractinia; family Pocilloporidae; genus Pocillopora; species Pocillopora damicornis. The sequence goes on from NC_142676.1 coordinate 7,137,355, forward strand.
ATGTAGAGCATGCTTTGGAAATACTCCGGTCTCTTTACAACAGGTTGTAACCCAAAATTTCATGTGATGTATTCTGGCACAAAGAACAGCCTTACTACAGAACTGAAGCAAACCAAGGTAATTTACTTTAAACAAATTGTAAATTTGTCACAAATAGTTTGAAAATCATCAGTGTAAGTTTTCAAAACTGATGCATCGTATGATACCAGAATTCACCTGGAGTTTTAGTTGGCCTTCCAACAAGGGAGTGTTTGGTCCAACTGCTGATTCATTCCACATGGGAAAATGTAGTCTTGAGAAGTTTCCTCTCACTCCATTAATCTCTAAAAGTGATGAGCATCTAATTTCTCCCAACAGAATCACCCCTTAACCCAACATTTATGTCACAAGAGTAAGGGAAATGATCTAACTCAAGATGCTCTTGATTGTTAAATTCTCCTTGTAATTGCTGTAAGAAATGTAAAGAGAACAGTATGGAGTACTTTAATACCCATGTGAGGGTGAGTAAAAGAGGTACTGTGTAGTTACACAGGGAGGCTTGATGGCGTGAATATAGAAATACATGTAAATTCCTTTTTTTTTCCCAGGATTTTGAATTAAGGTCTGTTGAAGAGTTGACTGAGGAATGGTTGAAAGAGAAGCTCCGTTAATCTGCTGTACTTACCATTTGTTCACAGTCATTACAAACAATATTGTAACTTTTTGGGTATATTTTTTTTCATTGACAAATTGACTTGAATGCCTTTGGAGAAAAATTTATTAAATATCATTCATCAAATTTGTCAGTCATTTTGTACTTTCAGTGCCACCTTCTACATAGCTAAATTTGTAGATCTTGAATAATTTGAAATGTAATGCAAAGTTGTCTGGTTTTATCAACTGAGTTGATGTTCTAAATTAGCCACTGTTGAGAGAATGTGATGTTTTAACAAGATAAGTGTGTAACTAATATCTTTGTATAATCTGTTCATGTTGTCCTTCAGCAATGTAATTAAAAGTAACAAAATTGTTCTGATGAGGCCTTAAACTGCTGTTTAAAAAGTAAAATCTGAAATTCAATCTTTCACCGATCTATGGCATCATCAGGGATGATGTAACCTGATGATGCCATTGATCAGCAAAAGCTTGGATTTTAGATTTTACTTTTTAAACAGCAGTGTAAGGCCTCATTAGAACAGTTTTATATTTTTGATAAATTTGTTGTTATGTATCATCTGCCTGCTGAATAATACATTAATTCTTTGAGAGAAGATGTCCCCTAAACCACTTCTGGGAACAAAAGGGTGAAGTTTTCAGCATAACTAACTAAGACAGAGGTTGAGGCATGTTTGACAAGGTGACTTGGGCAAGCTGCTTTTGAAACTTTCACAGCACCTTGCTACACTTAGAATTATAAAAGGGTCAAGATGAACTATAATTATTAAGAAATAAAAAAAATTCTGAGGGTTACTTGCTGAGGTTTAGCACCCAGAACAGAAATATACATACTCCCAGTTTTTTAGTGCTGCAGAAAACATGGGTAGTTTGGGGCCCCAGCCTGTAAGATGGCATGAGGAAAGATAAGATGGCTACCATTGGCTAGGATGATTTATTTACATCTCATGGCTTAATCTCTTCAGGATAGAGTGCACTGATGAAAGAATGCTACAAGAAAGTGACCAACAAGTTACCTTACAACCAAGAATTCAATAAACCATTTTCAAGTTTTTAAAACCCACACTTTTAAAATGGGTTAAGTGCAGGGCCTTTCTTCATAAAATCAGTTATGTTTGCATAATTGTCAAATCAAAGCTTTGCACCAACTCTACTTTGAAAACAGAGGCCCTGTGGATCGGGAAAATAGCTTATTAACAAACTGGGGATCAATAAGTAAAGTACACAACAGTAGCCATTGGAAACTTAAACCCACAATATCTGAATATAACTGATCAGAACTAGTTTTCTTTAATCTTGTCATCTGTCTGCTAAATGAAACTCCATGAATATCTGAGAGGTATTTTTGTTGACCAGTTTTGGGGGTTCAAGGTTTGGTCCAAGTAAAAGAAAGTTTTTTCATACTGAAGATATCTATATATCTCATCTGTATATCATGTGCAACTCTACTAAAAAAAAAAAAAAAAAAAACATATCTACCATCCATCATGGACTCCGCAATGGGGTAGTCCCTGACCACCATATTCACATTTTAGAGAAATGAATGTACATGAAGCCCCTCCTCAGATGCTCTTGGACGGAATATTTCTAACTCTGGCTTTTGTGCCATAAACATGGTAACTAGCTTAACGCAGTAAAAACTGTTACAATGTCAGGATCTTCCATATTCCAATGCAAGATGTAGTTTTAGGGCAACATTTCACCAGTCTGTGGAACCTAGTGGCTAGAACAGCTAAAATTTCATGAACTACAAGCCACTGAGTATAACTGCTAACTACATAGAGCTTCAATATTTCAGTTTGCAACAGCTAGCACAATGTATGAGAGAAGGTCAAGTTTGAGGTAAAAAATCCTTGCCGCCATCATCCACACCACTAGTTGTCTCAACTGACAGTCTCAGTCAAGAAGAGGAAAAAAATTTCAGTCTACAATGTGGCTTTTGAATGCTCCATCAGGCCAACAAGGCATACATCATCCTGAAAAGAAATGTGAAATTACATTTTTTCAACCTGTAATCCTTTCATAATTTAACGCCTAAATTTTGTGATAAGATTATGAAGGGAAAATAGCATAAAATTAACCCTGACTAAGAAGAATATGGCTGAAAATGTCTCGGCTTACTTAATCCTTTAAACTACCATGTGTTACCAAGACTTAATTCTCCTCGCAATATCAATAAAAAATCAGGAAAACAAGTGATGGAAAAAGAAAAATAAACCTTGGGGGATTATGGGTAGTAGCTGATCCAATACCACAAACTAACATTATATTGGTATTGCAGAAAGTAACCAGAATTCCTAATGAGATCTTAGCAGTGTAAGGGTTATTAACTTGCTGTTGGGTGTATATCAAAATAACATCCCCATATTTCAGGGAGAGAAGTTATAAAAATTTTTATAAAGGGTGTGAATTCTATATGTGTCCTTTTTTTTTAAATTCTAAATATAACAAAGTATTTGGAATTAAGTACTCAAATCAGGATGATGACAAATATTGCAGGCATAAAAAACAGCAAGCAGTCTTGCAAGAGTTCAGTGATTTAGCTTGGTATCCTCCCTGTATAAAGAAGTTATTTCATTTTTTCCACATTCTTTTTGTGATCAAACCCAATTTGCTTCTTAATTACTTCCAAATTCAGTGCAGTTTATTTACCACAACAAGCTAAATGTATCATTGTGATTCAGTCCCTTTTACATGCAAGAAATTTATACTGTGATATAAGTGATTTGAAACAAATCTTTTTGATCAGTTCATCTCCAATTTCTGAAGTAAGAAGCCATGCAATCAAGGAAATGAATTTGTTCTCCTGGCAGGTGTTAAAATGAAATGATCCATGCAAATGAGAGAGAGTAACATTGTACAAACACTTCTCTTATTGAATTTTCACTGACTTACCTATAGAGGTAATAGAAGAAAGACAGTAGAAAGAATGCCAGTTTAATCCACCCTTCCTTCTGACAGCGAGACATTTCACTAGCATTCATAACCTCTGTAGGGTCATAGAGGCCTGGAACACTCATAACTGGCCTGTTAGCATATCTAATATGAAAAAAAATAATAAGTAGACAAGCATCTAATTTCTCCCTACAATATCTTCCCTGAATTACACATTCAGGTCATGAGAATAAGGAAATGATCACCAGCCCAAGACGCTCTTGATTGTTAAACAAATTCTCCTTGTCAGCATCTTAGTTAATGTATAGAGAACAGTAAAGAGAATATGACAACTGATGTTAGGATATAAAGCATTAAACAATTTACACAGAGTAAGAAGTTATGTAATGCCACCTAGTATCATCAGTTTGATGCAAGCTTTTAGACAGGACTGGGCTGGGTTGTCATCGGAAAATTGAATAAATAGTAAGGGGGTTGAATTTAATTCATGCTGCATAGTCTAATTTTAATTTAGTTAATTTTCTCCTGGGTTAGGAGGGGGGGCAGGGTTACAGGAGGCATACTCTCTCAGAAAAATTTGAGATTTGAAACTCATAGTAACTTTATTTAGCCAGACATTGATGTTAGAATCAGTTCAGAATTATTTCCTTTCTGTCATAGATCAAAATTCAGAAAGTAGCTGATGCAAAATGGTCTGAATCAAAAAAATTTTTATAAATCATGAGTCAAAGGGAGAGATTTGCAAACTTTTCAAGTGTTCTCCCAATATCCCAAGTGGGTTATAGAAAGTGCAGTCAATTGCTTTAATAAAATAACCTTGGAAAAGAAAAACACAGTTTGTCTCAATTTTGTACAGCTTTACAGGTGCAATAAATGATAGGTTTTTGACCAATCAAGGAACTCCAAGTTCTTAAGTACATTATAATCTAAAGTAAACTGTTTCTGAGATTGTACCAATCTGCAGAACGCCTTACCTGTGGATATTATAAACTATAAGGGGAAGATTGAACAAGAAAGCTGTCCATTGACCACCAACAAGAAGAAGAAGACTGACAAACAAGTGGACTCCATATTCAGGAAGTACAAGCTGTCAAAGGAACAAAAACAGCATGTTGAATTATTGAATTCATTTGATATCAGTGCTTTAATTTCTTATATTTAGATTTCCTGCATCAGAAATTACTTGAAATACACTTTGAAAAGGACACTATCCAGAGGACAACTAAGAATTTGGAATATCATCACCTAGGGATCTCACAACTTATGATTGTGTCATGACTGTCAGGCCAGGACTGGACATGTAAAAGCAATGATTCCACTCCTTACTGGGATAAAAATATTCCAAGCCATTTTTACTTGTTATTTTCTTTCGCTTCTCATCATTTAAACGAATATACACAAAGGAAAATCAAAGTGGCTTCAGAAATTTGTTAGGAAGAAAAATATTGGACCACAGCATGCCCACTGCTCTGTAGACAACACTTGACGCCCCTTTGAAATAATTGTAATATATAAGCTTTAAAACCAAAAGCTTATGCTGATATTCTAAGTAAATTCTATCGCCTCATTTATAATAAATTAATTTCCTTAACAGATATCTCAGTTAACCATATAAACAGTGCTGCATATAATTTCCGTAAAGATTACGTTAAGACTACAAAAGGAATAAAAGAATCGACGGTGGTGAAATAAAATTCATCATAATAACCTACAAAAATTTTCACTACAAACATTTCAAGACAAATATTGTGTATACAAAGTGCTAGTTAAAGAACTACAAACCAACACCCTTTGCTAGCTATCGATGACTAAGGGCACCAACTACGACCAGCTTCCAAAATGATGTCCACAATATCAGACGAAGTTTCTCCCAATTTTTCCCTGAAATAACACGATTTAAAAGGAGAGCTATCGCGCATACAAAACATCGTCAACATACCGGATTTAAATTATTGCAAAGATCCACAGGATTCTTGTAGTCAGTTTTAAGGTCGTCAAACGCTATGATCTGAAATACAATCAAGCAGCAACGACCTCAGTAATCGACATTGTGATCAAAAGTGTAGCAAAAACACATACTTACGTTCCAAATTGCGAAAAATATCAAAGCTATGCTGATCAGAATCGCCAAAATAAACGCAAAAACTTCGAAAGACATCTTAGCTAGTGACACTTGGCGCGTTCGCCGGCCAAGGTGAGTAGGCCAGGTCACCAAGCTTGGGTCCCAGTTGACGTGGAAGAGACAGCAGGTGAATGACAGAAAAGTCACGGATCGACGGATTTGACCTTAGTAAGTAACCAGATCGCGTACTTAAGCGTATTATGAAAGGATTACTGGATTTTTAGAGCACGATGGAACAATAGTTTTCCCAGAAGTTCTTTTTTTGAGTTGTCACACAACGCTGGTTGACGATCGTTGTGTGACATCGGTGACAACGCTTGCTAAGGACTATAGACACGTTTGGTTCGATTTCGCACTGGTCTTGGAATTCGAACCTAACTTTCGGCTATAGATCGTGGTCGGTCTTTGATAGTAGATGTTTGCCCATCAGTTTTGTCCACTATCTTTAAAATTTGTTTGTGGGGTGACAGGGAGGTAAGATTTCCATCCAGTTGCATACTTCATTATGCACACAGTTCTTGGATGAAGAAAACAGCACCAAACACAATTGATGGACTTTGGGAATACGGCTTTGTTTTATAATGGTATGGGGCTGTGCAGAAATCTTACCAGGAGGGACTTGGTCTCTAGGGCTATGTGTCACAAAGGGAAATAAAAGAAGAAGACTAGGATTAAAACAAAAACTGCATTGGAAAATGGGATTTGTGCACTTTCATTCTTCTTGCCATGGGCAAATGTGTAAGAGAGTCTCAATGAATCTTTGATCCCCAGGCATTTAGGATTCCACCCTCTAGTGTTCAACCACAGAGCCACAGACAACTCTGAAGTTGTTTTTAGATCATGCTCACTTAAAAGTAATATTAATAACAAATGATACAATAAATGTTTGGAATTTTTCAAGATGTTCATTTATTCTTCGAGAAAAAACTCAAATAATATGGGCCAATCCAACACTACCCTGAGAGACCAGGTGTTTAGCCCCTTGACCTTAAGAGTGATCAGCATCAAATTTCTCCTTACAGTAATACTCCTGAGTCATTCATTAAGATCATGAGAATGGAAAAAATGATCGCCAACCTAAGAAAATTGAATTGTGAAACCAATTCTCCTTGTCAGTGCATGAGGAAAAGCATGGAGAACAGATTGGAGAAAATGAAATCCTGATGCTAGGGTGTAGAGGTTTGATATGAAAAATCACTGAATATCAGGCCCAAAGCGATGATCTCTGTTAACTAAATTGTTTCTGTGGAAATGTTGCTGAAAAAAAACTTTTGTACCTGGGCATGATATTTAATATTTAATTGTAATTTTTCTTAAAGTTTATGTCTACCACTGGGGACATAAACTTCCAAGTGTTTTAATTTTGAGTTGAATGAGGCCTTTGCCTCTCCAAAGGGTGTTTTTCAATTGTTTTTATTCACAGATCTCTGTACAATAAAACTATTAATGACAAAATTACATTCCTAAGAACACAATCAACTAAAAAATAGCAGATATCCCATAAACAAAAGTCCTAGAATGGCTACAGACACAGCCATGGATTTTCTGTTTTCTTTGCGTAGATTTCCCAAAGATTTCTCTATGAATAAAATGCAAGAACAGGCATCTGGAGTAAAGTACAATTTAATAATTATACTGACTAATTGGTCAAGGTGTACCAGTAGGTATTAAGAATTTAACTCCCAATATCTGATTGCTAATTCTCCCTTCCAGCTGTCATGCATTTTCATAATTTTCTTATAAATTGGTTGCCTGAATTTGGTGTTAGATCAAGATAACAACTTCTACCAGATAAGTTTGAGTATTCTCATTATCTTTTTGCTGGATAAGGTATGGATATTATAAGGAGAAGTTACATGTTGATCACCTCTGGGAGTTAAAGGGTTGAGGAGCGGATTTGAAGAAAGCTGAGTTGGCCATCCCTCTTTATATCAAGAGTTTTTAACCCTCTTTCCCTCAAGGGAGAAATAAGTTGGGTGCATCAACTATAAGAGGGTGAAAGAGTTTGGAAAGTCTTTTATAAACATATTTTAAGCAAATAGTGATATACTGATGATATTAGCATCATAACTTTTTTTTAACTGTTCTTACCATGTTCTTTAAGTTTCTCCTGTATCTGCTCTTGTCTGTCAATTAACCCATCTCTAAATTGTTGTATACATTAAAAATTAAAATTTAGTTATTGTTGTCTTACTTAAATGGGATGAATATTAATTTTGGTAATAGCCACCTCACTTTACATGTTTGGAATTGTGTTGCGATGGAATAATAAAAATAATAAAATAAAAATTAATCAATTTTTTTCTGACATAAGATTGAATGAAAATGGCTTGATCTTATGATTTCAGTCAACCAGGCTGGCTTAGTTTTGGAGAACACATTTAATCTACAAATCTTTCATTGATGACAAAAATCCTAATACTATCATGTTCATATGAAATGTTGGGCCAGCCTACTCACTGTAAATCTTGAAAGGTGTTCTCCTGTTCATCTCAGTAAGAAATCTGAGTCATTCTCTAATATATGAACAGTACCAGTGAAAATCTCAACACCATGAGTGGGATGAAATACTAAATAAATTCAGCAAAATACCCAAAAAAAGTAAGAAATCTTTTCCACTGAAATTATTTTGCCTGCTCTCAGAAGCCCTGCTCTGCATAGCATAGAAAAAAAAAACTTTGTTTGTCTCCCTTAAAAAGTGAATGCTATAAAATAAACAGTATTAAAAATAAATATAATATCTCTATCTCTATCTACCATTGCATTCAAGTATTAAGTACCTTTCACTATCTGACAATTTCTTTAGCCGAAGTCTTCGATCAATCATGTCCAGTTCATCCTCACAGCCTCTTATATCCTTCTCGACTTCCTCAATCTAACAGTAAAGCCAAGTAAATTGACATCATCTAAAATGCACTGAGCGGTTAGAAGTTTCCCGATCGAGGTTTTATTCAAAGAAGTTTCTTAGGCTGGCGTAAGCCACTGCAAATTTTCATGGTAGCGTTTTCACTTTTGGAAAATTTTCGTTTGTCATGCGTACGATTTGGTTTCAAGGAGCTGAGCGGAATCCATGAAAGGGGAATGACTACGGCCGGGGTAAGACTTAAGAAAGTATTCAATGGTTTCATCCTTTCAGTACCTGGTTAACAATTGTAGCCATCTTCAGCGTAGAGCTCTAAGAATTCGCCACGGCATAGAAATAGTATCTTTCTAGCTGTATACGAAACGTGTGTAAAAGTAAACACAGCTTTAGCACGAACAACAAACCACTTAGCTCGAGAACAAAAACAACCAGGCGTAGTAACACGTGTTTGTTGGGCACTGGCACTAGAGTTTTCCACTGACCAGAAATCACTACGCCAATGCTTGGTGTCTGGAAAAACTACAATTCTCCTCTCAGCCATTACAGGTTGTGGTATTAACCTTCAACTCCCAGATGTAATTAACATGGAACTTCTGCCTATAATATCCACACATTATCTAGCAAACAGATATTGAGAATACTCAAACTTATCAGGTAGAAGTTATCTTAATCTAACATCAAATTCTCACAATTAATTTATGAGGAAATGTGTAGCAGCTAGAAGGGAGAATTAACAATCAGATTTGAAAGTTTAAGGATTAATGATTTTGACAAATATCAGCTGCTGAATGTAGTTACAATTAAAATGACAAAGTTGTATAAAGTTCTACGTGAGAACAATGAGATAATTGATCATCTGCTTCTTGAAGTTTTACAAAATTTTCCCTCTTTCAATGCCCCCTGTACCCATTTCTCTCCCTGTTTGTATCTTTTTTCTTTTTCTTTTCTCCATGGTCTAAGTGAAAGGATGGTTGACATTAATTAGAGTAATTAGACTAATGATGGGAGGAGAAAATGTCAGTCAGTCAATCAATCAATCAAACAATGGGTTGACAATTGAAAAATACAAATGCACATGAGAAGTTGGAATTTGATCAAAAATGTTTTACACAGGTATTAATGCAAGGAAAACACACACATAACCTAATCTGCATCGAGGTGTCAACAATTAAATGTATTAAATGATGTTGTGATGTGACATCTGGAACAGATGAGCCAAACCATGCAAATAACTCAAAAAACAATGAAACTATGTTACAAAAAGAATGTCACAAAAATTACAAAATTTACATTATAAATGACTTTATTCTGCACTGCGTTTAAGTATAACTTCATTGCTCATTTTTATTTTCTGATCTAAATGGTCCCTTGTTTCCAAAAAACAATTTTGGAGGTAGTGATTCCAGCTGTTTTCTGATTACTTTAGATTGTGAATCACAGAATAAATAGCAATGCCACTGTTCATGATACAACCTCTACCTGTAACACCGACATGCATAATATGTAATATACAAATTCATGTTTACAAGAGTATCTAAAAGATCCATGCTCATTACTTAGCCTGCACTACAGGCAAGCACAGGAAGAGCTTCAGGGGTGAGACACCCGCAAGAGGAGGGGTGCACAAAATCATGTGATTGGCCCATCAAGCTCTCCTCATGCTTGCCTGAGAACAAAAAAAAAACCATCTGTTTGGAAGCATACACACGACTCTTAATATGCAACTTGATTCATATATTATCTTAATACTAAACCAATAATAGAAAACTATCAATGAGCAGTATCATCAAATTATTGCTTGAGTTGAAGATTGCAGAGATCTCAAACAGGAGCCAGGCCCCAAAAGGAGAGTGCATGGGGAAATCCAAATGGGGAAGGTTTAACATATAATGCCTCTAGTGGTAGTCTACAGTCTTTCTGAAACTACACATTGTCTGGATTTCAAACAGTCCTTCTTCCAAAACCTATTTTCTACTGAAATTGGAAGGTATCAGAGAAGAGAAATCAACAATGCCTTGCCACTGGCACTCTGTTTACTTCTGACAACCAGGTCATGTACATTTTCTTATGCCAATGAGTACATGTAAGTAGACAAATGAAGCTTTCTCTACATATGAACCTTGCGGAAACCTCTTCATGTCCAGTATAAAGCTGGAGGAAGTTTTCAAATACATATACCTTAAGACTTGCAGTATTTACGTTGTATCTCCTATGTTGATTGTGTCTACATACAACATGAGCTTACTATATACACAGTCTTCTACAATAATACAACCACTACACATACATGTATGACGAGGATGTAGAAATAACTGTAAGCGGACATCAGCAACTGAAGTTACCAGTCTGCAGCACCAGGTGCTAGATAATCCTTCCTTCCAATGTTTCCAGCTTGTTTGGTTTGCATTGCCTCCAACTTTGGACATTCAGTAATTCTGTGCCCAAGACCACCACAATAAGCACAACCACGTTCTTCACCAAGATCAAGATAGCCTTCATTTTCTGCCTGTAAGGCTGCAAGAACTGGAGGCAGTTTCTGTTTTGCTTCTAGTAACAGATGCTTCAGATCCAACAAGACAGATTCATCACAAGATTTGTTAATGAATGTGGTAGCAACTCCAGTCTTCCCACTTCGGCCTGTACGGCCTATTCTGTGGACATAGTTTTCAATGTCTTCAGGCATGTCATAGTTGATAACATGTTGAATATTGGGGAAGTCAAGGCCTTTGGAAGCCACATCTGTTGCAACCATAACATCTTTCTTTCCTTGTCTAAAACATTTCATTGCATATTCCCTTTCTTCTTGATCTTTGTCACCATGGATAGCAACAGCTTCAACTCCCTTGAGCAGTAAATATTCATGAATATCGTCAACATCTGCTTTCTTCTCTGCAAAAATCAGCACAGGGGGAGGAGTTTTCTGTAAGCACTCTAATAGATAAACCACTTTTGCCTCTTGCTTCACATACTCAACTTCCTGGATAACATCAAGACTTGCTGCCCCAGCTCTTCCTACATTGACAGTCACTGGCTTGACCAGAGCACTTTTGGCAAAGTTCTGAATCTTCTTAGGCATTGTAGCACTGAACAGCAGTGTCTGACGCTGCGATTTGAAGTAAGAGAAGATTGTTCTCACATCTTCTTCAAACCCCATGTCAATCATACGATCAGCTTCATCAAGAACCAAATATCTGCACACATCAAGATTGACCATTTTCTTATCTAGCAAGTCCATCAGACGGCCTGGTGTAGCAACCATCATGTGAACTCCTCTTTTGATGACCTCCATCTGATCCTTAACATTAGTTCCACCTATGCAGAGTGCAGATCGCAAAGTAGGAAGACCGTCCAGTTCCAAGGCTCTTGAAAATTCTGATATAACTTCAAATGTTTGACGTGCCAATTCTCGGGATGGTACAACTATAAGCCCGTAAGGCCCTTCCTGTCTCTGGAATGGAAGAACTTTCTCCTGCTCCAAACTAAACATGATAATGGGAAGTGTGAACACCAAAGTTTTCCCAGAACCTGTGAATGCGATTCCAATCATGTCTCTCCCAGTAAGAACAGCTGGTATGCCTTGGATCTGTATTGGTGTTGGATGTGTTATGCCCTTCTTCTTCAGTGTGTTCAGGACAGCGCGAGGAAATTTCATCTCCTTGAAAGTCTTGATGGGAGGTGGTATATCTTCACCTTCCACCAGAATATGCCATTTCTTCCTTATCTTATCAAATTTCTCTGGCGGATATGAGTTAAAGTAACGCGGTGGACGCCATCCAGTCTTGATGGAATCAGTGTACACGATTCCTTTCGCAATTTCCCCAACAGCCATCAAGACTTTCTTCTCAGCAATGCTGTCCAAAATCTTCTCTTCTTCTTTCAGCTGTTTTTCGTAGTCTGTTTCTTTTTCGGCTTCCGCTATCTTCTTAAGCTCGCTGTGCTGATCCAGCAAGCTCACGTTGGCCTTCAAGCCGATGGGCGCTTCTTCTTGTTTTTCTTTTTCCTCCAAAGACGTAAGCGCAACGTTTTGTGCAGTCTCCGCTGCTGTATTTGACTCTGTCTTTTTCTTCAAGAATTTCTCTCGCTTTTCAAGCTCAAGCCTTCTCCTCTCCTTTAAAGGAACGTAAGGTACGTAGTCTCCGTCATCTGATAACTCCTCTTCAATCTCATGTCGCCTTTTTCTCTGGTTTTCCATTGCTGAAAGGAAAATTCCGTTCGCAAAATGAAGTCTCGCTCTTCTTTGAACACTAACAAAGTACGTCAGCGACCGAGCCTTTTTCTCTCTTTCAAAGGCACTGGTAGCTAATTATCTGAAATACTTCGTTTTCTATTACACAACATCCCTTTTGACTAAAGCTATTTCCACTGAGCAAAAATTGCAGGCTCTCAGTTACAGAACGGAGTCCTTCATTGCTGTTGGGAGATTATTTTTCTCATTAATGCCCAGCTGAATATTTTCAGACCAAGAAAATCGATGAGCAGGAAATAGAGTGATGGAATTATTTTACTGTCATTTTTTTCTATTGTCTGTGTTGGAGTTATGTCAGTTCGGCAGCATTCTCTCTTATCCATCGGAATGTGTTCTTCCGTTTCCGCGAAGTTATGTCGTCTATCACCTTGGAGAGCAAGAAACCATTGATATCGATGGAAAACTAGACGACAAGGCGTGGGCACTTGTCTCGTGGACGGAGGATTTTATTGGTGATTAGAAAATATATGTTTCTTTTTGGTTGATGTTTCCTTCGGTTTGACATAAAATTAATTGCAGGCTGTGAATAATGCTGGACCTTGTCACAAGTATTTCATTCTTTGCATGATCGGATCTTTCCACGTTATATCGTTTGGTACACTGCAGTCCAGGTAGACAAGGCAGAATTGGCGGGTGAACACAATGACTGCATAACGCGTACATAGTTTTCTCCTGGTTAAGAAATGTCGCATTGAAGTCTTGGTGAGAAATCAGTATATCTTTCATGCGTATAATTATAAATTCAGTCATGTGACAGGCATAAAACTGCTTTAGGTTTTAAGTTTCTGCTTGAGTTTAGTAATTGAGGGAAATGTGTTGATCAATTCAAAGCTTCAACATCCCTTCCCCTTGCAACCTCCCTGAGCCTTTGAACTTTTGAAGGTTTTTTTGGCCAAAATTATGTTTAAATGCCCTCTACCCAAGTGCCAGATTTGATGGTCAACTCTTTTGTCAAAGGCAAGATCAGTGACCTTGACTGTCTACTTATTGACCAGCAATTGACTGGACTATTCAAGCTCTAAAATGTAGACCTTGTAGACCTTTTCTTCTAAGCCATCTACTGGCAAAAGCAAATTCTTTACCTTTAAACACCTCCTTAACATATGTACTGTGTTTGAAATACTTCATACTGCTGGTTTAAATTCCCCACCCCCTGGGCACGGAAACAGTCAAATACCTTTGGATTGCTACTGGAAGAGGGGTTGGATGTTGAAGCTTTGAATTATTTGATGCATAAACACCATTTAACTCCCAGAATAGGGAATTAACTTTAAGCCAGAGAAGTAGGGAGGGATTTGAGATTAATGCAGTAAACTTGAAATGAGGAATGGTAGAAAACACACCATAAACATATACGTTGGGACTGAATGCTCTGTTTTTCTTATATTGGCATAACAGATATTCAGGGAGCAGATTGGAAAAAACCTCGCTTTAGAACACATGCCAAAATGAGGTGGGATGACAAGTATTTGTACATTGGAGCCTTTCTTCAGGAGACTGATGTCTGGGCAAATCAAACAAAACATGATTCTGTTGGTAAATATCAGACAAAGATAAATCTGGGTAAAATTTTTAATATCGTACCTAAACACCCTACAGGTATACATGATTTGCAGATAAGCTGTACCTTGAGTTTGGCAACTCATGTTTTGGAAAAAAAGTTATAATTTTGAAAAGAATCAAAAGAAATTGCAAGTGGATTTTTGAGAAAGCTACTGTGTACTCTATGTCATGAATATGTGTGTCAAGTCACTTACATTGAAAATGGAGAATACTTTGGTTCCTTACTTGATAGGTAGTATACTATTCAATCAATAGTTGCAATTATAGTGTTTTTTTTTCTCTTTAACCCTTAACTCCTAGAAGTGATTAACAAGTAACTTCTTCCTATATAGTGTCCTAACATTATCTAACAAACAGGTCATGAGTATATTCATGCTTATCAGGTCAAAGTTGTTGTCTCAATCTGACATCAAATTATTGTAACTTATTCAAATGGAAATGTGTAGCAGTTAGAGGGAAGGGTTAACAATCAGATCTGGGAGTTAAAGGGTTGAACAGATTTGAATAAGTTGTTGTCTCAATCTGACACCAAATTATTGTAACTTATTCACTGCGAGGATCACTTTCATTCATGTCTTTATCCGCAGTTCAAATATATGACTTTCATATATTGTTAACCGGTTGAACAGATTGTTAGGTTCAGCTATTAACTGTTGTTATATCCAATACTAGTATAGTCAGCAATGCAATTAATGAAGTGTTTATCTTTTATTGATTTGTAGTGTATCTTGATAATGACTTTGAGGTGAGATTTAGCTTATGAATTCCAAAGTTTTTATTATTAATTTACTTTCATATGTGATGTATGCTGTGCACTTTTAACCAGACAATAAAGAAACATTGAAAGGAAACATGTTATTATTTACATCAAGCCCTAATGTTCTCTTAAAACTACTTTTCAGGTTTTCATGGACCCTGATGGAGACACTCATTGGTAAGTTTGAAAGGATAACTCTAATTTTTCAGTCCTCTTTTTAACCCTTCACACCCTAAGATCAGTATGCATATTCTCTACACTGTTCTTTATAAATTTCCCTAGGTGCTGATAAGGAGAATTTGTTTGCCAATCAGAAGGTTCCTGCCCTGGTGATCATTTCCTTTATTCTCATGACCTTAATGTGTGATACAGGAGTGATATTGTGGGGAGAAATTAGATGTTAGTCACTCTTAGGTTTAAGGGTTAAGAATTTTAAAATCACTTTTAATAAAATGTTTTAAGGTTTTCTTGTCAACCAGTATTAATTTTGTGGTTTTTCTGTTAGGTACAAAGAATTTGAAATAAATGCCATAAACACAACTTGGGATCTTGAGTTAAACAAGGTATTTTAGCTAGGATTATGGTTACAATAAGTGTTATATACAGGTAGAAAGGAAACCAATGGTTCAGTTCCAGTATGTATATCAAGATCATATCTTTGGATCACAAATCTTTATATTCGTGTTGCTTGTTTGCTAAATAATGTATTGACATTGTACGTGTATAGACATATTGTACATTTGTTCCCTTTGGGGATAAAGGGTTTGCTTCCTGTAGAAAATGTTATGTGACTAAAAACAGAATTACGTACTTGATTTATAAAAAATAAGACATGTAACAGACTTATGTTAATTTATAAATTTATTTGCAGCCTTATCTTAATGGTGGTACACCCAACAACAGCTGGGAAATGCCAAGTATGAAAAGTGCAATTTATGTCTCAGGACCTGTGGATGATCCTTCAGTTAAAGGTGATTTAAGAAATGTTATGATGTGTATCAGAGATGTAATTATTAATTGTAATCTATTGTAATCTATTTCTGGTAGTCTTCTTTTTACAGAGCTGCTACTGATCAAATGGCGATATTGGTTTCAGATTTGCATTGATTGGTTGTGAGGGTCATGCAAGTTTTTAGACCAATCACAGAGCCTTCTTTAACCTTTTACATCCTAACATCAGCATGCCTATTTTCCATACTGTTATTTATGCATTTCCAAAGGTGACAAGGAGAAATGATTGGTTTAATCAGGGTAAATAAAGACTATTATTGCAACGGTCATAATTAACAATCAAGAGCTGCTTTAGTTGGTGATCATTTCCTTTATTCTCATCACCTTTATGTATGATTCTGGTTTGATACTGTAAGGAGAAATAAGCTGTAAGTCAGGCATAGGGTTCAAAGGGTTGTCTAAGCTGATGCAATCTTGCATTGCTTTACACAATCATTTAAAAATGTCTTATTTCATGCTAACATAACTACTGAACTGATTACATCTGATCTTTTTGTATTTTCATGTCTTGCATTTAAGATAAATTCTGGTCTGTTGAGCTAGCTCTTCCCTTCAGTGACCTGGTGGATCACAGTCCTACAGCTTCAGCTCCACCAAGGAATAAAGATCAGTGGAGGATTAACTTTAGCAGGTATTGTGTGGGGGTATTCTCTTGTGTTTTCAGGCAAGATATTTATAATAACTGGCAATTGACACCTTGTGATTTGTCTTACAGGGTTGAATGGCATGTTAGGGATGTCAGAGGACATTATGAAAAGGTTGGTGTTCTCCTTCACTTTATAATGTTGTGATACCCCGAACAAAGGCCAAGGGTAAAGTTGCTAAAATCCCGTGATCAATTATTGATATTGACTCTACAGTATAAAAAAAATTTGGTCGGTCATATCACTTCAGAATTATGATTTACAATGGATACACCTTATCAAGAACAATCGAAAAGTTTGATAGCATTTGATTTGCAATTTACTTTTGTCTTTGCGCAGATTCCAAATGTCCCTGAAGATAACTGGGTGTGGTCATCACAAGATGCTATTAACATGCACCTTCCTGAGAGGTTGGTTCACTCATACTTAAAAAAAGAAAGTGTCATAAAAAGATAGAAAAACAAACACACAAACAGAAGTCTTTACAGGATGGGTTTTCTCTAATTTTCGAGACGTTGAGCTCAATATCACAGGCTGTTGTTTTTCCTTTGGACGAGAAGATCGCCCCGTGTCCTCAACCCGTTGCGGATAGTAGTTTGATCCTATTCTGGTTAATTTGGACGTACAACCAAAGCCAGAGTAATCGCCAATCAGAACATAAAAAAATATCACGGAAGCCATTGAAACTCAAATTCAAGCGAGCTGCCCGAAGCGCGGGAAAACGTACATGGCTAAGTCGCGATCGGGTATAGTCTTAAATCGGATTGGTCGAGAAGGGGTGCGAGTTTTCTGCACCAATCACCGAGCGAAGGAAAGCAACAGCAAAAGCAAAGCAATCCCTTATCACTTTTGTCGCTCCCTCTTCACTTTCCATAACCTGCTATTCTGATTTGCATTTAAGTGCCTATAACTCTTTTGTTCCTAATTACATTACATTATGGACACTCAAGGAAATTTGCAAAGGGCTGAAATACAAAAGAGTTGCTCGAGGTACAGCTGAGTGAAGTTCAAGCCTCAAGAATTGTTCTCAGGCTTCATGAGCCATGTATATAGGGCAATGGCAATATTTCGTGCGATTTAATTGCAGGACATAGCAATTTTGTATCGAGAATAATCCGGGATTGCATCGGTTTTGCTTTACTTTGCTCTGTAATTTGTCCTGGAAACTCGCGCTTCTCTCTTAACCAATCAGATACAAAATTAACGCCAGTCGCGACTTGGTCGCCCGCGTTTTCCCGCGCTTTAGACGGTTTGACTGTTTTTACATTGATTTCTTATCGGCACTTCAGGATATTTTGCTTTCTTCTGTTTGGCCAATGTTATTACTTTGGTTTTGGTGTTATGACACTCTATCGTAGAGCGCTTGACTGCTGCAGTAGACGCATGCTTGCGCTTTCGAAAAGTTGGTGGGTGTTCAGCTGCTTAGATGGCATTCATGCAGACTCCTTTTCAGAGTTTTTTTCGTTCTAAATTTCAAACAGCCCTAATTTTTTTTTACCTTTTCCCCTTCATTTGTACTTGTTTTGTTTGATCAACAGGTGGGGCTTCATTCAGTTCAGTACGGACGCTGTAAATAAAAGTGAGTTTGTTCGTACGCCTAACTGGCCAGTTTACTCCGGCTTGGTAATGTTGTACGACGCGGAAAAGGTAAAATTAATTAGTATAATCTTTTAAAATATATTTCCGGTATTCTGTTTTTTAATTGAAAGCTTCACCGTCAAGCGGTCGGAATGGTGAGGAGAGAGAGGGGAGGGAAGGGAGATGATAGCGTGTCCTTGAATAGTAAAAATCCTTCACCTCTGTCTTGTTTACTACTCGGATTGAATCGCTCTTGGCAAATTGTTCTTTCTTGCTGTTAACAAAAATCTCCTATTTTGACATACTCCGCTTGAAACAAAGAAATTGTTACTCTCGAAGTTTTGTCCTGAAATAAGAAACAGAACATTTAAGACGCTACATTTTTATCTCCTTTTTTTTTATCTCTCAGAAATTTATGGCCGTGAATGGTTACTTCACCGCTAACCTAACTCAGCTCGAGATTCCCGCATCTCTGAGAACTGGGCAGTGCCCTTATGAGCCTGCGGTACAAGTTGAGAAGACCTACAACTTTGGGGCAACGGTAAAGCCACTGGATCAGCGGCTTCCTGTTGGACACATTCGTGACGACCGCCTAATTTGGTTTTCTGATGCAAAGCGCCATCTTGAAATCTAAAATTTAAACTGATTCATGTACTGCGTGGTGCTACTGAGTTACAAAAATGGAGCAATCGATGCACGGACTTTCATATTTGAAGAAAGATTTACAAGAGAAATGTTACACTAAATATACAATAAGGTATGGCTATGAGTGATTTTACTGAAAAATGTGAAAAAAAAGAAAAAAGGTCAGGTATAAAAACACTGTACTTAAAAAAAACAAAGAACTGAACAATATAGTATAAGCAACAGAACAAATGTTGAAGAGAAATTCGAAATTACAAAATCTTGTAGTTTATTAAAAAAAAAAAAACCTCAACACTCGATAAAGTCATCAAAACTGCAAACTTCAAAGGCGGAATTTCTACGCTCTCATGTGTCAAATTATATGTGAAATTGAAGAAATTCCTGGAAGTCATCAGTAATGTCAGTGGTGTCGATGTTTTTTACCGCGACTCGCTCGGTGACTGTGAACCCAACGCTTCCATTTGCGGAATTCATGTGGATACAGCTCTAATACGTCATCGATCACGTGAACAACGCCGTTTGTGGCGGGTAGATCCAGGTCAATGATGCGCATGCTATTTACGTAAACTCGTCCGTTCCAGGCATATCGGATCCTGAGCACCCCACGAGCCATGGAAAACACAGAGAATTGGTTGCTAAAGAACGACCAGTAGCTGAATTTGCAGTGAATACCGCAAGTGTACAGTGTTCCATTCACCACGTGATGTTTAAGAACTTCTGTCAGCTCTTCAGGGAAAGCGAGAAGGGTCTCCATTGATCCAGGAGATTTCAGCTCCAGTTTAGCAAAAGCCCAATCGGTTGGTGCAAAGAGAGTCAACGAAGCGGCGGGATTCTGGAGGACTGGTGCGAGCGCGGTTGTGTTTATGGCTTCCGCAAGGGTAACGAAGCGAGAGTCGGAGTTGATAAGCTCGTAAATTGTTTTACTTGGCGGCAACAGGACTTTATTAATAACATGGATAACGCCGTTGCAAGCCTCGATGTTAGCTTTAGTCACACATGCGCCATCTACAGAATGCACCTACAAACATCAGAGGCAATTTTAAAAAAATAAGTAAATTATATTGCTATTTTTAATATTTTACTTTTGTCTTTGCTTATTGTTTGCTCTGTAAATCGCTACGCTATGTTCCTGAAAAGCTATCTCACTAAACCACGAGAGACACACTTCTTACTGTACTCAGACCTTCATGTAAAATCACGGTCACTAGAATTACACCAAAGGGAAAAGGGTACGAGAGCAACTCCCCTTGAGCTGATCAACGAATTTCTGTAAACAATAACGTGAAAGTCTCTCGGCCGGAGCTTATCCCAGATTCCTTAGCATGAATCGACCAGGAGCTAGGAGTATGACCACTCCCCCCCTGGATGGGATGCTAGTTCATCGCAAGGTAACCCCCCTTAATCCCTCTCAGAAATTCGGGCCGATGAGTTCGAAGGACGATTAGTTTGTACAATCATCCAGGCTCTTGCTTTCAAGCTGACGTTAAGTTTTTGCTCGAATTTTGGATGAATGTTCACTGGGTTGGGCACAGCCCGACCCTTCACAGTTAAGTTAAGTCTGCTGTCAGCAGACAATAGCTGATAATCTTTGCATGAAATTTCTTGCCTGGTAAGAAGAAAGTAAGAAGACCGACAGAAAACTTTAGAAGACAACATCCGAAGAAAACCTGTTCTGAACAGCATGGCTCATGGAGAGAAAAGAAAGAAATTAAAACAAAAGAAACTGCGAAGTAAAACAATTTCCGTAGCTTTCAAGTGAAACATACCTTTCCATATCTAAATGAATTCAGGCGCAGTTTCTTTCCCTCGCTGACAGTATTCACCATGTTATCCTTACCAAATTCGTAAGTCCACTTTCTCTCGGGAACCAAGTGATAGGCAAGCAACTGTTTAAGTTTCTCGGGATCGTCACGTAATTCTTGCTTGGTTGATTCGGGTAAGGCCTGGAAAGCTTTGTTAGTCGGAGCAAATAATGTAAACGGTCCCTTGTCTTCCCTCAGAGTGTCAGAGAAGCCGGTGGAATTGAGGTACTCCACAATTGTTGAAAGGTTCAGCACCTTAGTTACCTCCAAGAGGTTCATGGCTGCCAGAGGAAAGAAAAGATATGTTCGAGACATGTTATCCATTTAGCAAAGTCACCAATAAAAATACACGAAAATCAGCTGAGAGAATTTGTCTGAAATTGGCTACCTTTGACTGAATCGTTTAAGATGTGTTTGTGAGTTGTGCCCGTAATAAATGAACCCATAAGGATTCCATGACCCTAATATCAATTTTCAGGCAAATCCTCTCGATCTGCCAAAATTATTGAATCGAGTAAATCAACAACGCTTGAAACTGGGACCAGCGGGGGAAGGGGGGAATGAAGGATGAGCGATGGGTGGAGGTGCGGGTTAAATCAATCAGCGGTGGAGGCTCGAAATCCTTGACTATTCCATAATCCCAGTTTTCCATCGAGACACCCGCTCTCATGGAACCCGCTCTCGCTAGCTACAGTTGATTAGACGAGAAAGAGACGGACCTCTGATAGTTAAATCCTCGTAGGTCACAAAGTTGTGAGGCAATAGGGCTGTAAATTCAAAAGTTCGTCACATATTGACTGAGGGCTGAAGACGACTACTAAACTAAAGAAGAAAAAAAAATCGCACCAGAAACGGGCATGAGAACTTTGCCAATGGCATGTATGATGCCATTATTGCCACTGATGTCCACATCTGTCACAGAAGCGTCATTAACCAGAATCTCCTTCTCCCCCTTTATTCTAACGTCTAAGAAGTGTCCTTCGGTAGTGGTGTATCGCTTGTTGTTCAGTGCAGCTGAGTAGATTGGCTTAGGTAGCATGTGGTACTTAATGAATTTCTGCAAAAAAAGCACTAAGCTCTTAGATTAAAACTGATCACTTCGTGCCGTTTCAGCACCACATGTTGTCTATTTTTTTGTTTGTTGGACGGTTCCAATAACGAGAAGTTAATGCAAACCTCTGTTTACATCTAGAAAATTTAAGCTTTTCTTTTTCAAAATCTTTCTTCGTAATCCGTGTTCAATCTTTCCATTCTTGACCAACGTAGGTTTAGTCTTTCTTCTTTAACACTTGAACTTCAGAGAGTGACTAAAATCAAATTTCTTATAAATCTGTCGTTTTCTCCAAACAATTTTGCCGGATAGGGTATTGAGGTAACTGTTAATCACTTCTAGGGGGGAGAAAATTCAAGAGAGGACAACGAACCCCGACACATTCTTCATTGGAAAGAAGAGTCTCCAGTCTTTCGCGGTCCATCACTTCAAAGGCTTTATCAGTCGGTGCAAACAAAGTTATGTTGGTGAAGTTCATCGCGGCATTCTCGATCATCTGTGAGAATATACTGAAGTTTGGATTACTTTTCAAAATGTCTCCAATGTCATCAGATGCTGGACTCAGAACTCGGTCAATAATGTGTATGATACCATTCCTTGCTCCCTCGTTTGCCACAACGATTTCTCCTCCTTGAACAATAATTGTCTATCAAAAAAGGTTTAAAGAAAGGCATGTAATGAAGAGATTACAAAGGGCAATATAAAAGGGGAAAGGAAATAAAACAAAGTAGCGAGGTAGAAGCAGGAAATATAGAGCGAAAGATCTAAAAACTCTAATGCAAAAGATATTGGAGCACACGTTGCAAGATAGCGGGTCTGGTACCCAGCGCACACCATGGCCCAGGCCTTATTTGTTCGTCTACTTCCGCTTGGGTTATCAATCATGTTATGCTGCATGTTAATTATTGGAGTAACGTTACTGATTTTGAGTAGAGTACGTGTGAGGGAACGAGGGAACGAGGGAACGAGGGAACGAAGGAACGAAGGAACGAAGGAACGAAGGAACGAAGGAACGAAGGAACGAAGGAACGAAGGAACGAAGGAACGAAGGAACGAAGGAACGAAGGAACGTAGGAACGTAGGAACGTAGGAACGTAGGAACGTAGGAGCGAAGGAATGACGCAAGTGAACGAAGAAAAGGTAGGGATGGACGAATCAAAGAAAGGGCAAACGAAATTTGACCACGTTTAGATTACCTGCCCTTCGTCCGCCACATTGATTCTCAAGTGTGAGCCGTCAAGTGCAGTTATCTCTTGGTTGTCTTTCATTACCTCAGTAACAATCTTACCAGAAGTTATGTGCAACAGCAGCGTTTCACGAAGTATCTCTTTGTTTCTTTTCAACTCTTGTAGAGTTTCTGGCTTTAGTGAAGAGAATGCTTGGTTGGAGGGAACAAAAGCCGTATACCGTTCACCAGTCCCCTGCAGCTCAGACACGAGACCAGATATCTTCATTAAATTGGCAAATTCACTTAAACTGAGTGATTCAGCCACCTCAACTATTTTCTTGTCTGACGTGTAAAGCTCTGGAAAGAAAATAAAAGAATCTGTGAAGAGAATCTATTGAGAATCTGTAAAATACAGAGCATTGACATGGTAAAGCAAATTTTAACTCAGCATCGAAAAGCAAGGCAAGATTTCAATGCTTTTGCTCCACTTCGCTTTTGGATTGGTCGAGAAGACTTGCGACATCCTTCGGACTAATCAGACGAAAAACTGAAGATATATGTGTCCCACATTTGTGTGACTCAATAATTTTACTTCATTTCGCTTCACTTCCTTTGGACCAATCAAACGGAAATCTAAGGCCAGTTGTGTTCAGGTCACTTGCGAGACTCAATGGTTTTACTTTACTTCACTTTTTGATTGGTCGAGGAACTTCACACCAACCTTTGGATCAAGTATATGGAAAACTGTACCAAGTTGTGTCCTGGTTACTTAATGGTTTTACTTTGTTTCACTTCCTAATGTTCTTCTTGAGTAGTTCACTGCCTCTGGACTGTACTTACCTTTTGGACATCCGGAACTTTTGTTCACTCTAGCATATCCGGGACAACAACGATACTCTTTCAAAAAATGCTGCTCGGTTCTGTGTGGTGAAAGGGAAAAAAAAAAATAGGCTCAACAGGTTAATATATGATTAGGTTGCTTCCAAAAGCATCAATCTTATCAATCTTAAGCATAATCGCCACAAAATGTGTAAAATGACTCAAAATATAGTAGCACGCAAAATTTAAACACTTCCAACACAATAAGAGATAAAATAGACGGGGTTACAATACCTGCACTGCAATCTGCGTTTTCCGGGTATTTTTCTGCATTTTCGAAATATTCCTACCGGAATTTTATTTGTACATACATTTGGCCTAAAATGGAAAAGAGAAGGACAACATAGTAATTTCAGTCGTTAGAAAAGTACGTAATTTTATTAGGTAATTGGCACGTTGGAAATTTTTCGAATGTTAAATACTTCAAAAAGTAAAATATTTTTAACTCAATGGATTACTTTTTATATGAAGGATTCAACAGGAATTAAGCTTTAGGAGGCGGAAAGTCCACTTCAGAGAAGAAAAATTGTTTCACCATTCTGGGTGACTTTATGACACGTGCCGCCGCGGGACAATTTTAAAAATAAGCATAGCTCATAAAGGTTTTTTTTTTTACCTCAACTTTTGGATTTCGTAGAAAGCCATCAATCGAAAAAACATTTCAAAAATATTATTTGCAACACTAAGAAAACTGGCCTGCAGAGAAGACGTTATTTCCGAGGTTTTCATTTTCTCTTGTTACTATCATTATAATTTTTGCTGAGCGTTTATCAAGCGAGTGCGGACAGGAGCAAAAGGGCTTGTCATACGCCTAAGGAGGAGCACTTCCACTGGATTCAAAGGAATAACGTCCCAGAGAAAACCGAAGGCGTTTTCCTTCCCCCTCCTCTTTTTAGCACTCTGGGGGTTTCAAGACTGTACTTCCGAGGATTATTCTATTCATTTTACAGCTGTTCTTGTGCAACAGTGCACTGAGAAAAGAGTCACTCGAGAAGCCAAGAGATATCGATACTATGTACACAGATCTTGAGGTGGGAGACACGGTAAGAGGGGAAGGGCAGAGCTACGACGAATGTCACAAGCCGAATCGAACTGAAGTGGAAATATCTGCCATCATTTAGACCGTGATGGTTCTAGATAGCATGGCTCAAATCTACTGGTAGATTTTCAGAGCAAACCCAAAAGAATATCCAAGGGTCAAGAGTTTCATGATGAAAAAGGACAAGAGTGAAAAACGTGACGTTCTGTCCAAATGCGTTGGTGAACACTTACACAGATACCCTATGGTTTCAGGAGAACCTCTTCCGGTGTTGACAAACAAAACAATTAACATTTTCATAAGCTCCGCAAATCTTGAAGTTGCAGCTATGCTATGTATGATACGAAAGGCCATTTTATAAAAGGCTGCATGATTAATGTTTATCTATAGATTTTATTTTCTTTGATTATTGCATGGTAAATTTAAAAGACCTTCAATAAAACGCATTACGCCCACGCAAAAATTTGTCATGGTTTATCGCTGCCGAATTCCACAAATCTTTTGGATATCATCATCATAACAATATTAATCACCATCCGAAGATCCCCTAAGTCAAATCGAAAAAAGATGTTGCATTACTCTTCATAGCTCCAGCGATAAAACTAAAAGTCGTCTCTTGCTCATTTTCTCTGAACGACAACGAGAGGGAGCAAAAAGCATGAAGATTTTTAAACCATTATGTACGATGTATTAAAGGTTGGACAACGGAAATTACTCAGCACGAAAAGGGCGACCTTTGATTCAGCGCTTCAACTGATGAAGAACGAATTTCTTAATATTTCCATTGACGTTAGTCGTCATCAGAGTACAAACTAATACTCTATGATGCTGTTCTCGTCTATCCGAACAACTTTTTCTGTCAACTGCAACATTTTACCTACCCGTCAGCGTTCGGAACGCGTTCTGGTTTTTGCTGCCCAAGCGGAATACCTTCGCTTTGACCGACTTCTTCGAGTTTTTCCCACCAATCTTCCCAGTAATGACGCCATTTGTAGGGGCTCCACCAATTGGAAGATGCGCTCTGCTTAAGAGACAAACTGAGAACGAAAATACACAAGAGAAGCAGCTTCGTCATGTTGTGCTGTGCCGCTCGTGCGACGTTAACGAGACCGTCTGGAGCGTAGGGAATGAACGCATGAAATATAAAATACACTGTCATATCAATCTGTCAATCAAAACGATTCACTGTGGGCACGTTAGGTGTCATTGAGGGAACCAATAAAAATAAAGATAATTTTCATGATGACATGACCATAATAATTCGATTTAGCGCCCGAACCGGATTATTTACTTCAACACGGTTGGGCGCCTAGTCGAAACAGGGACAAGGCACTTATTTATATAACAACAGTTATACGAATCACCGTTGCCCCTTTTGTAAAATTCACGAGTCACTTATTAATCATGGACTTTATTACACGTCACGCGTAAACGCTTAGCCACCCTCCTAAATCGATTGGTTATCATAATTTTGTCTGGACTATCCAACAGCGTAATTAATTTCATGGCAGTGCACATGGTCTGATTCACGCATTGTTCTATTTTAGTATATTGAACCCTAATACACAACAACAAGGCTTGATGTATTTCAGACGCTTGAATGTATTTCGTACATCTCTCTGGAATGATTACAGAACCTATCTTTGATGCGAGGAGTTCTAGTTTTACTGTTTCCATTTGCATGACACGTGATCAAATCCCACGCTTACCAATCGTCGGGAAAAGGAAACCTTCCCCAAGACGCCTTTTTATCCAGTCAGTGTCAAGTTTTCTTTAATCCGTTCTTAAGTAGATGCCGTCTGACTTTCACTCACTTCACTATGACGAGCTTTGCCCATCGATAAAATTTTGCAAATTAGGCTACGGTGGATCTGAGATCCGCCCGACACAAAAGAACTGAGTTCGCGTCCACAGCACGATCGAGGTGTTGCGGATGAATTGCTTTTTATTGGCGTCCAAATTGCATGGCGAGAGTAACCCAAGTCTTTTAAGTTGACCTTTCTTATCATAATACAAATGTTTTCCAGATAGGCCGCTAGGGACACGCGTTAATGTCAGCGTCAATTGAGTGCATGCATTTTTCAAGGTTAAACCCTCGCGTGGAACTAAAACTCATGTTTACTTTAAAGCATACAATGTAAGCAAAAGAAATTTTACAGTCTAACTCAATAATAGGATTTTTTTTTCCGAAGACAATAAAGGATCGACGCCGACCTGAAGCGTCGGCTTCACTCGCGTAGGGTCAACCATTTTTTCTAGCGCCTCGCGAAACATATAATGCAAATTTGCTGACCCATTCTAATGATACACACAACTCGACAGTCGTTAAGAGTTGAAAAGGATGAATCTATTTCACCAAAACCATGCATTTTTCGATTTTTAAACGCTAACAAAAATGTAGTAGCGGTAACTCCACTCAGGAAGATGACACCACAAACAACAGAAAGCTCTAACTGCGATGAGATCACTCATGGATCACACAGCGCAGCAGAACTCAAGCTATTTTTCTCTGATAATATTGGCTTGTAAAGAAATACATAACGGAGTTTTTGCACCCATGGCCGGCAACACATAAGGAAAAAATATTCATTAAAGCGATCATTAAAGGAGTAAAATCTTAGAAGTTTTTTTCCTGCCGGGGTTTCCTGGCGCGCCGCCGAGAACACTGCAAACTACATGTATTAGGCTGCGAGAAAATAAACAAAGACAAGTAGAAAAAGTTCTTTACTCACAAACCTCTTTTACAATCTATGACCGATATTACATCTCGTATCTCAAGTTGATTTTTAGGCAAGGGAAGTTTTCACAGTTGGGAGCGGAGATGGAAATGTAAATGCAATGGAGTACGTGACGAGAAGAGGTATTTTATTCGTTAATATTAAATTCCTAAATTCATCATTAATTTTAAATGAAACATCCACAAGAATTGAGGGCAGACACCACCAGACACCACCAGACACCACCAGACACCACCAGACACCACCAGACACCACCAGACACCACAAAGACAAAAAAAACATTGACCAGAAAGTTGGCCAATGGAACGTGCACGAACTATATGGGGTTGATTCAGTTCGAATTCGTTGGTCATCGCAACAGAATAGCTAATTTTTTAATTAAAACAAACATGGCTTTTTCATCACGATTTTTCATGGTTAACGTAAAAGTTAATCTGTAAAGGAAAGGATATGTACCATCAAGACAAGTAAATTTAATCTTGTCGAGATTCAAACTCAAATTAGTTGTTATAAGATAAAAACACAGTCTAAAATGAACCAACTCCCCAAGAGAGACAGAACCAGATGAAAAAAAAAAAAAAGAAAAAAGAAGAATGAAAGGTTCTGCCTTCAGATAACAACAGCCCATATAGGACTGACTACCCAGGAGAGACAGAATCAGGTGAATCGGGGGACGAAACAGGACGAAAATAAGAAAAAAAAATACTGGTTCTTCCTTCGCTGAGATAGGACAGGTAATTAAGGACTGACTATCCAAGAGAATGAGTAAGAAATAACAAATGAACCAAAACATGTTTAGGATTCTGCTTTTGAAATTGCGAAATGGTAAAATAAAACTTTTTAGAAACACATAAACCTGCCAAGAGCCCGTCGCCTTACAGGGAAGGAATATTTGAAGTATGATATCAGGATTCATTCCATAATTAGTTCATCTTGCTCATGTTAGGTTCTAACAATTGGATAATACACATTATGATTTTAAGCATCTACCATCTAACTACCAGAGAAATAATTCCTTTTCTTGCTTTCAAGGCACAGAAGCTTCTAGTTGTGATTTAAATAATAATGATAAACACATGAAAACTTCCACAGTTCCTGGCAGAAATTGGGCTTGTTTCCCATCTTTATAGACCAGCATATATTCTTCTTCTTTGGATACTACAAATGCACTTCTCTTCCTCCTTACAGGTTACAACTTCATATCAGTTTCCTTCCAGTCCAACAGACTTACTTTCGTTCTTTAGGTTTTCTTACTAATCTTTGTCTTCCACTGTTTTCCTCTCGATTTTCTAAACAGCCCAAAAGACTTTAGGGCTTTGGGCGCGTCACTTAATGATCAATGAATATTTTTATGTTTAAAGAGATTATGAAAATTTGTCTTCAATATTATCGTAATTTTTTTACAACACAAATACAATAATTGTTGAGGGGGAGGGAAGGTTGGAGCTCTGTGAGGGAGGGAGTGGGGTTGATTGTTAACAGGTAAATATAACACTCCTCAATTATTAAAATCCACCCTGCCATGGTGATGTCGGGAATAGGGTGTTATCATTTATTAATTATATTGCCGCGAGCCTTTTGGTTTTGCCGGGAGCCTTTTGATTTTGCCGTGAGCCTTTGGTTTTACCGTGTGCCTTTTGGTGTTACCGTGAACTTTTTGGTTTGATGTACCTTTTGGTTTCGTCGTGAGCCTTTTGGTTTTACCGTGAACTTTTTGGTTTTGACGTGCCTTTTGGTTTTGTCGTGAGCCTTTTGGTTTTTCTGGGAGCCTTTTGGTTTTGCCGTGTGCCTATGTTCACAAGATATCTCAATAAAGATGTAAATAAGATGTCTTAATAAATGAAATTTTTTGGTGATCTTTTTTAAATTACATATTGACTGTCCAAAAGTTTGCCTGAAGAGCACTCTTTGAAGATATCGGCAGGATTAGTAAGGAAAGATCATAAAATAATTCAGGATCTACTTTTTTTTTCCTTTGTTATTTGTGGTTCTAGCTGCTTGCATTTGGAATTTGAAACGACTCTGCTGCTCAATAGTTATCTTTGACAAAGCGACCACACATAATTTACAGACTCATTCAAGGGTAAAGTGATTCTGAAGCTATTAGTGTAACCAGGAGCCCAATTGGCTCCTGATGTAACCAATCAATTTCCACATGGATTAGGCCACGGTGAACACGACACAAATTAGATACTCTTTATGTGTATTCACCTTCAATTTATAAGAGCACACAAGCCAGTCGCACCTCAGTAGCTCAACTGTGTCAACTGTTGTCTTTCAAGCTTGTGCGAGGCTCGTGATAACACCGTTAATTTGTTTTGCAATTTTCCCCGCTCGAGTTAACTAGATATATTTTTTTTCAAGATGAAACAATGGTTATTTACGCGTGAAATCTCTTAGAAAAGATAAGAAGAAAAATCACCATAAAAGACGGATCTTTCGCGCAATGTAAGCCAGTTAAGTAATGTTTGTCGCTTTTGTAAACCTACTGCACCAGGTTTTTCAGGATCCATGAAACTCCGGTCCGGAGCGCTCAGTGTTGACAGTAATCAATAAACGTTTAGATTTTTCTTAAAAACACAAGAAATGCTAGGACCGCTAATTAAGCTTGTGAAGTACCTGTAGTTTCAAATATTTATCAATAATACTGAAATTTGATTCTCACATTTAGAGACTCGCTCCTTGTTGGTAGACCCTTTGTAGAGTATCAAAGAAAGGTGGGTCCTAATTGGTGTTTATCTCTCCTGAAGAATCTCTTAAACCATCTCCTCGCTATGGCTATGGCTGTTAAATGAAAACAAGTAGAGATGAGTCAATTTCCTTCGATCGAGGCTCGATGTTGTTAAACAAAATGCTTGTTGATTCAAACGTGGGATTGCATGTGATCATTTCAATTTATTTTCGTGCACTTACCAACAGGCTTTGAAACTAGGCACAAATAAACGACGTATGTAAACGAATATTTTGTTGGGTGTACGTCAAATCTCGTAAATGCGTGAATCGTGGTGCCGCTGGTTTTTTTTTAGGTTGAAAAATGATATTTCTAAATATGTATTTCAGTGTTTCCTTTGACTCGTGTTTTATTTCGCACTCCCACATAATATTAAGTCTTACCGTTGCAAATCAACTGGCCGAGGCTTTATATTCTGGTAAGAATTCTCTTCGAGTTAAATGGAAATACGTGAAAACAGTAGATTATGACCACATCCACTGAAATATTAAATTTCACAATTTTATTGAATCTTTCTGAATAATTTTTGTCAGATAATCCAGATTCAATAACGTTCTAGATGTGAAGATAGAATCAATTTTCAGCAATATTTTGACAGATCTCATAAATGTAAATTTGCGGGAAAGAGTGCCAGGAATGCCTTAACTCTACTTGTGTTTTTTTTAAGACAGAGCGCAGAAATAGGATGACAGTGAACGAGAAAATGAACTCCAGCCAGTATCCCTATGAAGCGTGTTTAATTCCCGCCCTTGATGAAAAACTCCAACGCCAGATCCGAGACATTAGCAACTACGTCGTTCTTCCACTGGATATGATTATGGCTGCCACGTCACTTATTCTAAACACGGTTATCTGCATGACTGTCATAGGCACTAGATCTCTTCGACATCCCTCATTGCTATTATTGTGCAGCTTAGCAGTTAGTGATTTGCTATGGGCTCTCGCTACTCTTATTTATTACACATTTGTTCTACGTGATCCGTATATGTGCCCTGAGAACGGTGAAGAAGTTGTACTTGTTGGTAACTTTTTTTTCCTGGCCACCTTAAGCAACTTAACTACGATTAGCAGAGACCGTTATCTGGCAATAAGCAAGCCACTTTGGTATCGTGCTTACTCGAGCACATCACGCGTCGTCAAAGTTATAATTTTTAACTGGCTTTTAAGCGCGCTGATGCCCGTTCTTCTTTACTGGTTCAAACTTAAGAACATGTCTCTTGTCATCTACTTTGAGGGTGCATTTTATCTGCTATTTACAGTCTTGGTTTTGGCAATTGTTTACAATTATGTCGGTTCTCTACTCGTAAGCAGGAGATATGCTAGAAACATACTGTACATACAGATGTCAATTGGACAAATTGGTACTGTGGTAAACAGAGAAAAGAAAATAACCCGTATGATCTCGGTGATCATTTTGTGTTTTTTCTTCTCCTTCCTACCAGGATTTCTAACTCCTTCATTACTGATTGCTTTGGAGATGCTATCTGAGGGCCTTGTAAGTTTTTCAGGTTTGTTGTTTACGCTCAATGGCCTGCTTAATCCATTGATCAACTTTGCCGGTAACAAAGATATTCGAAGAGCAATCCGTGTCAAGTTCATGTGTCGTCGTCAACGTGTTCATCCACCGACTCAAGGTTAACCCTTTAACTCCCAAGATCTCATTCGTAATTCTTTTTATTGTTTGTCATAAAATTCATGTGATGTTAGTTTGGAGAATTTGGAATTGGATCAATCAATAGTCCCCCAATTGATATTTTTCTTTATTCTCATTACTTGTCTGCTTGATATCGTACTGATGTGAAAGGAGAAATTCTATGTAGGTCACTAGTGGGACTTAAAGGGTTAGAGGATAAGTTATCCTGGGGGCGGGGGAGGGGGTGTCGGTGGAACGGACGGAATCAGTCATCGCTAACAGACGGGGGGACTATGATTGACTATTATTGACTATTACTGACAACCAATAATGAGGGATCATTAGAATGCTTAAGAGCCCGAGGAGGGATCAGGTAAATTTAATTGTAAGGCAACCAAAATCCACCGACCCTCCCCTCCCACCCGTCTCCCATCTTTAAACCGATTAAACAACGACCAGTCCCTCGAATGCGGCTGTCAGACTAGGAACACTTACACTAAAGAGGAACATAATACGGTTGTTAACCCTTTACACCCTAACATCAGTTTGGATATTCTCTGTACTGTTTTCTATGGTTAGATGTATTTTCTTACACTCTTTATACAGTTGAAATATTGTTAATTCTTCTCTTTCTTACATACAACTTATTACCTCGGAACTAGCTCAGATCCGTCACAAGAAAAGTGTGGGTCACCGCTTATAAAGGTGACGCTTACTAAGCTGTCAATCTCTAACCTTCGTCATGCTTTTACACTTAACTAACGAATCGCATTAAGCTACGCAGAGCGGAGTTCGCATACTAAGTAGGTACCTTCGAGATGTTTACGTTTTTCAAAATGATTTTCTACCTTAAATTTCTTAGTCTTACGGTCAAGTTCGGGCAAAACAAAAACAATAATGACAATATAAAAATTATAATAAACTTGCCAACAGAATTAAAATCATCGTTGAAGAGATATCCTAAGAGACTCGAAGACTGTTACATAACGACAGAATAAACAGACAATTTGGAGAAGGAAGGGCGTACCCAAGGTACCGCCTCCAAGAGAGCTACGTGTTATTCATATAAGTTTCCTGATTATAAATTCAGTGCGGAGGATGAAAAGTACTACATGTTTACAACCCAGGTCACCTCTAAGAAAAACAGGTGTCGAATGTGTTAAAAGAAGACAACCACAGGGAATAAGAAATGATCAACTGGCTTATTATAATTTTTACTGAATGGCTTATCGTAATATATTATTTCCATTCATTTTCAACGTTTAAATAAGTCAAAAAACACCTATAATGAAAATTCTTGCTAAATAACAATTTTGTCTTTTAACACTATACATTTCGTAAACCGGCTGGAAACCGCATAGCAAATCACCCGTGTGTGACATGGGTGACAACCCACCGAGTGACATTTGAGGTTTCGCCATGGGAATACTAAAGGTGTCGTGAAAACAAATGTTGCGTCTAGGCCTGTCATTAAGTGCTTATTCCGCAACAGTTACGATCGTGAGGCTAAACCGTACTCTAATAAAGCAGACTGTTCTAACCAATCAGAGGGAGCGTTGTATTGAAACTTCGTGTATCATGCGATTAGCTACCTAAACATAATGATACATAAACCCGGTTTGCAGAAAACGTGATTAAATTTAAAAATAAGATTTGATTCATCGATCAAATTTGGCCCCTGGCGTGATGTTGTTGTGAAGTACATGAAATGGCTTTGTTTGGATACAGAGGCGCATGCTTGTAATTCACGCCATTTTTTGCCAAGCTTAATTGTAATAACTTGAGAGAGTTCTCTTCAGGAAACCATAGGAAAATCTAACTCAAATGGATGGAGAGGAGGGCATCGCTTTTAAAAAGTTGAAGCGTTTCTTTCGTGGTAAAAGGTTCCAAGACAGCTCGTGGTCATGGGTCGTGTGTATTTCAGCGGCTGTGTGTAATGCAATCAACCTTGGCTTTACACTCAGCTTTGGAGTTTTGTTCCCGGAGTTGATGAGGCACTTTAATGCCACAAGAGAAAGGACAGGTATGCTGATCACAAATCTGTTTAAGCAACGGAAATTTATGAGCTAAATGCTGGTTTTGTCGTTCAGTTCTCGTCAGAAGACTGGCTTAGACCTGAGGGCGCACTACGAGACAATCATGTAAATAACCAGTATGAATAAAACGAAAAAGCTTTCGCGGAAGCGACACGAGACCGCTTGCTGTTGTTTTTTCTCATTCTTGTTGGTAACGCATGTAAACCATGTTCAATAAAGCCAAACGCTTTATCACTGAAAACGTTGATTTTTACAAACTGTTTTAGAAGACCTGTGTTATACAATGAGGAGGACTGTTCATTTTTAAAAAAACAACGCATCCATAGCGAATTGTTGTGATCCACTGTTTGTTCATGATTGCAGCCTTCGAAAACTTTTGTTTAAATAACCGGCCTTAAGTTATTTAAGCCTGAAGAGTCTTCCCCCCGCAGAGTACTAATGAGGGAGTCTTTCAAATAAACAATAAGCTTGTGGCTTTCTGTTGATTATGTAAAATTAATATCTTCTGTATGAGCTGCGAATCGAAAAAGTAATATGTAAAATAACTCTTGCATCAGTTTAGTAAAGTGATGCTGGAAAACCAGGAATGGAGTGAGCAAATCCATTAAAATGATCCATTGGAAATCATGGAAGCGTAAACGAATGAATTCAGATTTTCTGAACATTATTATGGACGTCCAATTGAGTGACCTTACTTGACCAAGTGGTAAAGTGGCAGATGTTTAGTATGTAAATTGTTGTAATAAAGAAGTTTCCAGTGCTGCACAAAACTAGACTTGTCTAAAGAGGAACATAATAATACTCTCTTGAAAGGTCAACAACCGTTACAGCATGTTTTTCCCAGAGATATCCAGCTGACTTTGTATTGGTACTTAAAATACCAAAATGAATGGAACTAATATCAATGAATATCATCTTTTTGACAGCCTGGGTTGGCTCCATCGGCCTGGCCATGGTTTGGTTTGCCAGTTTGCTGGCTGGATATCTGTGTGATCACTTTGGATGTCGTATCACATGTTTTATGGGAGGACTCCTGTGCATTGCAGGCTTTGTAGCGACTTCCTTCGCTAATAGCCTCACTGTTATGTACTTTACTTACGGTTTGGTGTACGGAATGGGGGCCTGTTTCATTTACAACTCTTACTTCTTGGTTGTTGGAACGTATTTCAAACAAAAACTCTCGTTAGCTGTTGGTATAACGGCATTAGGATCTGGTGCAGGTGTCCTTTACAACGGCCCGTTGCTACAGGCTCTTTTGGACGCGTTTGGATGGAGAAACACATTTAGAATAATGACGGCAACCTTCGCTCTTGTTTGCATTTTGAGTTTGAATTTCAATCCAAATGTAGAGACAACATCGGAGGTGGATGTGGAATCAGAAACTTTAGACGCGGAACAAAAACTAGGAATTAAGGGAAGAATCACTTTTTACTGCAGCGTGTGGACATTTCCTGTTTACACTTTTGTAGTCATTTCTATAACAGTTGGAAGTTTTGGCATGTTCATTCCAATCATCAATCTGGTTAGTATTCAGCTTTTCATAGTATAGCTAATTCTTTTGTCATTTAAAAAGGAAAAAATATTTGATAAATGTGTCGATATGGGCGAAGGTCTATATTCAAGAAAATCTGCATTTTGTATGAGTTCTAGAGAATGTTTGCATGAGAGCTGCACGATCTTGTTAATACTTGTGTGCCACAGTAAAGATCAACATGCACGTTTTGTATCAGGTTTTGTGCTAAGGGGAAGGTCTCGGTTGTTAAAACATCAGTTCCTCTAGGCAGGAGTTTAAAACCAAATACACCCCGTCTTCACAGCCTCTAGGTATTTAGGCAAGTATTGCCCCGGGATCCTGACATTATTTTTTAGGTGAATAGTCAGCCTTTTCCAACCATCAATGTGGACGAGGTGCATATCCACGTCTGCTTACTAAGCACATGGAACAAGCAAGTGACAACCATTGACTCTATGACCTGCACTCGAAATCAATTTACAACCTTTTTAAACATATACAATCCTTTTAAAATTAAGACGCTTACTTTGAAGATCTGTGGAATAATGGGAATTCTCTCTGTCGTCTCCTCTTCTCTCCGTATGCTCCATTGACAAATTTATGAAGCCACAATCTGTATAAATCCTAACTAGGTCAAATATTGTGAGGATCTTGGGATCAAGGCGCAGAGTGCCTCTCGATTGTTCATCTTCATTGGCCTTACCTCATCCCTTGCACGGATTCTGTCAGGAAAACTGTGCGAATATCCAAAGATTAACCCAGTGTTTGTCTATCAGTCGTCCCTGTTTATTGGTGGTGTATCTGCCCTCCTGTTACCTTCTGCAACCGAATACTGGGCCTTAGTTGTATTTAGCTGTGCTTATGGAACAAGCGACGGAATTTTTATATCAACATCGTGTTACATCTTACTTAGTTGTGTGGACAAAAAAAGAAAAACAGCTTCATTCTGTATCGAATGCCTGCTTTACTCGTTTTCAGCAGCGACTGGCGGATCAATTGCTGGTAAGTATTTCTCCGCTCAGAAGTTAAATGCTACTTTCCTAAAAGCCATTTCGTTTGAACTTTAGACGCCTGCATGATCATGTACTTATTATTCAACGCTTTTTTTTGTACGTAAGAAAGGATTTCTGTCATCTAACGGTGTGAAAACGTAGATCCCTTTCTTTCAAAGCTAGGGAAAAGATGTAATGTAAAGAGAATGATACATGGGTGGTTGTAGACGTGCAACTTTTCTTTGAGTATTCGACTCGATAGTTCATGAGTGAGTTATCGAGTTGAACAGGAGAAAACAAATTCCATATTTACATGTTACCATATATTATTTTGTTTATTTTATAAACACAATAGCGCTTTCTGACAAGACAAGTCGTCTTTATCAATGAATGAAAAAAGATAGGCGATGTAAGGCTCACGATGAAAAATGCGTTGAATCATTACAGAACTTGAAACAATGGGCGTAACTTTCAATTTACAAAATTATTAGTTGTTGACTTTTCCCATCCACAGAAGAAATCTTTTCAGGTACACGGCCAAAATGGGCCTGTGGCAAACTCGCCTTCCAGAAGTCGTTTTTCGTCCTCAGTGACGTGTCAGCAACTTATTGGTGATGTCAAGCGCACATGATAAACTTATATTTTTTCACGTGTGTTGTTGCGGCTTTTACCGCAGTTTACACGATAAGTGGCTTTCACATGGCAGTAAATGCCCCATACAATTTCTATGCTAGGTAGCTTCGAAAAAAAATGGTCGTGGTGCAAAATAAAATACAGAAATATAATGAGCGTGCAAAAATTGAAAGTATTCCCAGTTTTTAGGCCACTCGCATTTGAAAAGCCACAGCTTGAGCAGGGATAGGTTTCCATTCGGTAAATATTTTTCATTATTGTTTATTCAGATGACTGTCAAATGTTGTATTTTAGGTGGTAGCAGCCTCCACACTGCAACTGGCTATCATTAAACGACTCGCTCTGCATTTATTGCATTTTTTTGTACTAGAGCCATTTCAATTAAGTAAGGAAAGTAATCGACGACTGCTTTGCTTTTTTTTTTTTTTTGCCACGCTCTGTGATTGATTTGGAAAATTTCGCCATTCCCTCAACCTAAAACCAATCACGACTTGGTCGCCCCAGTGTTCCCGTGTTTTAGGCGGTTTGGTTTCTTTATATTTGAATGCTTACTTTCTCTTATAGGAATTTTTCTCCTTCTGATTGGACGTTTTGATTCTCTGCTTTTGGTTTTTACAAAACTCAATGGAACAGCGCTCTCTAACCTGTGGTATAATTTCCAAGTTTAGTGACAGGCTCTTGCAAGAGTCGTTTCTCCAACTCACCAACCTTTCCACCTTCGTTCCGTAACGTTTGATCTGAATGCTTCATACTAATCTTTCTTTCTTTGGTTTTGCGTTGACTTCCACAGGAATGATGGCAGACCAAACAGGGAACTATATAAATTCGTTTTACATGACCGGCGGTGTTGTGATGTTTGCATTTTTGATTCCCTTTGCATTGATTTTCATCAACCGGGAAAAGTCTCGAGTCAGCCCAATAGTGTCAAGAGAAATGAAAGACAAAGAAGCAAAGTGTACTGCTCCAAGAGCCGATGTGGCAGCCAATAATTTCCCTGCTCAGAGCTAATTAAAAAATAATCGCACCCATCTTTTCCAGCAACTTTAAAAATGTCTTCAGAGTAAAAGTCTTTCGTCTTTTATAGTGAAACTGAAAAGCCTCATTGCCTTTAAAATCGAAGGCTTGCTATGTAAGGTGAATGGCATATGATTAGTTTGCCTTAAACAAGATTTAATTTTATGGGCAAAAACGCTAATAAGAGGAACGAATGAGCAAAGGAGGTAGATGATTTAACACGAAGCTGTGAAGTACTTTAACTTTCTTTATTTTCATGGGGAACAGCTGTGGAAAATTTCTGTTAAAAGCAGCGGAAAGAGTTTTTTCTACTTAGACTCGACCGTATCCTACTTAAGTCCGGGCTCTAGAGATTGAAAATTTGCGCTTTTGATATATATGCGTTATTGACCAAGCGTGAGGTCAAGATGGCTAGATATTAGCAGAGTTCTTTTTTTGCGTTTCAATGGACCGGGACCAAGTCGAGGTCCATAGAAGCGCAAAAAAAAGGGAACGATGCCTATATCGAACCGTCTTAACCAAACTAGCAGCGTAATTTAAGAAGAATAAAAAATGACTTGTTTATTTTGAGATACGGGAGAGAAATCGACGCGCGTTCGCAACATAATAAACCTACGAAATTTGTTTAATGTTTTCGTTGTTTTTAATGTCTTCTGCTGCGGTCAAGTTTCCATCATCCCTCCCCCCCCCCCCTTATACTTTGTTAGCGACAACTGATCCCCCTATGTTCCCCCTGAAAGCCATGTGATCCCCCAAATTCCTCCATCCCCCCACCCCCTCAAGATAAATGATTGGTCTGGTCCCTTGGATACGATTGCGTAAGTAGTTTTGTTGAAGTTACAATGGAAAAATAATCACGTGAGTCGCTTGTACATTTTGTGATCTATATGAAAGAAACAACTCACTGATTCGCTAGTTCATATATTCACGAATCACTCTCGCACCTTTTTTAAAATTCATGCGTCACATATTAATTTTAGACTTTAAACACGTCACGTGTAAACGCTTAGCTACCCTCTCTAAATAACTTTTTATCATAATTTTGTCTAGACTATCCAGCGGCTTATGAACACACGAGACGATCTTCAAGTATATGAATCCTGCCTCAAGACGCCTTTTTATCCGGTCAAGGTCAAGTTTTTGTTAATCCGCCCATAAGTAGATGACATTACAACACGTCTGGCCTGGAATTCTTCATTAAGTAGTCTGTGCTTATGAATAGGCTGGAAAATAGGGTCAGCAAATCAAAACCACCGCTAATATCACCCATTTGTGACCTGGGTGACAACCCACATGGTGACACTTGAGGTTTCGCTATGAAAATATTAAAGGTGTCGTGAAAACAAATATGACGTCTAGGCCAGTCATTAAGTACTTATTCCGCAACAGCTAGAATAGCGAGGTTATATTAGCTGCAGGGACCTCACCAGTCCCTCTCCACCAGAGAGCACGAGTATACTTAAGATGGAGAATACATAAGAATGCCCAAATGTTTCTTCTGTTCTCTAACAAAGCACACTGTCTTAACCAATCAGAGGGAGCGTTATATTAAAACTTCATGCATCATGCTATATGATACCTGAACATAAGGACATATAAACCCGGTTTGCAGAAAACGTGATATATTATTTGAATACAGAGGCGCATGCTCGGAGCTCACGCCATTTTTTCGCCCGAGTTAATTTTAGTAACTCGACTGAGTTCTCTTAAGGAGACTTGGGAAAATCTAACTCAAATGGATGGAGAAAAGGGCATTGAAAACGCTTTTAAAAAGCTGAAGCGTTTCTTTAGCAGTAAAAGGTTCCAAGATACACCTTGGTCAAGGGTCGTGTGTATTTCAGCAGCCGTGAGTAATGCAATCAGTCTTAGCTTTACACTCAGCTTTGGAGTTTTGTTCCCGGAGTTGATGAGGCACTTAAATGCCACAAGAGAAAGAACAGATATTCTGATGATAAATCTTTTTCAGTGACGGAAGGTTATAAACTAAACGCTGATTTTGTCGTTGAATTCTCATCGGAACGCTGGTTTGGGCCTGAGGGTGCACTATGAGATAACCATGTAACCAACCGACCAGTGGCCCATGATTGACACAACGTTACAAACACAATGCGCGAACATTTTGATTTTCCTACCGAAATTTCCGTTTTTTTCGCCTAAATGGTAAGTACCCCATAATTTAGTATGTACTTGGCATAGTTAATCAGTTGGGTAGAAACCATTCCCACTTCAACATAGTCCTGATGGCAATGAAACTGGCTCTGTTTGGCCACCTTATGATGTTTTATATGGACTTTATGGATCGCCTAACTACTACAACTAATTCTAGCTTTATGAGTCATGCAAGAAGTAAGGGTAACGGTTAAAAGCGTACCGCTTTAGCCAAGACACAAGTCTCATTCCTTGGAATATTAAAATGAATAAGCCGAATAATTCGTTTGGTTTTTGGCAAGGATTTAACAGCCACAGCAAGTGGAACGACAAAACTGGTGCTCCTATTGGGATAATTGGCTTTCCAGCAAATGACTGTGTGTTTCCAATTCGAAGTCCAGGGTAAGGTTTGGTACGAGGGGAGGTTGGTTTGGCATGGTCGATTCGAATTCATGTGGAAACGAGTTACAAACCACGAAGCATATAGGGGCATTTTGCTACATTTTTGTCCAGTAAAGTCTAAATACGTTGATGTAAATCATTGAAAAGGCTTTTAGCAGCTAAGTATTTAAATAAACGGCTGATTACTGGGAAAACAAAGCATTACAGGGCATTACCATGAGAAATAATGCCGGCCCATTTTAACAAAAGCCATGGCCGAGAACGAATGGTACTTCATAGGTAAGTGGCTGTGTTGATGGGCAAAATGATCACAATAAGGACTAACGTCGTCATTTTGTCCGAATCTGCAAATTTTAAGGGATGTAATCCAATATTTATTTACAGAAAATGTAGCTTGTGCTTCATGCCTTTTTAGTCCATAGTTTCTTAGAACAGATTGCGTTGCTCTGTTTGTGTTGATATCAACAAAATAATATTGAGAAATAGCACCCGCGCAGAGTCTTAAGAGTATGTTAAAATCTTATTCCGCATTAAGTAAATAATTTCATTTCCGATTTACAATAGACAATTTTCAATTTCAGTTTCCTAGTTTTCATCTTTCCCGTTTAAGTAACGTCCATTCACGCCGCACTTCACCTTTATTGTTTATGGACCAAAGAGATGGTAAGGGTTTGTACCCGTGAAGTGGTTTATGTAAAAATTAAAGATTTTAGGTATAAATCTGTTGAAATCTTCGGTGAGATCGAGGAACAGTTGTCACTGTACAAATTATAGTCTGATCTGGAATGTTTTCGTTTTTTTGTTTTTCCAAACCGAAAAAAATCGAAGGGTAACTTTAAGCTATCTTTGCATAATAGTCGATGCACACAAAGCTCAGTTCTACTCAGTGAGATATGAAATTTTTGATACTAACCACACACGGTAATTTTCAAAGGCAAATGCTGTTCGATAGTTGTGGTTGCTTTTGATTGTTTCAAAAACGTTAGAACTTAATGGGCTCACTCCAAAGCCTGAAAATGCCACTAACTTTAAAATCCTCATTTCATCATGCAAGACCTGCACGGAAATTCGCCTATGAAAACTGGTCGTAATATAAGTTAACAAGGGGATGGGAAGAAAAAATTAATTTCTTATCCCTTGACTTCCTTCTTCATCAGCTGTCTTCGACTATAGATCCATGCAAACTAGATCATCTCTTTTAATTTGTGCCTTTATTTCTCACACTACAGTCAAAAGCTTGAAGTTTAAATATTTGACAAACTTGCCCTACAACCCAGGAAAAGCTACTAACAGTTCCATTATAACTGCTACCCTTAACGTTGTTGGCACGTTTTTTTTTATCGGTCTAACGCACTTTGTGTAGTATCCAGTAGGCTCGGTTGTAGTAGTTGGCATCAGCACCGACAACAGCAGGTGCTTCGAAGCCCGAACTAGCCTTCCACCCCTTTTCTGCTCCACGCTTCCCTTCAATCGGTTGACCGGTTTGAAACACGAGCCTCTTCGTGAAGACGTTTTCAATGAAGTACTTGCCATCACTTAGTGGAGTAATCATCCAGATGGCTCGATTGTAGTAGTTGGCATCAGCTCCGACAACAGCAGGTGCTTTGAAGCCTGAACTAGCCGCCCACCCCTTTTCTGCTCCACGAGGCCCTTTCATGGCAGGGCCATCTTGAAACAAGTACCTTTTCGTCTCCAAGTTTTCGATCAAGTATTTGTCATTACCTTGAGGAATGATCTTCCAAAGAGCTCGATTGTAGTAATTTGCATCAGCGCCGACAACAGCTGGTGCTTCGA
Source organism: Pocillopora damicornis (assembly GCF_964200805.1). Taxonomy (NCBI): domain Eukaryota; kingdom Metazoa; phylum Cnidaria; class Anthozoa; order Scleractinia; family Pocilloporidae; genus Pocillopora; species Pocillopora damicornis. The sequence goes on from NC_142676.1 coordinate 7,179,906, forward strand.
AGCCTGAACTAGCCTTCCACCCCTTTTCTGCTCCACGAGACCCTTTTATTTTAGGGCCGTCCTGGAACAAGAGGCGCTTTGTTTCGACGTTTACAAAGGCATATATTCCCTCGCTAATACCTATGAGTTAAGATTTCAACAACGTCAAATATTACCAGCAAACACATGTATTTTAAGACGCTCTCTCTCTAAGATCCTCATAAAAATTTTTCGTTCATCTCACGGATATCCTGGAAACTTGGCATCTGAATTACACTTTATGAGGTTAGCTTCAAAATACATCTCCTTTGGACTCATGACTGATTTGTCTGTTTTTTGATTGAGGTCCTGTGGGAGACAAATTGGTCATTCTGTCCTTCAAAATGTCCTTTTTTTTTTTACGAAAGTGAAATCTTTCCACTTCCCTCCAAATTTAATTCAAAGCCTTATCCTACCTCATGATAAAATTTATATGTCCTCTTATTACTAGGATGTTCTTGACGTTCACATCGTACCGTTTTAAGAAGTGAAATTTTGACTTCAAGCACATCCACTTCTACAACTTAATCAAAACTCGAAAACATGGGCAAACAAAAAATCCACGTAATTGAACATCCTTGTTTTATGGTTGGGGCTTCGTTAAGGGCCAGTAGCATTACTTGGGATACACAGAGAACTATAGAGGTCTCGCATTTATTGTTATCTGAACTAACTTTTGAATAGGGCACGCTCTCGCGCCAGTTGCGCTCCTGTCGGTGGCGAAATTTGAGAGGGAAGGAAACTCACTTAGGAGCCTTTTCACTTGAGATTGGGAAACGGGAAGAGCTTTGCTTTCTGCTCATAATGGAAATTTCAGCACGGTTAAATGAAATGGGAATGCCTTGCAATTAGTTACAGTAAGAACGTTCGCACCTAGAAACAGAGCTAATCAGGTTTCACTGCAAAATGAGTGTATTCAAATGAAATTTAGTAACGTCTTGTCATTCTGTTCTTTTCAAAACAGGCAACAAGCTCCGAAAGCTTTGCGCATCACTTCACAAGCCCCAATTAATGAAGCGCTTATCGAAGCTAGGCATGAGCTAGCGCATGCAGAATATTATTGATGGGGAGGCAGTCCACTGAGAACAACTCACAGCAACATTGTAAAACACGATATTTAGTATTACCTTGAAAAAGTAAAGAAAAAAAAACCTTTGCAATCATCGACAGATTATGACGGACTCACCTCTTTCAGCAATTTCAAGCTTATCAGCTGTATCTGATACCTCGAAATCGAAAACAGGTATTTCTAAAAAACAAGAGAGGTTGGGATCACGCTGATTTTCTTGTGGAAAATGGGTATATTTAAAATAAAATTTTAACACTCTATATTATATTGAGCTTTGCCAGAAATGCGAAGGAATAAGACAAGCAAAAATATATTAAAAGGGAAAAAATAGATCGTTTTATTATGTTAAAAGAGCTGCGTGCGCCAAAGATCGCTGGCCCCTCCTTTAACTAAAAGGAGAGGTGCAAAAAAAGGAAGAGGAAACTGATTTAAAAATAGTAGAAGTCTGATTAGCGAAAGTATTGTTGGATGTTGCACACCGTGTTAGACCTGAGGTAGATTCTAATAAAACTGATAAAAACTGAAACACTTACCAATCTTCTCGTACTCGTTCAGCGCGACTTCGGTGTTCTGATCGGTCTCGAGTGGAAGTGACTTGGCCAGAGCCAAAGTTATCAAAAACAAGACAAGGCTCTTCATTTTCTTCTGAAAAAGAAAGAAACAAAAAAACAACGAATTCAGAAGTTAATATGAACGAAATGAGCCTGCAACAAGTTTTGAAGGAATTATTCTGATATTCATATGAATCTAGGGAGCAATTCTGGGTTGGGCGGTTTTGGGTTCGAGTCCTCGTTCACTTTGTTGAGTTTCCAAGCAAGACAATTTACTCGCAATGCTCGCTCTTACTTTCTGCAAATTATCGATGATTTTGAAAATGCCAGGATTTGCGAGAGAACTAGATTAGCTAGACTCTTTAAACTATCTCTTCAGCGAAAAATTTGTAAGAATCCGGCTTTGAAAAGATCCCTCTCTCAATGTTCAGATTTGTGAGTTAGAATGCTCATGGACAGCGTACGAGGATTAAAAGGAAATAAAACTTCTCAAACGAAAAAAGATTTTTCGATGCGTCTCCGATAATAGCATCTTGCATCAAACACGAAAAGAAGAAAACTTGCAAGCGTTACTTACTCCGTTGGGACGTCGTCGTTCAATTTCCTCCGTTACTGACTTTGTAGTGACTCTTCGTTATAGATTAGCTCTCCGCGAAGAACTGAACGAATGCAATGGTTTATCTCCTTTTACGCGCTCAGGATTGTTGAATAATCGAATGTAAAATTGACATCTATACATAACAAAAAATTAATTAAACCTTAATTTGCAGATGGTCAAACATCATTACAGAATCGCGCCCATTGAAAAAACGTCGCACGGGAAAATGCAAATAAGTTAGAAAAGAGAAAGAGAGCATGCGTAACTTCACGCAGGCCTGTCAATCCGACTGTCAATCATGTAATCCCCCGTGTACGCAGTGTTCGAAAGTATTGTTTCTTGTGCAGACAACCGAAACGTAGCGCTTTTCATCGAAGAAGAATAGGCGTAATTAGTGGCGTTATCTTGATTAGGTTATATTGTTTAAAAATCGGTCAGATGTAAAATTAAATTACCTTTCAAATGCCGGGTTTTCAATTTGTGTTAAGACTCAAATGCGGCAGATTTGCGAGGTTCGACCATCAACTTCGCCAAGAAAGCAAAACATCACAGAAATATTCCTTTTAGTAAAATTTCCGTACTGCCCCATACTATCGTAAAACAAATCTGTTTTCCCAATGGTAAAGTATTGTTTTTGTCACTCTATCCAAGAACTGAACGTATAATGTAGTGTGGGGCTGTGCGGAATTTTACCTTCCTTTTTAGCCCGTTATTGCCGTCAGTTTCAGATAACACGTCGGTAGTCTAATTACTTTTCGAAAAGCTTAAGTATACGTCGTAGATTCCCGCTCCACGTAGGTGCACGCTCACGCTCATAAGCTTACGGATGAACACTTCACGCTCTTTTGATATGCAAACGCGGCCCTCGCTCTTTACCGACGAAAAGAGCATTTCGTCACTTTGAAACAATGCTAATTGCTCCAATTGTATCTCCATTGTCTCTAAACGGACGCAAAGCGAAATTTTACAACTCCCGTTTGGGAATTTGTCAATTCAGATCTAAAGCGACCGAAGTTGGCGGTGAGCGTTTGCAACCTCATTCCTAGGTCATTGCGCCCGCAAAGCATCATGGGCACCCCACTTTTCTCGGGCGACGCTTTTCAATGGGCGCGATTCCGTAATGTGTAAGAGGCATCAGTCGCATCTAGGAAACAGGAAATGGTTGTCTGCTTATGTGCTGGAAAACATTACTATTTTTACTCCTGAGGTTTGACAGTTGTCATAGCTAAAAAAGTTAACCCTGGGGAATTCGGAAATTTTTCATTACAAACGAGTATTATGAATTATATAATGAAAGCAGTCTAATTAAAATGAAATGAACGCTTCGATAAACATGCACTGCAATTAAAGCAAAATTGTGTTTACTTATCACGTCCACTGTTTAGTGATAAGTAATAACTTGAGTGTTTACATAACGTTAGGAGGTACGAAATAATACGAATTATATGAATGATGTGAAATAATTGCTTACTTGTTACAGTTAAACAAAAATATGAAACAATACTTCCCATCAATATCGTGAAAATAAAGAATTTCCGATTTCAGTGATAACTCAAGTATTTGAAATAAAATGCGTGTACTGAAATAGGAAAGGGTTAGTTTGTGCGGTTATTGCTAAATTACTTGATTCAGGACTGCACGTTTGTTTGTCTGCCTAGAAATGTAGATACTCCTATTTAGATAATAAGAAAAGGGTATTCAATTTAATAGAGGCCGACTGTTTTCGAAAGGTCCTGATGTCTTTACAGAGTGCGCACACGACAGCTCAATACTGATAATTTCATAAATATTTGTGAAGCTGGGTTGAAAAAACTTCCCAAATATTCCTGTTTAAAAATAAGATTTCTGATTCAGATATTAATGAATATTTAGTCCAGAAAAATACACCTATGCAATATGTACATTTAATAAAACGTACGAAACAAGCAGGGCCCTCATGGAAACAGGCAGAGTGCAAAAAGTTAAAACTTAACTCTGCACGTCAGATTCTTTTTGTTATTAATATTAAAAGGGGCTATAAAAAACCATCATTGTTTAATACTGCTTAGTTACTAAACAAAGATAAATACTAAGGAGTGTTAATGTCAAATTAACACCATAATTAATTCTCTGTAATTAAAGCAAAATTGTGTTTACTATTTCGTGACAGGTAATAATATAATTTGAGTTTAACTCATCGTTACGAGAAATGAAATAATGCGAATTATATGAATGGTATGAAATAATCATTGCTAACTTATACATGTAACAGAAAAATGAAAATTTTTAAACAGTACTTCCTATCGACATCTTAAAACTAAAGAATCTCAAATTTCAGTGATACTCTATACCTTGACCAGATAACGTTTACAAAGCTAAGTTGCCATAATTAGACTCCTTTTCAGCAATGTATGAATGATTAATTATAACAAAAATAATTGGTAAAAATAGTGTTTCTACAAAAACATTTCACAAAATCATGATATTTTATACGCTAACTTACAACTAAGTAAGAGGAAAAACAAAGAAGAGGAAAACTTTGGTAAGTGCAGTAAGTGACAAATTTTGCACACATCTTTAGCTTGAAAAGTGATCAGCTCACACCTTGACAAGTTTTCGGGTGAGGAGTGAGGAATGAGGAGTTCAGATGGCCGGCGAACTATGGAGAGGCTTCCAGGTATCATTGAGACGAGATCATTTTTATGACCCTAAGTAGTTATAAAAAGCGCGTTCTGGCGCATTTTGAAAACAACCTTGATTTCAAGGCAACTCATGAATTTTACCTTGATTTGAAGTCAACCTTGATTAAAAAAAAAAAAATTTTTGACACATTTTGAAAACAACCTTGATTTCAAGGCAACTCATGAATTTTACCTTGATTTGAAGTCAACCTTGATTAAAAAAAAAAAAAATTTTTGACACATTTTGAAAACAACCTTGATTTCAAGGCAACTCATGAATTTTACCTTGATTTGAAGTCAACCTTGATTAAAAAAAACAGTTTTGACACATTTTGAAAACAGCCTTGATTTCAAGGCAATTTGAACTTTTCACAACGTCTCACCCGCGAGTTTTTAAAAGAGTGTGAATAATATCAAAATCTGTCGGACGCGTCCGAAATTTCTCTTCATTTATTTCCTTCAAAAGTTTTTCCGAAGCGTCCGGAATTTTTGTCGTTTATTTTCTACAAAGACTTTTTTTTACGCTTCAGAATTTTCTCATTTATTTTCTTCAAAAATTGTCTGACAAGTCCGGAATTTTTCTCATCTATTTTCTACAAAAATTTCGCTGAGGCGTCCGAAATGTTTTCATTTATTTTCTACCAAAATTTTTGTGACCCGTCAGAATTTTCTCATTTATTTTTTCCAAAGATTTTCCGGGGTGTCCAAAATTGTTCTTATTCATTTTCTTCCAAAGTTTTTCCGAGGCGTCCGAAATTGTTCTCATTTATTTTCTACAAAGAATTTTCTGACGCATCCGAAATTTTTCTCATTTGTTTTCTACAAAAAATTTTCTGAGGCGTCCGAAATTTTTCTCATTCATTTTCTATAAAAAATTTTGTGAGGCGTTCGAAATTGTTCTCATTTATTTTCTACAAAAATTTTTGTGACGCGTGCGAAATTGTTCTCATTTCTTTTCTACAAAAATTTTTATGACGCGTTCGAAGTTGTTCTCATTTGTTTTCTACAAATATTTTTGTGAGGCGTTCGAAATTTTTCTCATTTGTTTTCTACAAAAATTTTTGTGACGCTTTCAAAATTGTTCTCATTTATTTTCTACAAAAATTTTTGTGACGCGTTCGAAATTGTTCTCATTTATTTTCTACAAAAATTTTTTTTGAGGCGTTCGAAATTTTTCTCATTTATTTTTATACAAAAATTTTTGGGACGCGTCCGAAATTTTTCGCATTTGTTTTCTACAAAAATTTTTGTGAGGCGTTCGAAATGTTTCTCATTTATTTTCTATAAAAATTTTTGTGAGGCATTCGAAATTTTTCTCATTTGTTTTCTACAAAAATTTTTGTGACGCGTTCAAAATTTTTCTCATTTATTTCCTACAAAAGCTACCCGACGAGTCCGAATTTTTTTTCATATATTTTCTATAAAAATTTTTCTTACTCGTCAGAATTTTCTCATTTTTTTTCTTCAAATATTTTTCTGAAGCGTCTGGAATTTTTCTCATTTATTTCCTACAAAAGCTATCCCGACGAGTCCGAAATTTTTCTTATTTATTTTCTATAAAAATTTTTCTTACTAGTCAGAATTTTCTCATTTATTTTCTTCAAAAATTTTTCTGAAGCGTCCGGAATTTTTCTCATTTATTTCCTACAAAAGCTATCCCGACGAGTCTGAAATTTTTCTCATTTATTTTCTACAAAAACATTTCTCACGCGTCCGAAATTTTTCTCAATTGTTTTCTACAAGAGTTATCCTGACGAGTCCGAAATTTTTGTCATTTTCTACAAAATTTATCCTGACGCTTCAGAATTTCCTCATTTATTTTCTACAAAAATATTTTATCACGCGTCCGATATTTTTCTCGTTTATTTTCTACAAGAGTTATCCAGACGAGTCCGAAATTTTTCTCATTTTCTACAAAATTTATCCTGACGCTTCAGAATTTCCTCATTTATTTTCTACCAAAGTTTTTTCTGACGCGTCCTATTTTTCTCATTAATTTTCTTTCAAAGCTTTCGTGACGCGTCAGAATTTTCTCATTTATTTTCTTCAAAAGTTTTTTTGACGCGTCCGGAATTTTTCTTATTTGTTTTCTACAAAAATTTTTCGGACGCCTCAGAAGTTTCTAGTTATTTCAAAGTTATTTTCCTTCTAACTGTTCCGGACGTGTCAGAATGGACAAGAATCGGTGTTTTAAAAATCACGAAATGATCTTGCGCAGGTAAAGGAAATGCTCAATAAAAAACCTGAAGATGTTGAGGTTATTTTCTCGAAATTAGTGGCGGCTTACCCAGAACTGACCGTCGCTGACAAGGATTTACCTGATTTGCTTCCAAAGAAAGACAGGAAAAAATTCAAAGAAATAAAGTATTTGCTGACAGCACTAATATACGATTGAATCGTGACAATGAGGACGGATGCATAAAACACTACGTACACTTGATCAAGCTCAAAGGGACACAAGGAGACGTAATGTGTTTTTTCAAACTTGCAAGGATAGATTTTGAAAAGATTGAAAGAAATTTCAGGAAAGAAAATGCCACAGCTATTGAAGTTGACTGATTTTTTACAGGCGCAAGCTTATTTTTTGATCAATCTTTTTGAGTTAACTGAAAAGTATAACAAGTTAGCTTTCAGTAATTTACTACTTCGCTTCTTTAAGACTAATCTAAAGATTTTCAAGACTATTTGTGTCAGTGATCATGATATTTTTATCTAATTCTTTTTGTGCCTTAGATATCTAACAAGCGCATAACATTTAATTGTGTTGAATCTGTATATCTTTAGAATTTATGTCGAGAAATAAACAGAGAAAAGCCCTCTAATTTTCTTTCAAATTCAAATCTTACTTCGTTATTTTTTCGATGATCTTCTTTTATCTGTTCCCTTATAGCGTCAACATCAACCTTAGAGAGAGTTTTGCTTTATTTTTTAACTGTCTTTTCAGTGATTCATACTGCTTAATCTCGTGCAACATCGAGTTGAACTCCATATCAGAGATAGAATTATTTTCAATCGCCTTTGAAAACAACCTGCTTACTGACAGGTGCTTTGCCTCTGCTATTGAAATCGTTTTTTCGTGTTCTGTAATTTTCTTATTGAGAGTTGCTCCCAACGCTAAATGCTGTTGACATAAATCCTAAAACGCCGGCTGAACCCACCGCTCAACAGCTGACTTCAAATGATAAAAATAACACGAAACCAAATAAAGACCCAGGGCGTGTCGCAGCTGGCAAAAAGCTTTCTGAAGACAGTAGAAGAGGGAGGGAGGAAAAGAGGGAAGAGAGGAGGTTTAAAGCAATCCGAAGATCCAGGCCTTGAAGGGGCAAGCCCTGAGGGGGGCAGGCACCACAGGTGTAGGATTACAATCAGAACCATCATCATTCTCACTCACTCAAATTCTTTCAGTGGCAAGTGTCGTTCTCCCACTGGCTTGGATTGTTCCTCCTGGAACTGAGTGACCTCCTAAAGGAATTCGTTGATTTGAAAAAAATGAATCAACACCCCCATCGTTAAAGAGAATAATATTCACACTCTCTTCAGAACTCGCGAACGAGACATTGTGAAAAACTCAAGTTTTCTTGAAATCAAGGTTATTTTGAAAATGCGTCAGAAATGTTTTTTTTAATCAAGATTGACTTGAAATCAAGGTAAAATTCATGAGTTGCCTTGAAATCAAAATTGTTTTCAAAATGCACCGGAACCCGCTTTTTATGACTACTACTGATAGTATAAATCACTCACCGTAATTAAAGCAAAAATTGTATTTACCTTTTTACACACACTTTATAATTTGATCATTTAGGCCATCGTTATGAGAAATGAAATAATGCGAATTATATGAATGGTATGAAAGAATCATTGCTCACTTATACATGTAACAGAAAAATAAAAAATTAAACAGTACTTCTTATCGACATCTTAAAAATAAAGAATTTCAAATTTCATTGATACTCCATACCTTAAACAGATAATGTTTGCAAAGCTAAGTTGCCATAATATGTTTTATTTTCAGCAAAGCTGGTTAATTATAACAAAAATATGACAAAAATAATCGGTAAGAACAGCGTTTCTACAAAAATATAACACAAAATCATGATATCTTATACGCTAACTTACAACCAAACTTTTAATTGCAAGTAAAAGGAAAGACAAAGAAGTAAACAACTTTGGTAAGTGAAGTAAGTGACCCATTTTGCACAGATCTTCAGCTTGAAACGTGATCAGCTCACACCTTGACGAGTGTTCAGGTGAACAGTAAGGAATTAGGAGTCCAGGTAAGCGGCGAACCATAGAAAGGCTTCAAGACAAAATTGAGACATGATCATTTTGATGACCCTTTAAAACCGTCATGAACCAATATAAAACTGTTTAAAATATGCCATACACTGTCACTGAAACGTCTAAGAAGCAGAGACTATGCTTATAGACAATCTAATTCTTTCTTCTCTCAACTGTCCGTACGGAATCCGCGCGTATACTCGATTCGAGGTATTAAGGCCAAAGAAAACGCCTGTTCTCTATGCAATTCGGAGTTTCATAAATGTTTATTTGACTTTTTCCACGAAGAAAATCTAGATTAAAAGAAACAGTGCAGTACATACAGCGAGCTAGCTTCCCTAATTGCGGGTTGACCTCCCTAATTGCGACAGACTAATTCCATCAAAGTAAAGAGAAAGGCAAATTTTCGAAGAAGGCGTTTTCGTCTTGGTGTTAGTTCGACTTCTTGAGAACAACAAAAATGTTCTTGCAACGGTTTATGGCAACGGTTTATGCACTAGTGTTTACTACAAACCTACAGACTCACATATTTACCTGTTGTATCCATCCTCGCATCCATCACATGTCAAGAATTCCATACCTTCTTCACAGTTTCTCAGACTTCGTCGTTTATGTAGTGACGACTCTGATTTTTCGGAAAGATCGGAGGCAATGTGGCACTTTTTCGATGTGGTTTCTGTCGTTTAAGTGGGCCATCACCGTGCCCAACAAATTGATCGACAGTCAGCACTACAAACGGCTGAATAGGAAAACAGTGACCGCATTCCATTCACTCTCACATTTCACCCTCACAACCACGCAGTTAAATCTATCATTCTTAAAAACTTTACATTACTCCAAAACGATTCAGAGACTGGTGCTATCTTTTCGCAAACTCCACTAATTTAATTTAAACGTGACAAAAACATGGCAACTTTTTGGTCAGAGGTTCATTTCAAACCAATGACCAATTTGGAACTTTCAAATGCGCTCGCTCACGATGCAAACTTGTCCTTTCATTTATAACGTAGAGAAAATGTCGGGACCCAAGAGATCCATTAAGATCACTGATCACTTTATGGGCACCTCCGCCAATGTCATTTACTGCATAACCTGCACTTATTGCAAAAAGTTACACATGGGTGAAACTGGAAGACGACTAGGTGACCGATTCCGAGAACACCTTCACGACGTAGAAATGACAGTGACGCATCCAAACCAGTCGCCAGACATTTTAATCTCCCTAATCATTCTTTACAGCTTAATGCAGTTTTCGGCCTTTCCCTACATCTAGGCAGTTCGGAAAGCCGCAAAACACTTGAACAAAAATTTATCTTCCAAATCGGCACTCTTAATCCCCACAGTATCAACGAGCGCTTTTCATTCAACTAATTTATTCTTGTTTTTTCGTCACAATATTCCCTTCAATAGTGTAGCTCCATTTTCTGCATATAAACTCACACACAACCCACAATTCCTCCATCCGCTCTGACAAAGGGCTAACGCTTGAAACGTTAACTTTTAAACGGTGGCTAATTTACGTTTCCAACTCAGTTGTTAACATTAAATTACATGTTTTCGCCTACTCTGTTATAGCCATGGTGTATCCATGGAACAAAGCAACTGTTCTTTTTCACATTTCGCTATTAGGGCAATCTCGTGAAAGCTAGTCCTTTCATTGTTAAGGATCGATAGCCATAAAATTGTCCATTCCAAGGCAATTCCTTTAACAAAGGAACTGTTATCTTTTGCAACACACGGTGGAAGGTCTGTAATCACAACCCCTGCTGAGGTTCGCCCAATGAATAGATGAACATCAGCAGGGAGCAATGCTGCACGTAGCTTGTCGTGACATTTTTTACACCTATCCCGGAAAAGCGGTGTCAAAAAAATAATTTCCGAACCGAGACTAAAAGACCGAAAGATCAATCTGAAATAGAAAAGACTTCGAAAATGCCGTAACTTAGCTCGGACATGACACCTGTGTAAAACTGTTGCATATTATTGCTGATGGTATGATAGTTATCACTCGGTTACCAGGCTTGGATATAAGTTAAAAGAGATGAAACAAATTGCCAAAAAATATCATTGTATATTATTGTTTTGATCGTAAGCGGCTGTTTTGACCGAACGCACAATGTCAAGTGCAGGGTTTGAATAAATTATTTTTGCACTTGATGCTTGCGCTTTGCCTCTGCATAATTATGATAAGCTATCTCGTATTTTTTAATTTATATTATTAATACGTAATCACATGATTTTTCTCGTACAAGTTGGAGTAAATAAGCACTTGTAAAGTTTTTCAAAGACCACGAATTTTGTTAGTCTTCGAAAAAAATTTACTCGTGCTTATTTATTCCAAATTACACTCGAAATCATTTGATTACCAAGACAACCATATGAAAAGCTAATATTCTGAACTGTATCACCCGGATAAATAAATTCTCACAGGGTCGCAGCCTGAAAAAGCCAAGCTTCACTGCTGTTGCTCTTTCAGGGATGTAAAACGATTGCTCTATATCTTAGTTCCACAGGAAACACCCAGAGAAATAAATTCTCTCAGAGTCGCAGCCTGAAAAAGCCAAGCTTCTCTGCTGTTGCTCTTTCAGGGATGTAAAACGATTGCACTATATCTTAGTTCCACAGGAAACACCCAGAGAAATAAATTCTCTCAGAGTTGCAGCCTGAAAAAGCGAAGCTCCTCTGCTGTTTTAGGGATGCCAAACGATTGCGCTATTCTAGTTCCCAATGAAACAACATGAATAAACTGTTTACATGAATAAAATCGTGTAAGCAGCATGAATAAAACGAACCAGCTTTGGTGGGAGCGACAGGAGATCATTTCTTTGTTTGTTTTTTTCGTTTTTACTCTCTCGTTTTTAATTTTTCGAGTTTCTAAGCCGTGGTAATACAAACCCTTGTTCCAGTAAACCATGTTAAATAGAGCTAAACGCCTTATCACTAAAAGCGTTGAATTTTTTTAAACTGTTTAAGAAGACCTGCAGCGTACGATGGAGACGATTGTTTATTTAAAAAAAAAAACAACGCATCCATAATGAATTTTTGTGATCCACTGTTTGTCCATAATTGAAGCCTTCGACAGCTTTCCTTTAAATAACCGGCCTTATGAAGAGTCTTCCCCCCGCAGAGTACCGATGAGGGGAGTCTTCCACATAAACAATAAGCTTGTGGCTTTCTGTTGATTATGTAATGTCAACTAAAATTAATATCTGCTGTATAAGCTGCGAATCGAAAAAGGTTATATGTAAAATAACTTTTGCATCAGTTTAGTAAAGTGATGCTGGAAAATCAGGAATGGAGTGAGCAAATCCATTGAAGTTATCCGTTGGAAATCATGGAAGCGTAAACGAATGAATTCAGATTTTCTAAACATTTATTACGGAGTGTCCACTTAGGGGACCATACTTGACCAAGTGGTAAAGCGGCAGCTGTTTAGTTCGTAGATTGTTGTAATAAAGAGGTTTCCAGTGCTGCACAAAACTCTTAGATCTTATTAGTACGTGACCCACGTGCGTCCGGGCTCATAACGCAGATAAGATGCGGGATTGCGACACTAGACTTGTCTGAAGAGGAACACGATAATGTTCTTTTGAAACGTCAACAACCAGTAGTATGTTTTTCCTATAGACATCCAGCTGACTTTGTATTAGTACTTAAACTACTGATATGAAAGGAACTAATATCAATGAAAATCGTCTTTTTAACAGCCTGGGTTGGTTCCATCGGCCTGACCATGGTTTGGTTTGCCAGTTTTCTGGCTGGATATCTATGTGATCACTTTGGATATCGCATCACATGTTGTATGGGAGGAATCCTGTGCATTGCAGGTTTGTTAGCGACTTCCTTCGCTAAAAGCCCCGCTGTCATGTACTTTACTTATGGTTTGGTGTACGGAATGGGGGCGTGTTTCATTTACAATTCTTCCTGGTTGTTGGAACGTATTTCAAACAAAAACTCTCGTTGATGGTTGGTATAACCGCACCAGGATCTGGTGCAGCTGTCCTTTACAACGGCCCGTTGCTGCAGGCTCTTTTGGACGCGTTTGGATGGAGAAACACGTTTAGAATAATGACGGCAACCTTCGCTCTTGTTTGCATTTTGAGTTTGAATTTCAATCCAAACGTAGTAGAATCAACATCGGAGGTGGATGTGGAATCAGAAACTTTAGACGTGGAACAAAAACTAAGAATTAAGGGTCGAATCACTTTTTACTGCAGCATTTGGACATTTCCTGCATACACTTTGTGGTCATTATTATAAAGGTTGGAAGTTTTGGCATGTTCATTCCAATCATCAATCTGGTTAGTATACAGCTTTCATAGTATGGCTAATTCTTTCGTCACTCAAAAAAGGAATAAATATTTGTTAAATGTGTCGATATGGGCGAAGGTCTATATTCAAGAAAATCTGCATTTTGTATGAGTTCTAGAGAATGTTTGCATGAGAGCTGCACGATCTTGTCAATACTTGTGTGCCACAGTAAAGATCAACATGCACGTACTGTATCAGGTTATGTGTTAAGCGGAAGGTCTCGGTGGTTAAAACGTCAGTTACCCTAGTCAGGAGTTTAAAACCAAATAAGACCCGTCTTCACAGCCTCAAGGCATTTAAGCAAACTGCAACTGGTTCTCATTACATGACTCCCTCTGCATTTCTTGTATTTTTTGTGGTACGGGAGCCATTTCAATTTAATAAGGAAAGTGATCCAGGAATTTTTTGCCACGCTCTGTGATTGATTTGGAAAACGTACGCCACTCCCTTAACCTAAATCCACTCACGACTTGTTGTTTTATCTTTGAGTCCTTATTGCCTCTTGAAGGAATTTTTCTCCTTCAGATTGGCCGTTTTGATTCTCTGTTTTTAGTTTAAAAAAAAACTCAATCGAATAGCGCTCTTTAACCTTTTGCATAATTTACAAGTTTAGTGACAGGCTCTTGCAAGAGTCGTTTCTCCAATTCATCAACCTCTCCAGCTTCGTTCCGTAACGTTTGATCAAGATGCTTCATACTAATCTTTCTCTCTTTGGTTTTGCGTTGACTTCCACAGGAATGATGGCAGACTAAACAGGGAACTACATCACTTCGTTTTACATGACCGGCGGTGTTGTAATGTTTGCATTTTTGATTCCTTTTGCATTGATTTTCATCAACTGGGGAAAGTCTCGAGTCACTCCAATGGTGACAAGAGAAACGAAAGACTAGAAAGCAAAGTGTGCTGCTCCAAGAGCCGATGTGGCAGCCTATAACTTCCCTCCTCAGAGCTAATTAAAAAATATTCGCACTATTGGCACCTAAGACATACACGGGCTGTTAAATTTCGACGCACAAATCTTTTCCATCAAATTCAAGAGAGTCTTCAGAGTAAAAGTCTTTCGTCTTTTATCGTTAAACTGAAAAGCCTCGTTGCCTTTGAAATCGAAGGCTTGTTATGTAAGGAGAATAGCATATGATCAGTTTGCCTTCAACGAGATCTAATTTCATGAACAAAAGCGCTAATAAGAGGAGCGAATGACCAAAAAAGATCAGATGATTTAACACGAAGGTGTGAAGCGCTTAAACTTTCTTTGTATTTGCAAGGGAAAAAGCTGTAGAAATTTTCTGTTAAAAGCAACGGAAAGAGTTTTTTCTACCCAGACTTGAGTGTCTCCTTCTTAAAGGTCGGACTCTAAAGATTTCAATTTTTAGCTCATTCATGCTGAAAGCAATGAACGAGGTATTGTGGTGGAGCAGATGTTGACTGAAGTTGTCTATCGTGGACGGAAGTTGTATTCCGCGGATGGAAGTTGCATTGTGTACCGTAAACGGAAGTAGTCTCACTTCGTACCCCTCCCCACTTAGTAAAAGTCAAAATTAATTTCGATGAAGCTCAGAAACTCACGTGAAAAGATTTAAAATGTTTGTATGGTTTAAAAAAAATAATAAACGCAAATCACATTTCCGAACTTCTAAAGATGGAACTTGAATTGAGAAGCCGAAATGTTCACACCTAGGAGACCCGAGCGGTTCATTTCAACACACGCTGTGACCACGCAGAAGGGTATCAGAGGCAGCCATATTGTTAAGCCGTGCATTTGCGTTCGTCTTCAGTTGCTATAAAGTAATCATTGCTTTATCATTGCTCTATCATTGCGCTTGTCCTACGGAGCTTTTCAACATACAGTTCACACATCAATTATAACGGCCAAGATAGTTTCGCTAAAATTTTTTTGCGAGCCCCAATATTTCGGCTGGACTTGAGGCTCGCTCGAACAAAAACAGCAAAACCAATCCGTTCATTACAAAATGCAGACTGTAGGCCAGGTACATAATGCAGACTTGGTATAAAATGTAGACTGCAGACCGGGTACAAAATGCAGACTGAGAATTTATACTGTTTTTTATTCTGATACGTGATAACAATCATTATATGTCATCTTACAACTTACCGAGTGTCATGCAGTCGCTTTTCCGCGATCATTTTTCACGATTATTTTCACTATTGTGGAATATCCCTTGTCCGTTTCTTGATCACAATCGTTCTTAATATAGTTTCAAGCCTTCATATAGTATTCTCCTTTTGCGCGCGAGTTGGTTGGTGTGATGCCTGGACAGAATTTATCAAAGTAGATGTAGATGCAGATGTAAACGAGATGCCACCACCGTATATTTACACGCGCAGTATTGCATGTGGTCCATACGTTTTATCTTTTTAACCGAGATGTGTTGATTTTGTTGAGAAAAATACGAACCGAGACCCAAACTTTTCCTTCGACTTGATATATCTCAGTGTGTGTACACGTTCAGGGGTGTACACACACTGATTTTCACATATGTGCCTTATATTTTTATTGGCTTACATGAGGAACCGGCCCCACAAACATACACACACCAACGAAAAGGACACTGCCTAATGACCTCTGCACATCCCACCTCCACCCCACACAACCCTTTTTCTAATTCCCATCACGACGAATGCACAACTTTTCTTATCACACAACTGCCCAAAAATAAAAGAAAATTTATTCCAAAAGTCTTGAAAGTTCACATAAACCGAATTCAACTGTACCTATATTCAGCGAGTCCAAGAAATCAATGCAAACTTAAGCCATAACATGAATGAGCTGGCTCCAAGAGCCTTTTGATTCACTTTTGATTCACTTTTGATATATATGTGTATTGACCAAGCGTGAGGTCCAGATGGCTGGATATTGGCAGAGTTCTTTTTTTTTTTTTTTTTTCTTTTTTGCGTTTTCATGGACTGTGACAAGTCAAAGTTCAGAAAAACGCAAAAAAAAAGGAACGATGCTAATATCCAGCTGTCTTGACCGAACGAGCAGTATGAGTTTGATATAATAAGAATAAAAAATGACTTGTTTATTTTGAGAAACGGGAAAGAAATCGAAGTGTAGAGAAAGATTTTTGTTCGTCTTGTCACGAGCGTGGGACAGAGAAAAAATTCTGAGTCCCCATGAGGAATCGAACCTCAGACCTTCGGATACCGCGCTCCGATGCTCTACCACTGAGCCACAGAGACTCCACTGTGAGCGAGGGGTTTATTACGAAGTTCGTATGACACGCGTCCTACATATTGCTAGGATCAGCAATGTCGATAGTGTACTGTTTGTAGATAGAAATAAGAGAGATGGCAAGTTTTGAGCTCGGTAAAGGAATAGAGAAAAATTTTTTTCGTCTTGTCACGAACGTGGGACAAAGAAAAAATCCTGAGTCCTCATGAGGAATCGAACCTCAGACCTTCGGATTCCGGGCTCCGACGCTTTAGCCACTGAGCCACAGGGACTCCACGGTGAGCGAGGAGAGTCCCACGAGAGTCGTTTAATGTTTTCGTTGTTTTAAATGTCTTCTGCTGCAGTAAATTTTCTATATTCCCCCCCCCCTTTCGACTCTGTCAGCGACAACTGATCCCCCCTCCGTCCCCTGGAAACCATGTCATCCCCTAAAATCTCCCAACCCCTTTTCCCTTAAGATAAATAATGACCGGTGTGGTCCCTTAGATACGATTTTGCGTGGGTAGTTTTATTGAAGTTATACTAGAAAAATAATCATATGAGTCGCTCGTACATTTTGTGATCTGTATGCTCACTTGGAATATGCTGAGAGGCTTTTTAAAAATAAAACATTTAAAAAATCACTCTTGCGTAGCTAGGAATCTTACGATACAGTCGCGTTCATGCAGTTTTCAATACTACAAATAATTGTTGGCGAGCGCGACAGAGGTGGAGAAATGTCATCATTCTGTCAGTGACGTAAGGTAAAAAAGTATGTGCAGTTTGCTTCTGTTGCTGTTTTTTATCATGCGAGATATTTACGCTTCTAATGACGTTACATAAAGTCGCAAGTGAAAAGAGCCCATTGCCCGTTAGTGTTGCAATAATTTAACCTCTGAAATTTTACTGTGGCAGAAATCAAAGCACTCCGTACCGGTAGCTACGTGTTAGAACATACATCTATTTTTATCACAAGTTCCAGTTACCAACGCTTTTTAGCAAAAATCGGATTTTCAAAAATATTTATCTCAAAGGAGAACAAATTGTACGCTCTTCACCTAACAGCGTGCATCAGATTACTATATACCGAGCCAACGAGGCTCCTAAGACGAGTGGCTGTTACTCTGAGAACTCTTGTCAACAGACTAAAAAAGGTTGGCAACGTTGAAACTGAAAAAAAGTCTTTAAATCTCAAGTAATGATATGATATATTTTTAGTTATTAGGAAAGTCATTGACTGTCACATTTGCTCTAGGAGTAGTGTTTGTTGCTTCCTCGTCACAAACTTCTCTTGACCGGCACTGTTAGACTGACTTGAAGACTTTCTCCTGTTGATGAAAATCAATGCAAAGGGAATAACAAATGCTAACATCAGAACACCACCAGTCATTTTGAACGAACTGATATAGTTTCCTGTTTGATCTGCCATTAAACCTGTGGAGAATAAAGATGCAAAAGATACAAGAGAGACTTTCAGATAAAGCGTTGCGAGACAAGTTATTCAGTTGTTCCCATGGGCCCTCCTCAGGGGCCTGTTCAGAACTTGTCATTTATTGAACAGGTCATGATATGGAAAAGATACTGGAAATGCAAAGGCAGTCATGAAATTAGAACGATTTCGATAGCGTAAACATTTTCAAACATTGAAACTTCCCGAAGTGTGGTATTTTTAAAGTCAGTGGCTGATAGCAGGAGAAGCTGTCATTCCTTGTACAACCATTGTATCTCTTCCTTCTATTTCCTTTTTCGCATTATGAGCATCTTTTACCGATTGCTGCCATGCAAAGAGCCTGTAATGGGCATATGAACTGCTATGCAAAAGCCTTTTCATGCTTTTTCCGCCTAATTTAAGAGAAAATAATCTAAAGACAGGTACATGAAATGGTCTATAGTTCAGAGGCAATCGGAGGAGAGAACCTCTACAGATCCGTCTAGAGAAAGTCTTACCAGCGATTGGCCCGCCAGTCGCAACTGAAAATGAATAAAGCAGGCATTCGATACAAAATGCAGTAGTTTTTCTCTTTTCATCCACGCAGCTAAGTAGGATGTAATTGGCTGTTGATATAAAAATTCCATCGCTTGTTCCATATGCACAACTAAATACAACTAAGGCCCAATATTTGGTTGCGTAAGGTAACAGGAGCACAGATACACCACCGATAAACAGCGACAACTGATAAACAAATACTGGGTTAATCGTTGGATTATTACACAGTTTTCCGGACAGAATTCGTGCAAGTGATGAGGTGAGGCCAATGAAGATAAACAGTCGAGAGGCACTTTGCGCTGTGATCCCAAGATCCTCACAGTACTTGACCTGGGTAAAATTAATACTGGTGTTAAGTAACGATGATGTAGTTTTTCAATAGTGAATACAGAAAGAAGAGAAGACAAAAGGAGAAATTATTATATTTCTGCGTTCTATTTCGCACCACGACTATTTTTCTCAAAGCTACCTAGCAAAGAAATTCTATGGGGCATTTACTGTTACGTGAGAGCCATTTATCGTGTAACCTGCGGTAGAAGCTGTAACAACACAAGTGAAAAAAATCCGACGATTTTTCACGTGCATTTAACATCACTAATAAGCAGCTGACACGTTACCGAGAGAATCGACTTCTGGAAGGCGAGTTTGCCAGAAGGCCGATTTTGGCCGTGTACCTGAAACGATTGCTTCTGTGGAGGGGAAAAAGTCAAGAACTGATAATTTTGTAAATTGAAAGTTATGCCCATTGTTTCGAGTGCTGAAATGATTCAAAGCATTTTTCATCTTGAGCCTTGCATCGCCTATCTTTTTTCATTCATTAATAAAGACGACTTCTCTTGTAGGTAACATGTAGATAGAAATTTTTCTTCTCGTGTTCAACTCGATAGCTCACTCGTAAGCTATCGAGTCGAACACTCGAAGAGAAATTGCATGTCTACAACCACCCATGTATCGTTCTCTATACAGGTCATCTTTTCCTTTACTTTGAAAGAAAGGGATCTACGTTTTCACACCGTTAGATGACAGAAATCCTTTTCTTACGTAGAAAAAAAACCGTTGAATAACAAGTACATGATCATGCAGGCGTCCTAAGTTCAAACGAAATGGCTTTTAGGAGGGTAGCATTTAACTGCTGTGTGGAGAAATACTTGCCAGCAATTGGTCCGCAAGTCGCTGCTGAAAACGAGTAAAGCAGGCATTCGATACAGAATGAAGCTGTATTTCTTTTTTGTCCACACAACAAAGTAAGATGTAACACGATGTTGATATAAAAATTCCGTCGCTTGTTCCATAAGCACAGCTAAAGCCCAGTATTTGGTTGCAGAAGATAACAGGAGAGCAGATACACCACCGGTAAACAGTGACGACTGATAAACGAATACTGGGTTAATCTTTGGATTTTTGCACAGTTTTCCTGATAGAATCCGTGCAAGGGATGAGGTAATGCCAATGAAAATCAACAATCGAGAGGCACTCTGCGCCTTGATCCCAAGATCTTCATAATATTTGACCTAGTTAGGATTTATACAAATTGTGGCTTCATAAATTTGTCAATAGAGCATACAGAGAGATGAGGAGACGACAGAGGGAATTCCCATTACTCCACAGATCTTCAAAATAAACGTCCAAATTTAAAAAGGGTTGTATTTGAAAAAGTTGTAAACTGATTTGGTGTGTGGGTCATAGAGTCAGTGGTTGTAACTCGCCTGTTCCATGCGGTTAGTAAGTAGACACGGATAGCTGCAATGCACCTCGTCCACATTGATGGTTGGAACAGGCTGACTATTCACGTCCGAAATAATACCAGAATCCTGGGGAAATACTTGCCTAAATGCCTGGAGGCTGTGAAGACGGGGTTTATTTGGTTTTAAACTTCTGACTAGGCTAACTGATGTTTTAACAACCGAGACCTTCCGCATAACACATAACCTGATACAGCCCGTGCATGTTGATCCTTACTGTCGCACACAATTATTAACATGATCGTGCAGTGCTCATGCAAACATGATCTGGAACTCATACAAAATACAGATTTTCTTGAATGTAGACCTTCGCCCATATCGACACATTTAACAAATATTTTTTCCTTTTTTAAGTGACGAAGAATTAGCTATACTATGAAAAGCTGTATACTAACCAGATTGATGATTGGAATGAACATGCCAAAACTTCCAACTGTTATAGAAATGACCACAAAAGTGTAAGCAGGAAATGTCCACACGCTGCAGTAAAAAGTGATTCTACTCTTAGTTTCTACTTTTTGTTCCCCGTCTAAGGTTTCTGATTCCTCATCCACCTCCGATGTTGTTTCTACTACATTTGGATTGAAATTCAAACTCAAAATGCAAACAAGAGCGAAGGTTGCCGTCATTATTCTAAATGTGTTTCTCCATCCAAACGCGTCCAAAAGAGCCTGCAGCAACGGACCGTTGTAAAGGACACCTGCACTAGATCCTAATGTGGTTATACCAACAGCTAACGAGAGTGTTTGTTTGAAATACGTTCCAACAACCAGATAATAAGAGTTGTAAATGAAACACGCCCCCATTCCGCATATCAAACCGTAAGTAAAGTGCATGACAGCGGGGCTTTTAGCGAAGGAGGTCGCTAACAAACCTGCAATGCATAGGATTCCTCCCATAAAACATGTAATGCGACATCCAAAGTGATCACATAGATATACAGCCAGAAAACTGGCAAACCAAACCAAGGTCAGGCCGATGGCCGGGAACCAACCCAGGCTGTTAAAAAGACGATTTTCATTGATATTAGTTCCTTTCATATCAGTAGTTTAAGTACCAATACAAAGTCAGCTGGATGTCTATGGGAAAAACATTCTAATGGTTGTTGACATTTCAAGAGGACATTATCTTGTTCCTCTTGAGATAAGTCTAGTGTCGCAATCCCGCATCTTATCTACATTATGAGCCAGGACGCACATGGGTCACGTATTAATAAGATCTTAGAGCTTTGTGCAGCGCTGGAAACCTCTTTATTTCAACAATTTACGAACTAAACATCTGCAGCTTTACCACTTGGTCAGGTAAGGTCACTTAAGTGGACACTCCGTAATAAATGTTTAGAAAATCTGAGTTCATTCGTTTATGCTTTCATGATTTCCAACGGATCATTTAAATATTTATTATTTTTTAATTTTAATGTTAATTTTTTCTATATATTATACTTACATATGTACTTACACAATACTTACTTCTTACACGACGCTTACACTACATTAACTTGCACTACTTACATATATTATAACTCAATTACACAAGTCAAACTAAATTACAGTTGATCTATTTAAGTTATTGCTTGCATGTTAATTGTTCGAGTCACTAATACGAATTTTGTTTCTTAATTACACTACATGGGGTATTAATTTTCTAGAATTTAATAGATTATTAAATAAATTGATAGCGAAAAGAAACAAATCAAAATACAAAAGTTGAGAAGAAAAAGGACACAATACAATTTTATAAAGACAGAAAAAATTTCCATTTGTTCCTCAATTCCTTCTCCTTATTACAAGTGACTGCAACATATTTTTCTAGATTAATTTTTTAGCGCACAAGTGAGACAAATCATCGAATTGGTACGTTATGGTATTTAGAGCGTTAACATATAAGAAATATTTACCCAAAATAATGAGATGGTTGAGGGCTAAACGGTAGGTGTGACAGCGAATAATTCCGAACATAACCTCCAGTTCTGACAGCAGCAGTTTCGTATTACTAGAGATTGAGTACCACTCCTGGAATCTATTCCAAAAAGAACTTGCGTGCATGCAGTTTATAAACAAATGCCACAGGGTCCGACACTCAGAAGGACAAAAGGGACAGGAGGGCGAAGCAACTTTATTCATTTTGTGTAACAAGCTATTCGTTGGTAAAATTCGGTGAATGATTTTTCCAACGGATCACTTCAATGGATTTGCTCACTCCATTCCTGGTTTTCCAGCATCACTTTACTAAACTGATGCAAAAGTTATTTTACATATTACTCTCTCAATTCGCAGCTCATACAGCAGATATTAATTTTACTTGATATTACATAATCAACAGAAAGCCATAAGCTTATTGATAATATGAAAGACTTTCTCATCGGTACTCTGCGGGGGGAAGACTCTTCAGGCTTAAATAACTTAATGCCGGTTATTTAGAGGAAAGCTGTCGAAGGCTGCAATTATGGACAAACAGCGGATCACAAAAAATCTTTATGGATGCGTTGTTTTTTTGAATAAACAATCGTCTCCATCGTACGCTGCAGGTCTTCTTAAACAGTTTGCAAAAATTTAACGATTATAATGATAAAGCGTTTGGCTTCATTAAACATGGTTTACTGGAACAAGGGTTTGTATTACCACGGCTCCGGTAACTCATAAAATTAAAAACGAGAGAGTGAAAAAAACAAAACAAAACAAAACAAAGAACGGTCTCCTGTCGCTCCCACCAAAGCTGTTACGTTTTATTCATGCTGGTTACAAGATTTTATTCATGTAACCAGTTTATTCATGTTGTTTCATTGAGAACTAAAATAGCGCAATCATTTGGCATCCCTGAAACAACAGAGAAGCTCGGCTTTTTCAGGCTGCGACTCTGTGAGAATTTCTCCGGGTGTTTCGTTGGGAACTAGAATAGCGCAATCGTTTGGCATCCCTAAAACAGCAGAGAAGCTTGGCTTTTTCAGGCTGCAACTCTGTGAGAACTTATTTCTCCGGGTGTTTCATGTGGAACTAAAATATAGTGCAATCATTTGGCATCCCTGAAATAGTAATAGCAGAGAAGGCTGGTCGTTTTAGGCTGCGACTCTGTGAGAATTTATATCTCCGGGTGTTTCATTGGGAACTAAAATAGCGCAATCGTTTGGCACCCCTGAAACAGTGGAGAAACTTGGCTTTTTTAAACTGCGACTCTGTGAGAATTTATTTATCCGGGTGATAAAGTTAAGAATATTAGCTTTTCATATGGTTGTCTTGGTAATCAGATGATTTCGAGTGCAATTTGGAATAAATAAGCACGAGAAAATTTTTTTCAAAGACTAACAAAATTCGTGGTCTTTGAAAAAATTTTCAAGTGCTTATTTACTCCAAATTGCACGAGAAAAATCATGTGATTACGTATTAATAATATAAATGAAAATTTTGAGATAGCTTATCATAATTATGCAGAGGCAAAGCGCGAGCATCAAGTGCAAAAATAATTTATTCAAACCCTGCACTTGACATTGTGCGTTCGGTCAAAATAACCGCTTACGATCAAAACAATAATATGCAATGATATTTTCACATCTTTAAGGCGCAAAAAAGTTCAAAGTCCGGCTAAACAGTTCAAGGAATTATTCAGGCTGGTTAGTTACTCCTTTGCACTGAATTAACCCTCTTCTGCATCGAATTACCTGAAAACTGTATTTAATTTAACCAATCAGAGAAATTTTTTCGTGTATCTTATTAGGTTGTAAATTGTTTTCCAATCTTTTTTTCACATTTTGTTCTAAGAATTACAGTCGTATCGTTTCAACAGAGCGAATAGAAAATTTAGCTGAAATCAGGTTAAAAGTACTACGAATTTCTGGCAATTTGTTTTCATCTCTTTTGACTTATATCCAAGCCTGGTAGCCGAGTGGTAACTATCGTACCATCAGCAATAATATGCAAAACTTTTACACAGGTGTCATGTCTGAGCTGAGTTACGGCATTTTCGAAGTCTTTTCTATCTCAGATTGATCTTTCGGTCTTTTAATATCGGTTCGGAAATTATTTTTTTGACACCGCTTTTCCGGGATAGGTGTGAAAAAATGTCACGGCAAATTACGTGCAGCATTGCTCCCTGCTGATGTTCACCTATTCATTAGGCGAACATCAGCAAGGGTTGTGATTTCAGACCTTCCACCGTGTGTTGCAAAAGATAACAGTTCCTTCGTTAAAGGAATTGCCTTGGAATGGACAATATTATGACTATCGATCCTTAACAATGAAAGGGCTAGCTTTCACGAGATTGCCCTAATAGCGGAATGTGAAAAAGTACAGTTGCTTTGTTCTATGAATACACCATGACTATAACAGAGTAGGCAAACACATGTAATTTAATGTTAACAACTGAGTTGAAAACGTAAATTAGCCACCGTAAAGAGTTTAAAAGCTAACGTTTTAAGCGTTAGCCTTTCGTCAGAGCGATGGAAAGAATTGTGGGTTGTGTGTGGGTTTATATGCAGAAAATGGAGCTACACTATTGAAGGGAATATGGTGACGAGAAAATAAAAATAAATTTGGTGAATGAAAAGCGCTCGTTGATAGCGTGAGGATTAAGAGTGCCGATTTGGAAGATAAATTTTTGTTCAATTGTTTTACGGCTTTCCGAACTGCCAAGATGTAGGGAAAGGCCGAAAACTGCCCTAAGCTGTAAAGAATGATTAGGGAGACTAAAGTGTCTGGCGACTGGTTTAGATGCGTCACTGTCATTTCTTTCTACGTCGTGAACGGTGTTCTCGGAATCGGTCACATAGTCGTCTTCCTGTTTCACCCATGTGTAACTTTTTGCAATAATTGCAGGTTATGCAGTAAATAACATTGGTGGAGGTGCACTTAAAGTGATCAGTGATCTTAATGGATCTCTTGGGTCTCGACATTTTCTCTACGTTATAAATGAAAGGACAAGTTTGCATCGTGAGCGAGCACATTTGAAAGTTCCAAATTTGTCAGTAAGCAGGTTGTTTTCAAAGGCGATTGAAAATAATTCTATCTCTGATATGGAGTTCAACTCAATGTTGCACGAGATTAAGCTGTATGAATCACTGAAAAGAAAGTTGAAAAATAAAGCAAAAATCTCATCTAAGGTTCATGTTGACGCTATAGGAGAACAGATAAAAGAAGATGATCGAAAAAATAACGAAGTAAGATTGAATTTGAAAGAAAATTAAATGGCTTTTCTCTGTTTATTTCTCGACATAAATTCTAAAGATATGCAAATTCAACAGAATTAAACTTTATGCGCTGGATAGGTATCCAAGGCACAAAAAGTATTAGATAAAAATATCGGGATCACTTCCACAAATAGTCCTGAAAATCTTCAGATTAGTCTTAAAGAAGCGCATTAGTAAATCACTGAAAGCTAACTTGTTATACTTTTCAGTTAACTCAACAAGATTGATCAAAAAATAAGCCTGGGCTTGTGAACAATCAGTCAACTTCAATAGTTGCGACATTTTCTTTCCTGAAATTCCTTTTAATCACTTCAAAACCTATCCCTACAAGTTTGAAAAAAACACATTACGTCTCCTTGTGTCCCTTTGAGCTTGATCAAGTCTACTTACAAGTGTTTTCATGCATCCATCTTCATTGTCAAGATTCAATCGTATATTAGTGCAGTCAGCAAAAATTTCATTTCATTGAATACTGTCTTTCAGTTTTTCTGCGTCATTTTTGCTGGGTGAGGTTTTCCTGTCTTTCTTGGAAACCAAATCAGGTCAATCATTTTAAGCGACGGTTAGTACTGGGTAAACCGCCACCAATTTCGAGAAAATGACCTCAACATCTTCATGTTTTTTCTTGAACATTTCCTTCATCTGCGCAAGATCGTTTCGTAATTTTTTAAAAAGCGATTCTTGTCCATTCTGACACGTCCGAAACAGTTTGAAGGAAAATAACTTTGAAATAAATAGAAACTTCTGAGGGTCATTTGTAGAAGACAAATATGAAAAATTCCGGACGCGTCGAAAAAAACTTTTGAAGAAAATAAATGAGGAAATTCTGACGCGTCAGGAAAACTTTGGAAGAAAATTAATGAGAAAAATTTAGACGCTTCAGAAAAAACTTTTGTGGAAAATTAATGAGAAAAATTATGACGCGTCAGAATAACTTTTTAAGAAAATAAATAAGAAAAATTCCGGAAACATTTTTTTAGAAAATAGATGAGAAGAATTTCGGACGCCTCAGAAAAATTTTTGTAGAAAAAAAACGCGAAAAATTCCGAATTCGTCAGAAAAATTTTTAAAAGAAAATAAATGAGAAAATTCTGACGCCTCAGAAAAATTTTAATAGAAAATAAATGAGAAAATTCTGACGCCTCAGAAAAATCTTTGTAGAAAATAAATGTCAAAAATCCGGATGCTTCGGAAAAACTTTTGAAGGAAATAAATTAGAAAAATTTCGGACGCGTCCGAAAGATTTTGATAATATTCACACTCTATTCAAAATTCACGAGTGAGACGTTATGAAAAATTCAAATTGCCTTGAAATCAAGGTTGTTTTGAAAATGTGTCAAAACTGTTTTTTTAAATCAAGGTTGACTTCAAATCAAGGTTAATTCATGAGTTGCCTTGAAATCAAGGTTGTTTTCAAAGTGTGCCAGAACGCGCTTTTTATAACTACTTAGGGTCATAAAAATGATCTCGTCTCAATGATGCCTGGGAGCCTCTCTATGGCTCGCCGGCCATCTGAACTCCTCATTCCTCACTCCTCACCTGAACACTCGTCGAGGTGTGAGCTGATCACTTTTCAAGGTAAAGATCTGTGCAAAATTTGTCACTTATTGCACTTACCAAAGTTTTCCACTTCTTTGTATTTCCTTTTACTTGTAATTCAAAGTTTGGTTGTAAGTTAGCGTATAAAATATCATGATTTGTGAAATATTTTTGTAGAAACACTGTTCTTACCGATTATTGCTGAAAACGAGTCTAATTATGGCAACTTAGCTTTGTAAATGTTATCTGGTCAAGGTATAGAGTATCACTGAAATTTGAGATTCTTTATTTTTAAGATGTCGATAGGAAGTACTGTTTGAAATTTTTATTTTTCTATTACATGTATAAATAAGCAATGATTTTTTCGTACCATTCATATAATCCACATTATTTCATTTCTCGTAACGATGAATAAACACTCAAATTATATTATTGCCTATCACTAAATAGTGGGTATAAAACGATAAACACAATTTTGCTTTAATTGCGGTGAATTTATTATGGTGTTAATTTGACATTAACACCCTCCTTTGTGTTTATCTTTGTTTAGTAACTAAGCAGTATTAAACAATGATGTTTTTTATAGCCCCTTTTAACATTAATAGCAAAAGAAATCGTGCAGAGTTAAGTTTTAACTTTTTGCACTCTGCCTGTTTCCAGAGGGGCCCTGCCTGTTTCGTACGTTTTATTAAATGTACATACTGCATAAGTGTATTTTTCTGGACTAAATATTCATTAATATCTGAAGCAGAAATCATCTTTTTAAACAGGAATATTTAGGAAATTGTTTCAACCCAGCTTTACAAATATTTATGAAATTATCAGTATTGAGCTGTCGTGTGGGCACTTTGTAAATATATTGTAGAACCTTTCGAAAACAGTCGCCTCTATTGAATAAATTGAATACCCTTTTCTTATTATCTAAATAGGAGTATCTACATTTCTAGGTACACAAACGAACGTGAAGTTCTGAATCAAGTAATTTAGCAATAACCGCACAAACTAACCCTTTCCTATTTTAGTACACGCATTTTATTTCAAATACTTGAGTTATCACTGAAATCGGAAATTCTTTATTTTCACGATATTGATGGGAAGTATTGTTTCATATTTTTGTTTAACTGTAACAAGTAAGCAATTATTTCACATCATTCATAAAATTCGTATTATTTCGTATCTCATAACGTTATGTAAACACTCAAGTTATTACCAATCACTAAACAGTGGACGTGATAAGTAAACACAATTTTGCTTTAATTGCAGTGCATGTTTATCGAAGCGTTCATTTCATTTGAATTAGACTGCTTTCATTATGTAATACTTGTATTTAATGAAAAATTTCCGAATTTCCAAAGGTTAATTTTTTAGCTATGACAACTGTCAAACCTCAAGAGTAAAAATAGTAATGTTTTTCAGCAAATAAGCAGACAACCATTTCCTGTTTCCAAGATGCGACTGATGCCTCTTACATGTTTGACCATCTGCAAATTAAGGTTTAATCAATTTTTTGTTATGTACAGATGTCAATTTTTACATTCGATTATTCAACAATCTTGACCGCGTAAAAGGAGATAAACAATTGCATTCGTTCAGTTCTTCGCGGAGAGCTAACCTATAACGAAGAGTCACTACAAAGTCAGTAACGGAGGAAACTGAACAACGACGTCCAACGGAGTAAGTAACGCTTGCAAGTTTTCTTCTTTTCGTGTTTGATGCAAGACGCTATTATCGAAGACGCATAAGAATCTTTTTTCGTTTGAGAAGGTTTATTTCCTTTTCAATCCTCGTATGCTGTCCATGAGCATTCTAACTCACAAATCCGAATATTGGGAGAGGGATCTTTTCAAAGCCGGATTCTTACAAATTTGTCGCCGAAGAGATAGAGTTTATAGAGTCTAGCTAATCCAGTTCTCTCGCAACTCCTGGCAGCGAGCATTGCCAGAAAATTGTCTCGCTTGGAAACTCAACAAAGTGAACGAGGACTCGAACCCAAAACCGCCCAACCCAGAATTGCTCCATAGATTCATATGAATATTAGAACAATTCCTTCAAAACCTATTGCATGCTCATTTCATTCATATTAACTTCTGAATTCGTTGTTTGTTTGTTTGTTTGTTTCTTTTTCAAAAGAAAATGAAGGACCTTGTCTTGTTTTTGATAACTTTGGCTCTGGCCAAGTCACTTCCACTCGAGACCGATCAGAACACCGAAGTCGCGCTGAACGAGGACGAGAAGATTGGTAAGTGTTTCAGTTTTTAACAGTTTTATTAGAATCTACCTCAGGTCTAACACGGTGTGAAACATCCAACAACAGTTTAACTAAAAAGACTTCTATTATTTTTAAATCAGTTTCCTCTTCCCTTTTTTGCACCTCTCCTTTCAGTTAAAGGAGGGGCCAGCAATCTTTGGCGCATGCAGCTCTTTCAATATAGTAAAACGATTTATTTTTTTCCCTTTTAGTATATTTTTGCTTGTCTTATTCCTTAGCATTTCTGGCAAAGCTCAATATAATATAGAGTGTTGAAATTTTATTTTAAACGTACTCATTTTCCACAAGAAAATCAGCGTGATCGCAATCTCTCTTGTTTTTTAGAAACACCTGTTTTCGATCCCGAGGTATCGACTGATTATCCGGGCGGTCAATTGGCATAAATATATACGATTTTTTTCAATAAAACTTTGTTTGAAAATTGTTACTTTTCAGATACAGCTGATAAGCTTGAAATTGCTAAAAGAGGTTCTTGTGAAGAAGGTAAGTCCATCATAATCTGTCGATGATTGCAAAGGTTTTTTTTTCTTTACTTTTTCAAGGTAATACAAAATATCGTGTTTTCCAATGTTGCTGTGAGTTGTTCTCAGTGGACTGACTCCCCATCAATAATATTCTGCATGCACTAGTTCATGCCTAGCTTCGATAAGCGCTTCATTGATTGGGGCTTGTGAAGTGATACGCAAAGCTTTCGGAGCTCGTGGTCTGTTTTAAAAAGAACGGAATGACAAGTCGTTACTAAATTTCATTTGAGTACACTCATTTTGCAGCGAAGCCTGATTAGCTCTGTTTCTAGGTGCGAACGTTCTTACTGTAACCATTCCCATTTCCTTTCACCGTGCTTAGATTTCCATTATGTACAGAAAGCAAAGCCCTTCCCGTATCCCAATCTCAAGTGAAGAGGCTCCTAAGTGAGCTTCCTTCCCTCTCAAATTTCGCCACCGACAGGAGCGCAACTGGCGCGAGAGCGTACCTTATTCAAAACTTAGTTTAGATAACAATAGATGCGAGACCTCTATAGTCCCCTGTGTATCCCAAGTAATGTTAGTGGCCCTTAACGAAGCCCCAACCATGAAACAAGGGTGTTCAATTACGTGGATTTTTTGTGTGCCCATGTTTTCTATTTTTGATTAAGTTGTAGAAGTGGATGTGCTTGAAGTCAAAATTTCACTTCTTAAAACGGTACTATGTGAACGTCAAGAACATTGAAGGACAAAATGACCAATTTGTGTCCCAGGGGACCTCAATCAAAAAACAGACAAATCGTCATGAGTCCAAAGGAAATGTATTTTGAAGCTAACCTCATAGAGTGTAATTCAGATGCCAAGTTTCCAGGATATCCGTGAGATGAACGAAGAATTTTTTATGAGGATCTTAGAGAGAGAGAGCGTCTTAAAATACATGTGTTTGTTGGTAATATTTGACGTTGTTGAAATCTTAACTCGTAGGTATTAGCGAGGGAATATATCTCATTGAAAACGTCGAAACAAAGCGCCTCTTGTTCCAGGACGGCCCTCCCATAAAAGGGCCTCGTGGAGCAGAACATGGGTGGGCGGCTAGTTCAGGCTTCAAAGCACCTGCTGTTATCGGAGCTGATGCCAACTACTACAATCGAGCTTACTGGAAGATCATTCCTCTAGGTGGTGGCAAATACTTCATCGAAAACCCCGAGACGAAAAGGTACTTGTTTCAAGGTGGCCCTGCCATAAAAGGGCCTCGTGGAGCAGAGCATGGGTGGGCGGCTAGTTCAGGCTTCAAAGCACCTGATGTTGTCGGAGCTGATGCCAACTACTACAATCGAGCCTACTGGATGATTACTCCAGTAAGTAATGGCAGGTACTTCATTGAAAACACCTTCACGAAGAGGCTCCTGTTTCAAACTGGTCCACCGATTAAAGGGAATCGTGGAGCAGAAGGGGGATGGAGGAATGCTAATGGCCTTACTTCACCTGTTGTTGTCGGTGCTGATGCCAACTACTACAACCGAGCCTACTGGATACTACACAAAGTGCGTTAGACCGATAAAAAAAAACGTGCCAACAACGTTAAGGGTAGCAGTTATAATGGAACTGTTAGTAGCTTTTCCTGGGTTGTAATGCAAGTTTGTTAAATGTTTAAACTTCAAGCTTTTGACTGTAGTGTGAAAAATAAAGGCACAAATTAAAAGAGATGATCTAGTTTGCATGGATCTATAATCGAAGACAGTTGATGAAGAAGGAAGTCAAGGGATAAGAAATTAATTTTTTCTTCCCATCCCCTTGTTAACTTTTATAATAAAGTTCGGATATAACGCGCGCTGTCATTGGTTGAAAGAGCGTGCTCTATGAGAGTATAGAGCATAGAGCTGAGCTTAAGCTGTCACGCCATCTGCCAATTATACTATGTTCGAGCTTTTCCGGGACTTCTTTTTAGCTTTTTTCCGATAATTGAAAGTGAAATTTCAGAACTGAAGCGAGCCGACAAGTAGCAACAGAAGAATCAAACAAAGGTTTGTAAACATACCAGGCGCCGTAATTTACGTTATTAAAACGTGAGCAGATACGAAAATCCTCAAAGGAAAAACAAAATAAACATTCCGAGTTTTAAAGATTTTCACGCTCAGTTAGATTGCAAGCTTACGTACGGTAATAAAAATCAAACACAGCTAACACTCGTATAGTATATAAAGTTCAGTGTTCAAAAACAAAACAGAACAAAACAGAAATGATGAAAAATATAACCAAACTGGCATAATTGTTAAAATTCATACTAATCATGACGGTGTCTGAGCGAATATCATGCTGAATTTCATCGCGGTTTGCTCATCATGGCGATCTCCTGTCATCACAGTAAAGCAAGCCTCAGAAACTACATCGGCCGCCTTTCGAGGGAAAAAATAAGAGCTTGCTCTGATATCCTTTCCGATACGTTGGACATTCGCCTTGAACAGTTTGTTTTCTACCTTCTCATGTGAAAAAACTCGCGTGTTTTTATGAGCCATAATTCGGCTGAAGTTCACTGAACATTTCACTTCAAGATTCTGTCTTAGAGACTTAAAAACTTCAGGCAAAAGTGTTAAATTCGACTTGCCGAATTATTTTAGTTTGTAAACTATCGTGGAATGTGAACTTTGATGGTTTTTTAACTTTGATGGTTTGACACTTTTGACAGCTTTAGTCTTGAACAGCCAATCAGATTATTTTAACCACTCTAACAAGGATTCTGATTGGCTTATTGTAGCGTGCTATATGAGAGTATAGAGCATGCTGACGACATTGTTGTTCGCTTTGGAAATAAAGTTTGTTGTGAAAATTGAAAGTAATGCTCGGGTAATTTAACGGATTCTTTATTATAAAACAAATAGAGAAGCCTTGACTGTGCTCTGTTCTGTTATAAAGCACTTAGGAAGCGGCTAAAGCACTCAAGAAGTGGGGAGAAACACTCGACTACGTCTCGTGTTTCTCCCTTCACTTCTTTCGTGCTCTAGCCGCTTCCTGCGTGCTTTATAACAGAACAGAGCACAGTCAAGGCTTCTCTATTTTTTAAATATTACGACCAGTTTTCTTAGGCGACTTTCCGTGCAGGTCTTGCATGATGAAATAAAGGTTTTATGGTTAGTGGCCTTTTCAGGCTTTGGAGTGAGCCCATTAAGTTCCATGGTTTTTTAAACAATCAGAAGCAACCACAACTATCGAAGGGCATTTACCTTTGAAAATTATAATATGTGGTTAGAAGCAAAAATTTCATATCTCACTGAGTAAAATTGAGCTTTGTGTGCATCGACTATTATGCACCGATAGCTTAAAGTTACCCTTCAATTTTTTTCGGTTTAGAATAACAACAAAGCGAAAACATTCCAGATAGGACTATAATTTGTACAATGACGATTGTTCCTCGATCTCACCGAATATTTCAACAGATTTATACCTAAAATCTTTAATTTTTACATAAACCACTTCACGGGTACAAACCCTTACCATCTCTTTGATCCATAAACAATAAAGGTGAAGTGCGGCGTGAATGGACGTTACTTAAACGGGAAAGATGAAAACTAGGAAACTGAAATTGAACAATTAAAACATGTCTATTGTAAATCGGAAAGGAAATTATTTCGCTAATTCGGAATAAGACTTTATTTTTTCTCTTACTAGAGAATAAGTGATGCCCTCCACTGGTCGAATATACAGTGTTAAATCTTCAATTATAAAGTCTTTCTTTCCTGAAAACAGCAAAAATTTCTCCTTAGCCGATTAGCGATGAAATTCTCCTTGCGATAAGCGAGCACTTTAGGGCGTACAACTGGAAAGCAGCAGTACTTTGCAAAAGTTTACCGCTGACAGCAGTCCGTTTTCACTTTCTCAAGTTGATTTCATTATTTGTTTTTGTAGTATAAACGGAGTAAGATCTCCTTGGTACCTCCAATTCAGCCCATTGAAAGGATACACTTATACGTATTTCGTAATGTATAGAGTATGATTCACTAAATTGTGAGTGATCCAGAATCCGAGCGCGCGAGCAGTTACAAAAATTTTGTGAGCATGAGCAAGTGAGCACCCTTCTAAATTTTGCGAGCAAATCGAGCAAGACCTTAATTTTGCGAGCACTTGGAGATTACAATGGACCATTTGATACCCCTAATCAAGCAGAGCCGTCTTAACTCTCGTATTTCATCTGAGAAAACAGAGGTTTTTAAAAGTGTCTTGTCACATAACTGTTGGAAGCAAACCGGATTCCCATGCAAAAAATCAATTAATTAGAAAAACTCTGTTAATTATCATTAAAATCGGAACGAGCTGTTCCGTTTGCGCTTTATAGGAGAACTCTAATCCTCCTTGAACATTAGCCATCAACACTGGGCTCTGGAGCTATAGAGTTTGTGGGGTTTTTACCACAAAGGGGTTTATACCACAAAGTCTTGTAGTAATGCCTTAATTGCTTAAGTTGCTTTTTAAAATATCGAAATTGGGCTGTTAGTTGCATATTTCGACACCTCATGATCAGAGACATAGCTGAAATCAAATTAATCACCGCTATACACTAGAGGCTAATAGCACAGAGTACGGTCTGCCTGTGGTTAGCATCTGTGTTAACGTTAGGTTCACTTTGTATGCTTCTGCTTCCATCACTTGGTCCAAAAGTTTACGATTCGGCAGCTAGTGCCTCGGTGTTGTAACCGTAATGGAAAAGTAATGACGGCTGAACGCAATTGGGACAATTTCGAAAAAGCTTCGGGAACAAGAGAACACTGGAAAATTTGTGAAGGTAACAAGGGATCAAGAACCTCCTTAGCCACCCTCATCATCAAGTATCGGGGTTGCCGGCTCGGTATCTTCGACAACAAATACACAACAGACTCTGCGCGGGTGCTATTTCTCAATATTATTTTGTTGATATCAGCACAAACAGAGCCACGCAATCTGTTCTAGGAAACTATTAATTAAAAAGGCATGAAGCACAAGCTACATTTTCTGTAAATAAATATTGGATTACATCCTTTAAAATTTGCAGATTCGGACAAAAAGACGACGTTAGTCCTTATTGTGATCATTCCGCCTACCGACACAGCCACCTACCTATGAAGTACCATTTGTTTTTGGCCATGGCTATTGTTAAAATGGGCCGGCTTTATTTCTCATGGTAATGCCCTGTAATGCTTTGTTTTCCCAGTAATCAGCCGTTTTTAGGAGTTATTTAAATACTTAGCCAGTAAAAGCCTTTTCAATGATTTACATCAACGTATTTAGACTTTACTGGACAAAAATGTAGCAAAATGCCCTTATGTGCTCCGTGGTTTGTAACTCTTTTCCACATGAATTCGAATCGACCATGCCAAACCAACCTCCCCTCGTACCAAACCTTACTCTGGACTTCGAATGGGTCATTTGCTGGAAAGCCAATAATCCCAATAAGAGCACCAGTTTTGTCGTTCCACTTGCTGTGGCAGTTAAATCCTTGCCAAGAGTCCATATAACACATCATAAGGTGGCCAAACAGAGCCAGTTTCATTGCCATCAGGACTATGTGAAGGGGGAATGGTTTATGCCCAACTGATGTATTCTAACAACAGACAATTACCTATGCCAGGTACATAATAAATTATTCCATGCGAGTCCTGGGGTGCTTACCATTTAGACGGAAAAAACGGAAATTTCGGTAGGAAAATCAAAATGTTCGCGTATTGAATGCATCGAGAATTGAACGACAAAATCAGCGTTTAGTTTATAACTTTCCGTTGCTGGAAAAGATTTATGATCAGCATACTCAGTCGAGGTACTAGAGCGAAAGAAATTGCGCGAACTGCCAGTACGCGCCTCTGTATTCAAATAAAGCCATTCCATGTACTTTACAACAACATCACGCTAGGGGCTAAATTTGACTAAGAAATTAAGTCCAATCCTTAAATTTGATCACGTTTTCTGCAAACCGGGCTTATATGTCATTATGTTTAGGTAGCTTATAGTATGATGCACGAGGTTTAATATAACGCTCCCTGTGATTGGTTAAGACAGTGTGCCTTGTTAGAGAACAGAAGAAACATTAGGGCTTTGAAGCCTGTATGAGCCTTCCACCCCTTTTCTGCTCCACGAGACCCTTTTTTTTTTAGGGCCGTCCTGGAACAAGAGGCGCTTTGTTTCGACGTTTTCAATGAGATATATTCCCTCGCTAATACCTAAGAGTTAAGATTTAAACAACGTCAAATTTTACCAGAAAACACAATTATTTTAAGAGGCTCTTTCTCTAACATCCTCACAAAATTTTGGGCCATCTCACGGATATCTTGGAAACTTTGCATCTGAGTTAGACTCTATGAGGTTAGCTTCAAAATAAATTTCCTTTGGACTCATGACTGATTTGTCTGTTTTTCGATTGAGGTCTTGTGGGGACACAAATTGGTCATTTTCTCCTTCAAAATGTCTTTTTTTTTTTTCTTTTTTTTTTTTACAAAAGTATAATCTTTCCGCAACTCCCCAATTTAATTCAAAGCCTTATCCTACCACATGATAAAATTTAAATTTCCTCTTGTTACTAGGATGTTCTTGACGTTCACATAGTACCGTTTTAAGAAGTGAAAGTTTGACTTAACGCACATCCACTTCTAAAGCTTAATCAAAAATTGAAAACATGGGCACACAAAAATCCACGTAACAAACAAATTAACCGTTACTTAGTAATTTAATTGCAGGTCGAAAGAAATAAGACTCCATCTTAATTCATATCAAATAAATTCTTGCGGCAAGGTAGTGTAACCACCAGAAATCGTCCTTCAAGGATCAGAATGTTAAAAATATGCAATTACCAGCAACAAGAAGCTTAAACAAAGGAGCTCAATTTTCACCCCGCATTATATAATTTGCAACTGGTCAGTTTCAGGATTGTTTAGGATAGTCGTCGTTATAGCAGAATTTTCCTCCGGATAATTGAACACCCTTGTTTCATGGTGGGGGTTCGTTAACGGCCACTAGCATTACTTGGGCTACATAGAGAACTATAGAGGTCTCGCATTGATTGTTATCTAAACTTAATTTTGAATAAGGCACGCTCTCGCGCCAGTTGCTTTTCTCTAGCTTCCTGTCAGTAGCGAAATTTGAGAGGGAGGGAAACTCACTTAACAGCCTCTTCATTTGAAAAAGGGAAACGGGAAAGACTTTGCTTTCTGTTCATAATGGAAATTTCAGCACGGTTAAAGGAAATGGGAATGCCTTACGCTTGGTTAAAAACGTTCGCACCTAGAAACAGAGCTAATCAGGCCTCGCTGCAAAATGAGTGTACTCAAATGAAATTTAGTAACGACTTGTCATTCCGTTCTATTTAAAACAGGCCACAAGCTCCTAAAGCTTTGCGTATCACTTTACGAGCCCAAATTATTGAAGCGCTTATCGAAGCTAGGCATAAACTAGCGCATGCAGAATTATTATTGATGGGGAGTCAGTCCACCAACAACTCACCGTAACATAGGACAACATGATATTTTGTAATACCTTGAAAAAGTAAAAAGAAAAAAAAACTTTTGCAATCATCGACAGATTATGATGGACTTACCATGATAATAGCCTCTTTCACTGATTTCAATCTTATCAGCAGTATCTGAAAAGTAGCAATATTCAAATAAAGTTTTAGCGAAAAAAAAATAACAAACAAACAAACAAAGCTGTAACTGAGTCATAAATTAGTAAGAAAAAAAAGAGACAGTACAGTTATCAAATTTAGACGTTTTGGTAATCACTTTCTCTTTTTGGGCATTCACTGGACTATATCCAAGAACAAAACTAGGAATTACTTTAGCGATCACTATTTCTGTTTTTGAGCCGGCCGATCGTATATATTTGACCGCCCGGATAATCAGTCGGTACATCGGGATCGAAAACAGGTTTTTCTAAAAAACAAGAGAGGTTGGGATCACGCTGATTTTCTTGTGGAAAATGAGTATGTTTAAAATAAAATAAGGAATAAGACAAGTAAAAATATACAAAAAAAGGAAAATATAAATCGTTTTATTTTGTTAAAAGGGCTGAATGCGCCAAAGATTGCTGGCCCCTCCTTTCACTAAAAGGAGTGGTGCAAAAAAAGGAGGAGGAAACTGATTTCAAAATGACAGAAGTGTGCTTAGTGAAACTATTGTTGGATGTTGCACGCCGTGTTAGACTTGAGGTAGATTCTAATAAAACTGATAAAAACTGAAGCACTTACCAATCTTCTCGTCCTTGTTTAGCGCGACTTCGGTGTCCTGATCGGTCTCGAGTGGAAGTGACTTGGCCAGAGCCAAAGTTATCGACAACAAGAAAAGGCTCTTCACTTTCCTTTGAAAAAGGAACAAACAAACAAAGAATTCATAAGGGCATATTAATGAAATGAGCACGCAATAAGTTCTGAGTGAAATATTCTGATATTCATATGTATTTATGAAGCAATTCTGGGTTGGGCGGTTTTGGGTCGAGTCCTCGTTGAGGGTCACTTTGTTGAGTTTCCAAGCGAGACAGTTTACTCGCAGTGCTTGCTCTTTATTTCTGCAAATTATCAAGGATTTTGAAAATGTTAGAAGCTGCGTGAGAACTGGATTAGCTAGACTCTATAAGATCTATCTCTTCGGTGACAAATTTGTAAGAATCCGGCCTTGAAAAGATCCCTGTTCCAACATTCAGATTTGTGAGTTAGAATGCTCATGTACGGCGTACGGGGATTGAAAGGAATAAACATTTCCATACGAAAAAAGGGTTTTCCGATGTGTCTCCGATAATAGCATCTTGCATCAAACACGAAAAGCAAAAAACTTACAAGCGTTACTCACTCCCTTAGGCCTTCGTTGTTCAGTTTCCTCCGCTACTGACTTTGCACCAACTCTTCGTTATAGGTTAGCTCTCCGCGAAGAACTGAACGAATGCAATGGTCTATCTCGTTTTAAGTGGTTCAGATTTTTGAATAATCCAATGTAAAATTGACATCTGTTCATGAGCAAAAAATTGATTAATTTTTAATTTGCAAATGGTCAAACATGTAAGAGGCATCAGTCGCATCTTAGAAACAGGAAATGGTTGTCTGCTTATGTGCTGGAAAACATTACTATTTTTAAATTATTGTTAACTTTCATAATTTGTTTTCAAAGAAGGGAACCAAAAAATTCGAAAGATTCGTGTTTATTACAAGACGTTTAGAATCACTCTAGGTTGATTAGGAAAACCAATAAGACCAACTCAAACTAGGCAGGCTAGAAGTTACTTTGTTCTTAAACAACGCTTAAAACCCACACTTTAACATAAACGACGTCAAAACACTTCAAAGTGGATGGGACTCTTAGGGTTTGACAGTTGTCATACTCAGGTAAAAAATTTACCCTTGGAAATTAGGAAATTTTTTATTAAATACGAGTATTATGAATTAAATAATGAAAGCAGTCCAATTCAAATGAAATGAACGCTTCGATAAACATACACTGTAATTAAAGCAAAATTGTGTTTACTTATCACGTCCACTGTTTAGTGATTGGTAATAACTTGAGTGTTTACACAACGTCATGAGGTACGAAATAATACGAATTTTATGAATGACGTGAAATAATTGCTTACTCATTACAGTTAAACAAAAATATGAAACAATACTTCCCATCAATATCGTGAAAATAAAGAATTTCCGATTTCAGTGATAACTGGAGTATTTGAAATAAAATGCATGTACTAAAATAGGAAAGGATTAGTTAAAAATGCACTTCTACAATATGTACATTTAATAAAACGTACGAAGCAAGCAGGGCCCCTCTGGAAATAGGCCGAGTGCAAAAAGTTAAAACTTAACTCTACACGTTAGAGTTTTTTCGCTATTAATATTAAAAGAGGCTATGAAAAACATCATTGTTTAATACCGATTAGTTATTAAACAAGAATAAACAGTAAGGAGGGTGATAATGTCAAATTAAAGTAATGTAATAAAACGGCACCAATTAAAAAATGAAATTGTATCTCACTTACCATAATTAAAGCAAAATTGTGTTATCGTTTTACACCCAATGCTTAGTGAATATTAATTTGAATGTTTGATCATCGTTATGAGAAATGAAATAATTAGAATTACATGAATGGTATGAAATAATATCCTTTTACATGTAACAGAAAAATAAAAATTTTTAAACAATACTTCCTATCGACATCTTAAGGATAAAGGATTTCAAATTTTAGCGATACTCTATACCTTGACCTGATAACGTTTGCAAAGCTAAGTTGCCATAATAAGTTTCCTTTTCAGCGATGAATGAATGGTTAATTATAATAAAAAGAATCGGTAAGAAAAGTGTTTCTAAAAAAATATTAGACAAAATCATGATATTTTATACGCTAACTTACAACCAAACTTTTAATTATAAGCAAAAGGAAAAACAAAGAATTGGAAAACTTTGGTAAGTTTTCTTTAGCTTGAAACGTGATCAGCTCACACCTTGACGAGTGTTCAGATGAGGAGTGAGGAATGAAGAGTTCAGGTGGCCGGCGAACCATAGAGAGGCTTCAAGAAAAAATTGAAACAAGATCATTTTGATGACCCTAAAACCTGTCAACTTCTGGTCATTCTTTACAAATATGCTGCTTTCGACGATTAAAGCGCTGTTACTAACGATTTTTAGCGATTTCGAACGTTTTTGTAGGAATGAAAGTAAAATGACACACTTTACTCGACTTAATATACGGATTTTATAAATCGTAAAAAAAACATTTAAAACCGCCAGAAACCAATTTAAAACTGATTCAAATATGCCGTAAACTGTCACTGAAACGTCTAAGAGTCGTCTACAGTCAGCACTACAAACGGCTGAAAAGGAAAACAGTGACCGCATTCCATTCACTCTCACATTTCACCCTCACAACCACGCAGTTAAATCGATCATTCTTAAAAACTTGAAATTACTCCAAAACGATTCAGAGACTGGTACAATCTTTTCGCAAACTCCACTAATTTCATTCAAATAGGCGTGACAAAAACGTAGGCAACTTTTTGGTCAGAAGTTCATTTCAAACCAATGACCAACCTGGAACTTTCAAATGCGCTCGCTCACGATGCATTCATAACGTAGAGAAAATGTCGGGACCCAAGAGATCCATTAAGATCACTGATCACCTTACGTGCAC
Organism: Pocillopora damicornis; assembly: GCF_964200805.1. Classification (NCBI taxonomy): domain Eukaryota; kingdom Metazoa; phylum Cnidaria; class Anthozoa; order Scleractinia; family Pocilloporidae; genus Pocillopora; species Pocillopora damicornis. The sequence continues at coordinate 7,220,867 of NC_142676.1, forward strand.
CTCCGCCAATGTCATTTACTGCATAACTTGCACTTATTGAAAAAAGTTATACATTGGTAAAACAGGAAGACCACCGTGCACACCTTCGCGACGTCGCTAGACACTTTAATCTCTCTAGTCATTCTGAACAGCATATGGCAATTTGCGGCCTTTCCCTACATCTAGCCAGCTCGGAAAGCCGCAAAACACTTCAACAAAATTATTTTCCAATCCCCACGGCATCAACGAGCGCTATTCATTCAACTGATTTATACTTGTTTTCTCATCACCATATTCCCTACAATAGCGTAGCTCCTTTATCTGCACATAAACCCACACACATCCCAAAATTCCTCCAATCGCTCTGACGAAGGGCTAACGGTCAAAAAGTCAACCTTTAAACTCTTTACGGTGGCGAATTTACGTTTTCAACTCAGTTGTTAAAACTAAATTACATGTTTTTGCCTACCCTGATATGGTCATGGTGTATGCATGGAACAGTACGACAGCACTTTTTTACATTTCGCTATTAGGGCAAACTCTTGAAAGCTAGCCCTTTCGTTGTTAAGGATCGATAGCCATAATATTTTCCATTATGAGGCAATTCCTTTAACAAAGTAACTGTTGAAGAAATGTAAAATGGTTTCCGTGTTTACATAGCCTGATGTAAACACGCGGGAGGTTGGGAGAACACGAGATAAGCGTAGGAAACCACGACGCGAAGCGGAGTGGTTTCCAGCTTATCGAGTAAACACGGAAACCATTTTACATTTCTTTTATAAAATAACTAATGAAAGAGGAACGAAAACCGTGTTTACATACGCTCATGTAAAACGGTTTTATGGCCAATCAGAGCGCGCGTACTATTTGAAATATTATTATCTTTTGCTACACACGGTGGAAGGTCTGAAATCACAACCCCTGCTGATGTTTGCTTAATGAATAGGTGAACATCAGCAGGGAGCAATGCGGCACGTAGATAGTCACAACTTCTATGTCGGTGTTTCGAAACTTTGATTGTTTGTAGCAATACAACTCTACTGAAACTTCAAACTGTATTGTTTTTATTTTTTCCAAATTCTGCGCTTCCAAATCGGGGGTGCGGCTTATCTACGGATGCGGCTTATACATGGACGTTTACGGTAACTTCCCTGCTCAGAGCTAATTGAAAAATATTCGCACTAAATATCATGGCACCTAAGACATACACAGGCTGTTAAATCTCGACGCACCCATCTTTTCCAACAAATTCAACAGTGTCTTCGGAGTAAAAGTCTTTCGTCTCTTATAGTGAAACTGAAAAGCCTCGTTGCCTTTGAAATCGAAGGCTTATTATGTAAGGTGAATAGCATGTGATTAGCTTGCCTTGAACGAGATCTAATTTTATGAGCAAAAGCGCTAATAGGACGAACGAATGACTAAAAGAGATCAGTTGATTTAACACAAAGCTGTGAAGCGCTTCAACTTTCTTTATTTGCATTGGAAAAAGCTGTGGAAATTTTATGTTAGAAGCAACGGAAAGAGTCTTTTTCTACCCAGACTTGAGTGTGTCCTTCTTAGAACCGGGCTTTAAAGATTGAAATTTCTCACTTTTGATGTATATGCTTTATTGACCACGTCAGCGTGAGCTCAAGATAGTTGGATAGTAGCAGAGTTCTCTTTTTTTTTGCGTTTTAATGGACCAAGACTAAGTAGAGGAACGGTGCTAATATCCAGCAGCACGAGTTTGTTATAATAAGAAGCAAGAACAAAGTGTGTTTGCGACACAATAAACCCACGAGAGTCTTTTAAAGTTTTGGTTGTTTAATAACAATAACATGTAGCGCTCTAATGTTTCTTCTGTACTCTAAAGAAGCACGCTGTCTTAAGAGGTATGATACCTTCAAAAAGGGAAATTTTTTACATTATTTGAAACATTTTTATTAGTCCCTCCAGTGATAACACTCACTGAGAGAAATTGTTTGGCACTGTTGTTGACACCATCTGTTACTATAGCAACAGGACCACGCCCACTTAACCCTCATTTCATAGACATCACACCAACAACAATAACTTTATAACAAAAAAATCCCATGGCTCTGAAATTTTCAGGATATCTTATGCCTAGATGGATCTGTGCAATGTACCTAAAGTATTTTATACAATATGATTATAACCATGTCAAATAATGAAAAACTTTCACATAAACAAATAATGGGCCCCTTCTGGAAAAAAAATTTGCCTGCCATTGAATCATCAATTTACCTTTGTACTTTGTTTTAGGTTTATTGCACAGAATCACCATTGAAGACTTTCTGTGAAAATTTTCATGAAATTATCTTACATAGTTTTTGAACTGAACATGTTGAGCTACTCGGAGTTCTATCAAAATGCAGTTTGATGGAAAATGCATTTAAAAGTTGTATTTGGGTTTGAAAACCCACTGTTCAATCTCTGAGTAAATACTGGACAACAAATAACATTTTCATGAAAAATTAAACTGTGGCGTTAATACCGAGTGAAATATGGACCTTTTCCAGCAATAAAAATTTTTAGGTAAAACTTCGAAATTTTTGCCTTTTTTAAGGTATTCATACCACCTTATTAACCAATCAGAGGGAGCGTTACATTGAAACTTCGTGTACCATGCGATAAGCTACCTAAACATGATGACAACATAATGACACATTTTTGCTGAAAACGTGATCAAATTCAATGATAGGTGTAATGAAATCAGTACATTAACGGCTAATTATGTACGTATAATTAGTGTTCATTATGTACGTCACTAATGAGATAAAAAAGTCCTGACTAACTGGAATAAACACAAGATCATACACAGTTCAGTCTGATTGATATCTCCGAAACTGGTGCCGAGACCCGGAAATGATTTGATTCGTCAATCAAATGTCGCTCTTGGCGTGATGTTGTTTTGAAGTACATGAGACGGCTTTATTTGCATACGGAGGCGCATGGTTGCAATTCACCCCATTTTTTTCGCTCGACTTAATTTAGTAATCTTAGAGAGTTCTCTTAAGTAAGGAAACCTTAGGAAAATTCGACTCAAATGGGTGAAGAAAACACTTTTAAAAAGCTGAAGCGTATCTTTAGTGGTAAAAGGTTCCAAGACAGCTCGTGGTCATGGGTCGTGTGTATTTCGGCAGCTGTGTGTAATGCAGTCAACCTTGGCTTTACACTCAGCTTTGGAGTTTTGTTCCCGGAGTTGATGAGGCACTTTAATGCCACAAGAGAAAGGACAGGTATGCTGATCATAAATCTTTTTCAGTAACAGAAAGTTATAAACTAAGCGCTAATTTTGTCGTTCAATTCTAATCAGAACACTGACTTAGGTCTGACGGCGCACTATGAGACAATCATGTAAATAACCATTATGAATAAACGAAACAGCTTTGGAGCGACAGGAGACCGCTTCTTTTTTTTTCTGTCTTGTTTTTAATTTTAAGACTTACTGGAGCCGTGGTAATGCAAACCTTGGTTTTAGTAAACCATGTTCAATAAAGCTAAACGTTTTTTCACTAAAAACGTTGATTTTTGCAAACTGTTTAAGAAGACCTGTAGTATACGATGAAGACGATTGTTCATTTTTAAAAAACAACGCATCCATAATGAATTCTTGTGATCCACTGTTTGTCTATGATTGAGGCCTTCGACAGCTTTCGTTTAAATAATCGGCCTTGAGTTATTTAAGCCTGAAGAGTCTTCTCCCGCAGAGTACTAATGAGGGAGTCTTTCATATAAACAATAAGCTTGGGGCCCTCTGCTGATAAATTAATATCTGCTGCATGAGCTACAGATCGAAAATGTGATATGTAAGAGAACTTTTGCATCAATTTAGTGAAGTGATGCTGGAAAATCAAGAATAGAGTGAGCAAATCCCTTGAAATGATCCATTGGAAATCTTGGAAGCGTAAACAAATGAATTCAGGTTTTCTAGACAATTACTATGAAATGTCTTCTAAAGTGACCTTTCTTAGCCAAGTGTAAAGCCACAGATGTTTAGTATGCAAATGATAGTAATAAAGAAGTTTCCGGTGTTGCAGAAACCTCTAAGATCTCATTAATACGTGACCCACGAGCATCCTGGCTCATAACGCAGATAAGATGCGACACTAGACTTGGGCAGTTTTTGAAAATAAAACCTACCACGCTGAGATGATATATTTTTATCGATGAAATGCAAGTTGGAATTAGTGAAGCACTATAACGCCATGGCTATTTATCCCAGATGGCATGGTTGTTGTTGAATTCTGTCTGAAGAGGAACATAATATCACTCTCTTGAAATGTCAACAACCGTTACAATATGTTTTTCCTAAAAAGATATCCAGCTGACTTTGTATTGGTACTTAAACTACTGAAATGAATGGAACTAATATCAGTGAAAATCATCTTTTTAACAGCCTGGGTTGGCTCCATCGGCCTGGCCATGGTTTGGTTTGCCAGTTTGCCGGCTGGATATTTGTGTGATCACTTTGGATGTCGCATCACATGTTTTATGGGAGGAATCATGTGCATTGCAGGTTTGGTAGCGACTTCGTTCGCCAATAGCCTCACTCTGATGTACTTTACTTACAGCTTGGTGTACGGTTTGGGGGCCTGCTTCATTTTTAACTCTTACTATCTCGCGGTTGGAAAGTATTTCGACAAAAAACTCTCAGTAGCTGTTGGTATAACTGCATTGGGGTCGAGTGTAGGTGTCTTGTACACAGGCCCGTTACTTCAGGCTCTTTTGGACGCATTTGGTTGGAGAAACACGTTTAGAATAATGACGGCAACCTTCGCTCTTGTTTGTATTTTGAGTTTGAATTTTAATCCGTATGTTGTAAAAATGACATCGTTGGTGGATGTAGAATTGGAAACATTGGAACAACAAGTAGGAACTAAGGGTAGAATATCTTTTTACTGCAGCGTGTGGACATATCCTGTTTACACTTTTGTCGTCATTTCTGTATCGGTGGCAAGTTTTGGAATGTTCATTCCTCAATTGAATCTGGTTAGTATATAGCTACGCAGAGTCTTGCAAATACTTCTGTTCTGGAAAAGAATTATGAATAAACAAATCTGAGTAAATAAAAGCCCTGGTTTGGCGGGAAACTATGCTCGGATATTTATGCGCGAAGCTGTTATGTGATTGATACATTTTCAGACGAAATTCAACTGACAAGCTTTGAACACTGAGTATTCCCTCTCAAATCTGGATGTTTATGTTGATAATCTGTGTAATTACGAGAATTTCTACTTTTGTTTTCTCATCTGTTTTCACTGTTGAAAAATTATATCATCGTTACTTAACACCAGTATTAATTTTACCCAGGTCAAGTACTGTGAGGATCTTGGGATCACAGCGCAAAGTGCCTCTCGACTGTTTATCTTCATTGGCCTCACCTCATCACTTGCACGAATTCTGTCCGGAAAACTGTGCAACAGTCCAACGATTAACCCAGTATTTGTTTATCAGTCGTCGCTGTTTATGGGTGGTGTATCTGTGCTCCTGTTACCTTACGCAACCAAATATTGGGCCTTAGTTGTATTTAGCTGTGCATATGGAACAAGCGATGGAATTTTTATATCAACAGCGAATTACATCCCACTTAGCTGCGTGGATGAAAAGAGAAAAACTGCTGCATTTTGTATCGAATGCCTGCTTTATTCATTTTCAGTTGCGACTGGCGGGCCAATCGCTGGTAAGACTTTCTCTAGACAGATCTGTAGAGGTACTCTCCTTCGATTGCCAAAACCTATCACCTCTGAACTATCGACCATCTCATTTACCTGTATTTGTTATCCAAGGATTTATTTTACCCTAAGAAAGGATATGGATATTTCCTATCTGACGTTGTAAAAAGGTAGATTCCTTTCTCTTAAAGTAGGCGGAAAAGCATGAAAAGGCTTTTGCATAGCAGTTCATATGCCCTTTTACAGGCTCTTTGCATGACAGCAATCGGTAAAAAAAATGTTCATAATGCAAAATAGGAAATAGAAGGAAGAGATACAATGGTTGTACAAAGAATGACAGCTTCTCCAGCTATCAGCCACTGACTTTCAAAATATCACACTTTGGGAAGTTTAAATGTTTGAAAATGTTTACGCTCTAAAAAAAGGCCACTTTGTAGATGTTTTCTTGCAAAATTATTTCAAACAACCATGAAATGTCGCAATTCAGTTCACAGTAACCTCAGAAATCGTTCTAATTTCATGACTCCCTTTGCATTTTCAGTATCTTTTCAATGTCATGAACTATTCAATAAATGACAAGTTCTGAACAGGCCCCTGAGGAAGGCCCATGGGCACAACAGAATAACTTGTCTCGCAACGCTTTCTCTGAAAGTCTCTCATGTATCTTTTGCATCTTTATTTTCCACAGGTTTAATGGCCGATCAAACAGGAAACTATATCAGTTCCTTCAAAATGACTGGTGGTGTTCTGATGTTAGCATTTGTTATTCCCTTTGCATTGATTTTCATCAACAGGAGAAAGTCTTCAAGTCAGTCTAACAGTGCCGGTCAAGAGAAGTTTGTGACGAGGAAGCAACAAACACTACTCTTAGAGCAAATGTGACAGTCAATGACTTTCCTGTTAGCTAAAAATACATCATATCATTACTTGAGATTTAAAGACTTTTTTTTAGTTTCAACGTTGCCAACCTTTTTTAGTCTGTTGACCAGAGTCTTCAGAGTAACAGTCACTCGTCTTAGGAGCCTCTTTGGCTTGGTATATAGTAATCTGATGCACGCTTTTAGGCCCTAACAGGGCGGTGAAGAGCGTATAATTTGTTCTCCTTTGAAATAAATATTTTTGAAAATCCGATTTTTGTTAAAAAGGCGTTGGTAAGTGGAACTTGTGAAAAAAAAGAGATTGTATGTTCTAACACGAAGCTACCGGATGGAGTGCTTTAATTTCTGCCACAGTGAAATTTCAGAGGTTAAATTATTGCAACACCAACGGGCAATGAGCTCTTTTCACTTGCAACTTGGTGTGACGCCATTAGAAGCGTAAATATCTCGCATGATAAAAAACAACAGAAGCAAACTGCACATGCTTTTTTTACCTTACGTAACTGACAGAATGATAAAATTTCTCCACCTCTGTCGCGCTCGCCAGGAATTACTTGTAGTATTGAAAATTGCATGAACGCGAGTGTATCTTCAAATTTCTAGCTAGGCAAGAGTGATTTTTTAAATGTTTTATTTTTAAAAAGCCTTTCAGCATATTCCGAGTGAGGATACAGATCACAAAATGTAGTAGCGACTCATGTGATTATTTTTCTAGTATAACGTCAATAAAACTACCCGCGCAAATCGTATTTAAGGGACCACACCAGTCATTATTTATCTTAAGGGGAGAGGAGGTGGAGGATTTTGGGGGATGACATGGATTCCAGGGGGGGGGGGGGACGGAGGGGGGATAAGTTGTCGCTAATGAAGTGTAAGGAGAGAAGGACTAAAGACAATTTACTGCAGCAGAAGACGAAGGGTGGAGGATTTTGGGGGATGACATGGATTCCAGGGGGGACGGAGGGGGGATAAGTTGTCGCTAATGAAGTGTAAGGAGAGGAGGACTAAAGACAATTTACTGCAGCAGAAGACGAAGGGTGGAGGATTTTGGGGGATGACATGGATTCCAGGGGGGACGGAGGGGGGATAAGTTGTCGCTAATGAAGTGTAAGGAGAGGAGGACTAAAGACAATTTACTGCAGCAGAAGATATTAAAAACAACGAAAACATCAAACGACCCTCGTGGGTTTATTGTGTTGCAAACCACGCTCACTGTGGAGTCTCTGTGGCTGGATATTAGCATCGTTCCTTTTGGCGTTTTACTGGTCCATAAAAATGCAGAAAAAAAGAACTCTACCAATATCCAGCCATCTTGACCTCACGCTCGGTCAATAACGCATATATGTCAAAAGTGAAAAATTTCAATCTTTAGAGTCCGAGCTTTAAGAAGGATACAGCAGGTAATTTAGTGTTAACAACTGGGTTGAAAACGTAAATTAGCCACCGTAAAGAGTAAAAAAGCTGACGTTTCGAGCGTTAGCCCTTCGTCAGAGCGACCTATCGCTCTGACGAAGGGCTAACGCTCGAAACGTCAGCTTTTTTACCCTTTACGGTGGCTAATTTACGTTTTCAACCCAGTTGTTAACACTAAATTACCTGCTATACTCTCCCACCGACGCAGCACCACAGTTTCTTTAGAAACTTACCCCTTTAAGAAGGATACAGTCAAGTCTGGGAAGAAAAAACTCTTTCCGTTCCTTTTAACAGGAAATTTCTACAGCTTTTTCCCATGCAAATAAAGAAAGTTAAAGCGCTTCACAGCTTCGTGTTAAATCATCTGATCATCTGTTAAATCTCTTTCGGTCACTCGTTCCTCTTATTAGCGCTTTTGTTCATGAAATTAGATCTCGTTCAAGGCAAACTGACAATATGCTATTCTCCTTACGTAACCAGCCGATTTCAAAGGCATCGAGGCTTTTCAGTTTAACTATAAAAGACGAAAGACTTTTACTCTGGAGACAGCCCGAGTATGTCAGCTCTGAGCAGGGAAGTTATTAGCTACCACATCGGCTCTTGGAGCAGTACACTTTACGTTTTGGTCTTTCATTTCTCTTGTCACCATCGGAGTGACTCGAGACTTTCTCCGGTTGATGAAAATCAATGCAAAGGGAATCAAGAATGCAAACATCACAATACCGCCGGTCATGTGAAAGGAATCGATGTAGTTTCTTGTTTGGTCTGGGATCACTCCTGTGGAGATCAACGCAAAACCAAAGACAGAAAGATTAGTACCAAACGTTATGAGACGAAGCTCGAAATGCTGGTGAGTTGGATAAATGACTCTTGCAAGAGCCTGTCACGTACTGAACTAAGTTAACTTGCAAAGAAATTGTAAGGGGCATGTACTTTCATGTGAAAGCCATTTTTCGTATAAAATTGCGGTGTTTTTCAAGGATTTTCTGCCCTGAGAAAATCCATAAGAATACAGGAGAGAAAACACGATAATTTTTCACGCGTGTTTGACATCACCAATCAACTGCTGACACGTCACACCTTTCGCGCCTTTTGCGCCACTCTGCCATGTTGACGAATAAATAGCAAAGCCCTCACCATTCTCAATCCAATGTTTTTTCGAATTATGGCCGCTTCTAAAACATTGAAAAACTGAATTCGTATCGCTTACAGTCACTGTCGTTCAAAATTGCCTCGAAAGGGAAGAAGGCCAAATTGAAGAGAGGAAAAACCGAAAGTTACGTATTCAGTGGCTTTAGTAATGGATTTCTCGCGGCTGAGAACGGAAATCAACTTCTGAAAGATTGCCACAGGCCGATTTTGGTTGTGTACCTGAAAACCTTTTTTTCTGTCGTTGAGGAAAAAGTCAGTTACTGAGAATTTTGTAAATTGAAATTTATGCCCATTGTTTGTTTCTGTAATGATTCAACGCATTTTCCATCTTGAGCCTTTTTGCCAACGCACTTTACGACTCTATTTCTAAGATTGTGGACCTTATTTTTTTCATCCATCAATAAAGACGTCTTTTTTTGTCAGTAAAGGGCTATTTAATGGTATAGTACTCAAAATAATACATGGTTGCATGTAGATAGGGAATTTCTCTTCTCGTGTTCAACTCGATAACTCACCCCTTTCGCTCCGCTCACTCGTGAGCCATCTAGTGGAACACTCGAAGAAAAATTGCATGTCTTCGCGCACCCGTGTATCATTCTCTAGATCAATACATCTTTTTCCTTACTTTAAAAGGAAGAATCTACGCTTTCGCAATGTTAGATGACGGAAATCCTTTCTTACGCTGAAAAAAGGAGAAAGCGTTGGATGACAAGAACATGAACGTGCAGGCGTCTTAAGTTCAAACGAGACGGCTCTTAGGAGAGTAACACTTAACTTCTGTGTTGAGAAATACTTTCCAGCAATTTGTCCGCCAGTCGCCGCTTAAAACGAGTAAAGCAAGCATTCGATACAGAATGAAGCTATTTTTCTTTTTTTTTTCTTATCCACACAACTAAGCAAGATGTAACGTGATGTTGATATAAGAATGCCATCGCTTGTTCCATAAGCACCGCTAAATACAACTAAAGCTCAGTATTTGGTTGTAGAAGGTAACAGGAGGGCAGATACACCACCGATAAACATTGACAATTGATAAACAAACACTGGGTTAATCTTTGGATTTTCGCTTAGTTTTCCTGACAGAATCCGTGCAAGAGATGAATTAAGGCCAATGAAGATGAACAATCGAGAGGCACTCTACGCCACGATCCCAAGATCTTCACAATATTTGATCTAGTTAGGATTTATACAGATTCTAGCTTTATAAATTTTTCAATGGCACTTAAGGAGAGAAGAGGAGAGACAGAGGGAATTCCCATAATTCCATAGATCTTCAAAATGAAGGTCCAAATTTGAAAAGGGAATTTTTCATAAGTTGTAAATTGATTTGTGTGCCGGTCGCAGGGTCAATCGTTATAACTCGCCTGTTCCATGCGTTTAGAGAGAGCCGCTATGCCCTTCATCCACAGTGATGAGTGGAACAGGCTGACTATTCACCTCCAAATAAATATTGGAATCCCGAGGTAAAACTTGCCTAATGCCTATATGCTGTGAAGACGGAGTTAGTTTAGATTTAAACTCCTGGCGAGAGGGACTGATGATTTTGAAATTGCAAGCTTGGGTCAACTTTTGGGTCATCCGAGTCGTCAAAATGTCGAAGGAAAATATTAAAAATCTAGTACACTCTAATTTTACGTGTGCGTAATATCATACCCGATACTCGTGACGAGTCAAGTTCGAGTCACGAGTTAAGTTAGAGTGAACTTAATTTTTTTCTAGTTTTTGCTTGTATTTTTTTTTATCCGTGTAAAAATGATGATCGAGCCATAAAAGGACATTTAGTTTTAAGTTGGCTTAGATATTCTGTGTCGTATTCGTGAGGAAGAAGTTGAAAATTAATACGAGTCCAGTCGTGGTTGTCACTGAGAATCTAACTTGTCTAAATGGACAATAACAGCTCTTAAAACGTTTTGGAAGCTTTCCTACAATTCTGTAACACGGTAACAGCGCTGAAAAACAATTTATAGAGCGGAACTTTAGACGAATTTCAAATAAGCTATTTCCACTGCAGTAAAAGGTGAAAAACCTATTTATAGGCACGGTTTTGATTTCCTGTTTGTTTTGTTTAGCTTTTTTTTACAGCTGCAATAATCATGTATCGTCTGTCGATATAATTTCATAAAAGGGAAAAAGTTGAAATTTTTCATGTTTTCGCTTTTCAAGGCCGCTTAAAGCCATCAAAAGGCAACGAGCAAGGTTCGGACTGTCGTTTGCTGTAGTAAATATTATCAAAATGATTTTCGTTATTAAGCTAAGGGTCCACGATAATTTCCCTTTGCCTTTGATTTTCTTCAATTTGCTTCGTTAAAATCTCTCAAAATTTTCCCAATTTGTGAAAATTGTCCTGCCGATCCTTTAAAAGCCGAAAAAATAGGGGTTACACAGGCCGTTTCCTCGCTATTTTCAATTTCACTCGTTGTTTGTATTTTGACGAGCCCGCAGGGTTGCGGTTAAAAATACTCAGAGATAATACATTCCAAAACATCTGTAAAATATATAAATATCTATGTATTTCTTTTTTTTACACCCCAAACTCTTCAACGAGGTTTTGCACACATGTACTCTTACATAAGGAAACTAGAAACTAGAAACCAAAAAGTTCTCCTAAAATGTGCACGAGTTTGTAGAAAGCGTGATCATAGATTCTATTTTTGCCCTTAGCGCTCGTGATGATGGTGTGAACTACGTAATGAGGCTTTATTTGTATACAGACGCGCGTGTCGACCGGTTGAAACTAGATCAATATGCGTGTGTTCTGTTAGAACGACTTGGGTGAACTCCACACTATTATGGATAACAGAGAAGACGGAGGAAACGCTTTCAAAAAGCTCACGCGGTTGTTTGATGGTGAAAGGTTCCAAGATAGCTTATGGTCGTGGGTTGTTTGTTTTGCAGCGGCTATGTGTAATGGTATTAATCTGGGCTTTACTCTCAGCTTTGGAGTTTTGTTTCCAGAGTTGATGAGGCACTTTAACGCCACAAGAGGGAGAACAGGTATGTTGGTGAGAAATCTGTTTTGAAAAGTTATGAGTTAATTAAAAATTGACATCGTTGTTCGGTTCTGATCGGGACTCTGGCGGCTTTACAGGCCTGAGGGCAGACAACGAGATAATTCCATAACACACGAACAAAACAAAAAAACTTTCAGCCGTTGGATATAAAACTTGTCTTCACTGATTGAAAGATCTAAGTGTAGCCAAATGTTCCTTTAAAATGTTGAATTTTTTGAACAGTGCCGATGATCGGCCTCAAGCTAATTTCTTCTTCTCCCTGCCACAATGTACTAATAAGGGACTTTTCAGATAAACAGCAAGCTTTTACGGTCTGCTGACTACATAACTCAAATGGCTGTGGTGTGAATTGAGGATTGAACTATATATGCTCGGGAACTTTTTCTTTCGATATTTATAAGTAAAATCTGCGTTGGATATGAAAAAGTTATGTGAAATATACTACGAAGCTGATTTTGGAAAACTCAGCGGAAAAATGGGTATCATAGAACGGTAATCTTCAATGAGATTCTTAAGCGCTACTAATCAGTTGTGCGACGATTCATCAACGGAATTTTAAAGTCACTTCCCGTCCTCGTAGTTAAGGATGTTAACTAGTGATCACTATCGCTGTATGAAATAGCTTGCGCTAATGACTCCGCACGACCCAGGTGAGCTCCAGGAGGCATAATGCGAAGATATTTATAGTAAATTATTCAAATTTGTGAAATGCAAGAAGGCGCTAGAATATCCATAACCCTGCACCCTTTAGGCCGTTTGAAAGAGACTCGATCGGGTCTGAAGAACAGGTGAATTTCGCCTGATTAATTGAGATATCGATGTTAATATGCTTTTCCTGACCACTAAAATGAAAGGAACTAATTTGAAAATCGTCTCTTTCACAGCCTGGGTTGGTTCAATCGGCCTAGCTATGGTATGGTTCGCAAGTTTGCCGGCCGGATACCTGTGCGATCGCTTTGGATGTCGTATAACGTGTTTTTTAGGGGGATTGCTATGCGTGACGGGTCTGGTGGCAACTTCCTTCGCCAATAGCCTCAATCTTATGTATTTTACCTATGGTTTGGTGTACGGCTTGGGAGCGTGCTTCATTTATAACTCCAACTATTTGGTACTTGGAAAATATTTTAATGAAAAACTCTCATTAGCTGTTGGTATAACGGCATTGGGGTCGAGTATAGGTGTTCTTTACACAGGTCCGTTACTACAGATTCTTTTGGACGCGTTTGGTTGGAGAAACACGTTTAGAATAATGACGGCAACCTTCGCTCTTGTTTGCATTTTGAGTTTGGTTTTCAATCCAAACGTAGTTGCAACAACAATAGTGACGGAGATAAAAGCAGAAGCGTCGGACATGGGGAAAAAAGTAGGAATTAAGAGAAGAATCTCTTTCTACTGCAGTGTGTGGACGTTTCCTGTTTTCACTTTCGTCGTCATTTCTTTGATGGTGGCATCTTTTGGAATGTATGTTCCTTACATCAATCTGGTTAGAATACAACTGTCTATAGTATAGCTAATACCAATAATCCAGATATTTTCTATTGCTAATACTTTTGACACTAAAAAAAATGAGAAAATATTTTTTGTAAGTGTTTTCTAGGCGGAGGTCCCTGTTTAAGAAAAACTGTACCATATGTGAGGTCTCTGGTTTGAGCCTCGTAACGATTGGCTATGCCAAAACGTGAGATAGTCAATTAATTGCAAAGATTCAGAATTCTAGCTGGTTGAGATGCTTCAAACAAAATACGACAGAACTATCAATCCAAAACCGGGAAGATTCCGAAAATCAAATGATTGACGTCACCTTTACAATCTTTGAGAAGAAATGACTAGATATTACTAACGGTTTTTTTTTTGTACCAAAATTACCCCATTATTATGGCAGCCGTTTCCTTAAAATTGAAAAACAAATAATGCAACCATCCAGTGCTTTAAAGATCTTCAAATTTAGATGTGATAATATGACAAACTCCTGAGTTACCCCATTTTCATGCAGTGTCCTCCATTAGGGATTTTATAACATGGCACGTATTTTATCTTTAACCAGGTCAAGTACTGTGAGGATCTTGGTATCACGGCGCAAAGTGCCTCTCGACTGTTCATCTTCATCGGCCTTACCTCATCACTTGCACGGATTCTGTCCGGAAAACTGTGTAACAATCCAAAGATCAACCCAGTATTTGTTTATCAGTCATCGCTGTTTATCGGTGGTGTATGTGTGCTCCTGTTACCTATGGCAACTACATACTGGGCCTTAGTTTTATTTAGCTGTGCTTATGGAATAAGCGATGGAATTTTCATAACCACGCAGTGTTACATCTTACTTAGCTGTGTGGATAAAGAGAGAGCTACAGCTTCATTTTGTATCCTTAACCTGCTCTATTCATTTTCGGTGGCTACTGGGGGACCAATTGCTGGTGAGATAATCCCTACAAAATTAACAAATTCTGTCACATGGTTAAGAAAGGGGCCTGTCCTTTTCAGAGCTTTTTTTGTAAAATGCGTTATCTGCACACTGCAATCTAGATTTTTTCTTTATGTGTTGTTTTCCACAGGTTTGATGGCAGACCAAAGTGGGAACTATATCAATTCGTTTTACATGACCGGCGGGGTTCTGATGTTTGCATTTGTCATTCCTTTCGGAGTGACTTTCACCAAGCTGAGAGGGTCTCGAGTCAGTCCAATAGTGTCAGAAATGAGAGACTTGGAAGCAAGAAACACTGAACCAAGCCCTAAAGCCAATCCCAGTGACAGCAAGGACTTCCCTGTTAGCTAATCAATTTGAAAACTAAAGCAAAAAACATATCATGGCATCAAAGATTAACCGTTTTGGTAAACTCAGATGAAAGTCGTCGAACGGGTTATCGTTACAGTTTGGAATAATTTGTAACGAAAGCTTTTGTTCGGGTCAGTCATAAACAAGGACCGTAGTTTTAGCGGAACTGGAAAAATCAACCACAATTTCAACTGCAAGGCCTATTTAATTCATACTGTTGCTCTCAAGTGTCCCAAAGAACACTGGGCATAATACGACGACTACGAAAGTTCGCTTGAAAAAGAATCGATACGCTAAATATCTCGAAATTGAAAATAATTAACCGAAAAAAGGGAAACGTTCCGACAATAGAGATCTCTTTCAGAGAATTTCAAAACTCTTGTCACTCGATCAAAATGTAGGAAAAAATTGATCTTCACTTCCCGTGGTTCTGAAGCAGAAGTCGTTGCATATGATATAATCTTATGAAATAAGATTGTACGAACTCCCTGATTGGTCAAAAACTTATTGCTTATTGCACTGGTAAAATCATAGTTACAGCACTTTTTATCGGATTACAGGTGTAATAACCGACTTCGATTTTGGGAGAACACTCGAAAGCCCAGAGGCTAATAAGAAGTTTATAAGGAGCCATTGGTACAGAACTTGACACTTACGCATCGATGTTTATTGTCGACTTTTATAACAACTCAAACCTGTGAGTTTTGATGAAATATTTTTTGATTAATTGTAAATGGGAAGAGAGGAAAATAAAGGGGAAAAAAACCCAATTATCACAGATCCAGATGACACACTTTCAAATAACGCTATAAATAGTTTTTAAATATTAATTCGTTACTTTTTATGTTGAAATTACTTAAGGAGAGAATTCATGCACTCTTACTTAAACAAGATTTTTCCTTTTGTCCTTTTTTGCTCTACAATAAGCATATTTGTTTTTAATAAACTAAAATTCGTCAAAGCGTATTTTTGACCTTCTTTCTTTCTAAATGGATTTGCAACAAGGAGAGACAATGCCGCGAAAAAAAATTAATGTAACATAACTTTTCTTTTGGAAGAGCTTCAGCTTTTGCAAGAAAATGAAAATATCGTTTTAAAAAGCAAGACCTCTGGGAAGGATGTTCTTCGGCCTTAACGCTGAACTTGTGATAATCTCTTCTTTAGAATCTGTTTGTTGGGGTGGGCTGCGAAATTCTCTAAGGCTGAGGATGGTGAAAAGAATTCATACACCACTTTCTGCGTTGTGGTTGCTGTTGTTGTTTTTGTTGTTGTTCCTACACTGGCGACGAAAGCAAGCAAACTTGCGCGAGAGAACCTTGTACTCTCGCCTGAAATGTTTATTCATGATACCATAGATGAACGGGTTGATAGTGCTACTTAAATAGGCCACGAATGCGTACATCAGGTAAACCTGTCGTGACATTGCGCGTTCTCCGCGCGCGGCGTCAGTGCAATCCACGACAAAAATAGGGAGCCAACAAAATACGAAGCTAAACAGAACCGTTACCAAAGTTTTCGTCACTTTGGCTTCTTCCACATTCGCACAGAGTTGGCTGGGGTTATTATCCGAAGAAAAAATGCGATTTGACCTTGAGACTGTGCGGAACACTGTAACGTAGCAGATTGTGATGACTGTTAGGGGTGTTGCGACATAAAAACACTCAATGAAGACTGTGTAAGCGATGTGGCTTTCAAATGTGTACAAACACATCGATTTCCCAGGCTGGAATTCAACTCTGCCTTCTTTAAAGAAAAGCGGTGGTACACAGCCAGCAAGAGCTAAGCACCAAACAACAACAGTGTATATAAACGATCTTCTCTTCTTAAACAACAAGGGATACCTTTCTTGTTTTACAACATAGAAAAATCGGTTTACTTATCAGTACTTAAGTAGTTTGACTTCTGCTTATGAAATTCAATATAACTCTTTATTCAATGTCCGAAATTGACAATTATTTAGACGTGAGTAGACAGAGGTGGCATCTCAAAGACAATATTCATCAAAAAACTGATTTGCAGACCGCTGTTCAAGATTTCTAACTTGCATGAAATAAGTCTTACAAAAAATATCTTAAAAGACTCATCTGGAAAAAAATCGCCTTCATTAAAGTTAGTAGCACGGTTTCACGAGTCAGAAATCTCCTGAGAATCACCGAAATTGCCCCCTGAAATAAAAGATTTAATCACCATGTTGACTTTTTTTTGGAGAAGTAGAAAAATTTATTACATCTTTCTCTATAAACACCGGCTTGATGAGCCAATGTCATGGCTTTAGGCATCCTATACTCTAAGCATTCTATATCGGTCCGAAGTCCAGCACGGAAACCAGACGCCACTGTGTCTTACAAAGAATTACAGACCTGCTATTAACTTAAACTGTAGCTCTCAGATAATACGCGCGCGTGATTGGTCATTAATCAGTCAGTAATCTCCAGTTCGCGCGCGGTATCCGGTCGTTTCGTACCCACAGTCGTTTGTACCCAAATGCAGTCGACTCGTACCCAAGTTTGAGTCGGTTCGTGGCCAAACTGCTAATTGAGTCATACATTTATTCAACATAACTCACCCGCGAGCGCGTGAAAAGATGTCAATGGGTGGATACGACATGTTAGCAGAGTAAAGCTACTAAGATACAAACAAAATTATGTTGTGTATAATTGTGACCTTAAAAAAAAAACTGAATTATCGCTTAGCGCAAGGTAAGTATGATATTTTAAATAGAAAAGTCTATCGTTTTTACCTGTGAATTTTTTTTAACGACAGCAGCTACTGTAAGTGTGATATTTTTCTCCAATTTTTAACACGGAAAACGTACCTTATTAGTTTGGGTACGAAACGACCTAACTGGGTAGGGAACGACTGGGTACGAGACGACCGTGGGTACGAAACGACTGGTAACCTCCAGCACAGAGGTCAAAGGTCTACGCATGTGCGAACGTTGTGACTGCTAAGAACGCAGCGGCAAAATGAGTGTGCATGCTCGGGAGATATACGCGTTCGGAGAGCGTTTTGTGACTCCAGCGTGACTGAATTTCATTGATTCACGAACAGAACGTTATCATACACTTTTCTTGGACTGTTATTGCTGAGAACCGAGTGGATAATTTAATGGAGCTTGTTCTTGTGGAAAAGTCCATAGAATAAGTAGCATTCTGTAAGTTATAGTAGCTGTTGCTACGAACTTCGTTGCCATGTTACGGATGCACCACTTCAGTCCCTAAATTCACACCTCTTACCGCAACATTTTATTGCTATGTGAAATATGCGACTGTGGAGTCGGCAGAAACTTTCCTAAAAACAGCCTCCTTATCTGTTTTGGTTTAAACGTATCCTCGCAAAATTAAAACAAACAATAGGAATTTTAAAAAAGTCGCCATTTTCCCGCAATAGTGTTACAAAAAAAAAAATAGTGTCGATCCCATTTCTTTGTGCTTGTAAAAATTTACAAGCATGCACACTCATTTTGCCGCTGTCACTGCTGAGAACAAAAGCAAATTCAACATTGAACATTTTTGTTTTTGCTCGAGGGAGAAGTACTTTAATTGCATACATGATTCGACTGAAAAAAAAATTGTCAAGACGAGCAAAAAAGTATTGACGAGAACAGTACTGTCTCTTTGGCATTGAACGAGTTTTATTGGACATCGATGTAGCATACTATTTATTATTGGCCATAGTCTTGAAAATCGCAAGAAATTTACTTCTAAATTTTGATGCTGTGTAACAGAAAAACTTATCATTTGAGGAAAGAAGAACAGTAAGGCGTGTCAAAAACTCGAAACACAACAATTCGGCAACCTCTTAGACGGATTGAGGGCCGTAGCTTCTTGGAAGCTTAACCAGAAAAGAACAAACGTTTTTATTATATTTTACGTCTTTCAGAGAAATGCGCTTGCAGCGCGCTTTCTTGACAAGGACTCTGTGCGCAGTTCTTTTCCCAATACTTCCGTTTCATCGAGAGTTTGAATTGCTATGGACACTCTTTCAAAGTTGTCTTTCTTCTCTTCTATTTCTGATTCCTCGGGGACGACCTTCGACTTCCCACGGTTTACGCAAATCAAAATCAATGGTATCAAGGCTGCAGTTATTAACACTCCTCCGGTCATGTAGAATGAATAGGTATAGTCCCCTGTCTTGTCAGCCATCAGGGCTGTATAGGAAATAAAGAGCAATTATTGGATGAGATTGAGCATGATATCATGAATTATCGAAACCGAATTCAGTAATTGTTTCATCATAAATTTTTTAACAATCGCCAAAAGAGGCACTTCTCTCTGAGTTCGCAAAGGTTTGAGAGTACTGCACGGACGAAGAACTTGGAAACTAGGCAGACTTAGAACTCGACATGATAACCCAACACCTGTTGCAGATATTGGATTATCATGTCAACCTCACACGCTATTGTACATGAATGTATGCTCTCGACCAATCAGAGCTTGCATAGTAACCCTAATGTATAATAACAACATTTATAAACAAACTAGTGCATTTACCCACATTAGCTGAGCGTAAAAGATTATCCTTTTTTCTCCGAAGTAGACGATACTTAAACTAGGAGGAGAACAACGCAGTTCATTTTTCTCCTTTCTAAGATTGAGGAACTGTAACCCTTTAACTCACAGAAGTGATAAATAGGTAATTTCTCCCTATGATATCCGTTCATCATTCAGCAAACAGGTAACGAAAATACTCAAAGATATCTGGTAGAAGTTGTTCACTTGCTCTAAACGCAAATTCTCGTAACTAATTTACATGGAAGTCCGTGGCAGCTAGAGGAGAGAATTAACAATTAAAACTCGAGAGTTAAGGGTTAAGAAAATAAATCGAAAAAGCTGAAGTACTAACCAAACACAGGGAAACAATGGCTTCATTTGTAAGCTAGTGTAAACGAAAAACCAAAAAATTGGCTGTATTTGGTTGGTTAAGAAATTATCTCAAGACTTCTAAACCCATCTTCTTTAGGTTCATTGACTCACTTACCGGCAACGGGTCCGCCGGCTGCTGCAGTAAAGGCATATAGCAGGTTGTTGATACAGAAAGCTGCAGTCCTTCGTTTTTTGTCCACACAGGTCAATAAAATGAAATTCTGGGTTGTTATGAATACACCTTCACTTAATCCAAAAGTTGCGCTGAAAATTATAATTTGCCAGTATTCCTTTGCCATTGGCAGTATCGATGTGGCAAGAGCAGCGGTAACCAAACACGCTTGATAAATGTAAACTGGATTTACTCTTTTATCGTTGCACAATCTCCCTGTTGTGATTCGTCCAACGGCTGAAGCAAGACCGATGAAGATGGACAGTCGGGAGGCTTTTTGTGGAGATATTCCGACATCTTCGCTAAACTTGACCTAGTTTAAAAACAGAAATGTTGCATTAGCCGAACAACTGGCAAGGCTAACCTTGGAGCATGCATGATGAGAACTCAAAGTAAAGGCAAACAAACTGCCTAAAGCGCGGGAAAACGCGGGCGACCATGTCGTGATTAGTTTTAGTGTTGAATCTGATTGGTTGAGGGAGTGACGCGAGCTTTCTGGACCATCACAGAGCGAAGTCAGTGAAGTGAAACCAATGCAATATCGATTACTTACGACACTTAATTGAAAATTGTTCTTACAATATTCAGAGAGTAAAGCCTTCAATTTGCTTTACTACTGTTTGGTATTGTCGGAAAACAAATGGCTGCACCTGATCCAATCAGTTGCAGGCCTAGGGCTAGTTTTGTCAGAAACATTTTCCGGGCTTCACCTGAATTTATTTTACCACAAGACAATATAATTTCATTGAAGAAATGTAAAATGGTTTCCGTGTTTACGTAGCCTGATGTAAACACACGGGAGGTTGGGAGAACACGAGATAAGCGTAGGAAACCACAACGCGAAGCGGAGTGGTTTCCAGTTTATCTCGTGCTCTCCCAACCTCCCAAGTCGCTCTATCTTGTATCAAATCATAATCTTACCAGATTGATGAAGGGAATATACATCGAAAAACTGGCAAGTACGAGTGAAACAACGAACACAGTGTAAGCAGGAAAGACCCACACGCTGCAATAAAAAAAGAGTGCATTCCTCTTTACTTCTTGAGCTCGATTGTTATCCTTTTCAGGGGTAAATGTTTCTACTACTGTTATGCCTTGTACGTTGGGGTTAAATGTCAAACTCAAGATGCAGACAAGAGCGTATGTCGCCACCATTATTCTGAAAGTGTCCCTCCATCCATATGTGTCCAATAGTGCTTGTAGCAAAGGTCCAGTGCACAGGTAACCCAGACTCGAACCCAGCGAAACAATCCCAGTCGCAATGGATAGCTTCTCCATGAAGTACTTGGCAATTATAAGAAAGCAAGGATTGTAGATGAAGCATGTTCCCAAACCATACACTGCGCTATACGTACAGTACATCCAAGTGAGGTTTGGAACAAATGACGTCGACACAAGGCCAGCCATGCATAACGTGCCTCCTACGAAACACGTGACCCGACAACCAAAGCGATCACAGAAATAACCGACCAGCGGACTTGCAAGCCAAACCATTCCCACTGCAATTGAGCCGACTAAAGCTGATAAGAATGGAAAGAAGACCATGTTACTGGCATCTGATAAACGAAAAACCATTTTTCATACGCAAATAATAATTAAAAAAAAAAACAAAACAAAACACTCCCAGAATTCCGCGCGGCGCGCTGACATTGAGTGGCGAACTTCGCCACAAAATAAACGAAATAAGAAAGAGTGGATAGGGATTCTCGAATTTCTCATATAAAAAGAGACGAGAGTAGCGGTGGGGCAAAAAAACAGGGAGGTCTGGGTCGGGTCGTTCATTTCGCGTCGAACTTACAATGATCAGGGCTGGTAGAATATCAGCAAGGTTTTGCTGAGCTTGTTCGTTAAGACCCGGCCATGCAACATTTCAGCGTAATATCTTTTAAACAATTCTTTCAACATTGTTGCGCGCAACGTGTTGTACACGCTTGGTTACCCTGAAACAACATGTTGCAAGATGTTCCATGGTGGTGGAACAAGTTTGAAAATGGTAAAATTTTTATTGAAACACTTTTGAATGTTGCCAGATGTTGAACACGTTCGGCCAGCTCCTTCACATTATCTCGCAGCACGATCCATTGAGGTTGCAAGATGTTGCGTTGAAATGTTGCGCGGGTTTGATTAGGCCTTTAGTTAATACAATAATATATAATAATATATAATTATTTAATAATAATATAATATATAATATATTTAAACGACGCTTTATTTCACTTCATACACTGAATGGGTTTGAATAACATTTGTAATTAATATTGAAAAATAATTGTTTTGATTTTAACTAATTGAAGAAATCTTCTATCTACTTATTAATCATCAACCGTCAAAGACCTCACAGATAACCTTCAAAGCTACTCCCAGTGAGACTCTACTGCAATAGTTTAGGTCATCAACACACAAGTTTAGCAGCTAAGTTCGGAGATGATACATTGAAATAAATTGAGTTTGAGTGATGCGTGGAAAGCGAGGAATTGATCCCTGAACCAATTTTAGGAAATAGAGAAATTCAGACTCAAAAAAAAAAAATTTAAATTGTAGTTTATGCGTAAGGATCGACCTGCCTCACTCTCATTTTTGAGAAGTTTGCTCCTATTTCCTTAATGGTTGAATTAAAACGGTCTGCTTTGCTTATTTTGAATACATCTTGGTTCCACGTCGCACAACATCAAATTAAATGTTGGAGTAATGTTTTAAAGACAAATCAGACATCAAAAATGGAAAGGTATCTGCGTTCATTGAATCAGTTACACAAAGTTAAGTTCCCTCTAAAAATTCAGAAATAAAGTGACCTGTTGTGAGTCGAAATTTTGATGAAGTAAAACTTGGCAAGAGGGGTCTGAATATTACAATTTAGATGCCAGTTTGCAAATGGCAATTTGTTGCAGAAGGCGTTGATGCCAAAACACCCATTGAGCTGCTACGAAGAGATTTCAACACGGCTTTTCAGTGCTTTTTAGACACTGATTTGTATTTTCAAACAAAACGCAAAAATATGGCGAAATATCATAGATTGATAGAGATTTTCAAGAGTGCCTCGTGTTTACTCTTCCGTTGTTCGGCCATTTTATTGTTTCCGACAAAAAAGCGCTTTCAGAAAGGATTAAATTGATTTCGTTTTATCTCAACTCACCTGTTCTTTCCCTGGTCTCTCCAAAGTATTCCATCAGCTCTGGGAAAAGGACCCCAAAGCTAAGCACAAAACCAAGATTCACACCATTTACAATTGCTGCAGAAATACATACAAACCATGACCATCTACCATCTTGAGAACGTTCTCCAGTAAAAAACCATGATATTTTTTGTAATAACGGCATGATTCGAATCGTAAATTGTTTGACCTGGCTCGAGTTTCTAGTTGTTGCACCGGTCTAACAACAACCACAACGTCTAGACTGCACGAGTGCTTACTAAAATAACGGGTACGAAGGCAACAAAGGAAATAAAAAATTATCACTATTCCCGCGGGGCTGTTCGAAATTCTTGAAATTTCGCAACCAGAGCATTGTCGTCAAAATGTTCGTAATTATAGGAATAAATTTACTCAAACAAAAGAATATTCAATTGAAACGATTATGCTCGATGTTAACCATGCTGGTAAAGATCGGGTTGAATTGAATCAGTCTTGTGAGTCGATTGCATCATTCGCTGCGGTAATCGTAGTACGGTGGACGAACTTGGCGAAACAGTTGCAGCACCTTGCCTATTTCCAACAAGGAGCCTTACCAGATAGCTAGGCTAACGATATAACGATGTTTACAAAATACCCCTGGTACTACGCGCATTGTGACTACATTGTGCTTATAAACCTACTGTATCTTATGTAATACGCAATTAAATTATATTCTAAGGGTGTAAATTCTCTCTGATCCATCAAATATTGCGCCAGGTGATTCCTCAGTATTGCACCGTCTATTCTGCACTTGGTATAACATTGCCCGTAGCCCCTTGGAAATGAACGTGTCGCATACCGATGGAAGGCTTTTTTTCTATTATTTTTTAATCAATGCACAAGCTCGATATACTCAGCTATAATTGTCTTTTGCTTTTACACAAGCTTGGCGACCAGTAAAGCTCTGTTACATAATTTTGGTGAAATTGATCGAGGAACGGTTTTAGTCGATGCCATTTGAAATTGCGAGTTCTTTTAAAAAGTTGTGCATCAAATTATTCCATATTCTTGATGCTTTCCAACTTTCGAGTTTTATTTTCTTCCCGTTTTACTTTAAAAATCTTTGCCTACAGCGTAATCAATCGTGGACAAAGCCGTTACGCAAGGATGCTAATTATCACGGACCTTGGAAACAACAACTCGAAGAGCGTTTTGAGTCGATGATCCTTGAAAATTGGATATTTTTTTCAGAAGTTTTGTTATCATGTATCAAGTTGTTCCATATACTCGATACTTTCTGAACGGCTATTTTCTTCAGGTTTTAATTCAAAAATCCTTGTTTCAGGCTACTGCAAGATGTACTGTAAAAAAATGGAAAAACGCGAGTAATTACCATATTGCAAAAAGTTCAATTAATATTCACAATCCAGCTGATTTGCTTGTTGTTTCAATAAACGTTTGAATATTTATTTGGTTGTGTTTATTCATTCAATGACCAAAACATGTTTCTTACTAGATGCGCTTTCAGAAGATCTCTTTCGATTCAGTAACCAAAGGTGAACTCTTGCTAAGAAACCTAGGATGTGTAAGAGCTTTTGAACAAGCTTAGGCCTATCATTAAATCTCTAAAGTTTAGGCTCTCAGCTAGGTTATTGGTGAATAAATACGGTAGTACCAGTACAATGGAGTGAGATCTCTCTTGCGAGCAAGTTACCTTTCTTGACCTTTTTTTATGCATATTTTTCGAACATTCAACGAAAGTTTCTCTGCATTACATGCACAATTGAAAAATATACGGCTTCGTTACGTAACATTTCAAAGAGTTAACGTTACGCATGAATACCACTTCATTAAGAAATGACACCTTACTTCTTTCAATTTGTGCTCTGTTTTAAAATTTTGATCAACAGTATAATTAACACAAGCTCAATCGACTACCAGAGTTGTACTACCAGAAACAACTTTGTTTATTCCTGAGGGACTGGCTGCTTTGAATAAAAATGTCGGAACCAACTTTTATGTTGCGACGGATGCGTCACAACGGATCCTGAAGAACCGGTTAAACTAGAATTTACTTTTTAGAACAAGTGTTTTCATTTAAGGAAAAACATTGTCAGTATATTGTTACTCAAACGTTGCCTTCTGCAAACAAAATGTTTTGAAATGAACCTCCTTGAATGGATCGTAATATAACCACTCAAACCTAGCACCTTCTTTTTATGGGAAACGTCGTGATGTAGACGCCTTATTGCTCAGTCGCGAGGTCAAGATAATGGTTAAGACAGTCTCAATTGCGTTTACCGTTAGTCCTAAATAAAGTTAACCTTAAAAATATTGTTGTTAGCTTTGTATAACGAAATGAATTAATCGTTAGCCGTAAAGTGGCCAAAACCTTAACCTTTAGCCGTTAAGTCATCATCCGAGCTATTCTTTTGTTCTAAAGAAGATTCTATTCATGAAAAGCGAGACAGAGAATAAAGACTTTCTACAATTGATATACGGTATTAAAAAGGTTGTGTTACGAAAGCTGTCGCAATTGTGATAAGTCTGCTCTTTATTTTTAGAACCTTTGGGGTTAGTCACTTTATGAGGGGTCACATACGCACACAAGGATACACCCATGCATAGTTTATGCTTTATTAAGCGTCAGTCCCTGACGAGGGCTTCCAGCACCAGCATGAAATACAGAAAAAAAAACTAGATCACCAAAAAATATCAGAAAAACTATTTGCAATAATACGTCCAAATCTACTTTACATTGCACATTAATAGATTAATTAAACCTTTTTTAAAAACTTTGGAGTTACAGTTATTTGTTCTAAATCCTTGTTCAGGCTGTTTCATATTTTTACACCGCGATAATGGATAAAGGTGCACTGACCGGCGCAAACTTTGCAAGATGAAATATGAAGGCTTTGCTTCGTCTTTCTGTTATGGGTAGTAGACGGCGGTAAACAAAATTGATTTGATAAGTGGCTAAGTGACAAAAGATTAAGACATTTATGACCATGTAACTTACGTCTTTGTTTAACATCTCGCCTTCGAAGCAATCTTAAGGTGTCCGTGATCTGTGTGGAGGTTAAGAACCGTAAGTTCCACAGAATCCAGGCTTACTGTCACGGTGATAGGAGTTCTATTCATATTCAGGAACACAGAGAGCACCTTCCTTGTAAGGAGTACTTTCACATGGAGACTAAAAGTTAAGGAAATATCTCTTGACAACAGTATTTTGTTTTGATCCCTTTCAGAAAAAATAGAAACTAGAAAAAAGAAAAAGAAAGAAAGAAAAAAAAAAAAACAAAGAGAGAGAAATCTGGCAAAAGACCTCTGACCAGCGGACTGTAATGATGAAACTTTTAGTTTCTTGGTACTTGTCAGTGTCCCACAGATCACACATATATTGATTTTTTGCAGTCAGGATACGAGGCTATGTTGAACGAATAACACTTTGCTTCACCAACACAAAGGAAAGCGCAGACCAGCTGATCTCTTCCAAGGAGGATGACAGTTTTTCTACCCACAAGTAATGGAAGAGTTCAACGAAAAATAATTACAATTGGTTAGAGTGATAATTGTCTAGGACTATAATATTTTAATTATTAAGTGTGGAGCTGGAGCAGAAGAAATTCTGGGAGCGTTTCAAAGGAATCTTCCCTTAGTTTAGATCAAAGACTAAGACATTTTGTAACGGGATATAAACGGAAAACATGCCACAGCGTGGCGAAAGTTTGATATCTGTTGCAAATGATTCGATTGGCGAAACATGAAATTAGAGTTCCTTACAACAAACGTTTAGGCTGAGAACCCGAAATGCCACTAGATTTGATTAAGCAATGACTTGTTTCCGTTTTCTGTCACATGCCAGCATAATTTATCCACCTTACCCTACCCCACAGATCTCTCGCACTCTTATTTCGCTTGCCAGCTCGAATCTAGCGAACTTCACTGCTCGTGCCCCAGCGCTTAAGCAGGAGAGCATACTTCCAAGCTACGGTTTCAGTATAATAAGTTGTAGAAAATTATGTGTTATCTTAAGGTGGAGAAATGGACGTCGACTTCGTCTCGGTCCATAAAAACGCGAAAAAAGAACCCGGCTAATATCTAGACCTGCGTTGATAATTAAATTATAGTTAAACAGGACTTAACCCCAAGTTTTAAAGTTTTAGGTGGATTTTTTTATTTGATATCACTAAAACATGACAGATGAACAACTTCAAGAAACAATTCGGCAAACGTTACTCTTCACTGGCAAATGGCAAACTTTTCACCACTTGGTAAGAATATCACTCCTATGCAGCCATTTCTTGGTCTCGTCACGAAATGCGCTCTCTTCCCCACCTGGGGGAGAGAGCGCGTTGCGCCACGAGACAAATGTAATGGCTGCAATGAAAACTTAAAAAAAACACGGATGTATTTTTCGTGACAATAAGTCCTAAACAGGTGAGTTTGACTTAATAGAACAGTCGCACTGAATAATGAATATCAATTTAAAAACCCCATTGATAACTGACTCTTTTCTATCACATCGAGTACAGGTGACAATACCGACATTCATAAACATTTCTCTGACCAAGGCTGGCCATAAACTTGACATCGACTAAAACTGATAAGTGTCCTGTCCACTATAAATTTCCCAGCATGATCAGCCAGGAGATCACAAGTCCAGCAGTAACGTGTGAGGATCTTCTACCGAAGCTCTGATCTTCCTAAGGAATGTTACTGCTTCTCTGCCGTCTATCAAACGATGGTCATAAGTGAGGGCTAAGTACATCATGGGACGAATCTCAACCTGAAATACAACCCAAAGGTCAATTCTCCACACTTTCTGCCATGCGTTTCTAATAACTTTCCCTCTAGTGATACCGCAAAGAGAGTGTCTCCTTGGGTTACTCGCGGGAGTGTAAGGTTTAATCGCATTCTGGGCAGAGTACCCCAAAGAGGAGTCTACAACCCACAAGCGCCATACGTGGTACGTCTATAAGTTACCGTTACCACATATCTTTCTCTTCACTTCAAGAGGGATAGAGCTGTAAAACAAATAAATGATATTTTTCTATAATCTTTTTTTCGTATCCAAGTGACCCCCCCTTCCAATTCCTGGGGCTCTCAATAAATAGAAGGATACAGGCTAACTTGTCTTTTTCCTGAGGGTTTATTTGAAAGATAGAGGCTCCTTTTCAATGTGGTGGCCGATAATTTCTAAAGAAACGCTGAACTTCCGTTGGCGAAAAAAGTTAACAGTAGGTAAGCTGATAAATCTCATCAGTTTTCATTACAGATTGATTACTAGGCCACTAACCTTTCCATTTATAGCCACCGGTCTGTCAACAATGGCGTGCATGCCCAGGATGGCAGACTGGGGCGGGTTAATAATGGGTGTGCCCATCATGGAACCAAATACTCCGCCATTAGAGATGGTGAATGTTCCTCCGTCCATGTCTTCGATTGCCAGTTCGTTTGCTCGTGCCTGGAGACAAAAAATAAAGGGATGCAGCTATGTTCTTTTGATTCGGACCTCAAGTTTATTGAAAAATAACATGTCAGAGCCTCTGATTTTCGGAGACGGAATGAACTGCTTCTCAAATGATGGTTTCGTGATTCTTAAACGCATTGTAAAAGCTTTGGCTTGTTAGAAAAATACGATATCAATAGTGGAGGGGAAACCGGAACTGACTAATACAAACAGTTCATTAAAATTAAGTCCGTGAAGAGATGGACACAAGCTTCAAGAAACCGAACAGGTCAGAATTGGTCGAGCGAGCCATAGCTTTCATAATTATGTACTCACAATAACTGTTTGAGAAAGAAAAAGCATGAAAAGAAGGTAGATGGAAGGATTCCGTGACTGGTACCGAACGTGGCCTAATGTTCCAGTAGGAAGGGACGTGATAAGTAGGTGCTTCTAAGAATAACACATATATGTACCTTCTCTCCCATTGCATTGATCGCTTTTTCGATGTCGGCGTAGTTCATTTCTTCTACGTTTCTAATTACTGGCACAACAAGTCCCTGTAAGAGAGTAAAATAAAAGCATCGCTGCTTTCAAGTTTCCCAAGTCTCTTGCCCTTCAGTAATTTTGCTTGAATTTCAATCAATCAAATTTGATGAATTAACTCATGCAGCCTGCTGTAGCGCTTTTGTTTCAAGTTAAACACAATGCAAGGTAAAATAAAATGCCTTTTCCAGAAGTTATACAGACCTTAGGCGTGGCCACTGCAACACTTATGTCCACATAATCTCTGTATACAATCTCGTTGTTTTCAATCACTACAAGAAAAATGAAAAGAAGACCATGATTACCCAGCATGCAAAGTTCTCACTATCCTTCTCATCAGTTAACCCTTTAACTCACAAGATCTCATAACATCTCACAATAAAGATCTCATTAGTAATTCTCCTTACTGTCTGTCATACAATTCTTATGATGTTTGTTTAGAGAAATTGGTGTTGGATCAGCTAATAATCCTCTAATTGTTACTTTTCTTTATTCTCATCACTTGTCTGCTTGATATTGTATTGACAATTATTAAGGAGAAATTCTGTCTTGGTCACTCATTGGAGTTAAGGGGTTAAACTGTTCCAATAATAATTTCTAAGTGAAAATATCAGTAAAAATCGCTTAAAGAGCTGTCAGAATCCTAGTCCAATTCTGGCTCATGCTATACTTCCTTCTATCAAAAATTGGATCATTGGATAATGCAATTCCAGAGTTTTCATTGGCTTAGCTATCATGGGTTATGAGCCACTAAACCATCCGCACGCATAAAGACAGGTTAAACTGGAAGTGTTTTTGTACATTGTAACATGCTGTTAGTTCTTATAAAATAAGGTAAAGTTGGGAAAATATATATACCCTTGTTGGATACAAGATGATAAATATCCAACACAGCCCTATGGGCCTCCTTGGCTCTCTATCATCTCATATTCAATGTGCACTCGAGAGATTATTGTTTACAATACATGATAAACTGAATAAACAAGAAGGTAGACTGGAGAATCAGATAACCAACTGACCAGCATTCACTGTTGGCTCACTCTGCAAGGCATGAGCGGATGCTTTGATAAAGGCAGACATGAATCCCAGTTTGACACCATGCTTCTTAAAAAATGCATCTTTGTGCTTTTTCCGCATCTCAGAGACATGACTGGAGGGAAGGAAAGAACAAACAAGTAAAAGAATGAAAACAAATATGAAGCATTGTTTCTAAACTACATGAAAAGTGAAAAGTTATTAATGACAACACTGTAAGTCAAAGATGGGAATATAATTAGCCTGTTAAGTTGCTGTTTAGTGATATTGCAGTACGGGGGAAAAAAGATGAAGACTAATTATCAATTGATGACATTTATTTGGTACTGCAGTAGCCATAGAAAATATGCCTACCAACCTCATATCGACTTCATTAAATGTTGTTAACATGGCATAAGTGTTCTGTGAATCTTTAAGTCTCTGAGCAATCCTCTGACGCATTCTTGTCATCCTTGCCTACATGCAAACAAATTTGCGAAAAACTCTGTTTAATTACTCTATAAGCACTCCTATTCCCCTATCCTTCAACATTCCCTTGAGATACAAGCTTCAAATCCAAAAAAGTCTTAAAACCCTTTACACCCTAACATCAGTATGCATATTAAGTAATTTGTTAAGACAATCAAAAGCTTCTATAATAAGTGATCATTTCCCTTATTCTTGTGCTTGATTCAGGGTGATATTGCAAGGAGAAATAAAATGCTTATCACTCTTAGGGGTTTAATGGTTAAATCTGACGACAGGGCACTGAAAGGGATGTGTTGGGGTTTCACTTTCTCATAAAGTCCAAATTTTTGGTACCAAAAGAAAAAGAAAAAAAAATAGGGTACTAGCTTATAAGGAGGCACCCAATACAAGTTCAAAGTTTAACTATGATACCTTATGTTGAGAGCGGGCTCCTTTGGGTAGAATGTCCGCTGGAAGAGCATCTGTTGGCTGTGGGGGAGGGGCAGGGGTAGGGGGGCCAGGTTTGATTTCTGCAATTGGTTGGGTTGGTACTGCAGGAGCTGAAATTGCAAAATAACAATAAAATTTGCAGTTCGACAATTAGTCTATAACCTACTCTTTACTGGAAGCATTCAGTTACAGAGCTCTCAGATGAACAAAAGCAATTTGTTTTTAGTGTATGGTTAGCCAAGAAGAAAACAAACATTTTAGTCAGAAGGTTACCCTGGGTAATACAACAAGCTGCCTAATATTTAACTTTATGTGGTTGCACACCTAATCTTTCAATTTCAACATTATTCATTGAGGAAATAAGTCTCTCGTCTGATCGAACCCTGCTCATTGACATGAGATGTCCTTTTGAACTTTCAACTTGCTAGATCTACTTAGCAATAATTACTTCCCTTTTACAACAGTTGCTACACATTTCTTGCCAATTATTCTCAAGAATTGAGTGTCATATCAAGACTTTACCCAATACTTGATAACTTTGTCTACTCTCTTTACCTGCTGGTAAGCTAGAAAATCTATTACAATTTTGATGAGTTATAAGCTAGTCACTTCTCGCAAAGGAAGCCTACAGTGTTTGTACCTGGGGGAGGAGTGGTAGGGATCTTAAAAGCTGGTGCAGATGGTTCCTCTTTTGGAATCTCCTTTGCTGGTGCTGGACTCTCAGCTGCAGGCTTACTTTCTGTTGTTGTCTCCTTTGGAGGGGCATCCCCTGGAATTAGATTTCAAGTAAATTTACTTGTAAAAAAGTTAACTCCAAAACAGTGTGGTTAATCATGACATTTTGATGCTACTAATACTCTTGGTCTTAGGAGGACAACATCTTCTCTAAATAAAATGGGCAAGCCAACATGTTTAGGTTCTCAAGCAAATTGACTACAAACAGCTCTCACCCAATGGATTGTAAGATAAGGAAATTTAAGAGTAGAACTTATACCTGTAAGAGCAAGTTTAAACAGCTGTTGACCTTTCTCCACTTTATCACCATCATTGACAAAGAACTCTGCAATTGTTCCAGCTGAGGGGGCACTTACTGGTATACTGGTCTTAAATCAAAGGGAAAATGTGATTTAACATTACAATTTAAACTTGAAACTCACTCCAAGAGGTCTGGTGATGTCTAGTCAGCCGAGCAGTGGTTGGTAAAGTGTTCTATTGGAAAAACCCTGCCCTCTTTAACATAAATCACATGCCAGTGAAAAATGTTACATTTGTTTGATTGTTTATTCATTATTGTATGTTTTTTTTTTTAGTAGAAGGTACAGTAGGTTCATTACTTGCTAATTACTGGCATGCTTGTTTGGCTGATTTATGTGTTACACTCTACAACTACAAGAATATTATTGTATGTTTACATTATAATCATATTTCCACATTACTTTACCTTGTCTGTTTCAATTTCTCCAACAACCTCATCTTCAGCAACAGTATCTCCAACAGCTGTCAAAAAAGAGATCCATGAAATACTTATTCTTTTTATATCCATTTTGAAATCACCAAATGAATGATCCTTGCAATCTGATTGGCTTTAAGCAGTGCCTTGTAATCACAAATCACACCTCACTTTCTATGACATACCTTTATCCCATCTGACATCTCCCTCTGTAACTGACTCGGCAAATGGTGGTGTATTCACTATTATGTAGTTCTCAGAGTCTGTAAGAATTTCACCAAACAAAAAAATTAAAAACAATTCAACTTCCTGCCTGATAATTCTATGGAGCCAACTACTTATACATCCTGAGTACCAAAGTAACTAGTAGAATAACACCATTTTCTACAAATGAAACAAAAACTTTTAGTAGAAGACTAAGGAATAGTGCTCACTAACACAATGACCCCTACAAGTGACTGGAATCTAAATTCTCCTTACAATATCACTGCTGAATCACACATACTGAGGCCACAAGAATAAAGGAATGATCACCATCTAAAAAAAGCTCTTCATTGTTAAAAAAATTCTCCTAGTCAGCACCTAAGGAAATATATGGGGAACAGTATGGAAAAATATGCATGCAGATGTTAGGTACAATTATTGCCAAATAGGGTACAACTCATTCAAGAGGCTGAAATCTTAAATCATTGTAACATTTTTCAAGAAATTTTACCTTCCTGTGCACATATACATAAGAACAGTTTTCTAACAACACTTACAAAGGTTTGAGGATGAATGAAAGTATTTATTTTCCTTCCAACCAAGTAGCCTGTGGATATAAGATATAGACATAAAAAAATCTTAAGGAATAGATCGGCCATGACCAACATTTGCCTATTCTTTTGGCAGCTAATGCAGGGGCATTAAAATAAGTTGACTTATGACCTTGTTCCAAAAATAGTGCAACAAAAAGAGAGCAGCACATTCCTCAAGACAAAGCCATATGCGGAAATGGGGGCGACAAGTATGATATTTTCCAAAAGGCCAAAGGAAAACAAATTTCCAATTTGACAGATAAAAGCACAATATTGATGGAATTCTTACAGATCAAAATTTGTGTCGGTTGTGAGCATCAAAGCCCAGTCCCTCTCAGCAGAAGTAGGAGTGGACTTTGATTATGTACAATAGTGTATTACCACTAAATACCTCTACAATATTTTACACGCTAAAATACTAAGATCTGAAGTGACAGCCTTTTCACTCGAGGCAGTTTCCTTGTAATAACAAAGTTATATCTAATACACTGATTATCAAGCCTCGGTTTATCCTAATTTAGAGAGTGCATGCACGCGAAATAAGTCAAACTTAGGGTTCATAGTTAGTAAAATTATTCTACACTCACGTTCGCTGACTATTTCCACCCAAGATTCCTGCGGCTTGAATCTTAGTCGCTAAAGATACAAGGTTAAGTCATTTAAAGACAAGTGCAACACACAAGAAACACGAAAATTTTCAATCAATTTAAGGCACCACACCACCGACCTGTATTTTGTAGCCTACTTGCACTTTGCCGAAATCCGCATCGAATAAACTGTCGCTTTGGAGATAAAAGATAAACTTTAGGAAGGTGATATGATCTTTACCTGGTAATCTAAATTTACACTTACAGAAATGTTTGTGGTATAACTTCTATAAAGCCGTATGCGATGAAATAACCGGCTGATGTTGCGGCAGCCTACGGAAGCCATATTGGATTAGGCCATAGGCATCAGCGTGAGATCTGGGTAAGAATAGCCTCTCTTTCATGACAGCCGAGAAACTAGCCTCTTTTTCATGAACATAGGGGGTAACTGCGGTGCTGCGTAGTTGAAAAGTAATAAAAACCAAGAATTTTGATTTCATCAGCTGAGTTGATAAAGTAAATTGACCACCGTAGAGAGTTTCTTAATCCAATTTACATTATAAATTAAGATGATCAGACAAAATTATCATTGTCACGAAGGTGATCGAGGAGTTTAATTTACGCGTAAAGAAAAGACAACTAGTAATGATTTTGACTCTTTGACACCAGAAATGGGCTTAGGATGAACGCAGATTGTATTCCGGTACTATGAATCTTCAGATATGCTGCTTTTGCCTGCCGTGTTGTATATTGTAGAAGATTTTTCTGCCCGCCCTCTCTATCCTACGCATCACGGCTGTTTCGCGGTGGAAATTTAGTTCGCGCATGCGGTCTACAGGAAAGATCGGGTTAATTATTATTTCTCTGGTTAATACAAAATTATGCATTTGCATAAATCTAGCGTCCATGGCAACCCTTTGGGCTAAGATATAGTTTAGCCAATGAAATCTTGCTGCGTATCTAATGTATGCGGGTGAAATTTAGCATGGCGGATGCTTACAAATAGAAGAGGCATTTGCCGTCGAAAATTTGAGTCAAATCGGTCAAATTTTGCCTGTGTTCGACGAAAACACGTTGCTATGGTGGAGTCTAGCAAGCACACCCTATTAAATCAACTGAAAACTTTGATTTCAATTTGGAAAAGGCTCGAATTTTTCCCAGCAAAGCAAGAGTCAAAAGAGAAGACTTGAAACCTTACTGAACAACCGACAGAGGTAAGTGTTTTAATCCGAATTGTTTAAGACTCCATTCGAGGCGCTTTTAATATGTTAAGATCGGCCGTTATGCGACTCCATTTTGAATCTCGGAGGTACTGAATTTCAAGTGAAACAGTCTGTAAACGACTGGAAAGGTTTAGTTTTGGTTCCAAAGATTGTAGTAACACTTTTATTCGTCTAAATTAGAAGTTGAGCAAATAAATTACACTATATTTACACACATAGTACTCGTTCTTAGTCATCCAACCGATACATTGCTATTGAAAAGGAAAGAGTTTTACTCGTTCGCTTTTCGTTTTAAATTTCTTTCTTTAGGCTTGGGAGCTTTCCCTGCTAGTTCCGGACTCGTGGCAATGTGATGGTTGACAAGGATTTGACGCAATCTCGTGTCGTTTTTCTTCACATGGTCAAAATGCTGGGACTGGGTATTGAATTCAGAGTGTATTCCTTCAATCCCTTGTTCACCGTAGAATCCAAGGCCCATGTGCCATTGTCGAAGAAAAGGGCAAACATGTTCTTCTAGCATATGCAGCTTTGGTGTGATTGTCATGTCTGGAAATTTTTCCCTAAGGAACTGAAGAAAATTTGTGATGTCTTCCTCTGCAACAAGAAAACAAGAAAAGGTGGACTTAAGACATGATCTTATTGCTGTATTCATGTTTTTCCATGAAAGTCAGGTTTTTTCTTTCAGTTACCTAGCTTATCAATCTTGCCATCATTGAGATAGTCTGCACTGTCATAGACAAAGTGGCAAGCAGCAAATAACTTAAAAACTTGTTCAAATTTCACGCTAATTTCTCTTGCTTGAGAAAGGAGGGAAGGACACAGCTCCTCTGTTTTTGTCAGCACAGCACTGCATAGTTTAATGATGTTGTCTTCCTACCAAAGAAACAAATGCAACAATTCAATGAAATTTTGTGACTCAACAAATTCCTACTCTAAGGGTAGAATGTGTTACCTTGCAGCAAGTGTGTACATGATTACCAATGAATGATTTTTCATGATAAGCTTGTCTCTCAACATTCATTTTCTTGAGAACCTCATCCAAATGAACCGATAGTGGTCCATTGGCTTTCTCAAAGGCAGCCAATTCCATTTGCTCATCTGCAAGCTTTTCCTATAATGTTGAAATAATACTATTTAAATCTGGGTTTTTTGACTTACTGCTTAGTTGCTATAATTTGATAATTTGAGCCCTTGTAATATTACAAATAAATGATCTATAAAATAAAATCATAACTTCTTTAACTAAAAAATTAAGATGGGTTTGAAACATGTAAAATGGATTTGGAGGATTGTACAGCAATGATACTGGAAAGCACCAATATATTATTTTTACCTCCTCCTTTGCATTTCCAAGGAGTTTGTCTATCTCCTCCTGTAGTAGTGTAAAGTAGGCAGGCATGATATCAACATTAGCATGCAGACTTTGTAAATTCAGCAACTCCTGTAAATAATTGGCTTTTTCATTAAATTGTTGTGCTTGTCTGGTATGTAGTTGGGCAGCTCTGAGTGCCTGGATTTTCTCATCATTCTCTTCACTGTCTCCTGTTAGAACCATTTGAATTTTTTTGTCCAGCTCAAAGCACTGGTTCTCTAGTTCGTCAAACAGTTTCTTAAACACACCCAAGCTAATGTGAAGTCCAGGAACACAAACCTGAAATAGACAACCATTAAGTAAGGTGGCCTGTAAGTCCCTCTTCAAAGCAATAAAGTAAACTTTTGTATCTTACTTTGTCCAATTCAATGTCCAGCAGTTTCTCGTGAATCACATTGTGATAAAACTTCTGTTGACTTGTAACAGAGCCATCTGCTACAAACTTATCATAATCCTCTTGAATGTTTTCAAGACTTCGTTTTTCAGCATGCCCACGTTTATGGCAAGAGACTTGCATTACTTCATGATTTATCTTGTACCAAAGACATGGATATTTGCCTGCAAATACAATTCTTATGGTGGAAACCTGTTTCACAGAAATAGTTATGTAGAGTAGAGGCTACATTTATATTCTTTTATTGAATTGCTAAATCATTATTATTTGTATATGTGAATTATTGTCTGGATCATACCTGAGGCACCAGCTATTCCAAATAGCTTGCATAGGAACTCATAGTCACCAAACAGGAAAACCACTTTCTTTTTACCTCTAGAAATGGGCAAAACAAAAATAAAAATTTAATTAATATTATGCTATTTCAAGTCTTTATTCTCCCGATTAACTAAAAGTGTGGTAAATTTTTTTTCACTTACGCCCAGGTTGCTTCTTTCAAGGTGTTTACTTGTTCTTTATATTTCATTAAGGCTGTCTTTAAATTAGCCCAACTATCATTTGCATGAAACATGGCAAAGACCACTGTGTTGGTTTTAGAATTTTGATGCCTCAGGTTAGCAATCTGGAAGGCCATTTTAAATGACCCACCACCAGCATCTCCTCCAAGTTTTATGTGCACTTCATTTTCTAGGATTGCATTATTCCATGTCAGCCTTCCATTCCTAAAATGATAACCAACTATAATTAGACTATAATTCACAGCAATAGGCAACAGAAAATGATAAGCAACTAGCACAAAATATGTGTGGAGTTCGACATTTTGTCTGGACTGGTTGATCAAGTACCTCTTTGCAAATTGGGCACATATACTCATGCTTGATGTTTTCAACAAACTGTTCTGGGTAAAGAGGTTCTGATCCTCTAAAGCTTTGTAGATTCTTTACCTCCTCAGAGAATGAGAGTGAGGCTGGGTCAGGTTGGAAGCTTAAAGTGCCAGACATTCCTTCCACCATTTCCACCTGTTCCTTGGGTTCAGCTGAGTCCTCTCTGGGTTTTATTCCAGGATTAGTCTTCTTCTTCCTACCAGGTTTCTGTTGATCCTTAAAGAAACTGCAGATCTTACAGTTTCCAGTGCGTTTGTGTGGAGGCCACACATTGATTGCAAGGCGTGTGCCTCCTCTTAAAGCAAGCTTGTAACACTTGTGGCAGAACTTAGAGGGCATATGTCAAGGTCATCTTTACGAACTTTGACACCAAAGGCTGTGAAAATAATCTCCGTCTTATCAGCGCAAAGAAAACTGTTCTCATACTTATCTTTTGCCTTCTTCAATCGCTCTCCACAAATTCGGCAAATTTTTTCCAATATTTGTTGATGTTCAGAGAGACCAAAGTTAGCCATCTGAATGCACTAATCGAACCGAGTTATAAACTAAACTTGGATTAAGCAACGCAGTTCTAAGTTGACTCAAGATATGTTCCGAAGTTCCTTTTTCCGGCCTTTTATTGCTTCAGAAGGGTACATCCTTAGGGTTTGTACCTTGTTTCAGGAAGGGGTGTCTATTTATCTCTCTCGATCGGTTCTTCAGGGGTGCGGGAATATTTGCATTCTTGTGTTATTGCGTGTAGTTCATTCCATTTGAAGGGAGAGGGAATATTCGCCAAAAACCATGTTAATCACGGCCAAGAAGAACGATTTAACTATCAGATCAAAGCACAAATGGTAACATATAATTGTAAGGTTTATTATCCGTGATCATGATTGAAATGTTGACCGAAAGAAACGTCTTGTCCGTGCTTTCACTATTTCAAGTAGCTCCCCGTGACAGATCGATGACATACACTTTTCGGGGAGGAAATCACACGCACGTAGCTCGACTTTCTTGCACATAACAGAAGGCCGTGGACATTTTATCAGTTTGTCATAAATCGTGTATTCTTTGTTTAGCCCATGGGTAAGCATGAGTTCATTCAGAGGATAAATTCGCGTAGTTTAGGGACATTAGTTCGAGGTCAAAGGGGAGATGGACGCCATATTTACTATTTCGGTGGTGATGTGTAATCGCAGATTACACCGCTCAAAACAATTCGGATTAAAACGTCATGGTAAAGAAACTGATGGAAAAGGAGAGACGTAAAGCCTGAGTTGTTCCTTTATTGAAAGAAAAATTCGAATCAATCAGAATCTTGCCTGAAAATAAGAAGACCTCAGAAAGGCGATAAGTCATCTCGCGTCAAAACAAGATGCCATTAAGCCGTCGCATAGTTAACTATCCCGCACACGCAATCTTCCCTTGGAGAACATTAACCAGGGAAGCAAAATACAATGTCTGCGCATAAGTTAGCTATTTCCTTGGGCTTTGCGCATATACTTTTTGCGACCTAGTTATCAGTGGGTTCTTTCTTGTTGAGCCGTTAAACGTACATTTTCAGCGGTTTCAAATTGAAAATGTCAATCTGACATGCGCGAACTAAATTTCCACTGGCGGGCGTTTTGAAACAGCCGTGCGCATATTGTATAAAACGTAAGTTTTATCGTAGCTGTCATGATATCTTTGTAACGAATACATTTTTTTTTCTTATTTCATGAGGAAATTCAATATATTTAGGGAGCATACTTTTTACATGTGATTGTCGACGTTACAGTTGCTATAGTAACCTCTCTCTTTGTGAGACCTAACGAACCGACAATATGACATTATCCAAATATGGGAATTGTTTTGTTAGAACCCAGTCCCCTCAATGTTGACTTCGATGACGTCAGTTCACAATATGAAGGAAAGTGTGTAGTGAGTGATTAGCTTTGTGTTGCTGTCCAGGTTTGCTGTCGTTTGTTCGCTACTTCCACCTAGAAATTTGTTCAAAACTGGCTATCCTCGTGGTCTTCAGCTACCCTGGCCTCGTCTGACGACGAACAGCAAGGTGGACTGTCTCCACCACCGCAAAAAAGGGCGCGCCTTTCAGTGGACCTCGAGTCCGATATGCACAAATCGAAACGGACTTCTAGTGGAAGTGATGGCGAAACAAGTACCTCTAATGGTGAATGTATAGCCAATGGAGACAGCAAAGGCCATCTTAAAAGGAAAATTGTTCCTAGAAGCGACGAAGATGTCGTACGGCTAATAGTCCAGCATTTGCAAGGCTTGGGCTTGAAGTGAGTCGCGTTAGAAATATGGAATCGTAGAAGATGCAATTTCATTGGCACCTAACTTCGTTGTTGGTTTCCTGTTGCGTGGCGTATACGATTGATGTTTATTTTATTTTATCCCCCAGCAAATCAGTCGATGTCCTTATGCAGGAATCGGGCTGTAGACTAGAGCACCCATCAGCGGCTATGTTCCGTGAGAGTGTAATGGCCGGTGATTGGGAAAGGGTTAGTTCAGATCGCTGTGTTTGGCTTTCAATTATGAATCCTTTCTTCGCTGTAAGCTGTCTTTGTGGACAATGCTTCGTTCAGATGTCTTTGTGGGAGGTTCAGTCTTTCTTACCGGATTTTTTCTCTGTTTGTAAGGCGGACGCAATCTTGAAAGAGCTCAGGCCCTTAGTTGAGAACAAAGAAGACATCTCGGTTAGTATTTATTATGCTTGGTTTTGGCTAAGTTATCCGACAGGTCCAAAGGCCCTATTCAATATCCGTGGCGTTCATTTGTTTTAATTCCTGCAGTCATTACATGAAATTTAATTCATGTTCTCGAGTTAATCTTGTTCTCCTCATTTTTCCTGTATTAGAGGCAGGATTTGGAGTTAAGATTTTGAACTGGTGTAATTTGTTTTGCCTTTAAATATTGCATCTTTTTTTTAATGTGTGCGTTATGTACTCTTTCAAAGAAAATGAGGTTTTGCCTGTTGGAGCAGAAGTTCTTAGAATTCCTCGAAGAAGAGAACCGTATAGAGGCCGTGTATTGTTTAAGAACAGAACTAACTCCTCTAAAATGTAACAGAGAGAGGGTTCATCAGCTTAGTGGGTAAGTGTTTTATTTCGCTACAAAGCCACGAAATAAATTTACATATATGGCTTCCCTCTGGTTTTTTATGGCTTATCATGTTAGATATCAAGCTATTTGAATAAAGTTATTTGAATGAAGCATTTGCCAGCCCCTTGTTTACCTTCAAATGGTAATCAGACAGGCAAAATACAAAGGGCATAGTTGGTGATGATATTTACATGAAGACTTCCAGGATGCCTGAGTTTGTAGTTTTAAATGTAACTTTAACATATGGTTCCTTGTTAATTTTCTATTCTTTATTTTAATATTTAATTTCCCAATCAGTGGGTTTCTCAAAAGTGACCTGGTGTAGAAAAAAATTCTTGAAAACTTGTTATTTCTTCTCAAGTTGCTGTCTTTTGATTTTGTGGGAAATAACATCTCAATTCGAAAATTTTGTAATCTACAGCCATTCATCATCTTTGGAAGCAAATATTGTATAAATCACTCGTTTAGTCTCATAACGACCTAATCAAAGTACATCAACTTTCATTTTGGTCAAATTATTGCTGTTTGTGTTATTTTAGCATTTATCTAATCTCTAACCTTGATATATTAGAAAGTCATTGTGTAGGATGCATGATTGAATTAGTACAACAATAATTCATAAAGTTTTCTTCTAATATTTTTTGGGTGCTCTGACAATTTTTGTTCTGCGAAAGGAAATTATATTTATTCTTATTGATTTCTGTGGGTGAAAGAGGAAATTATGTGGTCTTTTAATCAGAAAGGCAAGAGTTATTTGTTCAACTATCCTGTTGATGTAATAGAAAATTGTAAGAGCTGTTGTTGAAGCAATACAAGAAAAAAGGCTCTCTGAATTCCATTTAACTTGATCTTGTCAAATTCTGCTTGGATTTTCCAAGTAAGCACAACACTTAAGGAGGGTAATTTTATCACTGATTTTATTAGACATAACTTGAGCCTTTTTCCTTGATATTCCTATCTGGATTTTCATATACTTTTAGAGTTTTACATGTAAACAGATGTAGATATAGTGCAGTGGTGATGTCATAATTAAGCTTCAAAAGAAATTTCAGTTGGAAACATATTTTGATCCATTTGGATTAGTTTCCTTCTTGATCTTAAGAATAAGATACTCTTTAAACCATGGCTGTAGTTTGAACTCGTTTGCTCTGAGACTTACTTTTAACCTCAAGAGGTCTGTGTGATATCCCATACCTATAATCTTCTACTATTAAACAGAACTACTGTCATTTAGTCATTGATACCAACTTTGCATTATTCAAAGTGATTTGAGGGAAATAAGCATCACTCTTAGAACTGTAAAAACCTTACATGTACTTTGAAACGCTATACCTGTTAAGCTTGTAATCTCTATAATTCTATTGGTTGTGCATTTGGGACAGTTTGATGACCATTTAGACTCCCTAAAAGTCCTGAATTTACAGCTAGAAATTATTTCTTTTAGATTAGTAATGTATACAACAAAGGAGGAACTTCATAAAAAAGCTGAATGGAATGGAAAAGGTTACCTCTCAAGACACAAGCTGATGGATAGGCTTCAATGTAAGTTGATCCTCTATGAATTCAAGCTGAACAGCTTTAGTTACATTTCTTAAAACTCTTTTGTTGCAATGGTCAGAAATAATCAATTTTTCCTTCATGGTCAAACTAATGTATGTTGTATCTGGTTGCCGGGCACCTCCAAGAATTTTTTTCTTTTTTTCATTTGCAATGTTGACTTTCATCATCATTTTCAAGGCTCCAATTTTATATCTCTTTGTTTGATTTTTGTGATTTTAGAAATCTTATTGAAAAAGTAACATATGTATGTGGTTTATTTTTAGACTTGCCCTTTTTGAATATTGTAAATTACAGTACAACTACAAAATATGTCATTACTGACAACACCATGAAGAAAAATTGCATGCTTTTGATGCATTATACATGATACAAATTTCTAAAAATCTTTTGATTTATACCTTGTGGTTCAAAATTTTTTTTATTTAAGAATTTTCAAACTACTTTTATCTTTGTCTTTGATGATTTATAAAAATGAAAAATGATACTGGTTTGAAAGATTCAAAGCAAGGAAACGTTTGTACCATGTTGTATAAATGGTACAAAAAATATGACTTTATTTAGTAAAAGTGTGGTGTTCAGAAAAAATTCTGAGCTACAGAGATTTCCTTGATGTTTAAAGCAAGGATCAGTGTTGTCTGAAGCAATCTCCATACTGATATTGAATATCAGTATATGAGGCAAATGTTAAGCTAGGATAGGAAAAAAGGATTGAACAGTTGATGTACAGTACATGTAGGTGTAGCATTAAGTGAAAAAAAAACAAATTTCTGCTTAAGGAGTTAAATGCCAGAAAGCCTTTATGTGTACCAGGGTTTTCAATAATATTTGCAGTTATAGTTGGTCTACTGCAGCTTTTAATACTTCTTACTGCTGTCTGCTTTGTTCACACTGTGTTTACTGATAGTGTTATGTGTTATTTTTATCTTCAGCATTTTTACCAGCATCTGTGATGCTTCCACCACATAGACTTAGAACATTATTAAATCAAGCAGTTGAACTGCAAAAAGAAAAATGTCCATATCATAATACAAAACTTGAACTTGGACTGCATTCATTTTCTCTGCTGAGTGATCATCTATGTTCAAGGTATGGCTCAAAGGTGTAGGTCTCAAATGAAGTACACTGTTACTTAAGTGCCATGAATGCTCTGATAAGTCTTCCTCTTTGATTAGTTGTCCTTCCCCTCTCTTTTGAGGAGTTCAAATTTTCAAATTTATTATTATAAATGACACCCTCCTTACATTGTAGTAAGAAATATTCCTATTGTATTCACTGAATCTAAGTCGTAATTTAGAAGAATGTTGGCCTTTGTTGAGTTTTAATAGGCCTTCCCTTTCTGATAAGCCCCACCTGGTTGATTTCCCTGTCCAGATTGTCAAGTTTCTAATCTACTCCTCTAGAGACTGGCAAGGCACAAACAGCTGAAGTCATTAAAATTGATGCTGTTTGCTTTTGGCACATCTGCGCTAATCACAAATGGAAAATTGTTTGATAAGCTGAATTTTGCACAGATTTTGACTGATTCTTACTAATGATCTATTGGAGGACAGATGCACAGAGGAGCTCAATATTAACAACAGCTTACCATTATATAAAACAAATAGACTCCATGTTGCTGTGGATCTGTACAGTAATAGATAATGAAGACACACTCAACTGTATACTAAATAGATGCAGGGGAACATGACATCTATTTGTTAATCTGATGCTGGGTGGGCTACCCTTTTCAGTTTTCCATTCCCAAGACAAAACTCAAGAATTGAAACTTACATTTTAAGAATACAAGGAAACTTTTATTTTATTTTTCTGGTATCATTCTCTCTCCACCAATGAGAAAGAGAATGATGAGCACCTTAAATATACTAGCTACAGTTTTGGTGGAAGAGGTCATTCTTTGCTTTTAGAGTACTGTGTACATTGTTTATCTTTTTTGCACAATTAAAAATTACATGTATTCACCAAAGTGAAGGATAAGTATATACCACACAGAGACTGATTTAGTATAGACCACTCAGAAACCAAAAGTAAGTGCATTCCTAGCAATATACTGAAAAATGGTAAGAAATTAAACTTTTGAAATGCAATTTTGTTTCCTTGGCCACCAGGAGGTGAATAGTATTTGCTATTCACCTCCTAACAAGCCGATCAGTGGGAGCTAAAAAGCACTATTCCCTTTTGTGGTATACACTTATTAAATAAATGTTATTTGTAGCTGCTTGAATGGTAAACTACATTTTATAGACAAACAAGCCAATGGTATCCTTTACATTCTACTTGAAACTGTTAAATTCAAAGCACATTTACATGTACATTGAATATAGTGAAAATAATTGTTTTCATGTGTTCTCATGCATCTTGAATCTGGTTCTTATAAATTCTCACAATGTTTTTTGTTTATTATAACTTTCTCAGTTTTCATTGCTAAATATCCTTTCCTTCATAGGAATGTCCTCCCATGTGAAACAAAATACATATTAACAGAACACAGTGACGAGGTAATTTGGCTATTTTTTTTAGTAAGGTGTCAAGAACCCAAAATTTTTTAGTGGAAGCATAGTCTATGTATCTG
The DNA here is from genome assembly GCF_964200805.1 of Pocillopora damicornis. Classification (NCBI taxonomy): domain Eukaryota; kingdom Metazoa; phylum Cnidaria; class Anthozoa; order Scleractinia; family Pocilloporidae; genus Pocillopora; species Pocillopora damicornis. The sequence goes on from NC_142676.1 coordinate 7,265,747, forward strand.
GAGAAATTGTGCAATTGTAAATAATACAGTGAGAGAAGCATAACATTACTTCATACATGTATCTTCTAGCTGGACTTCTACATGTGCAAAAGACACCCTTGAGTTTTTTTTCCATAGAGAATGACACATGGGTGCACTAACTATTTTAGTGTTAAACTAGGTATCTCACTAATAGGCATAGTGAACAAGTGAAATATAACCTACAAAGAGAAATTTCATATCTGCAAGCAAGCTTGAATAATTTTGTCTATTATGTAACTATCACTGGCCTTTAGTTTACTGATGAGAAAATGAACTATAACTCACATCATGAATGGTGGATGCTTTGCCATTTATTGAAAGGGGAGTGATGTGTCAGCAGCTGATTGGTGAACTCAAGCACAATAAAAAAATTAATGTAATTTTACACGCGTGCGGTTATAGCTTTTCTCGGGGCTGGAAATTCTTGGAAAACAACAGTTTATACTATAAACCATTTTACATTATGATGAAGAAATAAAGAGCATGCGGAAATATAAATTGGTGGAAAGTTGATTTTCAAATTTTTAATATTAAAACTATCTTGTCACTACAGGTTTGGTTTCTTAAGTTTTCTCATGATGGAACAAAACTTGCTTCTGGATCAAAAGATGGCACTGTCATTATCTGGGATGTATCGGTAAAGAGACAAGCTCTCCTTCTTAGATTCTTGCCTACTGTTTATTATCAGCAAAATTATGTTGGTTTGGAATGTGTTGCAATCAATGAAAATTTCTAGTGATGCCTGTAATATGTCTCGTATGTTTATAGCTTAGGCTATGTTCTAAGTTAACTTTGAAATATTTATAATATTGAGAGAGAGAGGGAGAGGAAACAAACAATTAACTAGCCTTTAGGTTATGGTTTTTAAGAAATTTTTTTTTTTCAACTTAGTGTTCAATTTTAACATTAGTATTCATATTGTTTTTTAAATTGTTAGATGTTATTACTTACATATTAGTCAATACTCTTTGATGATTACAACATTGTATATCTCTTTTTCTGTTGTTCAGAATGGTGAACCCACAAATCTTAGAGCATTTGAAGGTCCTTCATTTGGAGTTGGAGAATTGGCATGGAGTCCTGATGATACTTATATCATTGCTTGTGGTCCAGATGACTGCTCTGAACTATGGATCTGGAATACAGAGGTATGCTTTAGTCACCCACTGTTTCAGTTGTGAGGCTGGTGGCATTGGTTCACAGACTGACAATTAATTTATCTTTGTGGGCAAATGCTTTATTTGCAAAAAATTGATGTGCTTGCTATTTGACAAGAATGTGCTAAGGAAAAGGGGTAGGAACTGGCTAGAATAGTGAATTTAAGAAGAAGTTGGCCAAAGGCAAAAGTTTAGGTATTTCTTTTTCTCAATTTTGCAATGTTCTGAAATAATGGAAGGAAGATAATGGGCAGACTTGCAGGAAGATGAAAAGCAGGGTATAGGAAGTGAGAACTCCTCAACCACTGTACCTTCCCATGCTCTCCATTTCTTCTTCTTCTTTTCATTTGTATGATTGACAGTGTCACCACGATGGCACCACACCAACTCTTTGACAAGATCATTTCAAAGCTTATTTTGCTTTTCTTAACTTTGTACAGAGAAGTGTTTAAAGAAGGTGAATCTTTATGTGAATGGTACATGTTAATTAAGAGACAGGTCGTATATGTATTTTTTGGTGTGGCTTAAGAAATTTTAAATTTAAGGTTTTCTTATCAAAGGTATTGACAAATATATTTACATAAAATAATTTTGAAACGTGTGACAAGATTTGTTTGTGATTTGTGACTGACTCTGTCAGACAGGAGAACTGAAATGTCGAATGACCCAAGCTGCAGATGATAGTCTAACTTGCTGTAGCTGGAACCCTGATGGAAGGAAATTTTATGCAGGTGGCAAAAGAGGACAGTTTTATCAATGTGTAAGTCGTTTGCCCTTCTGTATGGCAACTTGCAACTTAGTGTCAAAGCAATCTCGGTTGAAACTGCGCTAGTTGTTGGAGTTTCAATGTTGAGCTTTGACTTTCTTCAAGCAGGGGTTGATAATTTCCTTGCTTACAGAAAGATACGACTGTCCAATGGGCAGATTTCAGGATCGTAAGCTCCAGGCCATGGCCTGGCTGGGCGGGGGTTACTGTGTTTAGTTCACTGGAAAGACATTCACTCTACTCAAAATGTTTTTCTTTCCCCTCGGAGAAATAACTTAAATGCCATTCAGGTAATCTGGATTGGATAAGCATGGATTGGATGGAGTCACATCTAACAGCTCGTTACTTCCTGCAGTTGAAACTGTGACAGATTTACTGCTTCATTGCAAGACTGTCTTGTACCTGTTCATAGTAGAAGAGCTATTTCAAACATACATTATCTAAAATTTTGTCCTCGTCAAAGGGACACATCTTAAAAAATGAACAACAGGGACTAATCCCAATTTTCAATGTTATTTGGCTTATTGGTGTTTGTATGGGCAGACAAATAGGACTTTTAGATAGGGTAAAAAGCAAGAAGATGAAGAACTTTCCTCCTCTTTCTTGTAGGACCTTGATGGAAACGTGTTGGAATCTTGGGAAGGTGTTCGAGTTATGGGATTGCACTGTCTAAATGATGGAAAAATAGTTCTTGCCTCCGATACCCACAACAGAATTAGAACTTACAATTTTGAAAATTTAAACGAGGATAACTTGTAAGTACTTGTGAAGTTCTGTGGTGGGTGACGAAGTTATCCCGCGGGGCAAAGTAAAATAAAAGCAAGATAATTTGTTTTTATCAACTGAGTGGATCAACTGATAATGTAAATCGGACACCGCAAAGAGTTTCAAAGCTGACGTTTCGAGCGTTAGCGCATCGTCAGAGCGAATCATTTTTGAAAGCAAGTGCCAAAAGTAAAGCCTGAGAAAGAATGAGGGCTTCGTTTCTCCTTCAAAGAGAACAAGGTTTCCAAGAAAATTCTCCTTGCGCACAACGTGGCCCGGGCTTTCAAGCACAGTTTGTGATATTGCCCAAGCGGTTTCTGGGAGGCTTATTAAAGTTTGACTTTTATTTGGGGTTGGCATCTACTTTCTCCAATCGCTTCATTTGCCTGTGACCTTTGAGGATCAATTTGGCAGTTATGCCTGTATCATACACAGGTTAAATTTAGTTATTTCTTGTTTCTATGTAATTAAAAATGTATGAAGAAAGTTATCAGTACCAAATGTGAGCACCACTCCACCAAACAGTGATTATGAGAGACAGTCGAAGGTGTGTTCACACTTTAACCATTCAATTGACCGTCACTGTGTGTTAATTTCATCAAAATGGTAGTTATCAAAGACATTGTGACTATGCTACTTTTTTTTTCCTTTGTGTCGATTTTTTGTTTGCTTGTTTATATTCTCAGAGTACAAGAAGACCGTCCAATTATGTCATTTTCTGTATCTGATGATGATCGACGGGCACTTTTAAACGTAGCTTCACAGGTATGGATATCCGCTGTGTGCCTTCTCCAGGGAAAAATTTTATGGTTCGGGTGTTTTGAAAATTTACCTTCAATTTTATGTTGTTTCACCATCCTTGCAGGGACTTCATTTATGGGATATTAGAGATCGAGTTCTAGTCAGAAAATACCAAGGTGTGAGGCAAGCCAGGTTCACTATATACTCGTGTTTCGGTGGTGCGAATCAAGATTTTCTCGCTAGTGGCAGTGAAGGTGAGGCTGACTGTAAGTGATGGTGATCAGTTAATTGCTAGCTAGGAATCAATGTCAAAATTTACAGTAAACATGCATAACGAGAGGTAGTTGTAGGTACACTGCATAAAGGTAACCGGGTAATTTTCAGTGAGTGTCAGAAGGGATATGGATGGCCATTGCTGAATGTCATTTTAAAAAATTGTGTCTAGATTAGAAAACCCTTGGCTATCTGAGGAATAAAAGTGTGCTATCGGATTGCGTGACCCACCAAGCTTGATTTTACTCTGTAGCGTTTCGTCCTCTTCGATGTAAATGGCCAGAACAAATTTGCGAATAGACTTTCGTCTCTATCAAGAAAATAACACGATGATCTCAAACAGCTTAAGAGTCGGTGTTATAGGTCTACCCATTACATTTTGATTACTTGGTTTTCGTGCGATTGCAGCTGATGAGGCAAAGTTTCCAAGAGGTCTTAGTGCTTTTCACTCACTGCTTGAAGTTTATGTTGGCGTTTAGCATTCAAAAATACCATGACCTATTTTAAACTTAGTCCTGACTCTTACATAATCATTTTAACCTATGAGACATTGCCGCAAATATCCAGTAACAAATATCGTATGCTTGTCACAGATCACAAGGTGTACATTTGGCATTTCAAACGTGAAAAACCAGTTGCAGTACTTAGTGGACACACGCGAACAGTAAATTGTGTCAGTTGGAACCCCAGGGATATCTATATGTTGGCTTCAGCCAGTGACGACGGAACCGTACGGTTATGGGGGCCCATCACTAGGAATTCCAAATCTGGTAAGTGAAGTAAAATCTGTAAAATGCGTCTTTATGATTTTTACCTTGACGGTGTGGCTATATTTTTCTTTCTTGGTAGTTATAAAAACACCACTGAATTATTGTAAATACAAATTTACTAATCTAGATATCTAAACTCTTTTGGTACCTTGCTATGTTGTAGCTGCACATAACCAATATCATGTCATTTCTTTTCTTTTCCCTTTCATTTTCTAGGCAGTGGAAGCACGGCTGTGTAACACAATAGGAAACTTTTGTATAAATTTTGACGCGGTATGCTTGCTGTGGTGTTGAATTTGTATTATACTCTCTTATTACTCTCTCATCCAAACCATTGAGCTCATCGGCATTTTGTGCTATCCTTCTGAAGACTTGAGACAGTTTACTTGATTCCTAAGAAAGCAGTGATAAGAGTGGACTTCATTCTTTGCTTGAACTCGTTTTCTCGCTAAATTGCAAGTAAATCTTGTTATTTTAAAATGTGTGACAGATTGCAAATCATTTTCTTTTAATCGTGGTCGTAGAACAGACGAAATCTTCTTTCCTCTTCTTTGGGTGTGCAACAATGAGAAATTTATTATAATGACGCTTAAAGACCTCGAGAGGACCTTCAGTTAACAAACGGGGACTACGATCAAGATCCTATTTATTTTTGTTTTCTTAACTTTATTTATGTTTTTCATTTGACCGATTCGTCAGTCGCATGTAACTTCAGGAACTTGATGCCGGACATTCTCACATGTGTTATGTTGTTGTTATTGTTGTTGTTTTTCTCTCTCTTTCTCCTTCTTAACTGAAAACTTATCTCAAAGCTTCAGTAAAGAAATGAAATGAGTTCCCCGAGATCGTCAAACTGTTTCCGTGTGTTGTCCGCGTGAAATGTCGATGAGCTTGAGTATTTTCTTCTAGGGAAATATTTTCACTTTTTATCCATACTCATGCTTTCTAAGCTTTTCTCCTAATTTTCTCGCTTGTTACTGTCAATTTTTTATGCCTTTGATTAGTGCAAACAAATTATATATAATAGGAGTATTTAATTTATGCGGCAATAGCAATAAAATAACGGTTTTGAAACGATTTTGACGACGTGGTTTTTGGGATTGTGTGTAGACTACGAGCAGTCCCTCCGTTTCGGCTAAGTTCGTTGGGCGAGTTAAAAAATATTAGTAAACACACACACAAGAAACTGGTGATAGCCCGCCTCGCGGAACTCTTGAGTCTGCGCGTTATTCTCAAAGTTCTGTGCGGCCCGTTAACCACCTGCTATTTTTTTACTCTCGCGCGACGGCTTCCCTGGAGGGGATGGACTGCACGTAGTTCAGCTAATTTGAAGGTACAAGGTACCCTGGTTTCTCTTGCAATAGGACGCTCCTTGATCGATTGTCACAAGTAATCATAACCAAAACCGTCATAAATGAAGAGCTTCCTCAAACGCGGGAAAATGATGAGGATGATTCGTTTGCGAACGCTTTAGTTTTGCATCAGATTAACCAGTAATCTGTTTCAATCACGATACTTCCAGGAGTTGAAAGCTTGCTCGAAATATGATCGTGTACGAATGAAATGCACGATGTGTATGCATATATGTGCTGCTGGTGTAAGCGATAGAGGTAGACTTGTCCATCCCGCAGTACTTAAGCTCGGTGCTCATATGAAGGAGAGTCTGCATCGCTGGGAATCACAAATCATGTTTCAGTTGGGGTAAAAAGGTTAGTTGTCAAGGGTTCGCCAATTCTTCTCACACATAAAACTAAGACTCCTTCCTCGATGGCACGATAACTTTGTTATCACGAGTGCGATCGTCTACCGTGCGTCCTTTTACCATCTGGTTTTCCTGAAACTCTAAAGCAGTTTCGATGATCTAAGGACATGAGAGTTACGAATGCCAAGTAGAGGTAGCGTGAAGTAGCTGTTCAAAGTTGAGAAGTTGGGTTCCCCGTGAGGCCTTGTAATTTCAAGCTCCTTTGTTTCTAGGGTCTCTCCTTGGTTTCACGTTTTAAACATCTACTTTTGATGGCGTATTTAGCCTGTTTCAGATGTTCAGTTTGTCGAACGGAGCGAAAAGGCAAAAAGTGTGTTTATAGCAGAAGAGTGCAAAAGCGATGGAGGCTTGGGTCGAGTCGTGTTCATTGCGCACCCCAACACAAGTCTTCCCTGTTTTTTCGCTCATCCGTAACTAAATTTTCTTTCACGCTTCGTTTTACTAACTGAGCGCCAGGAAAAGGCTCTGGCGTCTTTCATTTTCCTTTTATTTCGTTGATCATTTTCCTACTCTGCTGCAGTGGTTGTAAGGTGGGATAATTCGTGTGTCATACACAACAATAACCCAGTAAGTAGCGGAAAAACTCCATTAAGGTTCACTTTCTAAGGTAAAGGAAATTCTCAACATGGTTTTGGTCGGAGCAGCTGTTCTGCCTCATGGAACAATGATATTTGATGGTGATCCTCACTCGGAAAGCGCCGCATGCCGTAAAAGGAATTCCACAATGCCTACAGGGTTCATCAAACAGTGCTCTGCATTGTACTCTTCTTGTGAGCGGGCAGCTGACTTGTTGGCCAAGATGAACCCTGATGTCGTTATTCTTGTTACCCCACATGGGTTATCCCTGTCATCTGGCTCGCTTGGTATCTACTTGGCCTCTGTTGCGCAAGGAAACGCTCTGTGGAATGATGAGTGGCGAGAAGTCGAGCTGAATGTTCCGTTAGATTCTCAACTCGCTGCTCAGCTTCTAGAGTTTGTTCAGCAGAGAGGGATTAAAGCAGATGGTGTCATAACGTTTTCTATGATGGAGGCACCGATAAGGTGGGCTGAGGTTGTGCCTCTATGGTTTATTAACAGTAAGACTGACTCGGATAAGGTGAAGTACGTGATTGTGGCTACTGCGAGAAATACTGAAGGATTGGATGTAATTGGGAAGGCTTTCCACGAATTTGTTTCAGGTCTTGAGCAGCGGGTAGCTTTAGTAATGAGCGGAGATCTAGCTCACACGCATGAGACAACTTGCAATATTCCACTGTATTTGTCAGGTATTTATATGCTAATCATTTCATGATTATATGTTCTTTTTGTCATACACCCCGATGACCTTGTTCGAGAGTATGATATTGCGTGACAGACAGAACTCTCCAACAGCATAGCTAAGGGTTTCCAGCGCAAGGTTGCATTTGATCCTCTTTTTGTCACGGAAAGGTGATAAAATAAAACGACATACTACGATCAAGTAACAAGATGCTTGCACAAGACCCCACACAATCTGTTTCTGCCACTGTTACTTTGAATTTTCAGTCAATGTAGTCGTGATTAGATTCCCTGCATGCCAAGAAGTATGTATTGAGACATGTTCCTTTACATTTTTATCAAACAATACAATTGATACAATTCAGTCAAAATGGTAGCCTGAGAGAAGACCCTCAGAACTAGCACTTCAGCACAAGCATTTCTGTGCCTACAGGAAAATATGAGGCCTTGAGATACTCTAGCCAGCAAGATGTTTTTAAGGGTGCTACCATTAGTGCCAGACATCTGTAAAACCTCTCCCAACTCATCTCCTATCTTCCTGTAGGTGGAGAAATTTTCATCCTGCAGCACTAATGAGGGTCTGCTTGCTTGATGCCCGGAGGTGAATGAACCAATCAGAACACTAATATCAATATCCCGAGTTGAAAATTTGACAATTAAGGATAGACCCATCTTCTACTAAGCTCTGTTAAATCCATAATCCCATGTAAAATTCATTTTGTTTTGATACCTAAAAGTTGAGTGGGTCTCTTGTGGTATGGTTCCATAATGAAAATCCTTCTTCCCTTTGATGGTGAAATATATTTTCATGAGGAAAATAACTAGCACAAGCTAACATTAATAACTGACTATTATTTGTACCTGAAATTTGCAAATGGGAATTGATCGAGTTGCCTTGTTTTAACCCTTTAACTCCTGTGAGTGACCAAGACAGAATTTCTCCTTACAATTTTGAAACAACATTAGAGCAGACTAGTATTGAGAATAAAGAAAATTATCAATTAGGTAATTATCAGTTGATCATTCAGACAAGTGATGAGAATAAAGAAAAATATCAGTTGTGGGATTACTAATTGATCCAATACCAAATTCTCCAAACTAACGTAATGAGAATCATTTGGCAGACAGTAAGAAGAATTACTAATGAGATCTTGGGAGGTAAAGGGTTATTAACCCTTTAACTCCCATGAGTGACCAAGACTGAATTTCTCCTTACAATTTTGAAACAGCATTAAAGCAGACTAGTATTGAGAATAAAGAAAAATATCAATTACTAGGTAATTATCAATTGATCCAATACCAAATTCTCCAAACAACATTATGAGAATTGTATGGCAGATAGTAAGGAGAATTGCTAATGAGATCTTGGGAGTGAAAGGGTTAATAGTATAATGTTCTATAATTGTTTTTGAAAATTTCTTCCTTAGACCCTAGATCCAACTTGAAACCAGAATGCTATTGTCTTTCGCGACATGTACCTGCAGTGTCCATTTATCAGCGGGCGGCATAATAATTTGCATATCTTGAACTAGTCGGTTGTGATTGGTCAGCAGATAAAGCTTTGAGAATACATGATTCCCTTGACAGATTTCAGCTGCTGTCAATCAAACGGTTGGATGCGTAAAGTAAATCTCAAGGTGACATAAAGTGAACAATAGCCACGCTCTTAACTAAGCATTTAGCAAATTCTTTTGCAGCGAATTCTTATATAGACTGACAGACTCACGTTGGTCAAAATGTTATCGGAATTACAGAAATTAGTATCATGAAAATAGAAAATAGAAAAATCAGAAAGTAGTATCTTGAAGAATAGGCGGTTTAAAAAGCGTAACTTGCGATCAGGCGGTTTTCGAATGCGAAAGGCTTGCGGTTGTGGACTGAAAACAAAAAAAACGCCTGATCGAAGGTTATAAAAAACGCTGCGCTGAGGAGGGGTGGGCGCCTATGAAATTTTCTTTTTACAATATTTGTCAGTTGTTGCGTACGACATGTTAATTGAGTCAAACAAGTAAAATCCAAGTACATATGTACCCATATGTATCTGGTACAAACAGTCTTTGCGTCTGTCATACGACTCCTACGCCCCGCATTTTTGGTGCCAAGCCTTACATTTGGAGGTCGCGTGTCAAAAATGAACGTCACGTAAACAAAACTTCTTTGACGCACGTAATACTGCCATTTAACCCTTTCACTCCTAAGATCTCATTGGTAATCCTCCTTACTGTCTGCTATACAATTCATATGAGTTTAGTTTAGAGTATTTGGTACTGGATCAACTGATAATCCCATAATTAATATTTTTCTTTATCGCAACTACGCAACAGATGAACTTTAAAGTTTTTAAGTTTACCGCGTATTATGTAAATTCTCCTAGTATATACACGATAGTCACATGAATATTCTTTCATTAAACCCCTGAAGAGTGAAGCGATTCACGAAACAGGCTTGTCGGGAAATGTAGTTGCGTCCTTTTTTCCTCTCATAATATTTATATATATATATATATGCTCACTAGTTTTTCTAGTTTGAGCACTCTGGCATGGCTTAGGTGATCCCACATGTGTGAGATCACTTGGGGTGGCTTTATTGCCTTACCTCCATCCTAGTATCAGTACTGCACTGATGAGGCCCAGAAGGCCGAAAAAGTACTGAAAGCTTCTCGGCCTCTTGGGTAAGGTTAAAAGGCTTATGAAAAGTTTATTTTCCTTGCTTTTGCAGCAATTGGTCAACATGGACAGCCAGGAAAGTGAAAATATCAGCCAGTTTACTACAGATAACTCAACAGCGAATCCAGAAGACGTCGTAGACGCAAGCGTGGTAGAAGGTTCACAGTCCTGGGGCGCAGATGTGGAAATCGAAATCCCTGAGGTACTAAAGAATCTGGAAAATAAGGGTGTGAAATTTCAGGCCGTGCCTTTTTTGAATGCTCCTAGTCAAAGTAGAATCACGAAGGATCGCTCTATTTATTTTAGCGTTGATACAACCGTCACATCGCAAATAATTCTCGAAGCTTTTGACGCGGCAGAAATCGATATTGACGCTATCACCGGAATCCAGAGAAAGGCGTCCAATAGATCTTGGATCGTGACTTTTAAGAGCCGTGCAGCTAAAGAAGCCGCTCTTGAAACACCTTTTGTCGTGATTGCCGGTCTCAAAGTGTTCCTGGGCGACTGCGAAAATCGTTTGGTCCTCGTCAAGATCCATGAAGCCCCCGCTGAACTACCCGACACTGCCGTGATTGGCCGACTCAGCCACTACGGTCGTGTCCTTTCATTTCGGCGCGACAAAATTGCACAACATATCGAGAATGGAGTAAGAACGGCTCGAATGGCGCTACATCGAACTATCCCTGCCAACATCAACATAGCTGGTGAACCTATCAAAATATGGTACCCAAATCAGCCAAAAGCTTGCCGGAATTGTGGAGCTACTGACCACATGGCCAAAGACTGCTCTGCAGTCCGTTGTTTTAATTGTGAATGCCCTGGGCATCGAGCTCAAGAATGTAAAGACTCGCCAAGATGTTCCGTTTGTTTAGCGGACAACCATTCCATGCCTCAATGCCCCTTCCTGCTCTTCAGCGCGAACGTCGATAGTGAGCCAACGCCACCTAAAACTGAAAAGGAAAAGAAACAAGAGCGAGCCCAGCGTGCCAAGGAAAGAGAAGAAAGGCAGAAAAAACTACAACAACAGAGAGAACAACAGCGACAACAAGAAGAACAACAGAAATTACTAGAAAAGCAGGAACAGCAAGAACAACAGAAACAACAAGATCAAGAGAAACAACGAGAACAACAACGCGACGAAGGTAGAAGAGAACGACCAAGAGAACGAAGAGACGAGCGAGGGAGGGACGATCGAGAAGAACGAAGAGATGACCGGAGAGACGGTAGAAGAGAGAGAGATAGAAGCGATCGAGATTATTATCGCGGCCGCGATGACCGCGATAGATCTTCCCGCCGTGACTACTCTGGCTCCGAAACTGATGATGATGGATGGGAGAGAGTTAAACCTAGGAGAAGGCGGTACAGATATTAATTTTTTATTTATATTCAATGAGTAAGCTTAAAATAATTTCTCTAAATGTGCGAGGACTCGGGTCCTCCAGTAAAAGTCGAAAAATTATTCAAGAATTAAATTATTCAAACTGTGACATAATCCTTTTACAAGAAACACATGTCTCATGCAAAAAACAAGCGGAGGAATTCGAAATACTCTGGCGCGGCAAATGTCTGTGGTCCTTCGGGACTGGCAGGTCTGCCGGTGTTGCCATCCTCTTTTCTCTAAACTTTCCAGGCAAAATCATCCGTTTTTTGACCGATTCCGAAGGAAGAATATTGAGCTTACTCATTGACTACTATAATTCTAAACTAAATTTAGTAAACATTTACTCTCCCAATACTATTTCGGATCGTAAAAGTTTTTTCTCTTGTCTGCACAATTACTTTCTCCCCCAAGGGGACCTAGTGATCGGGGGAGACTTTAATTGTGTGGACAATGTCCTAGATAAATTAAATTGTTCCGCCATCCTATTGTCTGATCAAAAACTTCTCCGATCCCTTTGTGCTGACTTCTCACTTACAGACATTTGGCGCAAAAACAATCCGCGCAAAGTAGCTTTCACCTGGTCTAATAAAGACCATACCCAGGCATCTAGAATTGACCGCTTTCTCGTCGCTAAAGGCTTAACCCTAGTAACGAAATGTAATATTCTTCCATGCGTATACGACCTATCCGATCATGACTTTGTAAAAATTGAACTAACGACTAACCCTTCTAATCACGGTCCTGGAATTTGGAAGTTCAACAGCTCTTTACTCTCAGATGTAGAATTTAAAAACATTATGTCAGAATCGATTAACAACTTTAAGCTTAAAATCCCCGAATTCGCCTCCCTTCGCGAATGGTGGGATGCTCTAAAAATTGAAATCCGCAAAACAAGTATTTCATACTGTATCCGTAAACAGAGAACAGCAAATGCCAAAAGAATCCTAATTACTAAGCAATTAACCCATGCTAAAAACGCTTTACATTCTAATCGCTTAAATAACCCAGGTGTAATTAGCGATTTGGAAAGCCAATTGTCCTCTCTGATCTCGAAAGAAGCCGAAGGAGCTAAAGTCCGCTCCCGAGCACAATGGTTCGAAGAAGGTGAGAAACCAACACGCTATTTCTTCCGTCTGGAGAAAAAACGAGCTGACATGAATAGTTTTGAATCTTTTTTTGACGAGAACGGTGTTCTCAGAAATTCTCAAAATGATCTTGAAAGAATTTTAACCAATTTCTACAAGAATTTATTCACCCAAGATCCTCTTGATATGCGAATTCAAACTGAAATAATTGACGGCCTCGAATTTTCACTGACTGATTATGAGCGCAATCTATGTGAAGGCCCTTTTTCTAATAAAGAATTACTTACTGCATTGGAAGGCCTTCAGACCGGCAAGTCACCCGGTTCTGATGGTCTCCCAACAGAATTTTACTCGTGTTTTTGGAACGATTTGAGCGAATCTCTCCTTTCTGTTTTGAACGAGGCCTTTCTTGCTGGCTCCCTCGCGGATAGCCAGTACGAGGGCCTCCTACGACTCATCCACAAAAAAGATGATCGACGCCTCGCAAAAAATTGGCGCCCAATTTCCTTGTTAAACACTGACTACAAGTTAGCATCTAAAATCATCACTGAACGATTGAAAAAAGTCATGAACTCCATCGTGCATTCAGACCAAACGTGCGGCGTGGTCGGCCGCACTATCTTCTCAAATTTGGCCTTACTTCGTGATGCCCTCGACATGATTGACAAAACTAATGAACCGGGTATTCTCATTTCCTTAGATCAAGAAAAAGCTTTTGACCGAGTTGACCACGAATTCATGATGAGAGTATTGCGTAAATTTGGTTTCGGCCCCTCCTTTTGTGGGTGGGTCGAACTATTTTATTCTAAAGCCTTCTCTAGAATCATTGTTAATGGCTCCCTGTCCCCCCCTGTCCACTTAAGAAGAGGGGTGAGACAGGGATGCCCATTATCTCCTCTCCTTTATGTGCTAGTTTCAGAAGTATTATCAACGCAAATCCGTAATTGTAAAGATATTGAAGGTTTCCTGCTCCCCGGAGCAGGGGGCCTTCAATATAAAATATCCCAGTACGCTGACGATGCTACTTGCATCTTAAAATCCGAAAGATCTCTTTCTTCACTTCTCCGAGTCGTATCAAAATTTGAACAAGGATCTGGCGCTAAACTGAACACGTCCAAATCTGAAGCAATGTGGTTAGGAAAATGGCGAACTAGAATTGAATCTCCCTATGGCCTCAAATGGGTCACTAAAATGAGAGTGCTTGGTGTTTACTTCTCAAACGGCCTCGTCAATGTCGACGACGACAATTGGCGGGCCAAATTAGACAAACTAAGTTCGGTTCTAAATCTTTGGAAACAAAGAGACCTGTCTTTTATCGGTAGGACCTTAATTGTAAATACTTTAGGCGCAAGCCGTTTATGGCACGTTGCTAAAGTCATCCCCCCACCCCGTTGGGTGCACGATAGCTTTAAGTCGATCATTTGGCCTTTTATCTGGAGAGGAAAAATGGAAAATGTTAGTCGCGATCGCTGTTGTGCGCCCCCATCATCCGGGGGCCTCAACGTCGTTAATTTTAAAGCTAAGTGCGCTAGCCTGCGCCTTTCTGTTTTTTCCAGTTTAAGAGATGACTTTGGCACATCCAAATGGCATTACCTAGCTCGATATTTTCTAGGACATAAGCTAACTATTCTAGATCCCCGTTTTTCCTTTCCCACCAATTCTGCTCCCTCTTCCTTCCTTCCTTCCAATTACTACCGCCTTTGTCTAGATAATTTCCGTACCTTGCATCAGAAAACTGGTGCCTTACCTGATTTACTCACCGGTAAGAATTTATATCTTTTGTTGCTTGACCCCGTCTGCGTTGCACCCCGGTGCTCCGGTTTTTGGGCGTCTGCTATGGACCGCCCCATCAATCGTTGGGCCTGGGTGTGGCGCAAGTCTCGCCTAAAGCTAATTGAAAACAAGAAGAACGATCTAATTTGGCTATTGATCCATAGAATGATCCGCGTAAGATATCTCCTTAAGTCTTGGGGATACATCAATAATGACAAATGCGCGATCTGCGGAAAAACGGAAACTATTGAACACTGCTTCTTGGGATGTCCCAGAGTTGTGAAAGTCTGGGACCACTTCTCCCCCCTCTTCCGTGCCCTACTCGACTCCCCCTTCTCTATCTCCCCTACATCTATCTACTACCCTTTTTCCCTAGACAAATCTACCACCGCTACATCCTTATCTAACTTTCTCAAGGCAACCATCATATATTGGTGTTGGCTTGCCAGAAATAAAGCTACCTTCGAAGGTTCTCTTTTGAGCTCCAACGCGATTATAGACTCAATTAAGAAAGATGTCCAACTCAGAATTCTTAGTAACGACACTGATACCTTAAGGAATTTTTGGTCTTTTAAAAACGTACTTTGTTCGGTCGACGCTGGTAAGCCCATCTTCTTCCCCTCTCTTGCTCCCCCCTGAACCTTTGTATATAATAAAACTTGTTAAATCTCGCCCATGAGGGGTGCTTACTCCGGGCTACAGGCCCGCGCGCTGCTTGCGCCCCACATGGTCTGAAATATCTCTTTGTAAATAGTAAATAGAAAACTTTTAAATAGAACTTTGTTACCTCTTACAGGTGGGCGCTTACTCCGGGCTGTTATAGCCCGTGCGCTGTTCGTGCCGCCTGTGAGAGAAAATATCATTAGTTAATTGAGACCTGTAATTACCTAAATAACTCATAATTTAATTCGAATACTTTAATCAATTAGAATTGTAAATAGATATCATTGACAAATAAAACTGCCTGGTCTCCAGGCTTTTATATTATAAAAAAAAAAAAAGTACTGTCTGTAGATATAGCTCTTTGGCATATAAAGCTTTGCTTTCATGTCCAAGTTGAGCACTCTACTAGGATGAGTCATTGCTGCTAGCATTATGCATGCTCACTAGTTTTTCTAGTTTGAGCACTCTGGCTTAGGTGATCCCACATGTGTGAGATCACTTGGGGTGGCTTTCTTGCCTTACCTCCATCCTAGCATCAGCACTGCACTGATGAGGCCCAGAAGGCCGAAACAGTACTGTCTGCAGTACATATATATATATATATATATATATAGAGGGAGTCTGCAAGTCGATTTTCGCGTGGAACAGTGCTCAATACGTATATTTTAAGAGGAAAAAAGAACGCAATTCACGAAACAGGCTTGTCGGGAAAATGTAGTTGCGTCCTTTTTTCCTCTTAAAAAAAAAAAAATATATATATATATATATATATATATACACACACATATCTATACTATAAATAATAAAATATCTAAAAACGCACAAACTGTGATTCTTTAGCGACAAAAAAGTTTTATTAAATTTTGTTTCTGTGCCTAAGATTTTTTCTCGTGGTAATAAAGACTCCATTGCAAAAAAAAAGCTACTTTTTAGTAGCTTTTTAAAATGTCAGTGGATGATGGTCTTTTTTCCTGATCTTCATTTTCACAGCTATATAAGTAAAAAGGACGTTCAGTTTTGGTTCCTGAACGGGTTTGAACGCATACATTACTATAACTACGAAATAATGACTCCCCACGAGGAATTGAACCTCAGAAATTCAGTTGCCCTAGCATCGACGAGACGAAAAAAATCTCTCCTCCACTTCCGAGTTAAAAATTTACCATCTCTCTTATTGTGATAGTTACTAAGCACATGATTGCGTGTGTATTCTTTTATTCATATTTTATAAATTAAAAAACTTAAAAACTGCGATTCTCCAGTGAAAAATAAGTTGCATTAATTTGTCTTTCTGTATAATTTATATCTGGTTATAAGAAAATAAAGATTCCATTTTCAAACACTTGAGCTATCATTTAACCCTATAACTCTAACAACTGATTAATATGGAACTTCTCCCTATATAATAATATAAGGTAGAACTTGTGTTCCGCGTGAAAACCAAGACGGCCCATTACCGAAGAATACTCGCAATCGTATAACCGAGTTTTCTTCGATCTGAAATTAACTTTACAAGACAGTCTACTTAACTAAATCAACTAGTGGTAAACAAAACAATCAAAGAGCGAAGCGGGAGTAATTGATATAAACGTTGCCACCAACCGCGTTTTCCCGCGCTTTAGTTTTTATTTTGAGCTCTCATTGGCTCTTCAAGATATTTTCCTTTCTCCTGATTGGCTGTTGTAATTACTTTGATTATGGTTCAACGACACTCAGTGGAAAAGCGCTCTACTCTGTTAGTATAGTTGGAATAGAATACTTTGTTAAAAATTATAAGGACTTTCCATGGCCCACATAAATGATACAGGCCGGTTAGACGCGGCGCGCACCATAGACGTCCTTTTTGCATTCAACGACTCTACTGACTCTTTAGGATAAACTGTTCTGGGAATATCACCATTTGTAGATTTGTAGTTTGGTGGAGAAACACATATATCCTTGTCCATCAATTCTTCAAGACGTTCCACGGGATCTCCGCCGTTATTTTGCGACTCGAAACACGGAATGAGAAAAGGGATGGGAGAGCTGACAACCCCAACACCTCCCGCCACGAGAAATGCAGCTATGTAGTTTCCAAATCTGTCTGCCATAAGACCTAAATTTGGGATAAATAAAAGTTCTGATTAACAATACGCCTATTCATTCACAGACATGAACCTAAACTGTTTTTGTAAAAGTAAAGTAATAGATCGTAGCTTCCAGATTGAAACATCACTCAGCTCCTCAGAGAAAGTTCGCAATGTCCGGTTAATGGGACTCGAAATTTACTGTTCGGTAGCCCTTGGGCTTAAACTTTCAATTCTTAGGGCTGATTAACATGCCACCTCTCCCCAAAACTTCACCACATCATACATAAAATAGGTAATGAGAATGTGGTCAGAGCGTTAGCCTCCCACCGCTGTGAACTAGGTTCGATTCCAAAACTTGGCGTTAACTCAGATTTTTCCGGTTTAACTTTTAGCGAAAAAAAATTACTCAAAATTCCATTTCCCTTTAGTGGAAGCGCCACTACTAAAACTTAATTTATTATTTTTCTATTTTATTTTGATTTTACGACCCTAACAGTTTGAGGGTGCCACTAATCTTGATTCAAAACCAAATGGTCTGAACTAATTAATTCGCGAGGAAATTTATGCGGGTTAGAAAGGAGAGAAAAAATGAGGTTAAGACCTGGAGAGTTTGAACGGTGGAAAGAAAAGGAGAGGTCTTGACATCTTACCAGCTAAAGGCGGGCCGCAGAAGATTAGGACCCCACCTGCCATCATGGAAAATCCAAGGCAAAGTGCTCTTTCTGACTCCTTTACAGACTTGAACAGCTCGATAACGAATGTTGACACTACCAATCCGTCCCCTAGGCTGAATATTATGACTACTGCAGCCAGTGGGGTGTAAGTCTTTGGCACTGTTAGAAGCATGATCGAGGCGCTACTCAATAACACGCTTGCCTGGTAGAGGAGGCGTGAGTTGACATATTTGAGGTCGCAAAGGCAGCCAGCGCTCAAACGACCAATGGCGGCAAATATTCCAATAAAAGTGAAAAGTGTGGAACTCTTATCTGCTGGAATGCCAAGATCGTCGCAGTGTTTTATCTAAGAACATAATGAAAGAAATAAACTAATAAGAAATCTGTACTGCAGCATGTCACACATTCCATATATTTTTGCGTCTCGCAAATGGAACGATTGAAGCGTTTGCCCTCTGGACTCGGCGAGTAAGCTTCTTAACTTGTACGTTTTGTTTACCCATTAAGTATAGGCCTTAATTTAATTTGTTGAAAAAAGCGAAACTTAAATTAAAATGCAATAATTATTGCATTGCATTTGTAAGCTATTGATTTTCTAAAAATTTGTTTTTGGGTATCTAAATGAGATCACGTAGCAACCTTCTGAGAGTGCTAAAATTAGCGAACACATCTGCAAGTTCTTGTTAAATCTGACTTTGTTAACACCTCCGTGATGGTTAACATCCTAAGCCCTCATCAGAGAGGAAACATTCTCTATTGATTGAGCTCCCTCTGACGTCATCATGACATACAGGAGTTGAAAATCATGTGATAATACTCTAGGGAACTGTTTCTTTCTTATTAACGGTATATGCTAGGCTAAACTTTCATGCTGCGTAATATGATGTAAAATCCATGCGCGATAGCTAATGCAAATTAATACCGCAACTCACCAAGTGTACGTAAGGAATCATCCGAACAAAGTTGAAAAATGTACTCATAACCAGTAAAACCAAAAATTTGGGGTTCTTACAAACAGCTATATTCCAACCAAACTTCTTTGAATTTTTCTCGCCTTGGGTCGACGAAGCTGTGGATCTGGAGCTATCGTGTTTCAGAAAGCAGCCCGTCAAGGACGAGAGAGCCAAAATACCCGCGAACATGAGAAAAGTCTTCCTCCAGTTTGACATGGCAGCCATCACCTGTAAAACGGGACCACATATCATAGTTCCCAGACCTTGACCGGCTGTCACAATTCCAAGAGCCACGGATCTTCTCTTATTAAAGTAGTGGGTCATAATCAATGGCGAGGAAAGGTAAATGAATGACGTACCAAAGCCGAAGAGTATACAAAAGGCTACATATAAAACAATGATGTTCGGGGCCAGAGAGCCCAAGCCGAGACCGACAGCACAGGACAGGCAACCTATGATCCTGGCCACACGACATCCAAAACGGTTAACGACGACACCAATTACAGGCCCAAAGAATAGAAATATTGCCATAATGATAGAGCTCACCCATGCTGCAAGAATAGTGAGAAAAGTAAGATATAAAAATAATAATGATGACCATGATGTAATGTTTAAAAAACGAGCAGGAGTGTTTTATCGGGTTTAAAACCACGAGGCGTAGCCGAGTGGTTTTTGACCCGATAAAACACGTGCTGCGAGTTTTTTGAACGGCTTCAAAAACATTCTTGGAAAAGCGTGTGTCAAGAGAGTTCATAACAATTATGCTTTTGTTCATTTTTTGTGTCAGTTTCTGTGTTGATAATTAATTAATATTCATAAGTCACGTGCAGTGTCTTTATATCTGATAAAACACCGCATACTAATAAGGATGAGGTTTATCGATATAAAGTCACTGCACGTGATGTATTATCTACCATTTGATAGGTTAATGGGCTTATGAATTATTAATTAGTTTTTGAAAATAATGATAATGATACACAATATCAATAATAATCATAATAACAGTAATAATAACATTGATAATGACAATGACAATAACATAGATAATGATGATAACGATAGTAATGATAAAAATGATAGCAAAGATGACAACAACAATGATCAATGATCACGGTCAAGTAGTTGCACACTTCAGTTAAAGTTACACGGTAGGATCTTGGTGCAAGATTAACGATACCCAGGACTTTGAGGTTAAATTCAATTTCCAAGATGACGGCATTCTCGTGTGAAAACGAGGCTGTAAAGTGTAAAATTTTTTAAAAAATACTGTTATTCAGTATTTGATATGTGCATAAGTGTTCTCTTTCTCTTAATTCTCTTCGTTTGTCCTACATAGTGTGAGAAGAAAAAACCGCAAGTAGGTCAGTGGTTAAGGGTTTTGAGGACCAGTGACGTAATATACTTTTCTGTGCATTTGTCTTACACGATTAAAACCCACCTCTGGCCTGTAAAAACGACTTGGATGCTACATAAACTATTCGTCAACACTTTTCACCAGATTACTGCTTAATGCTAGCCGAAGTATTCATCACTTCTCCTTTATTCCCGAGGGTGGGAAAGGGTTTATAAGCGACGAGTGATTAAGCCCAACATTAGTACGTGACGCGTGAATGTTACAGAAAGGCAACTGAGGGTTAACAGGGATTTGAAGTTTTTTCTTTATAATTAGTGACGCGTGAAATCCTGTTTAAAGTACACGTGTGTGCAAATTTTTCTAAAATTCGTGCGCAAAACGGGATTAGGACCCTTACTTTGCTACCCTTCCTTGAGCCGGAAATGGTGGATCACTTGGGTAAAAACTCTATCCATTCCCTCTTTGATTTTATTCGAAAATCAATGCGTGGCGTTACGTTGCGGACAAGAACAAGGGAGCAAAAATACACTGATTCTAAATTATACAACGAAAAGCAAGCTGGAATTTTTGATGTAGTGATTCTTAGACCGTTTCCCCCTTTCATTCATTGCTTTGCACGCATTTCATCGATTACACCCTTTTCCCACTGTGTTACTTGCTTCTTGCTGTTGCATTCCTTCTCTTCCTCTGTCAAACTGGAAAGGTACGTCACAAGCATAGAATCGCATCCAAATCGATACCGGCAGGATATCAGCTTGAAAGGAACGACTTGAATGGATTCGAACGAACTAACAAAATATGTCTTTTACATAATTATACAATTTCCTGTTCTGACCGTCTAAACAGGAACACTTTTTCTCTTTTCTGGGAGTAACGATTTTTCAAGCAATCCAGTAAGATCGGGACCTTGAACGCTGTTTATATTCATTAACGCTCCGTTTCCACAGCTTAATTATTATCATATGTAATGCGGGGAAACTGAAATTCGTTCAAAATACATATCGGTATAGTTCACAGAAATAACAAGCAGATCACTCCGATTTAAACAAAACTAACCTGTTCTTTCGCGACTTTCGTTGAAAGAATCCATGAAGACAGGAAGGAAAACACCGAGAGCGAAGATAAATCCAACCGTCAAGACCATACAAAATGTCGTACTAATACAAACAAACCACGACCAGAGGCTATCTTGCTTGAAAGAAAAAATTTGACCACGACAAGGAACCATGTCAACAGCTAACAAGACGGCAGAGGTATTTTATAAATCCTGCATTTCATCTGGTTCATCGCTAATGCTCATTGCAATCAGGGAAATCGATCGCAACGGGAGTTAAACAATTTTGTTTTCGTTTCCTGTCACGCTATGAATAAAAAAGCCGCGTCGTTGCGCCTTCAGGGAAAAGTTCCAGCGGCCTTTCACCTTTCAGCTAATCTAATGTCACATGCTCTTTAGTAGTCACGTAGACAGTCACACACAGTTTGCAATGCCAGTTTGGATAATCAAATGATGAAGTATTCACTCGCAGAGAAAATTTAGGAGTTCAGCTTCAATATATTACACCGAATGATATTTTTCTTTGATAAAAATTGCCCAAATCGGCTTCGGCGCAAGCAAGATAGTGGCTGGTCTTCTGCTATGTATGTTTGCGCCTTTGTCTGGCAAGCGGTGAACATTGGCCTTATTTTAAACTTTGGAGTCCTTTTTCCAGTCATCATGGAACGCTTTAACTCATGAAGACAAGATACATGCAATACACAGTTACAAGGTAGGATCTGGGTACGAGATTACCGGGGCATACGACGTAATAGCCGGTGTTTTAACCTCAAGGGCTTTTCTTTTTAATTTCTGGTGTTCTGGACAAATGTTTGCAACCTTTCGTTATCATCGTCTTTCATCACCCCGTTACCAGCTTTATCTTGCTTTTTTGAGACAGATTTTGATTTGGTCGGAAACAACATGATTTATGCATAAATTTTTACGCTTAATATATGTAACTTAAGTTTCGAATTAAATCATGTGTATTTTTGTATTTCTAATCACAATGTTTTCTTGAATAAAATCTCTATCGAGTGCCCCCCTCTGATTAAGCACTCACCCCACCCCCCCCAAGACCATGATGTCAAATAGGTGCCCCTCGTGAACAAGCACCCTCTGCCCCTTCTTCCTCAGTTCCTTAAAAAGTAGGGATTCAATGAAAACTTGTTCCTATTGCCACTTTACTAACAACTTTTTCAACTTTAACTACAGCAGAATCAGTACAGGAGAATATTTTCTTTCCCATTCCAGTTGTTTCTATCTCCACATGCTTGCCTACTCCCTCTATGTGCATATAAATTTTCGTCCTATTGCTGCACTTTCTTAATATGTGCCCCCTTGATTAAGCACCATCCTTCCAATAAGTACCCTTGCTTTAACCAAAATGTTACAGAAGCACCTGGGTGCTTATTGGTGGAAATATGGTATGTCGTTGTCACATTTGAATTACATGACACCGTCAAGACCATTTTCAGATCTTTTATTTACCTTCATTGACACTGACAATTAGTTCCTTGAGGTCTTTATCTGAAACACAGCTGTTTTTTCATTGAATAAGACCTCACATTTTGAAGAACAGTGGTTGATCCTGGAGATTCTTATTTTTGCACAACAATTTGTCATGATTACATTCTTGAGTTCTCATATTGCTAAATTCACTCTCTCCTATTGTAACTTTGGAAGGTAATGTCCAGGGTGGGAAGGGGTGCTGACTGAACATAGTATATAATAAAAATTTGGGATGCTGGTATATTAAAGTTAGTATAAATTAAAAATAAGGGAGTCTTGTGCCATCTTTAAAGAGCAATGAAATTGAAAAAAAGAGAGAAGAGGCCTAGTGAAAGATATATACCCACAATCATGAACAGACAACTTTACTAATAACAAGAATAATCTTATGACAAGAGGCTTGACATTTCTTCACCAAAAGACGTGCTTTGGCTTTCCTTAGAGACCTTCTCACTCAAAGGATGTCTTTTAAGGTTAATGTAATCAGTGTTGTTATAGATGCATACTTGTTTAGCCATGTTTATATTTATTTTGTGTTCCTATTTTGGTGTACAGGGTATCTAGTGGGAAATATTTTATGTATGAAACCCAACTAATTTATTTAAGTTTCAGTGGAGCTTCATATGTTTAACATAACTATTTCATCCCTTAACATACGAGGCTTGTGCAACAAAAAATGAAGAGAAATTTTTTAGCGATTAAGAAAGAAAAAATTTCCTAATAACATGCCGCAAGAGGTTCATTGTACTGAAAGGTCCTTTGAGAATTGGGCTGCTGAATGAGGCTCTAAAGCTTTTTCAGTGGCCTTGCAAGTAGGTGTTGCTTTCCTCTTCAATAATAAGTTTACCTATTTGTGGGTATATATCTTTCACTAGGCCGAGGATTTTTCTGATGGAAACTCCAGTGAGACTTTGAGGCAGTGGATCCAAAGCCACCTATCAAAGCTTGAACTGCTTCTGACAAAATCAAGTTTGTGTTTTGTTTATTTAACTACAGGTAATTGCAATAACTTTTTAAAAGTACTAATCACTCTTAAATGTAGTGACTGAGGTGTTGAAATCCTTTTAGCCTTGTGACTGCATACTGTGTCTACATCACTCTTTTAACCCTTTACTTCCCAGAAGTGATTAAAATGTAACTTCTCCTTATAATATCCATACATTATCGAGCAAGCAAGTAATGAGAATACTCAAACTTAGACGGGTAGAAGTTGTTATCTTGATCTATCACCAAATTCTCTTAACTAATTTACAAGGGAATGAGTTGAAGCTAGAAGAGAGAATTAATAATCAGATGTTGGGGGGTATGGTCCATAGTTTTTATAGGGCCATAGTTTGATCTCTTGACTCCATTGCAGACTAAACCAGTGTAGAAATTTGGGATGTGGTACCTTTTTCTCTCCATTACTATTGTGCCTGACTCCTCTTTTTGTAAACCCTTTCACCCTCGAGATCTCATTAGTTTTCCTCCTTACTGTCCATCTATAATGTTTCTTTGGAGAATTTGATATTGGATCAACTAAAAAAACCCCTACTTGATATTTTTTCTTTATTCTCATCACTTGTCTGCCTGCTATTGTATTGATATTGTAAGGAGAAATTAGAGGGTTAAAGAACAAAACTGCCTACATTTTGTGATTAACCTTAACCTTATTTTCCTTTTCAGCTTGGATAGTTTCCTTAGCATACTTTCCATTACTTTTTTCCAGTCCTGTGGCTGGTCGTCTGCTGGATAAATTTAGCTGCCACTTTGTCGCCATGCTTGGGGCGCTGTCTTCAACAGTTGGACTTGTTTTAGCATCATTTGCCAAAAGTGCCTTCGTCTACTATTTTACTTACAGCTTGTTTGTTGGGTTCGGTATCTGCTGTCTTAGTGTGTCAGGTTACTTGGTTGTTGCAAAATATTTCCATGAAAGGAGGCCTTTTGCCACAAGGATACTAATGTCTTCCGGTGGACTGGGTCTGCGCTGGCACCGCTTACTCAAGCTTTGCTAGACAGTTTTGGTTTAGAAAACACTCTAAGATTCCTTGGTGGAACTGTATTTGTGATCGGAATTACAGCGCTTGCGTAAGATCCTAGTGTACAAGAAAATGAATCAAATAAGGCAACAGCCAAACTGCAGGAAGAGAAATCGTGCCGTTTTCATTGTCTTTGCTCTGGCAATTTTTTCGGATCGCTTTGGGGAGTCCTTAGCTCAAACTCATGTAGTAAGTATTGAGGCCGTTTTTCTTTTTTTTTTTGAGTAATAAACAGATAATAACCGCAGGGGGCACTTACCAAGCTATTGATGATTTGATCAACTCGCTGAGGGTTATATGCTTGCGCGGACCATCGCTATTTCGGATCAATGTCGGTATCTGAGCAACTGCGCACTCACCCCTCCCCTGGCCCAACAACAGTCAACTGATAACAAGTTAGGGCTAAAGTTAGGTTGGGGAGGGGCAGGTGCGCAGTTGTTCAGAACCTGACACTGATCCCATACTTCTAGTACTTCATGGCTCAAACAGGCATGACCAAATGAATCTAAGTTTTTGGAACGACGTAACCATGTCTGGGGACGAGATCATTAGGTTAGGAGGCGACTTGACTAGGAGCCACATTGAAGAATGGGGAGAGTCATAAGACATCGAGTTGACCACAAAACTTGTGGGAATACGTTTTTACTCTTTGAATGTGTGAAAATTTGCGAGTGGTGGTGGAGAATCTGTGATTAGATCGCTTTCAAGATCTTGAATGCTCCAGATTATCAGAGGTATTTCAAAAAAAGGATCGTTTGAAAACTTTCCTTGGAACAACGATCATTTTCAGAATTTTTTGTTTGAATGTAGACTCTCTCGAACCTCCGTAGGCGATTTACGTTCGCAGATTAGTTCCACCGAGTAAAGTAAAGGATCGTAAAGTCGTTAAGTGGTATCCTTGGGTATAACACGCCGACATTTTTCCTTTCAGGTGAAGTATGCAGAAGAGCAAGGGCTCTCAGCTTGCAAATCCTCAGGGTAGCTGATGTTCTATGGTTTAGCCTCGTGTATTGCAAGACTGTTAGCAGGTCCTGTATGTAATCTAATGCGAATCAACCCTCGCTATGTCTTTCAAGTGGGCAGCCTTATTGCCGCGGTATCTGTTGTTCTTCTTCCTTTGCCAAATAGTCAAATTCGTTTCATTTTATGCAGTGTCTTTTTGGCATTGGAAATGGTTTAATATAAACTGCAATGAATGTTTTACTTTTAACTTGCGTGGAAGCATATAGGAGAGCCTCAGCCTTTGGCCTGGGAACTTTTTGAGTTCTTTTTCCGTTCCTTCTCCACCTCTTTTGATTGGTAAGTTTGATCAAGTATTTGCTTAACAAATGTCTATCACTATGCTTGTAATGGATTTTTCACATTTCCAACACAATTTTGCCCCAGTTCAACACACACCTTCCCAAAATCGAAGGTTTCGGCTGAAGAGTTACAATCATTTGCTGTGACTTCAGTTTCTCTTGAGGGTTTAAACCTGTTTTACCTTATATATCTTTATTACATGTGTTACTTGATTTGTTGGGTGAATCTCACGCTTAGGGAGTGAATTCGACAATTATTGTCACTGGTAAATTGTCTAAACGTCAGCCACGGTCGCTTACAACAATCCCATTATCCTCTTCTCCCGCGTGCACGATCACACACTATAGTGTGGGAATGTTAAAAGAAAATTTTGACCTTAAACTTTTTTACGACTAACGGTTAAAATTTGTCGATAGAGAGTTCTAGATCCGCGTTTGGTTAACGTCTAGGAGTCACGTGACCAGAGTTTGCAGTTTGACATTCACGTTTGAACTTCGGGCGAGGCAGTTTGAGGAAGTTGAACTCCTTGACGCTTTTTTTCTTCCTGTTGGAAAGTTCTCACGTATGTCTTATAAATATGTGTGAAGTGAAATCTTTTCTTTACAACCAATCTGTTTGAGATTCTAGGAAGCTAATCTTTACGCCACATTTTGTGTTTGAAATGAAGGATCTCCATCCTTTAGTAATTAAAGATGGCGGTGCAATGATGATTTTTTTTCAGGTGAAAGCCGACGACGATCTAAAAAGCTTAAAGTCTCGAAACTTCTAACTTCTAACCACAAGCCCTGACCACGGTTTGACGTTTGCGGTGAACATACCTAACGTGGTTCTAAAATTCTCTGATATAGTGCTTCTGCACGAGCGTCTCTTCAAGAGGTCTAACACTCACTGCTAGATCCCCGGCAAACCTCTCCCTGACTCGTCTCAAATCTCCCCATGTGTGGAGGAACGCGTGTCCCGCAGCACCAATGATGAGAGCCTGTTCACGAGCTAAATATATCTATTTGAGTTTATTAATCACGAAGGGATTATCTTCGATTTGTAGATGTTTATTCAATTTTATTCAAAAATGCATAAACAACATCGGACTCTACAGGGACGACGGACTCGCCATTTTCAAGAACACCACAGGATCTCAAGCATTTCAAAGAAACTTAAAATCATTTGACTACCTCGATATCACACTCAACTTGACGAAAGGACTCTTACAACCATACAGAAAACCGAACGACGAGCCGCTTTACATCAACACAAAATCTAACCACCCACCCACTGTCATCAAACAAATACCCACAGCCATCAATCGCAGAATATCAGCCTCATCATCCAACAAGGAAACACCATCTGGTTTAACCCCCCATGCAGCGAAAATGTCCAAACCAACGTCGCTAAAACCTTCCTCAACCTAATCAAGAAACACTTCCCACCAAACCACAATCTCCACCCTGCCTTTAAAAAGAACAACGTGAAAGTAAGCTACAGCTGCATGCCGAACATGGGCAGTATCATTGACAACCATAAGAAAACATTTTTCAATCAAACATGTAGTGTTTGCCAAAGCAACCTTTTTTCCGAGTTGGTTTTATCGTCTGGCACACCAATTAAAGCATTCCGATATCACTTTGATTGAAAAATGTCAAAACAGATCAAGGATATCAGTTTTCTTACCATGGCGTCCAAGGCACACACAAAATCCAACTTCTCACGTACTGCTGCAATGTTCAAAGAGCCGTTGAAGTTTAACTCTCATTGAAAAGTTAGCGTGAGTCAGAAAAACTCTCTTTTGTTATTCTCTTGAAAAAGGTGTGAAACATGGAATGATAGATATGCTAACAGTAAGTGTGAAACGTGTGAAAGCTTTAATTATTTTCACTTCAGTGGAATCTCGATTGTTCGGGTCCTCCGTTTGTCGTAACTCTTGATAACTCTTTTTTATGCTCGCTTGAGTCAAGTTCAAGCTTGGCTTAAACTTGACTTGTTCTGATAGACAAACATTTATCGGTCCTCTAGGTGTGGCGGATTTCCTTTACGACCTGATCACCAGATACGGGGTGGCGGAAATTGTGATGTCTGACCAGAGCCGAGAATTCGTTAACAGGGTTAAAGAGGAGCTGTTTCAGTTGTGTGGCACGGACTACAGGATCAGTTCGGCGTACCACCCGCAGTCCAATGGTCTTGATGAAAGATTAAATCAGACGCTAACGAGAGCCCTTGTGAAGTTCGTGAACGACAACCAAGATGACTGGGATGCGCACATCAAGTCCATTCTATTCGCCTATCGAACTAGCAAAAATGACTCCACCAAATTTACACCGTTCGAGTTGATGTTTGGCCGTGCATCCGTGCTACCCATCGAGATGGAAATCAGGTCAAAGCCCAGCAGCACCAACTCACTCTCTGACATAGACGGAGAAGCACCCTCTCCTTTTAATGAGAAAGTCCGTGTCATGATGAAGGCTCAGGCAATGCAGAACATTGACAAAGCACAAGAGCGGCAAAAGAAGTCGCACGACGTAAAGCACCAGCCACTAAGATTTAAGGAGGGCGACACCGTGTTGCTGAGGAACTTGGAGGTAAGAAAAGGAGGCAAACTGGAGCGGGCATGGTCAGGTCCCTATACCATCAGAAGGTGTTACCAAAGGGTTTCTAGAAGCTCCTAAACGAAGGTGGTATTGAGCTGAAAACATCATTTAACAGCTCAAGACTGAAGGTCTACTATCATCCTGTACAGTCACACCCAAACACGAACACTTCTGCAGAGATACCTTTCAAATCTGGTACCGACAAAGAGGACGAAGACACTTCGCCAGAACTTACCAAGTCTGTTAAAGTTAATCTCCTCAAAAAGGATCGTAATACCATCCTAAGCAACGGTTGCCTTTGCGACAACGTTATCAATGAATCACAAAACATTTTAAAAGAAGCAATTTCCGAACATTGGTGGCTGGCAAGATACGCTGCTGTGCCAAACATCCTTTACTGCTGTTTCTGAAGAATCTGTTCAAATTCACCACACTGGAAAAAATCATTGGGTTTGTTCAACGTCGATCAGTGAACATTTGCGGGTTTACGACAGCACGTCCAGGAAGAAGCTTACGTCATCGATGGAAATACAGCTGGCTGAATGTTATCAAACCTTGGTCACGGGCAGGACCCTTGTTGTGGAACTGCCGCTTGCACAAATACAACAGGAAGGGGTGGGCTGTGGCTTGTTTGCCATCGCCAATGCATACGAACTGGCAGCTGGAAATGACCCGTCGGCTATTTCTTTTGACCAAGGGACACCGGCTGTGACACCGGCAAACAATGGTAGAATCCAGTCTCGTTGCTATTTAAATTAACGCTTTCATGAACTACAGCTAATAAATGCAGTATCGGCAGGAAAAAAAATTGGAGAAACTTATCGAATTGGCTCTGCTTTACGGCAAGGCGAGGTGAAGACTCTTCAACACATCGACTACACCATTTGGTGGTTTCGCGACAGTCATCGCATTCGATGACTTCATGCCCCCTTAGCAGATCGCTGTTCTATTTGAGGTTTGTACTTTTGGTGGTTTCGGCGAGATTGTCTTCACGTCACGCCATAAGCAAGCTCGACAATTCCCCGCAACATCGAAATATTTCATGTAATGCTAAGCAAGTTAATGTCCAGCTGGAGCGTCTGATGTTCTGCAAAGACGTGTGTACGCTGTACCATACGACATTACGCCGAGCCATTTCACGCAGCGCTACACTGTTTGTCTGTACGCTGTACCATTCGACATTACGCTGAGCCATTTCACGCAACGCTACACCATTTGTGTGTACGCTGTACCATTCGACATTACGCTGAGCTATTTCACGCAACGCTACACCGTTTGTGCGTACGCTGTGTTACTCGACATAACCCTGAGCCATTTGACGCAACGCTACACCGTTTGTGTACTGTATTGCAAATGAGTGCTAAGCTATTTGTAATTGAGCTAGTCCATTTCGCAATTTCAATTTCTAGACCGTTTATCATTTGGCTTAACTATTCATGTTTAGGGTGTTCTGTTTCATTTAGGAAAACTAAACCGTCTATAATTTGACCATGCCATTCCTTTATTAGCTATGATATCCTGCAGCTGATCTTTAGACCAGCTTTGTATTTGCTGATCTATTTGACACCTTGTATTTTTGGTGGTGACGGCCGCCTATAAGTATCTGAAACAAGGCATGTATGTCAATGTATGTATGTCAAATTTCAAGCCGTTTTTCTTGACCGATTGTGAAGAACGGAAAATAAAGTGTATATAAAAAGTATCCGCAAAAAAGATAGATAGCAACTTTTTGAATTTTTGGCAGTTCTTTTGAGCGACTCTTAGGAATAACAGTGAGCCATCATCCAGAATTTATGGGGACAATCGGGAAAGGCCTAATCACAATGTTTCGATTGCATACTTCGAATTCTCTTGTGGCGATGATGTCGGCTTAGTACCCAGCTGTTATGACAACTTGCTAAATAGCTTTTAAAAAGTTTGATCGTGTAGACTGATCGTCCGCGTTAGAGAAGTCTTTATAAGAACTGTTATCTTTAATTCATCTGGTTCATCCTAAATGCACGTTAGCTTGAAAGCACACCGTTCTATCAAACGCACTGGAAGCTCAAAAAAATTCCTGTTTAGCTTCTTTTCACCGGCGACGTGTCCCTGCGCCTTCAAGAGCAAATGACAGCGGCCTATCCCATTAAAGCTGAAATAAAACACAACGACGGAGCAATTTCCCCCAATTGATTCAGTATTCTCTAGCGTAGAATACTCATGTAATTCTCTTCAGGGTGATGCACCGAAAGATGATTTGCTTTAATCAAAGAGGCCCAAATCGGCCTAAACGCCAACAAGATAGTGGCTGGTCATATCTTGTGTGTGCTTGCGCCTTTGTCTGCCAAGCGGGGAACATGGGCCTTATTTTGAGCTTTGGAGTCCTTTTTCCGGTCATCATGGAACGCTTTAACTCAAAACGACAAGATATAGGTAACATTATTTTAAATCTTGTTTTGATACAGAACTGTTGACCTTCTAGTGATGTTATCAATTTGACATCAACCTTTGATCGCCAACGAGCTTGGGTCGACATCCGGCTAGCTACATGGCATAAAACCCACTTTTTTCTTCTCTTTTTAGCTCTATTCGTGCGTAATTTTCAGAAGTAATAGACTGTAGAGCTCTACACTTGACCTCGGTACCTTAAATGATCCCTCAATTGAACTATAAATGACAATATCAGTGGAGGTTCACAAAATATCCCTTTGAAATATGGAATGGCATGGACTATTGGCTGAGTAGAGGAATGGCTTTGTACCGTGTGACATAAGATGTGCTGGATTTTCTCACATTTTGTCCTTCAGTGGATGACCTTCCCAAAGAATATATCTTGACCCTTTTATAGACCAAATAATGGCATTATTAACACCCTTTCCCTAGGCCTGCTCTAAGGGCTGAAGTCCAGAAGTAGTGAAACTCACTCTAATATGTAATTTATAAGTCTCTTTTCAAGTTTCACTCAGGATAAAGTGGTAAAAAGTAAAGCCATTAGAACCCCACCAACTCAAACTCCCAAGGGAAACAAAATTGATTAGAGTTGAGAGGGGGGCTAGAGTTAGCTGATAGTGCTTGACCAAAAAATTGGGTCAAAAGAGATCAGATCTTCTTGTTATTGGGGGATTCAAGTTTAGTGAGTTTGAGTCAGTGGGGTTCTACTTTGTAATCATGTTCTATTTTTTTTTTCATTTCTAAATAACCAAAAATGCTAAATCAATTATTTCCTAAATAAGAAAAAAGGTTATTGTGGTTATTTCTAAGTTAAGAAAAGGCTATTGTATTTGTTTCCTAGGCAACCTGAAAACACAAAAACAGGTTATTTAAAAAATGATCGAAAACATACTTGTAGTTATTTGCCAAAAATAACCAAAAACATTTATGTGGTTATAATTGCCAGTTTATAACCAAAACACAAAACTAATTGGTTATTTCAGAAATAACCAAAATGCAAAATAGTTATTTCAAAAACAGCAAAAGAGTACATTCATGTCTTTATTTGCCAAATGACCAAATCATAAAATTGGTTATTCAAAAAATAATCAGAAACATTAATGTGTTTATTTGCCAAATGACCAAATTGCAAAATTGGTTATTTCATAAATATCCAAGAAAACAATGTGGTTATTTGCTACATAACCAATTTTGCAATTTGGTTGTTTGGCAAATGAAGATGTTAATGACCTTTTTGGTTTTTTAGCAAATACCATAACCAATTTTACAATTTGGTGGTTTGGCAAATTAAGAGATTAATGTACTTTTTGGGTATTTTTTAAATAACCAATTTTGCAGTTTGGTTAACTAGCAAATAAACACAGCAATGTTTCTGGTTGTCTTTTAAATGACCTAATTTACAATTTGGTTATTTCTCTTGTCAATTAACCTAAAAGAAAGTGAGGAAGTGAGGCTATTTGCTAAATAACTAAATAATAAAATAAATTATTTTAAAAAATAACCAAAAGCCTCAGTGTGGTCAAAATGCAAAACTGCTTATTAAAATATAATAATGAAGGTTGAAGTGTTTTTGTGCCAAATAACTAAAGCACAAAATTGGTGATTTTAAAATCCTGGGAGAATTGTAGTGTCTTTTTACACCTTGTAAATATTTTTGCATGCCTGAGTTTTACATTTTTTTCAATCTAGAGTCTAGAGTGGTAACCATTTATAAGTCAATTCTATGTTTCATCAACAGAAAATAATTTAATTTCACATCAGTTTGAACATTGCACTTTTTGTGTGGCTAGTATTGGCTTCATTTTTTTCTTCTGAGTTTAAGAAATTTTTTAAAATCCTTTGACCCATAAGGGTGACTAGCATTACACACTAAGGTCAGCAACTTAAAAAAAGCTCTTGATCATTAAATAAATTCTCCTTGCTAGCTCCATAGGAAATGTATAAAGAGCAGTATGGAGAATATGCATTCTGGTGTTAGGGTGTAAGGGGTGAACTAACATCTTGTGTATTCCTCCCCATTGCTATTATTCCTTATTTGTCTTTTCTTTGATAAACGAAGGTTTGAATTGTGAGCTAGAACATTTTTGTGACTTATTATCACCTTCTGTTGCCTTTCAGCTTGGATCAGTTCCTTAGCATACTTTCTTTTACTTTTTTCCAGTCCTGTGGCTGGTCGTCTATCAGAGAAATTTAGCTGCCGCTTCGTCACCATGCTTGGGGTGCTGTCTTCAACAGTTGGACTTGTTTTAGCATCATTTGCCAAAAGTGCCTTCGTCTACTATGTGACTTACAGCTTGTTTGTTGGGTTCGGTATCTGCTGTGTTCGTGTATCAAATTTCTTAATTGTTTCAAAATATTTCTGCAAAAGGAAGCCATTTGCTACAGGGATACTAACATCTGCTGCTGGAATGGGTCTATTTGTGTTTGCACCGCTAACCGAAAGTTTACTGGATAGGTTCGGTTTAGAAAAAACTTTAAGATTCCTGAGTGGAACTGTATTTGTAACGGGGATTCCAGCAGTGGCATATGATCCTAATGTGCAGGAAAATGAATCAAATAACGCAACGATACAATTGCAACAAGAGAAATTCAATGAAAAGACGCAAACAAAGCTGGTGGATTGCTCTGTCTGGCGAGTGCCGACGTTTACCGTCTTTGCATTGACATTTGCGTTAGATCGCTTTGGACAGTCACCTACTCGAACTCACTTGGTAAGTGCAAAGCAGGCTCTCGTGACTGTTAGCGCTGCAGGACACGCCTTTCTGGACCTGCGGATCTAAATCTTCATTCACTCGGATGTTTATTTGCACCCAATTCATTGACCAGCTCCCAGTTGGCTTGTTAGCTCAATTGGTAGAGCGCTGCACCGGTATCGCAGAGGTCATGGGTTCAAATCCCGTACGGGCCTGAAATTTTTTTCAGGTCCTACTTACAACTACTAGTTTCAGTAGTGTTCTTAGCTGCGAGGATCTTCTAATTTCATCTTTCCACCGCAGTGCAAATATGTGAATTTTCATATATCTAAATCTTCATTCACTGCGGAAAGATTTTAGACGAGTTGGGGAGACCTTTGCCGGGGGTCTGGTACTAGTTATCAGTACACCCCTTGCAGATCTCTCTTGCTTGCTTGCGTTTTTCATGGCCTCATACCTTCCTACTGGCGAAGAAACGCCGCGAGTTGTACCGAAGCGTTAGTATTGAGGGCCTGTTTTTAAGCTATGACCGTGAGACACTGCCTAACAAATGGATGCCTTAATTGGCACTAAACAACCTGTTTCTGCCGGTTGTTCTTGCCTTCAAATTGCAGGGATAAAGTTTATATTCTTTGTCAACTGTTGAAATTGGAGAAAAACTGGCGGAAGATGGTGTAAGGTTTCGAGTCACTGTTTACAACCGATCATCAGTATATTTCGTTTACACTGTTCGCCATTCATTTCCTATGGCAGTGTTAAAGAGAATTTGTTTTACAATCAAAAGTACCTCAAGCCAGCGATCATTTTCTTCATTCTCACGGCCTTGATATTTTATTAAGTAGGGTTGCTGCGAGGAGCAGTTAGTTTTACTCTTCAGTAGGGGTTAATTACCGTTAAATAGTTAAGTTTGTTTGTTAGGTGCTTCATGGACGATCCACTGTAAATTCTCCGAGTTTTTCTTGATTTTCCAAGCTTCGTGCTATTTAATTGAACTAAGAAACTAGGATCGCAAAATCCTACGCTACTTTTTCTTTTTTCTCTTCAGGTGAAATACGCAGAAGAACAAGGGCTCCCAGCTGACAGTTCGTCAAGGTTATTGATGTACTTTGGTTTAGCCTCGTTTATTGCAAGACTGGTAGCAGGTTGTGTTTGTGATCTAACGCGAGTCAACCCTCGTTATGTTTTTCAAGTGGGCAGCCTTATCACCGCGGTATCTGTTATTCTTCTTCCTTTGACGAATAGTCAAACTCGTTTCATTTTATGTAGTGTCTTTTTTGGCGTTGGAAATGGTATAACTTTAACTTCAATGAATGTCGTACTTTTGAACTGCGTGGAAGCAAAGAGGAGAGCCTCAGCCTTTGGCCTGGCGAACTTTTTGAGTTCTTTCTCCGTTCTTTCTTCTCCTCCTTTGATTGGTAAGTTTTGTCAAGTATTTGCTCAACAAAGATTTGTTGACAAAGTTGATCGCTAGGACTTTAATAGATTAAAACTGACATATTTTTAGAATATTGTTTGTGACGTGTCGATGCTGTTTCATGTCGTTATCTATCATCCCAAAGAGTGACTTGCATCCTAACTCTACATACAGTATCAAAAAAAAAAAAGAAAAACTAAATGAATTGATCACGAAATTAAAAAAGCTCTTGATTTTCAAACAAATTCTCCTTGTCAGCATCGTAGCAAATGTTTATATAGCAGTATGGAGAATATGCCTACTGATATTGGGGCATTAAGGATGAGCAAGTAGGTACTTCGATAAGTTGTTGTTACGCCGGTTTGTAACAGTCACTTAAAAAGGTCTTATTTAGCACTAGTCTCATCCGTACGACCACACCCCATACTGTGGATGGCTACTCCTAAAGAAAATCAAGAACGAGTGAATAAAGTGGGCAAGGCTCTATAGAAACCGTGGTGCTGCGTCGGTGGGAGAGTATCACAGGATAATTTGGTATTATCAACTTAGTTGATAACGTAATTGGGCCACCTTAGTGAGTTTCAAAGCTGACGTCGCGCGCGTTAGCCCTTCGTCGTCGCTCTGACGTTGGGCTAACGCCCGAAACGCCTGGTGGCCAATTTACGTTATCAACTCAATTGATAATACCAATTAACCCTGAAATAAAGAACGAGGTTTGACTTTTTTGCCTTGTTCGTAGTATAGACTTAACCATCTAACCCGAAGATAAGTTGATATGAGTCGAGTAGCATTTCACTTTTTTTTTTCTTTTTTTCTCGCAGGTTTCATTGCTGATGAGTTTCATTCTTACAAGCCTGCGTTTTATTTGGTCGGCAGTGTTTTACTGGCCAGTACCGCTCTTCCATTTGTCATCTTTTGCGTAAAAGTGAACCGACGCGATGAAAGGGAACCTCAAACGCTGATAATGCCCGTGGAAAACCATGGTCAAATTCAGTACGTCTCTTCCTGTTAGAAATACGTACAAAGTAAATAAACTAAACCCCTTCACCACGAGCGACCTCGAAGGAATTATTATTATTATTATATGGGTTCATCTATTGGGTTCTTAATTTATGCAATATGGCCGCCGGCCACGGCGTCTTGACCTGCGTTATCTATTACCTTTCTTCGTTTACTCATGACTTGTTGTAAGTTTTTGTCTTTACTATATATTGCCTTACTGTCAAGTGACCCATTTAACATGCTGACGCGGAATGCTAAAACCTCTATGAATTCTACTGGAAAAGATTCTAACACTGGAAAAGACACAAACGCTTCGAGCACCGAGTTCGTTTCTCTAGCGACTCTGAGGAAGATGCTCTAGATGCAGGAACGGAGGTTTAAGAACATGCTTGAGTCGGTTCTGTCTTCTGTAAATACAAGAATCGACAAGGTTGTCAAATCTGTCGCGGAACTAAAAGCGAGCCTAGAATATTCACAACAAGATATTGACGACTTGAAGGAAGCTGCAGACGCCATAGACGAAATGGAAGAAGAACTTGATGACATCCAAACAGGGTTACATAAACAAGAAGAAAAATTGGTATACCTTGAGAACCAAAGCCGTAGAAACAATGTCCGCATCGATGGAATTCCCGAACAACACAACGAGGCCTGGCTGAATACTGAAACAAAGGTGAAGGAAGTACTACAGGAGAAACTAAACCTGAGCTTTGAGCCGATGATCGAGCGAGCGCATCGCACCGGAGCAAGACCAAGATCAGGTGCTGCTGATGGTATCAACACACGCCCAAGAACCATTGTGTGTCGTCTGCACGACTGGAGGCAGAAGGATGATATTCTTAGAGCCGCCCGAAGGATAAAACCATCTGGTATATTTGTGAATGAAGATCTCGCAAATGAGACCATCGAAAAGCGGAAAAGGCAGGTTGATGAGCTGAATGCGGCAAAGAGAGCCGGGAAGACGGCATACTTCGTGTTGGACAGACTTGTTATAAAGGAAAGACGTAGTGCAGAGCCCAGCTAAGTTTATTTACTAAATAACGATAATGTCGCTTACCAATTTACCGTTTAGTCACTTAGATGACAGTGACTTTGCTGCGGTGATTTATGAATTCAGAAATGGACCTGTTCATTTCGATCCCGAGAGACTATCTAACTTATTTATCAATCCTTTGAGTTCCGATTTTGAGCGGTTCTTAATTCGTTCGGATGATCTAGACCCTGACATACATTTTAATATTGACGGCGGGTGTTCTTATTATGTAGAAGATAAATTTAACGATACTCTTCAAAAAGAAATCATGATTAGTCGTGAACAATCGAATCATCTTTCATTGTTCCATTTAAATATTCGAAGCCTTCAAAAAAAGGTTGATGAACTATCGACCCTTCTAACCTCTCTAGATATAAAATTCTCCGTTGTTGGGATAACTGAAACCTGGTTAATGGATTCACCAGTTGGAGTCGAAATTGATGGTTATAACTTTGTTTACAAAAATCGCCCTGTTAAATCGGGTGGAGGTGTTGGCTTGTATGTATCAGACAATCTTGATTTTAGAATTCGCACCGATATTTATGCTGATGAAGCTGAGGTGATGGAAGCATTGTTCATTGAGATCATTCGACCCCATGAGAAAAATATCATCGTTGGTATAATTTATCGCCCTCCAAATCAAAATGTAAATGATTTCGTGACCAGAATGAACGAAATATTAGGGAAAATATCTCGGGACAACAAGATATGCTATATAAAGGGAGATTTTAATTTGAATCTGCTAAAAAATCAAAACCACAACGCCACCGGGGAATTCCTAGATGGCCTGTATTCTCACCTGTTTTTTCCGTTAATCACGTTACCTTCCCGAATTACTTCTCACACTGCAACTCTGATTGACAACATTTTTTCTAACCATGTCGAGCACAGTTATTTGAAGTCTGGACTATTAATAACGGATATTTCGGACCATCTGCCTATCTTTTCCATTTGCTTCGATCATAAGTGTACCCGCGAACACCAAGAGAACATATTTGTCCGTGACAAAAGCGAGCTAAACATTTCCAACTTCCTAGAGGAATTAGATTGTATTGATTGGCTCAATATAGACGGGTATAATGATCCTAAAATCTGCTACAGCAAATTTCTTGAGCGATACACTAAAGCTTACGAAACACATTTTCCTTTGAAGAAACTGAAGCGTCGCCTTCACTTTAGGAAACCGTGGATATCCCAGGGCTTACTTAAATCTGTCAAGCAGAAAAACAAACTATACAAGCAGTAAAGTAAATGGTTTGAACCCAGGAGTATCAGTAGTTTGTGTAGTGTGATCGTAGCAGTATATTTCAAACCCCTCTCTCTGGAACGAAGCGAAATATAAAACTTATAAGAACAAACTGAATCACTCCCTACGAATCGCGAAACGTTTATATTATGATAAGAGGCTAAGCGAGTCAAAATCCAATATAAGAGTCACTTGGCGTCTGCTTAATGAGGTACTAAACAGCAAGAAATTGAGACCTAAACCCAACTCTGTGTTTAAGGTTGATGATCAAGATATTTCTGACCCAATGGAGATTGCTAATCGATTTTGTCATTACTTCAGCAATATTGGACCAAACCTCGCTAAACGAATTCAATCTACGACCTCGTATAAGAATTTTCTTCCTGGTCATTTCCCTCAGTCAATGTTCCTAAATTTAGCAACTCAGGAGGAGATTATAGATATCGCATCTACGTTTCCGGCGGGAAAATCGGCTGGGTATGACAATATCCCTATGTCTATCATAAAGCGATCTATATGCAGCGTTTCCTCTCCATTAACACACATTGTAAATCTCTCCATTACTCATGGTATCGTTCCGGATGATTTGAAAATTGCTCGTGTCATACCTATTTTTAAATCAGGTGACAAAGCTCTCTTCAGCAACTACAGACCTATTTCTGTTCTACCGTGCTTTTCAAAGTTTTTGGAACGAATAATTTACAACCGTATTATGAATTATCTCAATGACTCCGATGTCTTATGTGATAATCAATATGGCTTTAGAAAAAATCGCTCTCCTAGCCTTGCGCTTATCGATTTGTGTGACAAAATTTCTTCTGCATTTGATAGAAAAGAACATGCCATTGGAGTATTCCTAGATCTTTCGAAAGCATTCGATACGGTAAATCACGACATTCTTTTTGAAAAACTCAATCATTATGGGATCCGTGGTCTGGCACTAGAATGGGTCAAAAGTTATCTTTCTGAGAGGACACAATTTGTCGAATTTAATAACGTTAGATCTGCCCCACAGGGGATTCCCTGTGGGGTGCCTCAAGGTTCTATTCTTGGTCCCTTATTTTTTATCCTGTATGTTAATGATTTGAACAATGCTTCCCTGCTTGATGCAATCTTGTTTGCTGATGATACAAACTTATTTATCTCCCATAATGACCCTGTTTACCTAATTAACACATTAAATAGAGAATTAAACAAATTGTCAACCTGGTTTGCAGCAAACCGGCTCTCCTTGAATTTAGCCAAGACTAATTTTATGGTATTCAAGCCTTGGCAAAAGAAGCAATCCTTTGAATTTCAAGTTTTCATAAATGAGCAGCCTATTCTTCGTGTTTCTGAGACCATGTTTTTGGGTGTTTTATTAGATGACAATTTGACCTGGAAATCGCATATATCCTTAACAGCAAATAAATTATCCAAATCTATAGGTATTATTCATAAATCTAGGTTTTTTTCTCTCTACTCACTCCCTTCGTACTTTATACAATTCTATGATCCTTCCATATTTGTATTATTGCAATTTAGCTTGGGCTGGTACCTATAAGTCAAACCTTCAAAGAATTGTAACCTTACAGAAACGTGCGTTAAGAATAGTAAGCAATTCTACATACATTGCCCATACTGGCCCTATTTTAAAGGAACTTAAACTCTTAAAATTTCATGATATCCATTCGTTTCAATTAGGTACTTTTATGTTTTCATTCGAGAACTCTACACTCCCTTCCAAATTCAATAACTTTTTTTTACTGAATAGTCAAATCCACAATTATAATACTAGGAATGCTCAGTCCTTCCGTTTGCCACTGTGCAGAACGAACACCAGGAAGTTTTCAATTTACTTTCAAGGTCCAAACTTTTATAATTCGTTAAATTCTGACATAACTAGTTCTCCCTCCTCCGCTTCTTTTAAAAGAAAGCTTAAGGAATTTCTTCTCTCTAAGTATTAGCTTCTGTAAGGCAGTAATTCTTAACTAACTTACTTAATATGTGTGTGCGTGTGTGTGTGTGTGTACGTGTGCGCGGTCAAAGTTAATTACCATAAGTCCATATTGTAATTCTAATATAAGATTAGTTATTTTAAGTGAGAAAACCTGACTTGTTATAAGCCTCGTGGTTTCTTTCAGGTTTTCTCGCCATTTATTTTCTGTCATCAATTTTCTTCATTTTTTTTTTCCATGTGTAAATGTCGTATATGGCAAATAAATATTGTATTGTATTGTATCTATTATTGGAAGAATGATTATTGCAGTTTGTCAAAAAATGTGCAACGGATTAAAATAAGAAATTAAAAGATTTTTATTGTGATAAAGGAGGACCCTAATCACAGGGAGCAGAGGAGTTTCATTTGTCTTTACTTCCAGCCAATTCGATTTTGTATTAGTCCTAGTCACTTCGGAGTACCATGAAAAGCGCGGTTTGCATTTTCACTGCAAGTACTTCAGCTTTTGTAACTGATAGACTTTTGAGGCTAAGCAACCTTTGATAGGTACTCTTTCTCAGAGAACCGATATACAGTCGTGTATATTTTCGCCAGCGTAGAAGGTCACGATGGCTTGTGAAGTGAATCTATTAGGCACAGAATCTGCGAGGCAACGTGGCTTACTCCTCAGCCAAATTGTCGATACTCCGCGGAATTCACCGACCACTATATTTGCCTGCTGTGACCTGATATTTTACATTAGTATGATTTCGCAACTTAGATTATATTTCGAAAAGCATTAAGTCAGAGGGCTAGACAT
Organism: Pocillopora damicornis; assembly: GCF_964200805.1. Classification (NCBI taxonomy): domain Eukaryota; kingdom Metazoa; phylum Cnidaria; class Anthozoa; order Scleractinia; family Pocilloporidae; genus Pocillopora; species Pocillopora damicornis. Next base: position 7,306,880 of record NC_142676.1, read on the forward strand.
CCAGTTGAAATGTTGCGTGCGTCTGCTCTGGTCCTCACGTTTAACCATCAAACTGTGAAAGTTAAACCGAAATTGATCCCACACATGAATTTAACCCTTTCACTCCTAAGAACTTATTTGTAATTCTCCTTACTGTCTGCTACACAATTCCTGAGATTTCAGCTCGGAGAATTTGGTATCAAATCAACTAATGATTCCCTTATAATTTTCTTTATTCTCACCACCTGTCCGCTTATTATGGTATTGGTGTCGTAAGGACACACTTTGTTTTGATTACTGGGAGTTAAAACTCAGTCGCTCTCGATCAATCACCTAAAATAGAGGAAGTATTTCTGTGGTGAAAGCAGCCGTCTATGTAGATAATTTATAATTTGCATAACGTTCGAGAAAAAAACACACACACACACACACGTTTCGAAAAACTGCAATTGGAGCAAGAAATCAAAATAGCTTGATTAAAGCGCCTAAATAAAAGGGGTTATTCACATAAAAATGTTAGAAAAAATTTCTAGGATTGATGGTGTTTACTGTTGAAAACTACAATTCATCAAATTTTTTTAACAATATTTACAAATGAATGCAGAAATATCTTTTTTATTTATCACTCGCGATTAGGCATTCGAATTTGCATTTCGTGACAACGACCTAGGAAGACAAGGAAACTGGCACGAACTCCTTAATAACCGTGAGGTCCTAACGGCTGCAATTTCAAAACGGCTTAGGTTTTTTGCCATCAACAGGAACTCCCTTTTTTTTCAAAACAGCACGGACCAACTGAGAAATGTTCGCTCTGACGAAGGACTTAGCGTTCGAAACGTCAGGTTTAGAAACTCTACGGTGGCTAATTTACATTATCAACTTATTTAATAAGACCGAATCAACTGGGAAATAGGGAAATGTTGAATGACGTTAGCTGACGTTTCGCTCTGACGAAGGGCTAACGCTCGAAATGTCAGCTTTTAAACTCTCTACGGTGGCCAATTTACGTTATCAACTCAGTTGATAATACTAAATTACCATGTTATACTTTCCCACCGACACAGCACCGCAGTTTCTGTAGAAACATACCCCCATTATTATCAAGGAAATACTCTTATTTGAATAACTGTTTGAGACTTACCACCATCAATCCCTAACCCTCACCCCTTTTTAAGATGCCAGTGAATTTCTCCTAACAGTTTCGTTACATTGTGCGGCAAAAATGTGTTGATGATATAAGACCTTATCAGCTGTGAAGTGTTTTATTTATAAAACCACAAATTATGTAACTTGTTTGGAGAGAAACGTAAGGCAGCGACCAACTATTACTCGATCTTTCTACAAGCGATAGAAGTGTCAAGTTTTTCCAGTTATATCGAAATTGTTTTAAGATTAATTCGTCAAAACTGTAGCAAGAGAGTCACAAAGACCGCCTTCAAAAAAATTGCAGTTCTTTCTAACCATTGCTTTCGTTTTTTATTTTAATTGACTACACTCGTGTTTGATTGCAAACAAATCAAGGCAGCTGTCATGGGGAAAAAATGATACATCTTGGATTTACGCTCTTTCTGAGTTTGAATTTGATCTCTTGCTCTCGTATCTTTTTTCACTAGTTTCTTCGCCGACTTGATTTCCGAGATTTTAAAAACCTCCCGCTGATAAGTTTTTATACTACCTTTACTTTGCTGGATAGTGTATTGATAATGTTATGAGAATTTCCGTGTTAATCGCTTCTGTGGATATGACTTTTAGTACCGTGAACCTTGGCATCACTACAGGCAATCCATAATCAAGGCTGAAATGAATCAGTTACACTGACGAATTAGATGACTTCGGTTATACTCCTTCTTAAAGCGTTCCCGAAATATTTCGCTATCAGTTTATTGAAGAATCTCTGGGTTGTCGTTCACTTTCAGATTTAGCAGATGACGCTGAGCAAACATAGATGCAATCGCCACAAGACACAAACTTAATGATTGAAAATATTTAATTGAAGTTACTTTTTCGTGGGCCTGCGGGGCGAGTGGTTTATCATTTTGGCATTTCCTTATGATTGTTTCACTGGATTTGTATAATCGTAGTGTTGTGCGGATTACAATTGCTGCAATTAGTTTGATTGCATCCTAACAGCTGGCATGCGAGACTGCGTGGGATCAGTCGGGGTTTCTGAAGGAGAACGCAAATGTTTTCGTGCAAACCAGTAGTTCTGTTGCGTCGACCATCGGTAACGATGAAATCACCATAAGATATTGCTAAACTCGGGAAATGAATATGAAGGACGTACGTTGACACATGTTTTATTCCAAGTACTTAGCTCTCGAATGATTTCCTTCATCCCAGCCCCGCTCAGCTCCACTCCCCCAACCTTTCCTCTGTTCATTGTAGACCTCTTTTCACCTGCACTTCATTCGCAAATTGGCGCATAACAACAGATATGTAAATGTTATAAAGGAAACTATGATACTACGTTAACGTTTAGCCTATGACGACTCAGAACGCAATTTGTCTGGACGCGCCAACCGACAGTAATTATGTGGATACAAAAGTAGAGACGTCAATCATGGTTTATCATGAGATCTTTCAGTGACCATTTAAGTTTGTGATTCTTATCTTCTATTTCATCCCTTGATTCACTGTGCTATGACGGGCTCTAACAGTACAACCCTCTCGCGCATCTCCGAAAGTCAGGGGCCGACAGAATATTTCTGCTCAAGAAAACAAGGTGACACTTGGATTTTAACGGACACGACAACATTCACGGCTTCCATCGTAACCTCCGCTGTTGCCTGCCCACTTACAGTTCTCCTGAACATTTTAGTGATCTTTGCAGTGAAGACAAGGAAAGAGCTGCAGAAAAACTCGAATATTTTGTTGGTCAGTCTAGCTGTGTCAGATTTGCTTGTAGGCGCCATTTCCATGCCCCTGTCAATCACTCGAGATGCGTTCCTTCTCAAGAGGAAGTTTGGTGTAACCGGCGTATCTATTTGCCGTATAGCGCTGGCAAATGACCTGGTTTTGTGTACTTCTGCTTGTTGTTCTCTGTACCATATGACTGGAATTGCTTGGGAGAGGCAAAGGGCGGTGAGAAAGTGGTGGAATTACAAACTGATTGTCACCAAAAAACGTGTTGTTTGCTGCGTGGTTATCTCGTGGCTGCTGTCCTTTCTGAAAACTGTTCTCGCGCGTGGATTAATAAGGGCAGGTGTGAACTACAGGTATGTTAAAATCGTGCAATTTATCGTCTCCTTAAACGTTCCGTTCGGCTTAGCACTGATTGGGTATTTTTATCTCATGGCTAACATCGCTGTACGCAGACGAAAACTAAATAACATGCGTGGAATAGCTGCACAAGCCAGACAAAGGATGGAGAGAAACATTGCCAAAACCACAGCCATACTAACATTCGCCTTACTAATTTTTTACCTTCCATCTGCGGTCGTCGTTTTCGCAAGCAATAAAATGCCCATCCTTCGGGAAATTTCAGTTTTCCGTTGGACCGAGTTATTGACCCAGCTTAATTCTCTGGCTAATCCACTCCTCTACTGCCTCATATTCAACCGGCATTTCAAAATCGAAGTTGTGAAGACGCTGAAGGGAGAGTACGAAGACCTTAGACAGTTTCAGCTTTCCTTTAGAAGGAGTAGTCGTAGCAGGCGTCCTGAAGTTTTACACGATTTTCAAGATTTTAAAGGAGAAAAAATACAAGAAGACCACCCGGAAAAGTTTGAATCCTGCGATGCTTTCTCAGCTAATTATACCAGTTGCCAAGAACCTCGGATAATCATGAAAGAGGTATATGCAAACTCCTCTGACTCCACGTCCTCTGATGCAATAAAGCTCGTCATCTGTGTTGATATTCACCAGCCTAAGCCTATCAGATGGAAATTGCCAAAGGGAGCTGCTGCGAAATATGATCAATCTCAGTGTTCCTTGAAGGACACCTGCAGCGTGCCTTGCGATGGAAAAACTATTCGTTTGATGTCGAAGAAGAGAAATCAGGAAGACGTCCAAGTTCCCGAACAGGAATATCGCACCAAGCGAAGTAACGAGAGTGAAGATACAAATGATTTCAAGGAACTATCAGAAGGAACAGAGGACTACTGGGGAAAGACTAGCGCCAGTGGTGTTTTTATGATACACGATGATGATAGCCCCCACGAACCGATATTTTGTCCCTTATTTTCTACAACAGAGGCTTATCAAGGGTGGGAAAATCACATTAAAACGCGGGATGGAATAATACTAACCTTTCAGAAACTGAAATGCGATACTTGCCAAATATGAAAAAGATATAGGGAAGACAGTTCGTTTTTAAGGTCAATTACCCGAAAACTGCCAGGGCACATCATGTTAATTTTCTAATTAAGTTTTTTATTTCGCTCTTTTGTTTTCCTGGCTTGCTGCCCTCATTAATTCCGCCTCCAGGACTGCCATCTTAGAATCGTCTTGAATTCTTTATTAGGGACCTTAAGCAAACCACGATGGCGACGGCAACGAGGACATGGAAAAACAAAAGATCTAATTGGCAGAACAATAGCATAGCACGTGCGTTTTAAGACTTTGTACCTTTCTTAGCCGTCCTATGCAAAACAACAACGTGAAATCACCACAATTTGCGTCGTTTGCGAACCGAAACCGCGACGGCAAATTACTTCAATTTTCATTTGGAACTCAACGCTTCGTTTATACGTTATGCTGAAGCTTAGGTGTGGCGCCGTTTGAGACGGTAAACAAATACAACCACTTTTGAAATTCTAATTAAAGGCAGAAATTCATTTTTTAATCAAAGTCTTCTTGGTGTTGCCGTCCTAACTGCTTGAGGTCCCTATTATTATTGTTTCTTGTGATGTGATGGACATGAACTGTTCACATAACTTGTTTTCATTATGGGCGTCAGTCAAATCGACAGTTTTAGATCTCAATAGGTGAGTTGCGGTAAGGAATTGGACTCACAGTCTCCTGAAGACAAAAAAAAAATCAGCCTGATAAGAGCAGTCTGAAATTAAAAACATAATAAGAAAAAAGCAAGGGGAATAAAAAAGTGGCTCGGGTCTTTACGCAAGTTGGTCGATTTTTAATTGTCCTCCGCAAAGTATTTCAGTTTTACGAAGAGTCAGGCTTTTCTGTCATAAACGTCCTTTCAAAAATCGCCCACAAGTCCTGCTGATCAGTAAATCAGCATGCAACTCGCTAAATTACTGCACATCGGTGTGAACAAACAAATAATCTACATTGAATCAATCGAAGGAAATAACTTGAGTCTGGAATACTTATTTCTTGATATTAGTCCAATTTGGTGACTTTTGGACTGGGTATCAGTTTCTGAAAGCGAAAAAGGTAGCGTTGAAATCTAACGAAGGATTGTGTCTCTAACTTTCTAAAGTTGTTTCGCGATAGCGCAAGTCCGTAAAGTTTCGTATGAAGATCATAGATACCCAAAACCTTAAGATTTATCCTCCCTTGCCAATGCAAGCTCAGTCAGCTACGTACGTATTTTACTGTACTATGTAATATATCAGTATAAGTATTATGACCTGAAAATAATCATTTGAAGATAAGGACACTTTTCAAAAATTGCAAAAACTGTACGAGTTCTTAAAGTCGATCCGTCTCACCGGAAGTCGATCCGCAGAAGAGAACAAAACGCAATTTGCGTTAATTGGGGGTAGTAGATGTGAACGAATCGAAACGATTTGCACGGGTCGATTCGATGCGTCTTTAGTTAAGTCGACTCGTCTAACCGGAGGTCGATTCGCAGAAAAACACAATACACCCTTAGAGGTTAAATGTTCGGGTCTACTCGACGTAATCAAATGCAAAGCCAGCAAGATTGACATGCTTGTAACTATGTACATTAGAGTTTTTACTGAACCGCATATTAAATCTTTACTATTTTCCAAAATCAAAGAATTTTCGCTTTTTCATCTGATAATAGTCAGTTATTTAGTTCAAAATGACTAAAATGAAACACGCATGATTCCCTGTAGGGGAACAGGGAATCATGCGTGTTTCATTTTAGTCATTTTGAACTGTCTTCCGCTCTACACTCATGTGTATTGAGTACTTTCCAACAGCATTTGCTACAATTTCCCACAATTAATCAGTTATTTATAACTTTTAGCTTTTTTGCTTTAACTTCACAATGTGCGTTTCTCTTGTAACACAAAGGTTGTTCCCCATCGAAGATGACGATTAGGCAAAAGTATCAGCGACTATTTTTGCATCAACTTTCAGAAGGCCTTTACTTGTGAAAGATTGTCCAGAATTGAGTTCCATCCGAAAAATTTAGCACCTTAATTGGTTTGTTTCGTCTTCCAGGTCTTTCATCAATTCAGAGGCAGTTCCTCCCCGCAGCGCTAAGTTGCAATGGGTTAACAGCTTTCAAAGTTATCACTGAGGCTGTCAGTAGCATTAAACTTCGTCACTCTCTTTTGTCGCCCTTATTTCTTCCCGCTGATTCGCGTTCCCTTAGGCACAGCAAGATAAATGGAATACAAAAAAATATCATACCCATGGAACCAGCAATGTAGAATGCCAACTCATAAGAGCCTGCTTGGTCCGCGATGAAGCCTGCCAATTAAAAAGGGGAGCCACTATCAGTACAAGATGACAGTTTAAGTCATCTCAGTAGAAAATACCCATTCTCACTAGGATTAAGGATGAAAGGAGGTGACAATTTGTCGGCTGTAATGAGTGATTTCAATAAACTTTAGTTGGCATAGAATGATTGATGAGACCGATCAAATCTTCCTTTGTCTCAAGCGAAAAGCAGAAGTGTTTTATTGGTACAGGAGGAAAAACTAAGTATAACATTCCTTGGCTGTACGAAATTGAATGAGCCGGCAAACTCACGAAGAACCGTGTGGAAGGAATTCTTTGCTATTCACGTTCCTTAGAAGGTCGGCTCTTCGAAGTACAATGAAACCACTGACTGAACTTGTGATTTGGAAGTCCAGCTTAACCCAATATTTTTGTGAACTATACAAAACTAATAAAGAATAAGGGGGGGGGGGGGTAATTTTCTAGAGAGACTGCGGTGCTGCGTCGGTGAGGAAGTCTAACAAAATAATTTGGTTTTATCAACTGAGTTGATAATGTAAATTGGCCTCCGTATAGAGTTTCTAAAGCCGACGTTTCGAATGGTAGCCCTTTGTCAGCGCACTTACTAAAAACTAATTATGGTTTCGCTTTCTGACATCGTGGTTCTACAGACAAGGTGTCATCTTGAAATAAGGCCACCTAAATCGAAAAAAAAGAACATGGGGCTTTTTCCTCCTAATCAAACTCGTGTCACGCCCGAGCACGGTTAAGGTTAATGAATTTTCGGGACAAACAAAACATAATCATTTATAAAACTATTGTAGAGCTACATGAGTAACCAAAACCACGAGAATTTCACTTCACAACTGAAAATATCATTTTACTAACCAGCTAGTGGCGCACCAACTGTCGTGGAAATCGAGATGAACATGTTACCCAATCCAAATGCGGAAGCTCGTCTTTCAGGCTCCACTGCGGTCAGCAGCAGAAGATTGGTTAATGAAAGACATATTCCATCTCCGATCCCATAGAAAACGCTAACAACACAGAGAGGGAGATAGGCAGAGACTACACCGAATGATATCACCGCCACAGCAATGGTAAATAGTCCAATTTGGTAAACATAAATCGGGTTTATCCATTTGATGTCACACAATCTACCGGAGGCTATCCGCATAACGCAAGAGCTAAGGCCATAGATCATCAGCAGCTTGGAGGACTTATCTTCAGGGATACCCAAGTCTTTGCAGTACCGAACCTGTGGTATGTTGAAGTAAATAAATAAGAGGACACCTTTGCAATCCGTAAATGAAGTTATCAATTATCACTAAAACTGTTGGCTGTTGAAGACATCAGTCCATAGTCCGATTCATAGGTCAGTTCAGGATCCAGTCCAGTTTATCTTGCCAGCAGATCAAAATGTATCCCCCTCTGGATACACTTTTACTTATCAAAGGCCATGTGACCTATAAGAGGCCAGTAAAATTCGAATCTAGAACACAGAAAACCGCTGGTGTTTCGGGAAGGAGATCGAGTCAATAAAGAAAGTACGGTGACAATCTGACACGAAATGTACAGTATATGTTACCACTTACCAAGTGAAACTGGGGTGTATTTAGTACAATGGATATTCCTGTAAAACTCAAAGTTACAATGGCAAAAGTAGGTACTTTCCAGACTGAGAAATCGATAAGTTTTTGCTGGTTTCTCTGCGGTTCCTCGGTACCTTTCTTTGTGTTTTCTTGCACCACTGATGCTACTTCTTCCTCTACATTAGGATCAAAACTCAACGCAAGGAGACAGTTCGCCAAAACTACACCACCAAGAACCCTGTATGCTCCGCTGAGGCCAAGGTTATCGATCAGAATTTGAGCAATCGGCACTAAAGCGAAAATCCCCAAACCAGTCCCCGCTGTGACCAGCCCGGTCGCAAACGACCTTCGCTTGACAAAATACTTGGCTGTTATTAGGAAGTTCACTGTCCGGCAGCAGCAAGCCCCGAACCCGAACATCACGCTATGAGTGAGAAAGAACAGCTCAACTCTTCTTGCCAAGGAAGTTAGGATGAGCCCCAGGGAACAGAATACAGTGCCGATTATCGCCACGTAACGCGAGCCTAAGCGGTCACACAATCGACCAGCCACAGGAGACAGGCAAAAGCTCATTCCAAAGGCTATTGAGCCAATCCAGGCTGTGGATAAATCAAGAGAGATAACACTTCACACGTTTTGGTAATACTTCATTAATCAACAACAGATTGTTAAAACAAAGGAAAAATAAACCAGTCATCTCCTTCACAGCCGCTGTTTGCCTGGGGAAAGAGCGCGTTGCGAAGGAAACTTGAGAGAAAGGGCGCATTGCGAAGGGACATGATCCGATATAAACCTAATTTTCACAAATAAAACTTGAACGATATGCGTTTTAGCGAGTTATCCATTTCTAGGTTTACTACATAAGAGAAGCCTAAGGCTGCACAAGCCAAAAATCCGAGCTCAAAATGACCGGGCGGCCACAGATTCCAGCGCAGAATCCAAGCTCATTTACTGAAGTCGATAGGCCGACGCGACTCTTGCTGTTTTCGTGGTTAGGTTACTTCGAAGTAACTGACCTTTCGACCTTTGCTCTGATGAGCATGTCTTTAAAAATTATTTTGAAACTGTGGGAAGCTTTTTATAAATCTTGTGAGGCTTAGGCTGCCTCTAAACAATTTGCCAGTTGCTTACTTGTAATAGGATCTTTTTAAGGATGGTCATTGATGGGTTATGTTGATCATATGGCTCGTTGCACTTTGTTTTTCTCCTGGAGTGTTGTTTTCCTGATGTAAATGGCTTCATAACATCAGCGTATCTCTGTCGCTTAGTCTTAGTCCAGACGTTGCGGCTGTTTAAGGTCACCCTGACGCCCACCCTATCACAGGCGGCCAAAGTTCCAGCTGTGAGATGATCATCTTGCAAAATAAGAGTCATGGCGCAAGCATTGGAGTTTGTATGGGGATATTAACGACCGCTCTTAGGAATAAAAAAAATACGGTCAAATTCTTAATGAAAATACCTCAAATTACTTCCACAGTGTATCGCTTATTATCTGACTGCTAACTATGTTGAAAAGAACCCATTTCAGCGTGTTATCCATTTCTAAGTTTATTACGTAAGAGAAGCGTCCCTTACGTAGTAAACCTAGAAATGCATAACGGTAAATGGAGAATTTGTCATTTTTTATTACTAAGAGCGGTCGTAAATATCCCCATACAAACTCTTATAATTTCGCAAGATGATCATCTCACAGCTGGAGCTTGGGCGGCCGGTGCTCAAACAAACTGGATAGCTAACGACATGATTGCACATTACGAGCAAATATAATTTTTTAGGGTTATTCATGAGGGTAAAATAGGGCGAGGAAACATCTCACTCACTTACGCAATCTGATTTTTAAATAATCTAAAACTCATTGAAAGCACTCGTATAAGAAATAATTTTGCAAACAGACTCACCGGTGAATTCTCGGCTAGTATGAAAGTCGTCCATAATGGCTGGCAAGAACACACCAAACCCTTGGCAAATACCCATCACAAGGACTTGAGGTGAGGAAGCACATAAACAGACGACATTAGACCAAAGACTGTCCTTTTTTCGAGGGCTTTCCGGCCCGCAACTAAACCTCATTACCTTGGCCTGCGAGAAATGCCACGTAATGAATTTGCAAGCGCAGAGCTTCTTCGCTTTCTGGCTGCGCGAAGAGTGGGGCGAGAGCGAAAAGGTCGAATGTTGCTCTCGCGCAACGAGAATGCGCAAAGCTCATCGTTCGTAGGGGACTACGTTAATCAATGAAAACAAGAGAATACCAACAGTTTCTAATCTCTTAGTGAAACTAAACTGATATTTGGCGCACGAAAAGTACTATTTTTTACTAGTATTCTTTGGGACATTGGTTACGACATATTCGTCCTCGAGTAATAAGAAGTTTGTTTGAAAAAATCCACTTTCCAGTTTTTTAAATTTTTTTGTTGAAAACGAGCGGGTGCATCTACTCACTTGTAAGAGAATAAAAACTTATAATCTCTTGCTTCTACTATAGAACCTTGATCAACGAACCTCTATATAACGAAGTTTCCAGTAAAACGAACGATATTCTTTAAGCCGACCAAAGTTACAATAAAATATATAGGACAAAACCTCGATATAACGAGATCCTCGTTAACACGAACACAATCCCGAATCCCAAACGTACAATATACTATACTTATATAGACACTAAACATAAATGTTCTTTAAAGTGATCGTTTCGATCCCAAACTGCTGGGTGGCGCGATGTCACACTACCATTTGCGTTTTTCCACAAATTCGTTGAATCGAGGTTTACGATGAAACGAACCCTTGATATAACGAACCAATTTCCGCAGTCCCGTGGTGTGTACCTCGTTAAATCGAGGTTCCACTGTAGTTAATGCTTCTTGACGAAGATTTAGTTCTTTTCTTTCTTATGACATTCACTGTAACAAAACGAAAATGCTTAAAACATGTCCATTTAGTGTTTTTTTTAAAATTTAAATCCGAGTTAGAGTTCTAAAAGTTCACGATGAGTGATAATCAGATAAGCAGGTTTCTTTCATTTTTTGTTAGGGAACCTGAAATATTATGACAGTGCAGTGATATGCAGCTAGAAAACTGTTTTAAGAAGACGAACCTACAAGTGTAAAATATCTACATCTTTATAAGCCTACAGACAACTTCATCTCAAGTTAGTGTTTTGCATTCACTTTTTGACAAAGTTTTAAGAGTGATTGTCAGTAAAAATCAAAGAAATCGTGGCCACGGTCAAAAAATCGATTGCGCTCATACTTTGTCAGTTTGAAGGCCTAGGTAAGTAACTGAAGGATATGAGGTTAGTTTTTTGAAATATTCCATATAACGGCAGAAAACCACGAAAAACGGTCACCCTACCGGAAGCTGGGATTTCACCTAACGGAAACTCGAAATTTTACACTTTTCAGCTTCTCGCTACACAGACGTTTACATAGCTGTGAATCTTTCTTAAGTATAATTGAATACATTGATTCTTCCTTAGTCAAACCATGGGAATTATTTTTATCTCTGCTTATTTGTGAGCGAACTGAGACCCGATTAAGAAGACAGACTTTTCTCATTTACGCGAAGGTGTAAAATAATCCAAACTCAGCGACGAAAAAAGCTGACCGGTAGTTCTTCAAATCCTCTGATATTTTAACCAAAGACAGTTCAGTCATTGATTTTTAGGTATACGGTTTTAAATCTTTAGGATCTAGTAGCACTTTTGCATGAACGCCGATCAAAATTCGATAAAATTCCAATTGAGCGCCTTTGAAATCTACAACTCTACATAACAATGCACTATTGAATAACTTAACTCCTCGGCCAAAGTTTGTACATAAAACATGAGGGTTTTACTTTCTTAGCGGTTTGAACCTTTTGAAAATATATTAATGTTAAATATTGTCTACACAGGTAAAACAAACTATGAAACACCAAAATTACCACGAGCTGAAATTAAATCTCACAGCTAGGCTCGCTCCCTAATCTGTGTCACGCACGAGCGACTTCGCTACAATTAGTACAGTAACAAACAGATATTTACATCTGTTAATTTACAATAAGTCTTATTTTAAAATATCTTACTCAACGATGTGCCAGGTTCCCCAGTTAACTTGCTGAAGTAAAAATAAAAGAAAATATCATAATAGCAATTCAAACTGAAACGATAAGAATTGATTTTATTAAGAATGAGAAGCTTTATGCAGTCGATAGCCAATCAGAAGTACCTGTTCTCACGAAAATTGCATCGTTTTTTAAATAAATAAATCGAATTATCTTTATCTGTGAAACATTGCATCTAAAACCAGAGTTTATTGTCGGGGAACTTCATAGAACAGCGATGTCTTGCTCGTTCTTGAATATTGTTGGTGGGATTTGCGGCGCAGACGAACGCACAAGTTCTTCAACTTCAGTCACGCCTCTCACGCGGTGTAACAGGGATATCAAAAATCACAAAAAGTCGTTGAAATTTTCCGGAATTGAAACGGAGGTAGAATTAATTTTGGCGAGATGTGGATGTTTTCAAAAGCCGGCGAATTTATCGGATATAACTATCTGTCCGGTTCATCGTGCCAAGTTAGGTTTCGGTTGGCGAAGGACGGGTAATCTTTGCACCATCCCGCAAGTTGTTTCTGGTCACTGCAAGGAGCTGAGGAAGGCACCCGCACTGGAAAAAGGAATAAATTTATTCCAATCCATGAAGATATTTGAGCTTTCAAAACAGCTCGTCCCTGTGGGCTCAGGTAAGCAACCAACTACTTGATGTTCTACCAAACAGAAACTGTCTCCAATGAATTATTTTTAGTCTATTCATTCTGATGACTTGAGATTATATGAAAGAATCATTTGTCTAAACGACGGAGAGAAATAAGTAAGGTTGATGAAGGACATTTCGTTACTTATCTCTTCATTCAGTTGTCCAATCCAATTTTTTTATAACAACCTTTATTTCATTCCTCTCATTTTTTTATGGATTGCGCTTATATTAGTGTGTGCACTGTATAGTGCCCTATCCACTTTGTCGCTAGGTATGTGAGTGAGTGAGTGAGTGAGTGAGTGCCGGTGTCCGTAAACAAACAGGTCCGCAGCGCGTGCACAGCACCACCCACATGTATACAATGAGTTCCTATTTTTTATCAGTATCTCTCAGTTCGTACGCGGGGTGTGATTGGTCAATTTTGCGCAGCCCACTAAACTCTAACTAGTTTCCATTCCCGCGCGCCCGATTGACCTCAGAGACATAATGAATATCTTACGAACCTCGTTTCACGGTCTGTAACTTACAGTACGCACCTGGAATTCGGTTAGTAGGGGTTAATTTACTTTGTTTAAAACATTTCAATTTCGTTTCGCAAAAAGCCACTTGAGAAAGATATAAACAATAAACAAAAAAAAAGGATAGTCTAATCACAATGCCACTCCCCCCCCCCCCCCTTCTTCTCACCTCTTATCGCGCAGTCAACTTTCGATTGTTATTTTATTCTGTGGGTCGACAAAACTTCAGACTTTTGTGTTTAAAAAATACGCACCTTTCGGTAATTTCGGAGTTTTGACGGGAGTTTGACTATGTTTTTTCTAAAGGAATTTGCGTAAAATGCAGAAAGATGCTTAGTGTGTATAAGGAAAGAGCACCTGAGAAATGCCAGATGACCGCTGAAGTTTCAGAGATCGCCGAAACCTTGAACAAGTTAAACCTGGTGAGTATACGCACATGCTTTATTATATAATATGAAATACCGGTGGCAAGACACTTTCCCAGTTATATCGCCTATCAGAGACCTTATAGTCTTTCTGTCATGTCAGCCCATCTCTAAACGTTTCTTCAGGCCACCAATAAGCATTCATCCTTTCACTTCACAAAGTTATACAAACTCACAATCCAAAATCATTATGACGTCGTTTACGTCTTGATCTATTTCCCACACTTTAAAGTATATTTAAGGTCTTTTTTTTAATTTTTATTTTATTTGCCGGGGGGTGGGGGGGGTGGGTGGGAGGCAGGCGAGGGGGCAGGAGAGAGGAGGATGTAGATTGGATGGGTGGCCAACCCTCTCCATTGTGTATCTGCAGAAGTAAGAAAATTAATTTGTACATCAAAACCTAAATACGTTATATTACACCATTTGAAATCTAAAAAAGCATGTGTCGAGGACTGTTAAATTACTTGTCCTATGATATGTGTCCATGGAAGCCGAAATTAGACAGCTCTTAATTAGAATTTCGTTAATTTAAAGTTTAACTGGAAAACTTGGTAATCCAGAGTCGGAAGCAGGGTTCGTGAATGATATAAGGAAGTCATAGGTGTTTTAACACTAACTTTACTAGAAATATCGAACTGGCCCGCGAATCGTGGGCGAATCTTTTGTTCATTGTATATAGAAAATATTTTAACTTTTTCGCACTACAGGTCGATCATGAAGCTGACACTGATATTTCCCTTCCTGTACCGATCACTGATACTGAATGCAAAGAAGGTAGATCTAAACGAGAGAGTCTTTACGTGCCAGACGAAGATTCGCAAGAAAGCGAAGATGACATAAACTATGTGCAAGGTGAATCCCTGAAACAGCTCAATCGCTTTCTACAGCTTCGTGACACCAGCCCAGTCCGCCACGTACTATCAGTACCATGGAATGTAGCTCAAAGCCGTACTAAACGCCGTTATTTGAGAAAAGCTGAACAGTGTGCTTCAGCAGTAATGGAAGTCCTTGCTCCTGAAGATTCGAATTGCTTGTGGAGGGAATTATGTGAGCGCGAAGTGAATCGAAGAACAACTGGCGGGAAAAGTTGTAAGGAAGCGGAGCTTCTTCAAGCGTTTGCCGAGAGTTATTTGAACGCTCAACACTGGAGTACCCGTCGGCAAATACTCTCAATCCTGGCTGACAAGTTGTCTTTCAAAGAGGTGCAAGAATTTATCCCAACCCTGACAAGTTACCGCTTTGACATAGCGCGACACCACACCCTGCTTCATGGAAGAGCAGAACCGATTCCTCGCCAAGAAAACAGGAGAATGAAAGTTGACCAAGGAAAATTGGAAGATTTCATTTCATTTATCACAAGTTCACATGTGATTCAAGATATTCCATTTGGCGAAAGGCTTTTGAAGTTATCAACCGGTGAGGTTATTAAAACACCAAATGTAATCAGAATGATGATTCCGGAGCGTATTGTTCAACAGTACCAACAATATTGCAGTGAAAGAGGTTTTGAGCCCATGAGCAGGCGAACACTGCATAGAGTGCTAGATGAGTGTTCTGCGTCTGTTAGGAAGTCTTTTCAAGGACTTGATAACTTTTCATCTCAAGGAGCAGAGGCATTTGATGACCTGGACAAAGTGGTCGATAAACTGGTTGATTGTGGAAAAACAGAAGTGTGGGCCAGGGAAATGAAGCAACAGTTGCGCTCATCAAAGCAATACCTGAAAAGTGACTACAAGGTATTTGATTTATTTCATTACACGGTTTGTTATGAAGTACTTCAAAAGAAAGGCGCAAAACTGACAGAAAGTTGATGCAACAACACAGCAAATTATTTTCCTTAAGTTCAAATCTTTGAAAATGCATAATATTGATACTTGAACTAGTTCCAGGTCCTCTCGTGCGTAACTTAGGAAGGAATTATTGTCGATAACCTATAAGTTATATTTATACATTTTGCAAACAAAGGGGGACCGTCGGCCTTTTCAATGTAATTGTTTTATAGAAATAGTAGTTAAGATCAGGACGATATAATTACTGTATTTCCTCCGCTAAGTGCCCGGGCGCTGGATCGAGTCAGGAAGGGGCTCCTAATATGGAGGTTGGGCGCTTGTTCCAAGGGCGATTTACTTAAGAGGAGCTCGCTTATTGGAGGAAATGCGGTGATTGAAATTGTTTACGTTTTTGTTGTCTTCGGCTTGTTTCAGGTCCATGTGGTTGAGTCTTCGAGCATTGCTGATCATTGTAGGACTTACGCCTTAAGTGACTCAACAGACTCTGACTTCCAAGGCCACTGCAGTCATTCACACAACGAAACATGTGCATAGTGTTGCCAGCTGCAAGAAGTTCTAAGCATCTTGGAGAGTGAGTGTTCAAGTGCAGTTTGTAACGAGGAGCAGAAATCGGACATGCTATACGCTGTTAAGCAGGCCAGAAATAATATCATGAGCTGGAAAGCCCACCAGTTGCGCTCCGTTCACCAAGACCAGGCCAAATGTTCTGTTCTAGCTAAAATGAAGAGCAAATGCGACATGTTAATAGTGCAGGATTGGGCAATGAAATTTATGCCACGAAAATTTCGAGAGCCGCAATCAGACTGGTTTGCTAAGCGCGGTTTACCATGGCACATAACAGTTGCTATTAGGAAGTCGGAAGAAGGCGAGCAGTTTGAGTCTCAAACATTCGTACATGTCTTTCAGAACTGTTTACAAGACAGTGCTGTAGTGGTATCGATAATACAGGATTGTCTTGTTTCGCTGAAGAAGGAAATGCCGGAATTAGAAAGGGCGTTTTATAAACAAGATAATGCCGGCTGTTACCACAGCGGATACACTATCGTTTCAGCAAAATTTGCAGGCGACATTGCTGGCGTGGGCGTGGAACGGAACGACTTTTCCGATCCTCAAGGTGGAAAAGGAATATGCGACCGCCAAGCAGCGACTATTAAAGGAGACATTGGAAGATATGTAAACGAGGGCAATGATGTGACAACAGCAATTCAGCTCAAAACAGCCATAGAGTCTGGTCCAGGATCTTGCGCTAAGGCTAGTTACGTTACATTCAACCCGTCAAGCACTCGGCACGTCAAATGGGATGGTGTAAGCTTACTCAAAAACTTCAAGTATGAGGAGAACGGAATACGAGCGTGGAGGGCATTTAATGTGGGTCCTGGAAAGTTGCTACCGCGGTCTCAGTTTGAAGGAGTTTTGCAGGTCCCGGAAACTCTTGAAGTGGTTGATCCCCCATCGCAGAAATTGAGTACTAAGCCATCTTTCAAGAAGGTGAGACACAGAGATGTAAATAAAAAAATCTGCAAGTGATCCAAACGCAGCCAGTGATGCCAATAGCCGAGAACAAGAAGATAATGATGGTGAAAACGAGCAAGCCTCGCCGCTTTTCCCTTGCCCCGAGGAAGGGTGCATTAAAGCATACAGCCGCTTTGTATCATTACAAGCACATCTAGACACGGGGAAACACAAGCGACTACCTGAACAGGAAACGCTGTATGACGAAGCAAAACGAGGATATGCTTCAAAGCTAATGGATGAAGGTAGCAGGATTTCCACTGTGCAGTTACAATGTGAAGAACAAAACAGCCAATGCTTTTCGCCCCTTACAATGGGATGGGCACTTAAGACAATCGCAAAGAAGACACGTTTTACGCAAAAACAGAATGAATTTTTGAAACAACAATTTGAAATTGGCGAGCAGAGTGGAAGGAAAGCAGATCCGAATGAAGTCTCAAAAATGATGAGATCTTCAAGGGACGAGTTAGGAGCTCGTCGATTTCTACCAGAAGAAGTTCTAACAGGACAGCAAATCACTGGATTCTTCTCACGACTGGCAGCAAAGAAAAGGCTTCCTCCCAGTACAGTGAACCGGGAAGAGTCGGACGAAGAGACCACTAGAGAAGATGATAGAGCATCACAAGAACAGGTAATCCAATCTGAAATCTGCGCGCAAGTGATGAGAGAGGTTTCCCTTCAGCACCCCATTGTATCGTCTTCGGGTTACAACATCTGTGAACTCATGCGCATGGGCAAGAAAAAGCTGATGTCACTGAGTGTGGACATGCTGCGCAGTATTTGCGATGAACTTGGTGTGGACGTCTCTGATATAACACAAAGACGAAAGAATCCGTTTATTAGTCGTCTTTCAAAGCTTGTAGGCGAGTGCGGCTGTACCTCATAAGCAGATTAATAAACTGTTTTCTGTTGACTGATTATGCCTTGCGCATAATTGTATACAAGATAACATCATTTATTTTCTTTCGAAAAAATCGTTTCATTTGATCGTTATCTTTTTCTAAAAGTGTGTTCAGTGAAGAGGTAGATACACTAATGGTATGGCGACCACCTCAAGGCTGCCACCGAATTAAACCAGCCAACCAGTCCGTAATGTAAGCTAATTACAGTTGTATATCCATTCAAAGTTTTAGGGCTAAAAAGTTTGAAATTGTCTCCGCAAGAAGCCAAGAAAAATTCAAAGTAACAAAGCTAGACGTACAAGATTGATCAAAGATCTACTTAAATATAGTTTTGTGGGGAAATTGCCATATTGGAGTGATGCAACGACCTTAATTGTGCTATTAAACGTAAACATATAAATGTTGATGTGACGTTTCCACTAGTATACTGTGCAAACTGTGCACTTTGTGGGTGGTTGGGGAGAGAGAGTAGTATGGTTGTTAAATCCTTTCCCCCACCCCCTTCCCTCCTTTTTAAATGTCGTAAAAATGATAGTGCACATTATTTATTCTTCGGTGCCCTCTTTGGAAAATTCTTAGTATTTTTCATCGAATATTGTCAAAATTAAACTTTATTTTCTCTATCAATGACAGACTGTAGTGTTGTTTGACAAGCGCAATCAATAAAACATGCAAGTCGTAAAACTCATAGTGTTTTTAATAGTCGCATTGGACAACAGAATGAAGAGGATACAAAACTCATTGGAGACAGTTCCTGCTTGGTAGTACATTTTTTAGTTCTTATTTACCTGAGCCCATAGGGACGAGCTATTTTGAAAGGTCAAATATCTTCATGGATTGGAAAAAATATATTCCTATTCCAGTGCGGCTACTTTTCACAGCTCTTGCTGAGTGACCCGAAACAACTTCCTGTATGGCGCAAAAATTAATACTTTTGAACATGATGTATTACTCAGTAAGTGACACAGGCATAATGGGAAAAAAAATTCGAGTGCTTCATGGGACAAACATCCTGCATACTGCTAGGATTGGAATGTCATGTGTGGCATACGCGCGATGGAATAAATGTGATGGAATATTTTTAAGCCTGGTGAATAAATGAGAATGATGTATTATTCAGTAAGTGACACAGGCGTACTCGGGAAAAAAGAAATCCGAGTGCTCTTGGCCATCAGGAGTCGAAACTATCGACATCGTGTCAGGTTATGCCTAAGTGACACGATGAGACGGTACGGGTAGTCATCTCCAATAAACTCGTTGGCTTTTAAAAACACGCAATCTCGCTAAAATCAATTCTGGTTCAAGTCCGGAGAGTTTTTTAGGACTTCGTGCGATATTTTATATCCTTGTTACACAGCGTGAGAAGTGTGACGAAAGCTGAGTAAGGGTAGAAATTAGCCATTGGAAGTTACTTAGCAAGTGCGTTCGTCTGCGACGCAAATCCCACCGACAATATTCAAGAACGAGCAAGACGTCGTTGTTATGTATGTCTATTAACTTCGCCAACAACATACTCTGGTAATATGGTTAAGTAGATTTGTTTATTTAGAGAACGATGCAATATTTGCTTTTCGTGGAAACAGTTACTTCCAATTGGTTTTCGACGGCACAAAACTTCTCATACTAAATAAAATCAATTCTAATTGAGCTAGAATTACTATCAAGGTTTTCTTTTTTTTTCAGCAAGTTAACTGGGAAACCTGGCATATCTTTGAGTAAGATATTTTAAAAATACGACTTATTTAAAATCAACGGATGTAAATATCTGTTTGTTACTGTACTAATTGTCGCTAAGTCGCTCGTGCGTGATGCAGATTAGGGAGCGAGCCTGTGAGATTTAATTTCAGCTCGTGGTAATTTTGGTGTTTCATAGTTTGTTTTACCTGTGTAGACAATATTTAACATTAATATATATTTTTAAAACGCTTCAAACCGCTAAAAAAGCAAAACCCTTATGTTTTATGTACAAACTTTGGCCGAGGAGTTAATTTATTCAATAGTGCTTTGTTATGTAGAGTTGTAGATTTCAAAGGCGCTCAATTGGAATTTTATCGAATTTTGATCGGCGTTCATGCAAAAGTGCTACTAGATCCTAAAGATTTAAAACCGTATACCTAAAAATCAATGACTGAACTGTCTTTGGTTATAATATCAGAGGATTTGAAGAACTACCGGTCAGCTTTTTTCGTCGCTGAGTTTGGATTATTTTACACCTTCGCGTAAATGAGAAAAGTCTGTCTTCTTAATCGGGTCTCAGTTCGCTCACAAATAAGCAGAGATAAAAATAATTCCCATGGTTTGACTAAGGAAGAATCAATGTATTCAATTATACTTAAGAAAGATTCACAGCTATGTAAACGTCTGTGTAGCGAGAAGCTGAAAAGTGTAAAATTTCGAGTTTCCGTTAGGTGAAATCCCAGCTTCCAGTAGGTTGACCGTTTCTCGTGGTTTTCTGCCGTTATATGGAATATTTCAAAAAACTAACCTCATATCCTTCAGTTACTTACCTAGGCCTTCAAACTGACAAAGTATGAGCGCAATCGATTTTTTGACCGTGGCCACGTTTTTTGAATTTTCCTTGATTTTTACTGACATTTACTCTTAACTATTTCGGCGATTTCTAGAATTGATACCCCAAGATTTTTTTAAAATCAAAGTCGAAAATTTGATGACCCCCTCCCCTCCTCCCCCCCCCCCAAAAAAAAAAAACTATCATGCGTTAAGAAATGAGCTTATTTTAAATGAAACAGGTTTTAGGTGAAATTGTACTATGTCGAGTAGTTTGAGATTTATCAGGTTGGAAAAGTCGCAGATTGTCGCTAAACATTAATTGTCATTTAAACCCTAAATATAAAACAGGAACATCACTTCTCTGATGCACGAAAACCTTTTGTTATTTAATATACAGTCCACATAAATCATCTCAGCACTTTCGAACACTTCTATATATATTTATAATAAAGTTCGGAAATAACGCGCGCTGTCATTGGTTGAAAGAGCGTGCTCTATGAGAGTTTAGAGCATAGTCACGCCATCTGCCAAATTTTACTATGTTCGACCTTTTCCGGGACTTCTTTTTAGCTTTTTTCCGATAATTGAAAGTGAAATTTCGGAACAAGCGAGCCGGCAAGTAGCAACAGAAGATCCAAACAAAGGTTTGTAAACATATCAGGCGCCGTAATTTACATTATTAAAACGTGAGCAGATACGAAAATCCTCAAAGGAAAAACAAAATAGACATTCCGAGTTTTAAAGATTTTCACGCTCAGTTAAATTGCAAGCTTACGTACGGTAATAAAAATCAAACACAGCTAACACTCGTATAGTATATAAAGTTCAGTGTTCATAAACAAAACAGAACAAAACAGAAATGATAAAAAAAATAACCAAACTGGCGTAATTGTTAAAATTCATACTAATCATAACGGTGTCTGAGCGAATATGATCATGCTAAGTTCATCGCGGCTCGCTCATCATGGCGATCTCCGGTCATCACAGTAAAGCAAGCCTCAGAAACTACATCGGCCGGCCTTCGAGTGAAAAAATAAGAGCTTGCTTTGACATCATTTCCAATACGTTTGATTGGCAATTCACATCAGTCACTGCAACCGAGTTTTGCGGCGCTGTCATCACTAGCGATCTTCATGTTCCGGTGAATTCGGCTGTCTTTCATTCAAAAAACACTCGCCTTGAACAGCTTGTTTTCTACCTTGTCATGTGGAAAAAACTCGCGTGTTTTTATGAGCCATAATTCGGCTGAATTTCACTGAACATTTCACTTCGAGATTCTGTATTAGAGACTTAAAAACTTCAGGCAACAGTGTTAAATTCGACTTGCCGAACTATTTTAGTTTGTAAACTATCGTAGAATGTGAACTTTGATGGTTTGACACTTTTGACAGCTTTAGTCTTGTACAGCAAGCATATCAGGCGCCGTAATTTACATTATTAAAACGTGAGCAGATACGAAAATCCTCAAAGGAAAAACAAAATAGACATTCCGAGTTTTAAAGATTTTCACCCTCAGTTAGATTGCAAGCTTACGTACGGTAATAAAAATCAAACACAGCTAACACTCGTATAGTATATAAAGTTCAGAGTTAAAAAACAAAACAGAACAAAACAGAGATTATAAAAAATATAATCAAACTGACATAACTGTTAAAATTCATACTAATCATGACGGTGTCTGAGCAAATATGATCATACTGAAGTCCATCGCGGCTCGCTTAGCATGGCGATCTCCGGTCATTACAGTAAAGCAAGCCTCAGAAACTACATCGGCCGGCCTTCGAGTGAAAAAATAAGAGCTCGCTCTGATATCCTTTCCGATACGTTGAGTAGAAAGTCACTTCAGTCACTGCAGCCGAGTTTTGCGGCGCTGTCATCCCGAGCGATCTTCATGTTTCGGTGAATTCGGCTGTCGTTCATTTAAAAAACACTCGCCTTGAACGGTTTGTTTTCTACCTTGTCATGTGAAAAAACTCGCGTGTTTTTTATGAGCCATAATTCGGCTGAAGTTCACTGAACATTTCACTTCAAGATTCTGTATTAAAAACTTCAGGCAAAAGCGTTAAAATCGACCTGCCGAACTATTTTAGATTGTAAACTATCGCAGATTGTGAACTTTGATGGTTTTTGAACTTTGATGGTTTGACACTTTTGACAGCTTTTGTCTTGTAGAGCCAATCAGATTATTCGAACCGAAGGGCTAACGCTCGAAACGTCAGCTTTTTTACCCTTTACGGTGGCTAATTTACGTTTTCAACCCAGTTGTTAACACTAAATTACCTGCTAACAGGGATTCTGATTGGCTTATTGTAGCGTGCTCTATGAGAGTATAGAGCATGCTGACGACATTGTTGTTCGCTTTGGAAATAAAGTTTGTTTTGAAAATTGAAAGTAATGCATGGGGAATTTGACGGATTCTTTATTATAAAACAAATAGAGAAGCCTTGACTATGCTCTGTTCTGTTATAAAGCACGCAGGAAGAGGTTAGAGCACTCAAGAAGTGTGGAGAAACACTCGACTACGTCTCGTGTTTCTCCCTACACTTCTTTCGTGCTTTAGCCGCTTCCTGCGTGCTTTATAACAGAACAGAGCATAGTCAAGGCTTCTCTATTTGTTAATTATAATAAAGTTCGGATATAACGCGTGCTGTCACTGGTTGAAAGAGCGTGCTCTATGAGAGTATAGAGCATAGAGCTGAGCTAAAGCTGTCACGCCATCTGTCAAATTGTACTATGTTCGACCTTTTCCGGGACTTCTTTTTAGCTTTTTTTCCCGATAACTGAAAGTGAAATTTCGGAACTGAAGCGAGCCGGCAAGTAGCAACAGAAGAACCAAACAAAGGTTTGTAAACATACCAGGCGCCGTAATTTACCTGATTAAAACGTGAGCAGATACGAAAATCCTCAAAGGAAAAACAAAATAGACATTCCGAGTTTTAAAGATTTTCACGCTCAGTTAGATTGCAAGCTTACGTACGGTAATAAAAATCAAACACAGCTAACACTCGTATAGCATATAAAGTTCAGTGTTCAAAAACAAAACAGAACAAAACAGAAATGATGAAAAATATAACCAAACTGGCATAACTGTTAAAATTCATACTAATCATAACGGTGTCTGAGCGAATATGATCATGCTGAAGTTCACCGCGGCTCGCTCATCATGGCGATCTCCGGTCATCACAGTAAAGCAAGCCTCAGAAACTACATCGGCCGGCCTTCGAGTGAAAAAATAAGAGCTTGCTCTGATATCCTTTCCGATGCGTTGAGTGGAAAGTCACATCAGTCACTGCAACCGAGTTTTGCGGCGCTGCCATCCCGAGCGATCTTCATGTTCCGGTGAATTCGGCTGTCGTTCATTCAAAAAACACTCGCCTTGAACAGTTTGTTTTCTACCTTGTCATGCGAAAAAATTCACGTGTTTTTATGAGCCATAATTCGGCTGAAGTTCACTGAACATTTCACTTAGAGATTCTGTATTAGAGACTTAAAAACTTCAAGCAAAAGTGTTAAATTCGACTTGCCGAACTATTTTAGTTTGTAAACTATCGTAGAATGTGAACTTTGATGGTTTGACACTTTTGACAGCTTTAGTCTTGTACAGCCAATCAGAGTATTTGAATCATTCTAACAGGGATTCTGATTGGCTTATTGTAGCGTGCTTTATGAGAGTATAGAGCATGCTGACGACACTGTTGTTCGCTTTGGAAATAAAGTTTGTTTTGGAAATTGAAAGTAATGCTTGGGTACTTTAACGGAAGAAGTGGGAAGAAACACTCGACTACGTCTCGTGTTTCTCCCTACACTTCTTTCGTGCTCTAGCCGCTTCCTGCGTGCTTTATAACAGAACAGAGCACAGTCAAGGCTTCTCTATATGTTAAATAAAAGAGAACTTATTTTCGCTTATCGACTCGTACAAGTGGCATCTTCAAAATACCCTCGGAAAGAAATCCCAAGTTAAGTGCTGTTGTAATTTCTTGAAAATATTTTGAACAGTAGCTATGCCAACATTCAAGTCGTCAAATAATGATTTTTCATGGGTTTGGAACAAAGAACGGTTGAAATTGATCAATTAATTTTCATGCCTAATGGCTGAATTTCTTTGCCGTTTTCGGCTGATGGTTAATCCAATTAAGACACTATACCACGACGGACCATAAAATACCCTTATGTGAGCTTGGCTGTATAAAAGACTTCTATGTAATGTTTATTTCAAGGAGTATATCTCAGTTAAGGATAACACATATTAATGAATAAATTTTCCTTCGAAAACAAAAGAAAGTGATATGATTTTTACCGCCACGTGCGCGCTTACCATGGAATGAGTTTCCCCACTAAAAATGCCCAACTTTATCTAACTTAATGATCTAACATTTCGAATACAACTTTTACTTTCAAGATGAGTCAGAGCTTGAAATCTAGAAAATTATGTGTAAAAAAAAAAACCGCATTCAGAGTGCTAATCTTTCCTCTGCGTCGTGGTAACAACGTAGTGAAGAGTGCCTCCGTTCTTTTTTGACGCCTTGTCACTATGGAAACGAATACAACCGCTTATGTAAAGCTCGATTGTGTAAAACTTGAGTCAAGTCATAAAATTTCCTTTATCCAATTTTAACTTATTGTCTTACTTACTTCCTGTTTCCCACGTGGCATTCTACCAAACCTTAACCTAATCGTTTTATTTTTTTGTCAGTAGTGTTCATTTACACAACGTCAGCAAAATATATTTAAGAAATAACTTCTCTTTGTGAAGGTAGATAATAATGTTAGACCGATGATTTTTTTTACGCTGGAGCGCTTATTTCAGTGAAACTTAAAAGTGCAAACGTATTTTGAACCAGCCTTTCCATTCATTGCCGTCAATTTCTAAAGCGGATGTGCTTCATCTTTGATCTCAAAAGCGGCTCGATGTTTTTCCGCTCGGCGTGTTTCAACTGCTTCCAAGGTAACGCTTATCGAAGTTTACAGTCAGCATTAATTGTTATTAACATTTTAACACATCTTCAGTAACAGTTAAATACCAAACAATTAAAATTGTGCGTGATATCTAAATTTAGTTTATATTTCAAATTGCCTTTGTTGCAATTTATACTGTTCAATGGAACAAAAGAAATTTGAAATGACTGTTTTAAATTCTGTTTCTTTCTGAACAGAATATTATTGGAGAAATCAGGAAACAAGGAGTGCCTGTACCGTCATTGACAATTGTAAGATAGGATTAAAAATACGTAAAAGTTAGTTGCCAGGAGGTTAGCACAAAGTTTTCAAAGGGAAGTGGAAAGACAAATCATACTGAGTTCCTGTTTATTTTACCATTTTATCGACAAAAAAATTTCTTTCTGAAAAACTTAACAAAAGGGGTAACCATATCTGTTTGCCTGTACACTTAATTTTAAATTGCTCCAAGGTGCCTAAAACTCATTGTTGAATTTTTTCTCCATTTACGCAGCTGAACATGTGCAGAAGAAAGAAATGCATAAAATGGCTTGAGGGCTTAATCAAAATCGCAATTGTAGCAAAGTAACATCAGTCTAAGATGAAAGTCGTTCTGATGATCGGTTTTCTTCTTGGCTTTTCCTCAGCAAACCCGAATCCAAGTGGGCGGTCTCTGTCATGTTCTGGTGATAAAACGCTCTTGATGTCTATTCCGTCCTTCCAAATATTTAATTATTTACTAAAATTGTGACACGTTCTTTGAGGTTAAAATTTCTTGTTTGATATTCCTCCTTTTTCTTTCCTTTCAGGTTTTCCAAAGCAGTTATCGGGAAGATTGTACATGGTATGTTCCAACATCATGGAGAAAATGAATTAGTTGTAGTGACCGGAGTTTTCCATCAGTACTTGAAATATGTTATACAACAGAATCACCTGAGAGTTGTTCTGTTTCGTCAACATCTAAATCTTTATAAAGAGTCACTCACATTAAAATAAAAGTGTTCGTCTATTTGGCTATTCGTTTTAAAGCTTCTTATAATCATCATCATCAAGAATTTTGTTATTTCAGGTCAAGGTGGATGATTCAGGTTCAACTGAAGCACACGGCATGACATTCTCCATAGATATGAATCTTGAACGAATGCAGAAAAAGATGGGCGATAAAATTTTGATAATGGACTATAAAGAGGTAATACTAACTCACCCTTTTTGTTTTAATATTGAAAATATTTTCATGACACATGTTTCATTTGACTCACAGCGGCTAAACGACACAAAGGAAAATATTATAAGAGGTTCTCAATGGGGTTAACCGATAACCGTTAAACGGCCAAAAAATGTAGTCTTTAGGCTTAAAATTTAAAAAATTTAACCTTTAGTCGTGAATAAAGTTAACCGTAAAAAATATGTCTGGTGGAAACAATGGAAAGATGTTAACCATTAGCCGAAAACAGGCCAAAATTTTAACCGTTAGCCGTAAAAGCCATCACCCTATTGAGACCCTCTTCTTAGGAATGATTCGCTAACAAGCAAACTACCTGACACCTGAGATAAAACGTACACGGTTAACAAAGTCGTGATGGTTTCTTTTGGTCATCTGGAAAATAAATACCAGTAAATGGCAGCAGTTTCTGACCCAATCCCTTAAATTTAAATCAAATCTAAGCGATGTCTTTTCAATTTCGCTATCGAGTTGGAAATTTTAAAGTGATAATTTGAATAAGACCTAATGATTTGGCTGTCTAAGTATTAACCCAACAAACTTCCGCTGTAGTTTATTTAAAATCTTTTTATCTACAAAACGGACTTCTCAATAGGGTAAGATCTATGAAATAAGCCCAGACGGATGCCAAATTGATTCAAGTGAGGAGAAGAGTATTCCTGAATTTCTGGAAGACTTGCCGCTGAGTTTAGTCGCCAAAGGTTCACTCGGATCAAAAGGAGCCTTAGTGGAACTTTATTCTTTTCAAGATGGTGAAGGTAAGTGTGGCAACGCTTATTGCTTTATGCAAGCCTGACACTCCGACTACGCAACTCATAAATTTACGATTGGGTATTCAAATGTCCTATCAAATGAACTACAGAGAGGTCCTTAGGAATTCCTTGGTCTCTCTGTTGACCTTCGTATCTGTCCAGAATAAAGTCAATATCAGCGATGTTGGTGTCCTGATTGGAGATTAGCAACACAGAATTTGAAATTTGTAAATTCATTAAAAAGTGTTCAACTTGTGTTTAGTAATGTTTGGAATGTTGGTTTCTGCGGAGGGAAGAAAATTGCTTGGTGAGCTCTTAGAAAACTTTTGGGAATACTGACGAAAATCAGCTTCAAATTTAACCCACATGTGACGCCAGTGGTCCGCCTCTCAAAAAAAGTCTCGATAGCAACCGCTCCTGAAAAGCTGTCTTATGTATTCTCTGCTTGCATTAAAGATTAAGATGGCGAAATGGTTTTTAAATTCATATTATAACCAGTTGCAATTTGGTGGGGGAAAGCTATAACAATTCAAGGTGGGGATCGAATGTTCCATTGTTTTCTCTTGTGCAGATCAACTGTCGTATAATTTATCGATCTGCTCAAAAAAGGTTTTATGTGATCGGTTTTGTCATATTTATACTCGAGAAATAAATAATTGCTTCCGTTTGAATCCTTCTTTTATTTTTTCTTTATATTTTAAAATGCAGAGGGAGGAGTAGTAACATTAGAGTCTGGCGATCAGTGTATCCCAGCAAGCTATGCTGTGAAAACAAAGCATTCAGCCATCTCGGGAAGGTATAGTTTTTCTATTAACTCGTTAACATTTTTACAAGCACCGAATACTTGTCAACAACGCACGTAAAGAACAAAGTGCTGACATGATGTTCTTCCTCGACAGCTTATCCGCACACTGACCAGTCTCTGACCCTTTTAGATTTCAGTCATTAACACTGCTTATCTGTCAGTGAAAGAAATTTCTTTATTTATCGGTGAGGAGTATTGGGTCGCCCGTTTTCCGCCCAACTAAATTAATTTCTGTCCAGTAACAGGCATTTTTCTTTCCTTGCTCCACTAAAGTATACCAAACAGATGCATTTATAACGGTTTATTTGTTTGCTCATAAATTCTAAGCGGTTTAGTGACTTTACCATAAGTGTGCTAAGCAAAGTCGTTACATGCGGAGGAGGGGTAAAAAAGACTGTGCATGAGAACATCTTAACCCTTTGACCCCCTAAGAGTGACTAATATCTAATTTCTCCCTACTATGTCAGCACTGAATCACACATCAAGGTCAGGAGAATAAAGGAAATGATCACCAACTTATGAAGCTCTTTATTGTTCAAAACGTTCTCCTTATCAGTACCTTAGGAAATGTATAGAGAACAGTATGGAGAATATGCATACTGATGTTAGAGTGTAAATGGTTAATTGAAAAAGGCTTGTCAGATTTCTCAATTTTTGTCTGTTTTCTAATTTTTCCAGTTTCCTCGACTTGAAGACCACGGTTGATCCTGGAATGTTGATTATACCAGAAAAGTGCAAGCAGGAAATCAGTAGACGATCCTTTTCAGCGCTTTCATGGAATGCGCTGAGCGACGCATTCACTCTGTTGCAGTCTCATATTAATGCTCGTAAACAGGGATTTCCCTGGATTCTCGAGAACAAAAACGAAAGAAAAAGGGGATTTCCCTGGATTCTCGGGAGGAAAAATGGACGGAAAAGGGGATTTCCCTGGATTCTCGGGAGGAAAAACGGACGGAAAAGGGGATTTCCTTGGGTCAAACCAGGGAAGTTGACGAGTCCTTAAGATTTCCAATCCAGGTTTTAACGTACATTAGGAGATACATCGTGTGAGGGCTGATGTACCAAGCTTAATTCTCGATTAAAATTACTACAATGAAATAGCTTTGGCGTTCTTACTGGCTAATTAAGTTATCCAACGGGCACAACTTAAACCTTTGGCAGGAGTAATGGGATCCGGCCTTTGGAGATAAATTCTCAAGTCTGCTGTCTCAAAAAAACCAGCTAGTTAACAGTCATTGTTTCTTTCAGCAAAATAAACCGCTTTTAGATCATTTTCAAATTTGACGAACGGGAAACAAGAAAGAAATGCAAGAAAGTGGAATTTATTCGTTGATCATACTTCCCACTGCATTGTAATAAAAAGGGCGAGGAGTGGGATGTCCTTCCCCTCCCCCAGTCGTAACTTATGTCTCCTCAAACCGATTTTTAAAAACTCTCGGAATGTCTAGGTCAGACTTCTAATCGCTTAAGACAGACACATACACAAATACCTTTTTTTGCAGACGATGTTTATTAAACGATTCACTATTGACTACAAATCAAGCTCCTTTCTAAGTTTTCTTTCCTGGTTTTTTTTTTACCAGTGAAAGAAATAAAAAAGCATCTGATCTGAAACTAATCACTTCTCAGCATATCCATTAGCAATGAAAAGCTGCGCATGCTCCTTAAGTCGTCCACGGCTATTCGCACTCCCTTGGAGGAACAAACCGCTCAGGGTCCACCCCAAGTTCAAGATCAAAAAAGCTAAAAGAGAAGGAAAAAATAACAATTGTTTTAATCCTTTAACCCCCAATATCTTATTAGGAATTCTCATTACTGTCCGAAATACAGTTCTTGTGATATAAGTTTGGTATTCTCATCACTTGTCTGTTGATATTCTATTGATATTGTAAGGAGAAATTCAGTCTTGATCACTCATGGGAGTTGAGAGATAAAGGGTTAAAGAACCTGTAGAGAAGAGAACTGGGTTACTGCGCCTCCTGCTATGTGCTCGAGCAAGACAATTCTTTTTTCCACACTACCTCTCTTCATCGGAAAATATAAATGAGTAACGGCGAACTGTCAGAGAAGCCTGAAGAAAGTTTGTGGGGTAACCATGCAATGCATTATAATCCAGAAGAGGAAGCAGCACATTACTTGACGGAAGGAAGTCGCCAGTTTATCGGCTTAAATGACATACAAAATCTTCACCTCTCTCCAGCTCTGAGGATAAAAAAACCGCATAAACCAACCTGGTATGCATGACACCGGCCGTCTTAGTTACAACATTTTCATGGACTGGAAGACAACCTACTTCAGTAACCGTCACGAAGTATTTGTCTGAAAGTTAAACCACGAATAGTTATGAATGACTGTTGGGACGACATGGCTTGAATGTCTAGGAAGTTTCTGCCAAAAATTTTCAAGTTCCCAGTTGGCTTGTCAGTTCATTTGGTAGAGAACTGCACCGGTATAGCAGAAGTCAAGGGTTCAAATCCCGTACGGACCTGAATTTTTTTCAGGCTTTTCTTTCACCACTAACTAAGTAGCGTTGATAACTGCGAGCATCGCTTCCATACTCTTTTCTTCAACCGCAGTTCACATATGGGATTTTCATATACTTACAATTATTTAAAATAATCAAATGTAAAGTCAGAAAAAAATCCCAACTCAGTTACGTCCCACCCTCCCCCCCCCCCCCCATGCTGCCTTATGGTTCAAGATATCTTCTGAGTTAGACCGCTCAATGGGACCGGTCATTATACAGGGGAGAGGGAGGGGTGGGAGGAGTTTGATAATGTCACGATTAAATTTACGTAATCCCCCCATAAAGCCCTGTGGAATTCTAATGATCCCTCTTCATTGGCAATCAATTTTCTTCAGTCCCTCCTTTAAATTCTGTTGGAGACAACTCATCCCCCCTTCGTTTCCCCTTGTAAAACATGTGACCCCCTCCCCCCCGGTAGAAAAATATATCGACTTCTCCCTCCCCCAGTTTGACCATTACTTTTTTTTCCGGCTTAAATTGATGAATCTTATTTTATTTGAATCAGTCGTTCTTTCATAGGAAATGTTAAATCTAACCTCCTTGGATTTCTCCCGCGAAAATCTGCACATTCACTCCTGCACCTGGTAGGGCATTGGAGCCAATGGTTCCTTCTCCAACAAATGTGGCTTTTCCCGGTATTGCAAACTTGTGGAAGGGTTCGGTGAGTTCTGTCTTCTTACACTTGCCCGTCTTGTTGACACTCAGCTCGATTTGGTACATGACTTTCTTTAAAAAAATGAATATCCTGTGTCATTTAGCACCAATATTGATTGAAATCTTCTATGCCATCTAGAAAAGCATGATTAATTTCTTTGGTGACAGCAGTGACGCCCTAATTCGCAATGTAAAAAGACACACAACTTAGTTACGTTCCTTTTTCATTAATGTGGCGGACTTCACCTATGGAGAAAGGAAGTCAAAGCCATGCCCTCTACCAATTTTTCGATCTTCCCCGCGGGCAGGGAGCATTATTCTTTCCCTTCACGCTCCCAGCGAAAAAGGTAATTTGACAAATGTAATTTGATGGTGGAATGCATGCTATAGAGTTAAAAAATTGTTAACATGGGTAGGGAAAACCTCTATTGAGTTTAAGATTTCTTAGTTACTTACCTCTTTGTGCAATAAAATGTATTCGTAGAAATACTTTTTTCCTTTCTGAAATAAATCCACTTCTTCAACGATACTAATCCTTTCATTTTCAGCATCGTAGCTTATTCTTCCCAACACAAAAAATTCCTTTTCTCGATCAAGCTATTTAGAAAGATATAGAAATAAAGTAATAAACTGCTGACTTATAATAGCATTTCAAATAATGTTTTGTTTGAGTAATCTTATCAAGGAGAGTAACCGAAAAACAGTGATTTCCAGTTTTTTTTTATTTTACTGCAATTAGCAGAAAATCAATTTACCATCTGCTTCATCCGCCAGCACAAAGCCACGTGATGAAATGTGCAGCTTATTTCGTTATGGCAAAGTTTACATAGAACCCAGATTCTCATTAGAAAAAAGGAAAAGAAAAGGAAAACTCTTCTTTGCGAAAGGAGCAGCTGTATCCCGTTCCATTGAATTTTTGCAGGGGAAAAAAAATCGAACTCGCGTACGTGATGTAAGTTAATTTCATCGTGTCCCGTATAAATAGAAAGCACTTGTAATGTAAAGAATAGCAAGGAGATCGTTTTCCCAATCTGAAATGCCACTCACCGTCATTTGACGTCCGGTCCACTCTGGAGGGGTCTCTGAAAACAGCCAAACGAGAGATAAATTGACACCAATTACATGACATGTGAGTGGGGAGTGGGGTCATGTGATAGGTCATGTGTGAGTGAGCAGCTAGGTGGACAGTTTGCTTCTGCCCTTTGTGTGCGGCACTTTCAAAAGTAATAATAATATTAACAATAAGAAAACTTTTGTAAACCCTGAGAGTGACTAGCAGCTAGTATCTCGTTACAGTTATGCTGAAGCATTCACTAAGATCGTGGGAATAATATTAAAAAAAAAGGTCGCCAACCTAAGAAGCTTATCGGATTGTTAAACGACGTCTCTTTTTTTATTAGCAGAGGAAAATTAGAGAGTAGAGTATGGAGTATCCATCGCTCTGACGAAGGGCTAACGCTCGAAACGTCAGCTTTTTTACCCTTTACGGTGGCTAATTTACGTTTTCAACCCAGTTGTTAACACTAAATTACCTGCTATGGAGTATGTGGATAATGATGTTAGGGTGCAAAGAGTGGACGAAAATTTCACGTGATTATGTTACTATGCACAAAATAGTTCCACTAAGTAAATGAATTTGAAATTTCCGTTTTAGGCCGACTTACAAGAGATTGTGATGAAAGGTTAGCTAAATTGTTATGTAACCGCAGGAGACTGGAGAGGAGACACGGGGAAGGAACCAAAACGAGGGGTGAATAGACTCTTCTTACAACCTCGATCTGGGAACGAGGCTGACGTCCTTAATTCCTGGAACTCATCATATGACATCAAAAGAAATTCGAGTAGCCTGTTTTGAAAAATGTCACTCGACGACGATGAAATATTACACCACTGTTGCATCACTTTCATGGATTATCCAAAGCATTTTTCAGCACCGAGAGGACAATCTAGATACCCGCCCGGGCAAATCTCACGAAAACCATCTTGTCGTCTAAGAATGCCATAAATTTTTCTGATGGACTGCACCTCGTAAAAACAGTATAATACTTTTCGATCTCCACACTTCAAAAAAATTTCTGCAAAGCTTGCATGGGAACGCTTCATTGTCAGACATGTTACGTAACATGGTTAAACAGCGTTCTCCCTTCGTGCTCGAATCATTCTGTTTTCTTTCATTCTCTCTCAACCAATTACCTGAAATGTTTAATACAGCTGACACTGCGAGAAACAAAATTTGCAATGCAGCTTGCGCTCGCTACCGTTGCGTCATAGACCACTCAGCGCCAGGTATAATTTGATGGAGGCCGAGGGAAGCTAGTTTCCACGATACCACCTAGGGCATTCCCATTCCGATGGAAACCAACGATTTGGAAACTAATTGAGCCCCTCTGTAAATGTGCGTACTTCATTCGCATTTGAGTAAAAAAACGATCAGCTCAGCAGATGCACAAACAATATAAGAGGGATAAAAAAGAAATAAAATAAAATGTTTGAACTAACCGCATGGTACGGGTCTCTGCGCGTTGACAAGAGCCACAAGGAGCAACGAAGCAAGAACGGCCAGCATTTTGGTCTCGATTCTGATGAAGAGTTAACAAAGCGCACGAAATACACAGACCTTGCGTTGCCTTGTACTATTCTGCACTGTCAGTGTCATGCAAAAGTCATATGATTTTGTACCGAGCCAAGTGACGTAGAACCTAGTATCAGGTGACCAAAAAAAAAAAACCAAAAGAAAACAAAGAAATTCGCCGCTCTGGTAAACAAGAGGGAGGGGAGATCGGACTAATAAAGGAAATTTTTTTTTGCGTTTTGCAGTCGAGCGGAAGCCTGTGTAGATGTTTGGGCCATATTGGGGACTGGCGTGACTGTTGTCGTTCCCTCAAGGATTTGATCACAAAATCGAACACATAGTAAATTTTGTGGAACCAGGGTAGTGTGTATGTGGGTAGGTGGCTGATTCAGAGAAAAGAGAGGAGTCTAAGGGTGGGGAGGGAGGAAAAGTTCTGAAAGGTAATCCCTCCCTGATGAGGTGATACTGACCGCAACGCTGACCTGCTGAAAATCTATCATCACTTTCATTAATTGGATATGTGCTGTGTCACCGACCAAAGTTCACTTTTGGGAATCTTTCATCGAGGGGTTAAAAATAAAAACAAAAAGGCAAGTGATGGGCATACGTTGATACTGATAAATTACCAGGTCATGGCACAAACGCAACAGAACAAAAAATTATAACAGAGACGAACGAAAGTAAAAACATAGTTAATCGAGGGGATTAACTATGGTAAAAACAAAGCGAAGCTAAAAAAAAAAAAATTTCAGATATGGTGCATGAAGTAAATAATCATGTATATCTTTGACCTGTAGCAAGAGAGAATCATCTCATGTTCTCTGTGGACTGACGATGAGATCCGATAAGAATGAACTGATCTTCACACTTAACACAGTTAAGTGGTAAGGAAAAAAAATTGTCAATGGCAGTTCAATAATCGTGTCTCTAGCCTGCAGTGCAGGCGTCTTATTAGGGCGAGTTGACGTTAAGAGGCTCGCAAATTCAACCGACTATGTTTGATTTGGAGTTAGAGTCGACGTTGGGGGTAGGGGGCGGGGAAAGGCGAACATTCAATGCCCTACCCCCTTCCCTCCCCTTCTTTGTGACCATCACATTTCCACCACTCCCTCCCCCCTCTTCCTTTGGTACAAATGTATTTCTCTTACCCAGCCATAATTTTCACCAAGACAATACTGAGCACTCACTTTCCTGCTCTGGACGCTATCATGTCTTCTGTTACCCATCAGTTAATGATATACAAGTACAACCGGCTTTTACGCGTAAATATCCTAACATTCTTCACTAATCTCTTCTGTAGGTGTTCTCCCAATTGGAAGATGGGAAGGGAAACAGGCGATGGGGGGAGAGGGTGGAGGGGGAGAAAGCGTGACATCCTTAAGAGAATAAGATCTCACGGTATCGATCGTGGTAGCAACTTGAAAACCTTTAATTGTTCGCGATATTCAGCAGTCACAATCTTCCTTGTGGAGGTCTGGGTGTTCCACTCTCATTCTATTTCAACTGTTTTTTTTTTATCCAAATTTTAATTTTCGTCCTCAGTCATGATTTCGAGGGTTCGAAATTATGCTATCAAAGTGCAAATTTGCTTTCTCTCAGCCTTATTCCCTTCACCATCCCTCTCTCCATGGACCAACCTCCCCCAGCCCTCTAGTAACACACATCTGTTACTTATGTAAATATTTACGTAATCTCCCCTTGTCTCTCCCCGAGGATAGGATTCTTTTAAATAAATATTTTTACTTCCGGTCATGTGTACAACCTGAAAAACCGGAAACGATTAGTGCCTTTGAACGAGGCTTTAGTTTGAAAACATGGTGTTTGGTAGTAGAGGCTGTCTATCGCTGATCATCCTCGTTGTTATTTTGTGTTCGTCATGGTTTGTTGCTGTACTCCTGGATTATTATACAGGGCACGGCCAACCGCTTAGGCAACACAGAAATACTAATTCAGCTCCATTTCCGAGCGACAAGATGGATAATATTTTCTGGTTCGTTCAGGTAAAGTCACGGAGTAAACTGTTACGTTTTAATCACATCATGATGATACGTAGGAAGTGTTTCCGGACCGGCTTTTGGAAGAAGAAAAATATATGGATCGCGAAAGGATTTTCTGTGGGGCTAATTTCGGTACAATTTCGGCACAGCTCCATAATATTGTAGAACAAATCTGTTTTCCCAATGGCAATGTATTGTTGGTAAAATTTCCGCAAAGCCCCATACTATTGTAAAACAAATCTGTTTTCCCAATGGCAATGTATTGTTTTTATGCATAATGTAGGATGGGGCTGTACGGAAATTTTACCCGGCTGGTTTTATACGTGTTATTTAACTTTTTAGAAGTGCAAATTATACCAAATATTAACTAAATATATCGCCCGTATTTATAGTTATTGCCATCCTGAAATAATTTTTCCTGATGGTTTTATTGTTGCGTTGTCTCTGTACAGCAGGTGGTATTATGCTTTAATCTTAATATAGAATATGCTTGGACTAAATTTACATTCCTTATATCTCTTTCATTACAGATCTCTGACATTCATATAAGCAAATACCGTGATAATCAAAGAGTAAAGGATTTAAAGAAATTTTGTAATGAAAATATAGATGTGATAAAGCCTGTGACGGTTCTGGCCACAGGTACTGAAGTTTTGGCTAAACTGCAGAATACCTGGCCACTTTGGTCTGCCTCACTTACATGGGTCGGGAGGCTCTGAAGATTGAGGCATAACACAATAGACGCTATTCTTATTCAGTGACATGTAAATGAATGGCCAGGTATTCTGCAGTTGCTTTAAAGTTTTATACTAGGTTTTTACTCCATAACTGGATTTGATATCCTGTGCATGTTGAAGATTGTAGCAGCTATAGGCAGTTATAATACATTAAACATTTATGCTCATGTGCAATTGATCTAAATATATTATGTGACCAAATATATCCCACTCAAACTGGGGAATATCTTGACTGGTGATATACCACAAGTGATGATCCCCAATTTCCAAACCATAAATCTGAGATGATGAGTCCTGGCTTACAATGTAATAAAAAAGAGAGTTGTTTGTGATTGTTACAGAAGAAGGGACTGTTTTCCTCAAGCTCTGCTCTTGCAAAACTGTTCACTAATCTCTGAACAGATGAATCATGTCTGCAAAAAAATATCAGTGCATCATTTTGTGCCTATTGGATGCTGTTGTTTATTAACCAGTCCCCTCTCCCAAATCTAATAGACAATGAATTTTCTTTTGTTTTTGTTGCTTGAAATTACTTATGATTAAAAAATTAAATTCCAGTGCAAATATCGTGCTTATTTACGCTCATAGAAAATTGACTGACGTTGCAAAAATTAGTTCCAATAAAATATCTTCTTTTCTTGAAATTAAAAAGGAGACTTGACAGATGCAAAAGATGCCCGCAAACTTGGTTCTAAACAGTATAAAGAAGAATGGGAAGAGTATTTCAATGTGCTAAAGGAAACAAAAGTTGAGGATAGGACAAAATGGTTAGACTTGAGAGGAAATCATGGTAAGGAAGCTTTAGATGAATATATTAGGATCCATGTAATTAATCCTTCTACCCTCAAGATCTAACCAGTAATTCTCCCTACTGTCTGTTATATATTTCTTCTGTTATTAATTATGAGAAATTAGTGTTGGATCAATGAACAATCCTCTAATTTATATTTTCTTTCCTCTCATCGCCTGTCAGCTTGATATTGTATTGATATTGTGAGGAGAAATTATGTCTTCATCAGCATGGGGAGTGAAAAAACTAAATTCATAAATTGCACTTTGACAAAAAATCAGTGAACTGTTATAAATTTTCTCTATAGTTTCAGTTTTCTACTCTCAAGCCCATCCATTGTTGGAAAAAAATTGGGAAATGAGAGGACCTAAAGGCAGCAAGGGGCTGTGTTCTATTATTTGTAATTGGCCAGAGGGAGGAGGGGGGAAAAGAAGTCTTGAGGTGCTCATGGATCAAAATTGTGTGAGCGAAGCTTTTGCACGTGAGCATTGTTTTTTTCTCTTTTACAGATACATTTAGTGTTCCCTCACATACAAGCGAGGAGAACTTCTTCAAGTAAGTATGCTTTTATTAATAGTTGAAAAGAGATATTGGCAAAATTTTAAATAGATTGGGACTGGGAAATTATTTCTGGGTGAAAATGAAATGTGTTATGGAATTGCTTAATTCTGTGACTAAATCAATGGGGTTTTATTTCAACTTGGGAGTATTTGCTGTGATAATTCCGTGGTGCTTGTATAATTTGTGTTTTTTATCACAACCACTGAACTTTAGGATAGATCATTGATTAAACTGAGTGAGAGAGAAAATCATTGCTTGTAGATAAACTTTAATGCAAAGTGCACTTGTACATGGAAGTAGAAAGGCACATGTTTTAAGCTACTCCAATCTATCTTATAAAGGCATATGTTTACCATGCTTAGTTCTTAAAAGATTTACAAAGTCAAATGTCATTATTATGTAAAGGGTGCGTGGAAAAATGCCCACGACTGCAGATAGACCACTAGATTCCCCTTTTTATGTACAGTTGTCTTTTGTTCCTGTCAGAAATACCAAGAGATGTTGATAGTGTATCCAAAGTTTTTAAAGCTCATTCAATTCACTAGCTTAATAACCCTTTATGCCCTAACATTAAAATTTGTATTTTCCTCACTGTTCTCTATACATTTCCCATGGTGCTGACGAGGAGAATTTGACAATCAAGGGCTTCTTTAGTTGGTCAGGATTTCCTTCTTTTTTGTGCCGTAATGTTTGATTCAGGGGTTATGGTGTAGGGAGAGGTTAGAAACCAGTAAATCTCAGGGCCTGAAGGGTTCATTCTGTTCCCTTTGAATTTTTCAGAGATTACTCATCCAGTGGCCCAGATAGAGACAGAGGTACCATGATGCCATACCAGTTTGTCTACAGTACCAAGTTCGGTTCTTATGCATTTAATGGTATTGATATGAACCCAAATCCTGGTCCGAGGAGGCCCTTTAATTTCTTTGGTCACGTGGAGCAGGTATGTGAAAATTGACACACATTCTATAATTGATGATCATTGACAGGAGTACTACAAACCAAGTAGTGTAAGTTGAATCTAGAGCCTGATTATAAAAGTGGAAGAATGATGGTATTTTCTGTTAAATTTTAAGAAAAGGCCAGGCTCCTAACAAAAGTGTAATCTCTTGAGTTTCAGTGTGCCTGACTGAGTGACTGAAAAAAATCATCTCTCATAATTAACTGATGCCACAGTTATTCACAGTTGGTTCACATTTCTGTAAGAGTAGTGTTCATCAAGATATGAAGTGGGGGGAAGTTTGGAGGGTAGAAAAGATAGGAAATATGTCACCTAAAGGCCTATGAGGAGGCCCTCCTTACTATTGGTTCTTCACCCAAGGGACATTATGAGGCTTTGAGCATTTGAGCAGGCAATAAGTCTGCAAGGGGTGTAGTGCTAGACCCCCTGGTAAATCTCTTCCTGACATGTCTCGTATCTTGCTTCAGGTGGAAAAATGCACAACCTGCAGCCCTAATGAAATAAGGGCTTGCTTGAAGGATAATCATATATCATAAGATTTCATTCTTTCAGGACCGTATTAATGCAATGGAGAGGTTAGCTGATGCTAGCAAATCATTTAATATGACAGTTTGGTTTGGACACCATCCTTTTTCAGTCACAACAACCCCCTATGTTCGGAGGATTTTAAAGTGAGTGGCTTATTATTCAATTTAATATATGTGTTTACCTTTCTTCTGGGTTTGTATGAGGATCTATCTTCTACAGCCAATGACCCAAAAGCAATACAAATTCTGTAATATTTAAAGCTCCTGCATGCAAGTAATTCTCACTGAACATGTTGCCTTTCCTCTTCTTTCCTTAGGAAACTCCCACTTTGTTATTCCTCTCTAACAAGGGCCCTAAGGAACTCTTATGTGGGAATATTTCCTTATATTGACACACTTTATTGTAAGGAGTATACCATTCCCACTTGTAGCATGTGTAAATCCATTTCAGGACTGGAGGAGTTTACTTGTGTGGCCATCTTCACACTCTGCTGGAAACATTTCCCAAGATGCATGCTGTTCACACAGATGGTCACATAGAGCTGGAACTTGGAGACTGGCTTGACACCAGAAAGTAAGCCTAGCGTAGAAGAAAAAAAATGAGAAAAAAATAGGGTGGGCTCTGTTGATGGTGATGATTATTTGCCTAGGGTTTGAAAAACCAGATAACAAAGCTGGCAGGGTAATATCTGTTACTGGTAACTTGTTACTTCAGCCTGTAAAGCTGTCAGCTTACTGCTTAACCCTTTAACTCCCAGATCAAAATTTGTAATTCTCCTTACTGTCAACTATATAATTCTCATAATGTTAGTTCAGAGAATTTAGTATTGGATTGATTAATTATTCCCAAATTGATATTTTTCTTCACTCTCATCACCAATGTGGTTGATGTTGCATTGATATTGTAAGGAGAGATTCTGTCTTGGTTGTTCATGGGAGTTAAAGGGTTAATGTCTTTTGACTTTTTCCTTTGACCTGGAAAAACCTATGAACAAAAATGCTAGATTAATCACTACCTCAACCCATTGACCCCTAAAAGTGATTAACATCTAATTTCTCCTAACATTATCACCCCTGAATCACACATTAAGGTGATGAGAATAACGGAAATGATCATCAACTAAAGCAGCTTGGTTGTTAAACAAATTCTCCTTGTCAGCACCTTAGGAATGTATGGAGAACAGTATGGAGAATATGCATACTGATCTTAGGGTGGACAGTCATTCTCCACTCTTCAATTTCAGTTACAGAGTTATGGCAATAGATCATGACATGTTCTCCTTTGTTGATGTTCGTCTGAACAAATGGCCTGTTGTGCTCATAACCAACCCAAAAGATGCACATTACATTATGCCACCCTATGAACCTCTTGGAAGAATAAGAAAGTCTTCTCACATAAGGTATTTTACACATTGCCGCAATATATTCAATTCTAAATTAAACAAGTTTCATTTGACCTGCGGATGAAAATCAAGCAAAGAAATGATTCTCGCAGGTATGGTACAATGTAGTCAATTACAGAATGAAACTGTCTGAAACAAATTCAGGCTTCGACGGTATTTGAACCCGTGCCTCTTGACTATTCCGATCTTCCAATTCTCCCACAAAATAAGCAGCATATCAGGAATTGTTTCCGAATAGTTTCCAGTGGAATATTTGGAGCGGAGACTAACACAGATGTGGAAAAATCTATTGGAAAAATCATCAACCGGAAACTGTTTAAGAATCGTAAAATCGGAAGATTCACACAATCAGAAACAGAAAGTTGGAACAATTAGTCTACTGCAGTTGAGCTTTTACAACCTCATTACCGTCGACGTAACGTACTGTGGCAATGACCTTGTTTGTAGTTCAACATGGTTCCAGTTGAAATTACACTTCAGAAATTTCAATAACCCACCGTAAGATCTACAATGTTCTAATTTGAAATTGTTCTGACTTATGTTTAACAGATTTTTGGCTTTCTCTCCTGCACCCGTTGTATCTGCCATTATTGAAATCGATGGAAAACTCCTCGACTCACAAGTTACTCACGTTAAAGGAGCACTGTACGCTTGTCGCTGGGATCCCGAGGACTTTTCATCTGGCATTCATTCTATCACTGTGAGAGTTCAAGTAAGGAGACAAACTCGCAAAATCTCAACCTACTGAGAAGAAAATCTAGCTCTTGTTGTTCGAAGGGTGATAACGCTCTCCACTGGATAAATCTCTATCTGGTGGATTGCGCTGTTCGTTTTCTTAACAATTAACCCTTGGGTAGCGATGTATCCGTTAGATAGCGTTATCCGCCTTTTGATCAACTGGACTCCGGTCTTTTCCTGCATAAAATTTCGATGACATCTTTGCTTTCTCTCTGATTCCGCACTATGCAAATTTTTTCCTTATTGTCTGCAACGGGGAAAACCCAAACTTTCATTTTCGATTTCAGTCTTGGTCTATTAATAATTCAGAATGTTAATCCAGCCTATCTTCCGGGCATAATTATGCTATGGAAATATATTTCTTGTTCTTTATGTGCCATCCAAATGCAAGGAGCGCATGCGTTTATTATTGATGTTCTTAAATGCTCCCATATGAAACACATTGTCAACTGAGATCATAATATATAGATGAATCCATACAAATATATAGTTGAGGTCCGAACTTGGCGAGGGTTATCTCAAATCGATATCAACACCCCTCTCCGCTCATCGACCTCATCTTTTGCTCACAATACTAAAATTTAGAAGTTTGGTAGAAATCACGGTCTTTGAAGATCTAAAATGTAGAAATGAATTGCACGCGGGCTGTGAAGTGAGTCAGTGGTATAATGGGAAAATGTCGGTCGGGGGTGACGAAGTCTACGCTATGAATTCGTTGACAAAAT
Organism: Pocillopora damicornis; assembly: GCF_964200805.1. NCBI lineage: Eukaryota > Metazoa > Cnidaria > Anthozoa > Scleractinia > Pocilloporidae > Pocillopora > Pocillopora damicornis. Next base: position 7,349,284 of record NC_142676.1, read on the forward strand.
TTCAGGCTTACAGAAATAGGCCAAGTCTGAATGCTGAATTACCTTTAATTATCCACAGCAACTATACGTTGTCATGTCAATTGAATCCGATTTGAGGTCCAGAATAATGTTATTTGTACGTAATGTTGTTGAGAGAAATACATAGCCAAGTGTGTTCTAGCTGATGGTGTTGTCGGTTTTAACTCAGTAAGTGTACAGAGCGAAAACATCTAAGAACCGAATCAAGTGTTCTCCTTGTCTAGGACATAAAAAATCACCTTACCGGTTCATCTTTGTCCTTTCTTACCCTTCAACGAACCCGACTGATTCCGCATTATGCAGATTTTTTACCTGGTACCTGGGGAAACCCCAACTTTCATTTTCGATGTATTTTTGTATTTTGATAGTTCAGAACGATAATCTATTCTATCTTCACGGCATATTTAGAGTTATGAAAACTGAAACCCTCTGAAAGAAGGATTTGTTTGTAGAAAAAAAAAAGGATCGGAAAGCTTCCAGATGGATTTGTTTTAGAGGGAAAATAGTAACTATTGACTGTGACTTGGCAATTACGGAAGTAAAATATGGAGTAGATCAAAACAACAGACGATATTCTGAGCAACACATAAATACAGCGACCAAGTTAAGTAAATTTTAGTTCAACTGAATTGAAGATAAGATACGAAAGTGACTTCGCCTTGATCTCTTTACTAGAAAGAAGTTTTGTCTTTCCCTGTCTGTGCCATCGAAATGAATGGAGCGCATGCGTTAACAGGAATAGTTCTCAATGATCGTTCTTAGATGCTCCCATATGAAACACACTGTTGATTCTGATCGTTATATATAGATGAATTAATACCTAAACTAATTTGAGGTCCGGACTTGGCGAGGGTTATCTTAAATTGATATCCACACCCCTCTCCGCCTATCGACCTCATCTTTTCCCCTTCGATACTTAAAAGAAAGAAGTTTAGCAGAATATGCTGTCTTTGAAGAACCAGTTGCGAGCGAGCTGTAAATAACATTACAGAGGTTTTCAATTGTCATTTACAGTGCTTTATATGAGTTAGTCGGTATCATGGGAAAATGTCGGTCTGGGGTAGCAAGGACAAAGCTATGAGTTAATTGTCTTAACATGTACCACGCAGAAACCAAAGAATTAGTTTATTTCTTCAATATGTCAAAAAATGGTCAGAAATTAAATTCACGATGCGCAATTATGTCTTTTCGGCCGCTCGGAAGTGAACAGTACTTGCCAATCACTTCCAAGCAAGCCAATCAGCGCGCTCCAAAAGCACTTATCACCTGGGTGGTACGGACTGATTAATCTTTATAACTTACAGGACTCCGATGGCCGATCAAGTGAGAGGAAGCAACTGTTTTCAGTGGATGGATCCCGTCCAACGCTGGATCTCATTCCGGCGTTTCTTCTGTTGACTGACTTTGTTACTTTGGTAAGTACTGGAAGCTCAGGCGAACTCACCTTGATGTGAAAGGAGCGATATGAGTGCTCATTGTATCATGCATCATAAATCAGTCAATCAATTAATGAATTGTTCGAGTAGCGATTCAAAAAATAAACGCCATGACCAATAAAAGAAAGCTCAGAAAACACACTTTGGAACGGTCAACTTCTATTCGCTGTGAATGTATTCGCAATTACAATTGAGAGTGTGACAAAGCGAGTGCGACGCCGAACGAGACTATGCAATTGAGACTGGAAACGGGCCTGATTTCAATTTGTATTCGGTGGCTGATGTGTTAATAATCTTCTGCTTGCTAGCATTTGCATGTTTGCGGGCACCACGGCCCTCTTACAGGAAATTTGGACGAGTCATAATTTCTAGGGGAAGGATATTAACTGGAGAAGACAAAAGCTGCAGTTCTTCGCTTCTGCATGGCAATAATTTATCCATGAATGTTATACCTAACTGAGTATTTCGGTCATTTTGTGTTTCGTTGAGACTAAACTGAGCTTTTTAACTCTTCTCGACAGGGCCGTGTTCTATACTGTGTTTCTTTTGTAACCATCGTTTTAGGACTGGGGTGGGTGAGGCGCTGTGATTCTTCCGCATGCAAAGGTATTGACGCTTTCACTCTAAGACTGTCCTCTTACTGCAGCACAGGGCACTCTAAGTAACCCAATACCTTAACTATTTGCTATACTACTAGTCATGTCTAGGGCTCACGCTATATGAAGGGCTTTATCTGTTGTATCCTGGCCCAGAAGAACTTGAAGACAAGTGGTAAAAGTACCAGTCAAAATAGTACCAATCAAAATAGTGGAGTATTAAATGTTTCTACAGCCATAGTAACAGTCTTGCAGTTTGATTGGTTTATTTACAATTTTCAGTGACGGTAGAGAGCGAAATCTCACCACAAGGAGATCGGCAAAAAGTGTGTATTTCCCTGCTTTCAATCGTTTCTCAAAACCTTCCCTTAAAGACCCCCCTTTGAAGTATCCGTGGGACTACCCTCCCTGCAAACGGACACATTCCAAAAATCTTGGATGTTTACTAATTAAATCGATTCATTTATTAATTTATCATTCATCTTTCATTTCCTCGGAGGTTTTCTCTGTGGTGCTTTAGGAAGATGGTGGAATCGCCTATGGCTTCTTGCTCATACCGATGACCTTTTCTACCCTCTGTTTTTGTTTGGCGTTTACACTGGTGTAGGTGGGTACTTCTCTTCCATACCAGTTTGTTTTTGTTATTGTCGTCGTCGTCGTTGTTGTTGTTTTGTTTCTAACAGCTTGTTATCTCTTCCTTTAGTTGTATTATTGTCTAACATTCCGTTTGCGGCTATTCTTTTTTTTTTTCTTTGCGTTTCTTTTTCTCCAATTCGCTTGATATCTCGTCATTCGTTGAAAATTAGCGGAACAAACTTTACAAAACAATTAGAGTTCTTACTATTAGTCAGAAACGATCAAAAAGGTTGGTAAATGAAGAGATGAAAAGTTCTGTTCCTAGAGTTTTCTGGAACGTTTTTGAGGAAAAAGATCAATCAGAACGATCAGTAAAGTTAAGGAACTGACTTATTTGACCCCTCAGTTCTTTGTAAAAGAAGAGCTATATTCAAGTTAAGGATTGGACAATTTTTATTATTTCATTTTGACATTTGGTGTCTCAGGCTGCTTTTGAAGACACTATTCTGTTGTATAAAAATATGCAACTCAATCGATAGAACTTAAAAAGAAGAAAAGAAAGTTTCATATTGTGTATCACGTTAGGTCCGTGGGTCATTGGTGAAATGATGCAAGGCCATCTTGGTGCTCTGTTTGTTCATGGTATGTATTTAAAACAGCACTGGATCCCAGGCTCCTTAACCTACTACTATGGAATTATGCAGGTGAGAAAGGCTTGGTGCAAGGACGATATTTTGTTTAGAGGGTTTGGTTATCACAGTGATTATAGTAAATGCGATGTTAGTAATGTACATTTCTGAACAAATTTGGTTCTTGAATGCTTTTATTTGGATCAAGATTTAAGCAGAGAGAGAAGTGGCACTAGTGACGACAGTAGACTTCTTAACCCAGAGTAATGGTAATTTTAATGTTCTTGATATAAAACAATTTTTTTTCTCGTTCAGTCCCGTGATTGCACTGTAGGAGACAAAGTGATGCACCTTGGTACATGGGCTTCTTTAAAACAACTCTCGTCTGCTTTGGCATACGTTAAACCCGCAGTAAAAAGGGAATTAACCACCGTGACGATAACTTCTCTAGGTTTTGAATTTATGTCAAGCGAGTATTCTCAGCCGTCACCTCACCTTACCTTTAATGCTCTGAGCTCCCTAGCGTGCAGGGGGGGAGGATGCGAAGAGGAACGCAACTGAATAAAGTGAAGTTATTGGTTTTTTTGCAGCTATTCTTTTTAAACTTGCCGCTGACCCTATACCTTGCTTATTTTGTGGAGCTGAACAATACTACAACAAGCAGCAAAGCCGCATCCCAGAATCATCTTCCCCAATTCTCTCACGGTTACGTGTTGCGCTCCCTGAAGAAAGGCCTGGGACATTTTGTGTTTCTGTTGATGTTCATATGGCAAGCTTCATCAAGTTGTAATCTGATTTATACCTACGGTGTAATGTCGTTTATGTTGAGTCCAGCTAAGAGTTGGTCTCTTGTACTAGTTTTATATTTGTTTTGGCGAGTTCACAGACCTAGAATGAGATAACGTATTTATAGACCATACGATCAGTCTGTATGTAGCTTAAATAACTTTAGCTTAATTCTGAATCTAGGAGGCAATGAGGTAATTAAATCAAACAAATTAAGGAATTTTGAAAGTATGCTATTGTTTCGAGCCTTTTTACCAGGCGCAGTTTAAATGTTGAAGTAAATGAAAAAAAAAATGTGCAATTGTTCACTTGTCTCCATCAAACCAATCAGTTATTTATTTACTCGTTATTTCAAAAATTTCAGTATCCAAATTGATATTAATCGGAAGGAAGGAAGAGGGAGGTGTTTGATTCAGGTCAGTTCACAGTCAGACAAAGATTGATATTGGCAAAGACTTTGACTTCAACTCCGCTTACCCGGTGATTGGTAAACTAAATTCAAAACTTTTATTCAAGTCAGTTTATCGGCTTGTGGTCAAAACATTTACTACCGATCACCAAAAAGGGGAAGAAGGATAAAAAGAGAGATAATATTTATGAAGAATTTAAAACTTAATTATGATTATACAACTGTAAATTTTATGTTGTTTCATCCTTTAGATAAACCCGATTTCGATTTATCTTCGACTCGAAAGATTGGGCGTTCAAATGTCCTATTGTCTAGTTTGACATCTATTTTTCGTCACTTAATTTAGTACTTTTGAAATGATGATAAATAAAGTTGATTAACTTTTTGAAAGGTTTGTTTTACTTTACTGTAGTATGCAAGTGATTAAAAAAAGTTAAAAAAATGAATAATGAAAAAATACGTACGAACGAAAATAGCCTGATTGACCGGCTTACAGAATAAAGACGAGAAAGGGGTCTTTGCGTCCGTAGAGGGCGATCGTTACTGTGGGGATCGGGGTGAGGACACCGTTTTTACTCCTCTACAATAAAGCTTTGTTTGCTAACTACGCAAGCTCGTTGTTAAAGACCCAGCTCAGTTTACTGAAGCCAATCGTTTCGCTTGAAGCACAAGAAAAGAGGGAGTAACACGATTAGCTCGGTGCGCATGTGTGCGTAACGGTCGGACATACTTTTTGAAGCTCTGCGTAAAGCGTTCAAGAAAGTCAATTTAGGCACTTATAATGTCACATCAACAAGTCAAATCGCTTAGGAAAAATAATGAGGATCTAAAGAGAATGCTCGATTCTGCTCGACGTGATATAAAATCACTAGAGGAGCGAGTTGGTGCTCAAGAGTTGGTTGTCAGAGAAGAAGCTAATGGCGGACGGGAAGCCAAACTGGAGACGGAAAGGAGCTTAGAATGGCTGCATAACTCTGAGTCAAGCTTCCAGAGCGAACTGCATGATATTCGGAAACGACTTGACGACATCGAGGAAAACCTCGGGAAGCTGGAGATTTCCGTGAACGAGATACAAGATTATAGCTACGTCTTCAACATCAAAATTCTCGGAGTCCCTGAGCTAAAAGCTAATGAAGACGCCTCCGAAACCAGTAATCTTTGCGTTAATCTGTTCAATCACATGGGCGCTAACATTACTATTAACGACATCGATATCGCTCACAGAGTCCCTTTTCGTGACTCTTCTCGCTCCGACCCCAAACCAATCATTTGCAAATTCGTAAGGAGACTCGCGAGAAATAATGTCATGGCGGCGAGAAGGCATGCCTCGAGTGTGGTGGCTCGAGACGTTGGTTTAGAAGAGAGTCAGGACATGTCCAAAATATTAATCCTTGACCATCTTACACCGAGAATGCAGGAGTTTTACGGGAACGCCAAGTCATTCAAGATCAGGTTTGGTTTTCAGTTCTGCTGGGTCAAAAACGGAACCATTTTCCTTCGCAGATCAGAAGATTCACGTTCTTTAAAAGTCCGTTGCCCTGACGATCTCTCTCGGATCATCCAAGATGAACAGGAAGCGCTCAGCTAAGTATTTGTATGACTGTAACTAGTAGATTTTAGTGCTATAATATTTAGCAATGCCGATTTCAACCGAAGTTAAGCAAAATAAAGCTTTCTTCCTTGAATTACCGTACCGTGGGCAGAGCTCCATAATCCAGTGCCATGGCAAATATAATAATCGCGCGCCAAAAGCACTTATCACCTGGGTGGTACGGACTGGTTAATCTTTATAACTTACAGGACTCCGATGGCCGATCAAATGAGAGGACACAACTGTTTTCAGTGGATGGATCCCGTCCAACACTGGATCTCATTCCGGCGTTTCTTCTGTTGACTGACTTTGTTACTTGTTACACCTCCTGCCTAGATTAGCTCGCTATTTGCAGGAGGTGATTATTGTACAAAGATTTTCCTGCAAACTTAATAAACTTGAAACTTGACTTGAAACTTGAACTTGAAACTTGACACAGGTTTGAAAGACTCCTTGACGGTTTATTCTTTCCGCATCCTGAAGGTATGCCTGTGTGTACGTAGAAAGCGGATATCTGTAAATGGCCAAATTCGGCGTAACGCAAGAAGGAAAAAGCTTTATTCACTTAATAGGTCACACTCCTCGTGGGAGCATGTAGGGAGGTATCAACGCTGGAAAGAGTGCAAAAGGCAACAGAATGAGTCGACTCAAACATGCAATCGCATGCCACTAAAATGTAGTTCTTTTCTGAGAGCTGCGAGGGATTTTATTAAAAACGTCTAGTTTCCAGCCCTCAAAAATCAAAGGCCATTATAATAACAACCGGGAATGTCTCTGAAAGGACACAGAAGTTTCAATTTATTACAAAATCAAGAGATTATCCCGTGGAAAGAGAAAACCTATTTTATTTTCTTTTCTGTTGGGTACCAAATATGAAAGACCTAACTAACTTAATGATTCTCGCAAAACATTTCATAAAAATTTGTGCGTATGCAACCATGTCAAACATCAATAGTATCCGGCAATTGGCAATATTGCTCTTCCTCGTCCGATACCCTTTCAGTGTTTTTTCGTAAGCTGTTTCGCGCTGTTTCTCGCTTTGGAAAACAATCATTTCGACAGTCCTTTCAATATGAATGTATTTTTTACTTCGTCTTGAAATGAGGTCGCTCGTGAAGAAAGCTAACAAGGTTTCTTAGTGTACAGTAAAATAGGTACCGCTAAACTCCAAATGTACAGGAGAACACACATAGAACTTGAAGTCATTTTTATGCTCATAGCTGCCCATGCAATAGATAGCTTGATGTTTGAACCATCCTTTGGAGAATACCAGTTTGTTAACACCATCGTTAAGTGAATTGCAGCAACGAAATACACAAAATGGAAGAACGAATAGCTATATGGAACTTTTTCATCAGAAAATTCAAATAATTGTTGCGAAGATTCGTTTTCATGCAGCGCAGCTTCATTGCCTCGCTCTTCGTCCGGAGACTGGTCCTCGCTGTCTTTGACCTTTCGTCGGCGAAGTCCTACGATGAGCCGAAGTGTGGTCGCAATCAGTTCTCGTAAGGTGTCTGTTATTGGCGACACCCGAACGCTGAAATATATGATAGTAATCACCAATAAGCACAAGTCTAACGAAGCTTGAATGTTAAGGTTGGGCCTCATGTCTGCTTCAGAAACGTACGTTGCAACTGGATTGCACCGCTCGTTAGGATTGTAAGATAGTGCCGACCAAGTAAGGTACACCGAATAAGCTGTTACTACAGAAGACTGAAGTAAGCCGCCATCTTGGACCATGGGATGGATCGATATAATGGCTGCCACGGCGCAGAGAACCAGGTTAATACTCACAAACATCTTGTTTGTTTTACATTTATACGAAGCGCCGAAGAAAACATAGAAGCAGACAATGGCTGCGGCAGAGATTCCATAAAAGATAACGGTGCATGCAAAAACTAAGTAAAACCAACATCTTTTGCCTGTTTTTTCCATTTTTCGCGCCCAGGTTTTGTTCCAAACTCGCGTGAAATCCACTAGCAGAAACAGCTGAATAATAATGAACATGGAAGTGCCTATAAGTCCGAAGTACATCCAAACTTTACTGAATTCCATGGGAATGAAAAAGGTGCAGAGGACAAGACCGAAAAACAGGCCAAATTTGACCAACCACAATGCATTATGGATCAAGGCTCGAGGGTCGCTGTGAAATTCGACTGAGTAAAGAATCATTGCGAATAGCAGGAAGAACGCCGCCATGGAAAAGCAAATCCTGTACACTGCTAAGTAGGCTGGATCCATGCTTAGACAATTTCCCATCTTTGTAAGTCTGCTACAGAAATAAGGGTTACTTTCGAGCGCGCGTCTCACGGCGGGAAGATACATCGTGCAGGACGCGACCGTTCCAGCCAATAGGAGGAAGGTATATGCGAACCTAGTTGATTTCGATTGATTCCACCAAGGACACGGTTTAATGAACACGACGTAAAGTGCTTTACACGTGAATGTCCCAAGAGAGGTCAAAATGCCTTGTATGGAGTGCACGTCACGGTCGGGAAATATACTTGGAGCAATAAGACTCCAAATGTAAAGAAATATAGAGACAAGACTGGAAAATGTTTTCAGTGTGAGTGCAACCCAGTTTACCGCTTCCTCTCCATAATGCGTTTCTCTAGGATTGTACCAGTTTGTTATGACCATCATGAGATGGACTGAAAACAATAAAAATATAAAATGCAGAAACGAAGAACTGTAGCTTTTGTCTTCTCCAGTTAATATCCTTCCCCTAGAAATTATAACTCGTCCGAATTTCCTGTAATAGGGCTGTGGTGCCCGCAAACATGCAAATACTAGCAAGCAGAAGATTATCAACACATCAGCCACCGAATACAAATTCAAATCAGGCTGGTTTCCAGTCTTAATTGCGTAGTCTCGTTCGGCGTCGCATTCGCTTTGTCCATACCTGAGCGAGGCATAAGTCAAATACGTCGTGTACATCGTCACGAAACTCGTCTGCATCAATCGCTCTGGATAGGAATCCAGAAACACTGAAATAACAATGGCTATCCCACACAATAAAACAGTTCCTATAAGGAGAAATAAATTAGTTCTACAACTGTCGTGTTTGGTGTACAATAAGAACAAAAGAATTACCACAATTGATGATGAAAGATACATGGCACTGGCGGATAATAGTCTTAGAAAGTTCCAGAATTTGGCGGAGGTGGTGTCGTCCATTTTTTCAGTCAGAAATTCATTCCAGCCTTTGGTGGCGTCCAGCACGAATACAAATTGTATAAGCGTGTAAAGAAACGATCCAACCATTCCAAAATACATCCATGCCAATCCAAAACCGCCCCTAGGAATATTTAGCGCGCAAAATATGAGCAACGTGAGGAACGCAAATTTTGGAATCCAGAACCCGGAATGGACTCTGTTATGATTTGTGGAACAGCAGTAAAAAATCACGCATAAAATCAGAAAGAAAACCGAAGTCGCGAAGAAGATGCGATAAATTAGTGAATATGGTAACATAGTTTGACAATTTGTCGCTGAAATGCTATTGTTGAGGGAGCAGAAGATTTTTTCAGCTAAGGTAGCGTTTACGGCAGGTTGATATACTCCGTAGGAAGATATGATGATCAGTAGAAAAACTATAAGATAAAACAGATGAATAGCTGTAAAATCTTCACCATGCTTTGGGCCAGGTCCCACCACGGATAAAAGATGAAACGTTTTTGGCAAATAAGTTTCGCCCTCGGAGTTCATCTCTCTTTCGTCTGGTTCTGAGTGTGTGTTTATTTCTGCATGCCTCTCAGCTCTGTCGCTGCTTTTGATACCCTGTTGGAAAGGAGATTCTTCCTGCTTGCGTAAATGATCCATGCAAAACGTTTGTATTCGGCAGTAAGGTGAGTCCTGATGATCTCTCGTGCGTAACAGTTGTGTAATGCAAGTTTGTCTTTGGGGTCACCAATTGAGAACCCAAATGCAAGTGCATTTACCTTTCGTCGATGTGTGTCCTATTAAGTAAGGAATCTCGTGCAGTAAGGAATAAATTTCACCAATTTCTATCTCATGTTTGTGATGCAGAGGGACACAATCAGAGCACCAGAAATTGGCTCAATGTTTTCACAATCAGATGGTAAATTTTGCTGGCGTCATATACAAAATAACACCCTTTATTTCCTCACCATTCAATATATTTTCTTAAAATAACCGCCGATATGAGTGGAAATAAATCTGATCTGTTTAATTTCGACGGGTGGCTGTTTTACGGTCACCTGTTGCTAAGAGATAAAATAAGTGATGAGAATTCCCCGTTTTTCTGGGATCTAACGGAAGTCACGTGATCCGACCGATCATCAGGCCCCCTCTCCCAAAAAAGAAATGGTCCAGCATTGCAACTAAAAACTTTAATTCCGGATGTTCTTTCCACTGCTATTTAGAGAGCACCTCTGTGATAAAAAACCATTGTGGGGCGATCTTGACATTGACTAATTCAGAGTCAGTTTGAGGAATTTGGAGCAGTGCTCTCATGATATTCAGTCAATCCATGGAGCAAAGATTAGATTTAAAACAGGTTGCTGTTAATATATTTGCATTCCACGCTTAACAGTCACTGAAACCTTTTTCAAGGCTTCTGATCCAGAGTTACAACCTTTACGAGAATCTGAATAGCAAGACTGAAGACCTCAAAGACCGTGTCCTGTTATGCGCCACTCCCATGTGTGTGCTCCCCCCCCCCACCTTTCCTCTTCCGATCTCACTCTGATTACTGATTAACCCGTCTCCGCCCATTGCTAAATCAACATAATAAAACAAACAAACAAGGTAAACATACAAACAAGCGAAAAAAACAAACAAACAAAAAAGCGAACCAAAAAAACAAACAAACAAACAAAAATGACAAAAGAAGGGAAAAATATACAGACAAACTTGAAAAAAGAAAAAAAAACCAGGCATCACTTGCTTCATTCCCTCTCTGTTTTTCTAGATAAATCAAGTCTAGTTTGATGAGATTTGAAAAATTGATTAAGCTATAGGCTTACGTTCGTCCAACATACTTTTGAGATTATAGTTAGGCTGTACAAATTATTTTCTGCGGTATATATATGGGAGGAAATACTAAATGGCAGCAAAATGAGCTAAACCTTCCAATTCATTTTATAAAATACACGGATTCAAAACAAAAATTAGAAATCATGGCAAGAAAACCTCACATAAAAGACCCATAAAAAAACTGTTTGAAGAAAAACGACATCTCAAACAATATTTTATCATGGCTGCTCTTTACTTTTCCTCTGAATCAAAACTGAATTATTGATGTCCAGAAGCAAATAGACCTTTTTGATATTGTGCTAGCACAATTTTTAGCATAATTTGGAAAAACCGTGCATAAATTTTGCTATTTTCACGACAGTAGCACTGCTAGCATAATCATTATATTATTTTTTTAAATGACTTGTTTGGTCTCTAAGATTGATTCTTTTCACCACCTGAAATAAAGATTGTGTCGATCCCGGATCCTGCCTTCATAGCCGGGCAATAAAATGATTTTGAAGAGAAACTTGATGCTAGGATCGTAATTTGGAATTAAATGCAACAGTAAACTCTGTTTTGTCAGACCAAGTACTCAAAATAAAGAACATATGCCATGTTATCAATGCATACGTAATTTTGACTCTTTTTTTCGGAAAAAATACATAATTTTAAAAGATAAGGATAATTTTGAGCATCCTTTAGGAAAAATAAAGCAATGCTAGTGTCGTAATGTGCTACATTTACATGCACAATCTGTAAGGGCCCAAAAGCAAATAGCAATAGAAGTTAACCTCTTCCTCAATGAATTAATCAGCATTTCAGTTCAGTGAGGTTTGTAAAGTAGTTTGGTGGAGCTTTGATCGCAGTCATGGCTCGCGGCAGCTGACTTAACATCAGAGCTTGTTCTTACCGTTCTGAGCCAATCCCCATCGGCCACATTTTATAGCGCAGTGAAGCGCGGCGAACTCCACTAGCGCATGCGCTATCTATGCCGCGAACCTCGAAATTGCTCTTTAATTTCAACGCTAACATGTAAATTACTATTTGCCCACTGGAATTCTCCTATGATGAATAAGTATTTTCTATTGAGTCTTTGGTTTTTGGTGTACTTTGTGTCACCTGGATGGTTCGATTCGTCGACAGAGAGATGTTTCTGTAAGGTAAGTACTGTTTGTGGCTGGCAAAGACAGGTCCATGTTTGTGTTCCTGTAATTGCTGAAGCGAGCCACCAGCCATCAGACAGCTGGTTCGCTTGGCTGAATCGTAAATTTTAACTGTACAGTAGAATTTCATACAGTATTCCGGCAGTTTTTTTTTTATCGTATCCAGGAAGATTATTTGCTATGGAGGAAAAAATTCAACCGATTGTCCGCGAAAAATTACAGCAATTGTGTCCGAGAGTGAAGTCATGTTTTGAAATTATATTTGAATCAGTATGGTGTCACTCTGAAATCACTCGCCATAGCGACATTCGACATGTAAACACTTAGAAGCTACGCGTACAAAATTTGTAGGAGCTTCTGTCGAGCATGTAAATGTATACAACGAGCTTTTATCGATCGGAAAGTTATGCAATTCGACATCATGAAATTTATATGTACATGTACACAAGATTGTGTGACCTTCACTCGCAACTATTTTTTTTTCCTCGCTGACGAGCGGAAAATTTCTCTCAAGCCCCTGGAAGTCCTGCTGTTATTTTTTAATCAAACTGTAAACTTGAATGAGAAAATAAAAATTATACTCTCCCTTTTGTCAAGTTTCCTCGTGGCCGATTGCAATTGGTTTACTATCGAATGAAAAATTTTAATTTAGTGTTGGATGGAAGCGACATGCAGATGTAGCAGATGTTGTTTTCCTTGACCGTGATGAGTATTCCACCAGTGAACTTGTTGGGACAAATTTGGGCCAATTACATCAGCAAGTAAAATTTTCCTAAATATTTTTGCGTCGAGCAAAACTTATCGCAATTAAATTTTGCAGACTCCTGTCAAATGATATTGACAAGTTCTTACCCTGAGTGGTTTAATGATAATGGGGTACACTTTACATTCCACCTGCAAAAAAGTGAGAAAGTCAGTCTTTTTACAAGGTGGCATTTCAAATAGAAAATTGACTCTTCATTATCAACTCAACTAAAAATAAGAAATTAAGAAAAAATTGTGGCAGAAAGTGGTAAAATGAAAAGTTCTGTTTATTACTTAGTTGTGTGAGTATACATATTCATATTATTGTCAAAATTTTCATATTGTCAAGCCAATTGTTTGTTGACTTCCTCTATTTCTTCAAAGACCCTTTTATTTTAGTGAGTGATTTTTTTTCTGCTTAGAATGAAGTATTAAGTCTTTTTTGGGAACCATTAATTTTGTCTATGTTTATTGAAGCTATTTTACACATTGCAGTTTTATCCTGAAAGTAAATTTGTTCAGCAACCCGCTCTAAACTTAAGGAGACCTCAAATGCATTAAAATGTAAAGGATTTCTTTTAAAAAGCCAATATTAAGTGAATCATTCCTTTTGTAATCGTATATTTGTAGAATAGATGCGCTGTTGATCAATCATATTCTTGTTCATGTTATACTGTTTTTCAGATACTACTTTCCTCTGACAATTTGAATCCAATATATCAAGAAGATAAAATACCCTAACAATGAAATTTTTAAACTGAAACTTTGAGACAGAACTTTTTGAATATGTAAATATCTATAAAAAGAGTGGATGTGCACTTAACTCTTTAACTTGCAGATCAAATTTGTCATTCTCCTTACTGTCATCCGTACAATTCTTATAATGTTAGTTCAGAGAATTTAGTATTGGATCAACTAATTATCCCCAAATTGATAGTTTTCTTTATTTCCATCACTTATCTGGTTGATATTGTATTAGTATTGTAAGGAGAAATTCTGTCTTGGTTACTCGTGGGAATTAAAGGGTTAAGTTAGTTTTATGGGACATGGAAAAGTTACCTTCAAGTAGGAGAAAACTGGGTGAAATATGCCGGTATTTAATTGAATTATTTACTTGGTAAAGTGATTTCGATTTGCTTCATCTTACATGTAATATCAGGAAATTGGAATATTATATCACCCTACATAATTGATGAGTTAAATGTCCTTCAGAATATAGGTAATATAACTGAACCTCTAGCAACCGATTTTTACTCTGTCTCCTTAATAAATCTGTCTTCTATTCACTAAATATTATTAATTCAGTAACATCAATAGAGTGGGGCTGGAATTGTACTTGTTTATAAGGAAATGTGTATTTACCAGTACCTTGCTTGCCAACTCAAGCCATTTTTAATGGGAGCTACCATCAATTTTTGTCAACTTGATTAGTCAGCCACTCCTCAAGAATGAAAATTGCATGTGTGTAAAATGAGGGTGTGTAGAAGTGCCTCACACTACTGTGTGTAGTACCTCTCACTACTGCCTAAAATTGCTTGGAATTCCTGAAAATATAACAAGGAAAAGGATTGCTCTACTGGTTTGAAAATTTCTTGATCCTGCTGTGCTTAAAATATGGGAGAATTCTGACAACTGCATAAGAGAAGCAAGTGCTGAAATGAGCAGCATATGTACAAAATTTGATATTGCTGGATGTGTGTCAAACCACAGCGTATCCTCCAGTTGTTGTTTTGTAGAGTGTACATTTATTGAATTGAAAATTACTTTTACTAATTGTCTTCTGCTTTTGTTATGCTTAGTTATCAGGGAAACCAGAAGAGTGTTGTTGTGATGTAGAGACAGTGGATCAAATAAACAAGGAAATTCATCCAGTCATAAGTGAACTGGTTACAAAAAATTTCTTCAAATTTTTCAGGGTACTGTACTGGGATTGAATAAAATGAATGAAATTTTCTAACAAATTTTTATAATAATATTGGAATCTGTATGACACTGTTTTCTACAAGTCCTTACCAACTAAATATGCGTGATTAAGTTCCCATCTGTCATAAGGAATTCTACAGAAATAAATACTGAATCAGGGTAATAAATTTATGCAAGAGATTTCATTGGTTTAAGTCTGTTTTACGCTGTAAAAGTTGATGCCAAAAACATGTTTCAAAATCTTTAAAACTTTGCTTTATATTAGTTTTGTGGTCTTAAGTTACAGTTGCTTTTACATTGTAAATTGAACAGAAATTTTGTTTGAATTTTCATAGGAAAATTAAGTATAATGACCATTTATTTATTTTTGTTGAAGGTTAATCTCAACAGGCCATGCCCATTTTGGCCAGATGATGGTGCTTGTGCCCTGAAAGATTGTTCTGTATCAGCTTGTAAGGAGGTATGGGTGATTGATACATTTTAATCAGCTACATGTACATGTAATGGTGGTGACTTTACTCTGTTGTAAATAAGAATATGATAACAAGTGTTCATGCAAATTGTTTCATGTTTGAAATTAAATGGTGGAAACACATTTGATGCGTCTCGCAGCAGTTACATATGGATTGTTGCTTTGTATTTTGGTGGATAAAAGGGAAATGAAACATACAATTTTTTAGTTGTTTGTCTATGACCATGAACTATTTGTGTATCTGTTGTTTGTAATGGAAATAGGACTGAGTGGAGTCCAATTCGGTCTGCTATTATACAAGTAATTACAAAATTGGTTGAATGTGTGGGGGGAGTCTGATTTGTTTATCACAGGTACAGATATTGTTTTGTATTGTAGTACATTGTATAGGTACTGACGAAATACCACGATTTTTCCTTTCACTAAAAAATCATTTCCTTGCACAAGCTGTGAAGATACTATTTTTATCTTTCACATGTGAGAATATTTGTGTTGCCATGGTTACTAACATGATTAGCCAGTTACAAGAGAGCTTCCTGCTCAGGTGCACAGCCAGTTCTTTTGAAATTTTATGTAGGTATTTCATCAGTGTCTATAAAATAAGCAGAACATTACATGGCCACTTGGGGATATGAATTTTATCTTCTAGTGCTGAAAGTATCTCTCACTTGTTCGCTTCACTCACTCCTGAGAGATACTTTCAGCACTCAAAGATAAAATTTGTATCCCTGTGCGGCCATGTAATATCCTTTCTATATATATATATATATATATATATATATATTGTAGTATATTGTTTATTAAGACCCTGACAAATGTTTTAATTTCTGGCAGGAGGAACTTCCTGAGGGCATTAAAGCTGAGGTAAATGTGTGATTTTAGTATTGAAGCCTGTATAATTATTATTTTTTCTTTTGATTAAGGCTTAATGCAAATGTACATGCATTAGACAAGTGTTCAATAATAAAGTGGTTCTTCATATTATCATTAAGCTCCCAATAATACCATCTAGATAGTGAATTTTTTGGCTCTACCTTTCATGAAGAGACAGAGCCTTGGCTGGTACATGGAACTGGAAAACTTAAAAAAAACTCGTACAAAATTTTTTTCCATTTTTTTATAATCATGCAGCCTTAAACGAGAGTTGGAGCAAACTTGACAATCATGGCTGCTTTATTTCCCTGGCTTCTTGAACCTTTAGTTAGCTTACAACTCTAACTTTCTTTTGGTATTAATCACTTGAAATCTAACAGGGGAGACGGCCAGGTAATGGGAGTTTAAACCGTAAGGGAAGCACACATAAAATGCAATCAAACAGTGAGGTAATTTGAATTTTTCTAAACTTACATTCTATTTTATCCTCTGCTGCAAGTCATAAAATGACAATTGTTTGGGGTTTTTTTCACTTGTCTTGCTTCTTTTTTATTATTTAGTTTTTTAATGTCCTTTTGCAAACATTTATTGCTTTAGAAAATGTTTGTGATCATTTATATGTAAAACTGAATACATGGATTTATTGCCAAATAGTTTTGTTCTTATTTACTTGTAAAATTGGTGACAAGTGGATTTCCAACAACCAGTTTGAACATGTGTATCTGAATCTTTCCATTCCCTCAAATCTCAACAGGATAAAAAAGGTGAAAGTTGCCAGTCTTCAGACAATGAGACCATCCTTGGTGAAATTGACAGCACTATCAGGTATTTCACCATTCACAACAAATGTTTGCTTTGATTATTGATTATGCTCTACCTGTTCAGTTACATGCACTTACTGACTTAGTGGAATTGTTGGAGAGGATAATATTTGGCTGGAGTCATTGATGACATGGGAACCTCTCTTTGCTCAGTCCATACTTCATGATCAAGAGCCAATTATACTTTCTTGTTAGGCCCAACCCACATGAAGCTTATATAATAAGCAGTTTTTTTTTTTTTAATCGAACCTTGCTCTTTCTTTTTATATCCCTTCTTATTTCCGCTGGTGTCTTCCAGGGTTGCTCAGCTTTTTGTAGACTAAGAGCAGACCCCTATGTGCAAAGTCTGTTGCACAATTAAAAAAAAGATAATAAAATAAAAGAGGATGTTGGTGTTCCTTGCAGAACTCTGGGATTGAGGAGCATGAAATGTGTAGTTCCTAAAGCACACTTTTCTTGGAAAGCTTAATATTAAATTCTTTGTGTGAATTTTATTCAGTGATGAAGACAAACAAGCATTTGAAGCATGGCATGCTCATGATGATGCTGAAGATAACTTCTGTGAGTTGGATGGTGAGTCAAGTATAATTATTTGAGATTCACACCTCTTTCTCTCATTAGTTCTGGATATCAATTTTCCACACTTTCTGTCATCAAGTTCCTTTAATGAACTTAAGCATTCATCTGCTCTCACTGACAAAGGGCTAATGTTTGAAAACTTGTCAGGTTTGAAGCTCTCTATGGTGGTTAATTTACATTATCAACTCAGTCGATAAAACCAGAATTATCCTGTGATGTTATAGCTCGATGAATTTGTTGTTAAATCATACAGTACTATTTTTTTCTCTTCATCATCTTTCTTCTTGAAAATGTAATGATGTTTTAAGGAGGAGTTCCTCATTGGTTATACCTGGGGTGGAAAGGTCAAATTTGTGAGCTGGTGATCAGAAGCCTCTGTGTTAAAATATTTTTTGTTGGGGGTGGTGGGGAAGAGAGTGGGGAAGTATTTGTCATCTTGTTACATGAAGAATTCTTTTAGGGAAATATTTATTAAAAGTTTTGCAACAATTGAAGGACATGAGATTCCCCTTCCACTTTGCTTTTCTCAGGGATCAACTTTGTACATCAGAGGCAAGTTTGCTATCCCCCTTAAAATTGTGAGCTTCGTTTGGAATTTCTCTTTTATTAGGCTTTTCCCAGTAGTTTTTATAAAGTATCAAAATCTTTTCTTTTTTTTTTTTTCATCCTTTAGCTCTCTGGTCTATACAGCTGCAGGCATTAGTTGGACTTGACTTCATTGCCCCAGTACCAGTATTACTATTTACATGTGAAAAAAAATGTATTTGATTATGCACTGAAATCTCAATATATTCTTTGTAATTGTGTTGTAGATGAGTCATCTTCTGGGATGGAGTATGTCGACCTACTGAGAAATCCTGAGAGATTTACAGGATATGCAGGATTCTCTGCTCAAAGAGTTTGGAATAATATTTACAAGGAAAATTGCTTCAAGTAAGTGGCATTTACATCTGTTATCTCCTTCAACTAAGGAGGTATTTTCTTTGACTCAAGTCTGGTCCAGAATCATTGAGATTTCATTGAAGGAAAGTATATTTTCTTGTTAAAAGAAAGACAATATTTAGTTACTGTCCTTCAGAAAGGTATTATTTAACTTTCATTTACTCAAGCTCAATTCTGTTTCAAAAAATTATTTAGTTGTTCGGCGAGATTGATATTGGATCAACTAAAGACTTGAATCCCTAACTTGATGGTTTTCTTTGTTCTCATTACTTGTTTTCTTGATATTTCAAGGAGAAATTCTGTCTTGGTCACTTATGGGAGTTAAAGGGTTAAACATAAATAATGCCTGTAATTCGTGTCATTGTTTTTCTCTCAGACCCACGTCTCCCTATGGAAAACGATATGGGGTTGTAACATCCAAAAATGTTGATGGTAAGTCATAGTTTCGTTGTCGTTTGTTTTTGTTTATTATTATTATTACTATTATTATTATTATTATTATTATTCAGTTAACTAAAGTAATCTGGAATAGTTGCAGTATAGAGCGCTTTTCAAGTCGAAATAACCAAAACTAAATTAAACGCAACAGCCGATCGGAAGAAAGGACAATAACTTCAAGAGCCAATGAGAACTCAAAGTAAAAATAGCCAAACTGCCTAAAGCGCGGGAAAACGCGGGTGACCAAGTTGTGATTTGGTCTTAGTTTTGCATCTGATTGGTTCAGAGAGAGGCGCGAGTTTTCCAGACGAATTACTGAGCGAAGAATATGAAACCAATGCAATATTCGAATTACCTTTGACAGTCATGAAAATAGCGCAATCATAATACGGACTCAATATTAACAAGGAAGGGGAAAAAATTTATACTATGGTTGCAGACACACTTCATTTTGTTGATAATTTAAAGTAGCTTAGCACCCCTAGCACAGATTTCAAATCTTTGCACAAAATTTGAGCTTGATATGCTGATTACATTTTCAGTTATGAATATTGGAGGTCACAAAACTCGTTTTCTAATTACAGGCATACAAAGCTTGATTTAAGGGTTTCTGCGAAAGGATGTATTGCTGCAAATGTTAATATAGTATGTCAAAAACTGCACCTGGGAATAGTTTTTTTTTTCATTCACAAAATTTAGTTTGACAGAGTTCCCTAGACTACGACTAGTCCTCCTTTTGATTTTAGCGCGCTGCACGGAACTCTGGGAGTACCTCACTTTAAGAGTTCACATCATTTCTTTTTACGCTTGTTTTCTTTGACGCGCGCGATAGACTTAGCCCAAAAGGAGACGGGCGCGATAGACTTCGGCAAAAGGGAGGGACTGCTCTTTGCACAAAATATAAATATATACACACTACCATTCACCTACGTTGTTCCTTTTTTTAACTTTTACTGCGGCAATTTTGTGCTTTATCTTAAACAAAAACTACTACGGCGCATTAATCTCTAAAAACCGCATATTTGTATTCATTGTAGAAATGTGCCTAGAGAAGCGAGTGTTCTATCGGATGATGTCAGGCCTCCATGCTAGCATCAATATTCATTTGTCTGCCATTTACCTATTTAAAGGTAAGAGTTACCAGAGTGTCCCCTTTGTAGCATCAAATGAGCGTTATGATTTTTTTAACGTTGCATGAACGTCATGGGACTTTTAGACTTCCTTAACTTACGTTTAGTATAAAAGATGATGATAAAATCTCAGTACTACCGCATGCAGATGTATTTTGTCACTGGCACCTATTTGTTTTATAGGTTTTACAACTACGCAGTTTTCAAAAACATGAAATCCTTGAAACTGAAATCTCTGTTATGTATCGTACACGATTTATTGTTAGGTAATGGTTTCATGAAACCAAGATGGGGTGAGAACGTCGAGGAGTTTAGAAGAAGATTTGATCCTGAAACTACAAGCGGGGAAGGTACTGTTTAAGTTACGCGAGAAAAATTTTGTTTGAATAATCTGGCTTTTGCTTGTGTGGTGATCTCTCAATTCTTCTTTTTTCAATTTCGGTGGCTGTTTTCATTCCATGAAAAGTTATGCCGAAGGTTTCAAGGGTTTTTTTTTTTCTTTATGTTTGTTCTGTGGGTAACGGCAGGTCCAACATGGCTGAAGAATCTTTACTTTACATACACTGTGGCTCTGAGAGCCATAATCAAAGCGGCTCCATTCTGGGAACAAGAACAGTTTTACACTGGGGATTATGGAGATGACGTTGAAGTACAAGAACTTGTTCAAGTTCTTCTGGCTAAATCAAAGTAAGACTGGCTACGTAGAAACAGGGAGAGTCCATTGAGGATATACTTGGACAGGTTCATGTAGATGCGCATGTCCGGTTGGGCCCGGCACATGTGCATGTACATTTACTTGTCCATGTGCTCATATCAGACCAAACGGTTTTAAAGTGTACGCGCTCGCTGTGAACTCGGATATTTTAAGTCTTTTATGAGACCAAGCTTTGTTTCACCGCAGGAAAACGAAATTATAGCCAGAGAGAAAATGTGTCTCTTGCTCTGGACACCAGACCCATTTCCTGTGGAAGAAGATTCCTTCTCTCACCGGCCTTTTGCTGCTGTATAAACTAGAGGTGGCAGCTATAATTTTCACATAGAAAATACTCAGCATTTGCTGGCCAAACTCATGCCAGCTTTCCAGGCTAGTTCATAGGCTAGTTCATGGCGTCTTTGCGCGGTTACTATGCATTTCAAGCTTCTGCTTGGTCTAAGTCTTTATTGACACAAGCCTGTGGTACATGTACTACCAAATAAGTAAGAAGGATGTTGTATTTCTCTTTTGTTTGTTTGTTTGTTTCTTTTCCTTCACTTGCTACATTCACAAAACCCTTTGTCTTGTTACACCTCATAGAACCTGTCCAAGCACATTTGATGAGAAGCTGATGTTCAGAGACCCAGGCAGTGCAAAAATCTTAAAGGTAAGGTATTCTCCACAACTTAGGGATCCTGCTCTTTGATGGGCGCAGCAGCAGCTTTAAAAATATCTGGCATAAATAACTCACCACTCTTGTTCTTTTGAGAGAAGAGCAATATGTACCGTATGCCCATCGCTCATCACATGAAATCAATGAGGGCTGATACTTCTCTTTTCTGGAAGTCGAAGGTGCGTACAAGCACCGGTATGACCAATTTTAAAATTGAATCGTCCTTCGTGTGTCGCCTGATGATCTTTAAGTGGGCTGCAAAACAATCAGGCAGATGATGTACATTTTTGTAGGATGCTCAGGCAGTGAGATCTGTGTAGGTTATATGTTATTGAAAGTTGTCCTATTTTTTTTTTTTTTCGTAGGAAGAGTTCAAGCTTCACTTTAGGAATGTCTCCCGTATCATGGACTGTGTTGGTTGTGACAAGTGTCGGTTGTGGGGCAAGCTTCAGGTTTGTTAACCTTCATTTGTACAGTTTAATGTGAGAGCTGGAAGTAGACTGCACGGGGAACAACATATTTTCACCCCTAGATTTTTTTCCGATTTGTATTATCCAATCAGCTTTCAGCATGACGGCACATGCGCTATTCTGGCAGGGTCATCTTGGTGTGTTACGTTCTTAAGGTAGACACTTTCCTTGTACTTTCCACTGAAGAGTATGAATGGGCAACAGTGATGTTAAAAAAAAATCCTCTTTTGATAGAGAGCTCTGGTCTAGTCTCCGTCAAAGAAGGTTCATTAAGTGTTTTAAAGTGTATTAATTAAAAAGTCCTAAATTCCAAACCAAAGCTTGCGAAAAATTTTGCGTGGCTCTGAAACTAAACTAAACTCAGAAACGAGTGTCCACACGTCATCCACGAAGTGGAGTTCAGCGTCTCTGAATATGATTGACTAAATGATCTATTCGCACGTCGCGCGTGAAAGCGGGTGTAACATACATCAACCTTTGTGTGCAGTTCAACGTTTCTAAATATAATTAGTTGAATAATCTATTCGCTCGCTTCCTTGATAAGATTCGGGGGGTAACTTGCAATGGACCAGTGTCTCATGCACTGCCAAGGACACTGGCAGATAGTGAGCATTCCTCCTCTCGGCTATGTTTGTTTGTTTTTTTCAAACAGAGGGCTCTGTCTAAACCTAACCTTTCTTTTTGACCAACCGTAGGTTCAAGGCCTGGGCACTGCTCTTAAAATCCTCTTCTCTGGTCACGAGTTTGACGACGGAAAGTTTGACAAGAACAGTCATTTTCAACTGAAAAGAACAGAAATTGTTAGTTTATTCAACGCCTTTGGAAGGTATGATAAAAACTGGCGTTTGTAAGAAAACGCGGTGCTTATAAATTTCGATCTATGGTTTATTTAAATCGCCAACTGCAACTTCAAAGAAAATGGAATCAAATATTGGGGCTTGTGGAGATTGAGATCGGCTTAAATTGTTTATTTTTTCCACTGTTTTTCTTTTATCAAAAATTGATCCATTAAAAGTGCCTGCTGTGATATCTTACTTGGAAACCCTGTCAGATCTGTAAGCGTATGATATTCCCTATTTCAGTGCCACTAACCTACTTCTTCTTCTTTTTTCTGAACAGGTTATCCAGTAGCATAAATTATTTACAGAAATTTAAATCAATGAAACACGGGTAAGACTGAGACTTTCTACTTCCAAATCTAATTGTTGTATCTCCCGCACCTTTGAAAGAAGTCAAAGTATGGTCAATCGAAGCGATTATCTGCGCTTCGAGACGAGCGTTCCTTGGCCCGCGAAAAAGTGTGAGGCCTTTAGCATGAGAGCCGGCTGAAGGTCTGCAAGGGGTCTGGCACTATTTCGTCTCACCTGTTGTTTTGTTTTTTCCCTTACACTGACAGGCACAGATAACAGCAAGTTGGCGAGGGACTGGTACCTTCAGATGGCTCGCTTGTTTCCAGTTTGTTTGCAGTTTCCTCTCGGCCAAGGAGACACGAGAAAAAGAAAAACAGTTTAAAAGATGAAAAGTACACACAAAAAAACAAAACAAAAAAAGAGGAAAGTGTTCTCTTAGTTTGACGATTGCACACAGAATTTGGATTAAAAAGTCGTTTTTTCTGGCAATTGTTGTAAGACTATAAGATAGTTTTTGGTTGAAAAAAAAAACCTTCAACAGTGAATATTTCGTTGTTGGCTTATATAAAGCGCAAGTTTGTGATATAAACAGAAATTTTATTGTTTAATTAACATAAGTACCGTCAAAACTACAACTTTTTAAAGTTGCAAAGTGTTTCGAGGTCCTTGTCATCAATCGCATGACTGGTTCGTTAATCAACAAAGAACAACTTTAACTGGAAATTTATAAATTTGATTTATAAACGTGCTGTTTCAGGTTCCTTCTGTTTTCCAACAGTACTTTATGAGAATTTTATTGTTGTATGTAGTCTGATGTCTAATTTCCAATGCAATGCCTATTGACGACTTTCTGAATGAGAGTTGCAACCTTTTGTATTTTTGTAAATTTAGTATGCAATGTATTAAACACATGCAATCACCTCATTAAAATCCTTTGTTCTCAGAAAACCAAGCAAACGTTTTTCTGTTCCTTCCTTGATACTTCCTCCAGTTATTTCCTACCCCTACCCCTTTGGGAGCAATCAATTTTTATCTTCGGGGAGGGTAGTGGGGAGTCAGAGGATTCATTCTTCTTATGAATCCCCTCGTGGGACGTTGATCGGCGATTAATTTTCAATCCCTTATACTCTGTCAGCGACTCTCTTGGCATCTTCTCCATTTTAAGTTTGGTTCCTTAGATGGTGAAGTGAGCTAAAAACCACGGTTTTGAAGTATGTCGAATTGTAGATCACATTTCAGTCACTAAATCTTCAAACATCATGATAGCTGTAGGTCATTGATATCAACCTCTGCCGACCTTTTGAGAGACAGTTCCCATCGTTATACAATAGTCCAGAGTCGTCTAACTAAGAAATAACATAAGCGGTTTCTGAAAATCAAGTACATCACGAACAGCTAAGAACGAACTCTTAAAAAGATTATAGTTAAGTAAAATTGACTGGAAACCAAAGTTTATGACACCTGACATTTTCTTCACTGCAAGCAACCGACCCCATTTTTATTTAGAACTACGCATTACAGATCAATATCAGTCTGTTCGCGTGACGTAAGTTACGTGACATTAACAGTTTGCTCCACGCATCCTGTACGTATCAGTTTTTGTTACTAATGCCTCGAGCGAATAAAATTCTGATCGGAAGATTCTGGAAAACTCCCGGCTTTTTCTCTAAAAGGCTGCCTCAAATATCCCAAAACAAATATTTTAGGATTCTTGAAACAAAAAGATGACATGGTGTAGGGTTTCCACATCCAAATCAAACCCATCAGATATAAAAAAGCTTTGAAAAATTTACATAAATGTCATTTAAAAACTATGACGTCAATACAACTAAACAGGAAGTAAAATCGGAAACCGGAGCAAAAAAGAAAAATTCTAGTACACGCTTAGAACTCCTTACTTTGAGTGAAATGTTGTCTTTGAAGGGAAGCATGCTTCAAAATATTGTGTATGTGAAAAAATGGCACTAAAAAGCTCGTTGTTTTTAGTCTGGTAAGTGCGTGGCGTAACAAGACCAAACAACGCGTGTAAAGGAGCTTACATATTGGGCTCATTGACGTGTATTTACAGCTCTATTTTGACAGTTGCTAGGTTTCATAATCCTAGGTCACGCAGCATGAGGGATCATTTGCATTTTCTCTTTGTATACATGTAATAATCTCCGCGCGAGAAGCAAACAATTAAACTTTCCATAAGCTTTGCCGTTATTGTTTCAATTCTCACCTATAAAATCATCTTCGATGGCTTCGATGTGTTTAGTCACTGGAATGTGAGAAAGGTAAGAAATGGTTGGACTTATGATGAGAACGATCTGTTTATCTTGTAACGCTAGATCTAAACTTTGCTGGCATGCAGTAGCATGACGAGCGTAGCGTCGGCAAGTATGAATTTCAACTAGTTTTTTTCTTAACATAGTTGTTTGTTGATATTTTTTAAGTCTAGCACTGCAGTTGAACGGCGTCTGACGCAACGATGACTCAAGTACATCCACAAGACTCGCGCCAGGAAGATCCATCGAGGATATTAAAATACATCATCTTCTTTGTCAATGTTCTCTTCTGGTTTTTGAGCATTATTGTGCTTGGAATTGGAATTTTTGTGATGGTGGAAAAGCGGGACGTTTACAGCAAGCTAACTGACTTGTAT